>NC_134082.1:35815815-37015815 GCF_000715075.1 Nicotiana tabacum
ATCTTTATTTCATATATATCAGTTCATAGGCACTTGGGGCCTCAATTATCACATCATACTTGGCACCAGGCCATATTTCAATATTCAAACTCTTTTCCCCTATGTTTCACATCATTTCCACTTTTAACATTAACCTTGCAATTTGAGATAATAGGCACATACAAGAGCAATTCAAGTTGTAAGCATAGAGAGAATTTCACATAGTATGGCATAACAATCTCAATTTAAACTTGACTTTGAATCTAGGCATTTTAGCACATAGTTCACATTCTTCACACATTCTCAATTTACCAAGAATAGCATATGTCGCGCCCCCTTTTTCCATCCTTGCAGAGGGAGTCCGGGTTTCAACATTCACGGGATGTAATGACTCATTTTCGTTTGGAGATTAGGTATTTGAAGAGTCGTCACCTAACGGATTATGGTGCGTTACGGCACCTAGAGAAATTAACTCTTGGGTTGGTTTGCATTACTAGAGATTAGGGTAACAGCTCGAAATAACCTCTAAGAGAAGGTGTTAGTCACCCTTCTTGGTCTACAACTGTGGGTCCCGAACGAACTTATATTTAAAATTAGTCCATATAAACAAGTAAGTTGTAAAGCTCATTGAACAAGTCAAGTAATGAAAGGTTTGAACAAATTATACAAACAAAGTTTTAAATAAGGAGAGGATTTGGGGTAAGAAGGGGTCCTAGGTTGTTTATCCTATAAGATCACCCCACGCAATATCCGGTAAACACTCCTCAATGAGGGGTTACACATGACATTAATGCACAATCATCATATCCCATGTCTACCCTTCCCATCCCCTTATTGGTTATGCAAAGCGAGTATTTGGTCATTAATTCCTATTGCATGTTGCTACCTGTCCCTTCTTAAAATCCCGGAGGGAGTTGGGACCTCTACCTATAGGTCGTTCTAGACGTACCCCTAAGGTTTTAAAGGCAAAACTCTAAAGGCAACAGTCAAAAAGTATCTAGGACTTTCACATAATGAGAGCAAGTAAAAGGCTCATAATTTCCTCCACAAACAAGCATGCATGCAGCACGACTCAACCACAAGTAAGGTCTTTAGTAATCAAAGTCCTAAAGCAGGATTTCTAAGTGATTATGCAGAAATAAACCACTTTCAGATACAGAAGTCATAACATTTTTAGCTGCCTAGGACCTCATCTTTAAAAGCTTATTAGAATTCAGAGACGTCGAGTGACAGAAACAGCTTCAGAGAAATGCAAGTTTTGAAAATGCCCTAAGGCTAGCCTATATGCAGAACTGTGTCTATGTTAATGCAGAAACAAACAAGTTTTTGAAATAGAACCTTTCAATAACTATAGGCAGAATATCTAACGGGATTAAAGCAATTATGAAAGGACCAGTCTTAGAGAGATATCGCCCGACAAGGCCAGTTTTAAGAAGTAAACTAGGTGAGATAAAATCGACTCATTAGGCTAATTAGATTACCCGACATAATTGAGAGTAGAAGTCCCGTTAGGCATGGTATCTAAGCGTGTTACTGGTTTAGGCAATTTGCAGTAACTTATTAAATCAGAATTATGTCCTATAGGCATGGTATCTATACTTGAATTGATTTAAAACATGATGTCTTGGAACCTGGAAACATGGTTTCTAACATGACAAAAGCAGGATTTATGAACATGGTTTATATCTGATGCAAATGACTTTAAAAGTGAAAACCTATAGACATGATGTCTATTATGCAAAATGAAATCAGATTCAACAAGAGTCACACCCTATGAACATGTTTTCTATTGAGTAAAACAGGCAGATTTGAAAGTAAAATCCTAAGAGTAGGATTTCTACCTATATTATCCCACAAAGTATACATCTACCCTCCCCTTTTACTAAATTACCCCGAATATCTGTTTACAAAATATTACAGGCCAACAAATGAATTACATAAATGAAATAGAAAACTAAGAAGTTATTCTATAGGGAGCCTGCAATTAGGCCCAAGTTTCCCAAAGCCTCCAATGGTCTTTCAAACCTCATTTCTACAGACAAATCAGGGTCTAGGTACATCAAAATTCCCTAAGTGTCTCAAGGACCCCGGGCAATGCTTACACCTAGACTTAGTAGCCAAGCATTGAACCAGTATAGTGTGGAAAGCCAGCCTTAGTATGCTAGAGTTCCAAGGGTTCTCAAGAGGATCCCAAGGCAGTACACATACTAGAGAGGGCAGAACTTATTAACTAAGAGTAGAGTGAAAGTGTAGGACACCCGTTTGAAAGAAGTTTATTAAAGACTAGACTTAAAGGTCTATTTTGAAAGCAATTAGTAAAGCAATAGAGGTTGTTTGAAAGAGGTTGGAGTAATAAACAGAGTTCAAACACTTCAGGATAAGACCACACACAGCAAGTTCACAGAATCTAAATGTATTCAGTAATCACACAGGGGTTAAGGGGTTTGGGGATAAACAAACATTGCCTGCAGACACATGACCCCAACAGGAGTATTTAGGACTGGTATGGACATGCTCAGAGATAGCTTGACACTGGCATAATCACAAACCAGTCATGAGGAACATAAACACTTAGAAGGGAATAGGGATTCATAAAATGGTAAGTGCACAGTAAGTAAAGGAAAACAATTATCTAGACATGTTTGAATCACACAAGGGAATACATGAGATTAAAGGGAGGGGATTTATACTAGTATGTTTAGCTACAAACTCCACAACAAAAACATAAGT
Source organism: Nicotiana tabacum (assembly GCF_000715075.1). Lineage (NCBI taxonomy): Eukaryota > Viridiplantae > Streptophyta > Magnoliopsida > Solanales > Solanaceae > Nicotiana > Nicotiana tabacum. The sequence continues at coordinate 35,818,525 of NC_134082.1, forward strand.
AAAAGCAGGCTAGAAATAAAAGAAACTAAAACAAGAAAAGAAACATGTTGTTGTTGTGGCTGTAAATTAAACTAGGACATACCAGTGAAGATAGAAGTAAGCAGAATGAAAGAACCAAAGAGCACAGATGACTAGCGTTGGCTTGCTGCCGTCTAATAGTAATAGAATAACACAGAGATGTTAAACAAGAGAGGGGGGTTTTGGAAGCCAAGTATGTGTCATTTGTGAAAGACTTAGGGTATTTATAGTTGAAAGTAGGTAATGGATAAGGTAAAAAACATAGCAGTATACTAATTTAAGAACTCAGAATCAATCACTTAGAGAATCAAGGAAGTACTTCCTTGAGTTACGGGAATCAAGGTCAAACGGAAAGATTCAGTACCATATAAGTGAGAAAGGAGGAATCAGTGCATAATTAAACAAGGAAAGGGGCCAGAGTCCATTAGGCATAAAGTAGTCGATTAGGACCAAATTCAGAAAGACCCAATTAAGGTAAGACTAAGTAAAACCAAGTATCATAGTAAATAAGGTAATAAAATCAGTGAATTCAAACAGACGAGTAGAATTCTAGGGCCTTGAAGGAAAATCTTTCAATTACCAACAATTAAGGAAAATTAGAATCAATCATGAGGGGGTCATGATCCTTCGCATTTCAACATATAAATAGAGATGAATGAACAAAAGTAGCAAACGAAAAAAGGTCAATTATATAGGCAGAAAGAAATAAGAGATGAGCAAGCACAGTCATATAGAGGTGATGTAAGTAGGCTAGAGATTCAGCAGGACATATTCGAAGCATGGTGACCACGAGAAATTAACAAGACCAAGGCAAAGAAAGTTATGCTAACACACAACGCCTAGGCAAAGAGAATCATGCTAACACACAGAACCAAAGTCAAGAAAATCATGCTCACACACAGAAATAGAGTAAGAAAATCATGCAAACATACAAAAATAAGTAAAGAAAATCTTTTTAAAAATTAGGGCTTTTAATAGAGTTGTGTTAAAAAGTAGTAGGAACATAGAATCAGTCAAGATAAACGAGGGAAAAAGGTTTAATCATAAAGAAATCAGTTGAAACCGGTATAGAAAGAACTCCGAGAAAACCCTAGTTTTCAAAGAAAGTAAGAACGATTTAGACTAGAGGATCTTTTAGAACAAAGCTCAAAAATAAGCAAATCATAGAAGGAAACAGGTTTAAAGCATGAAAATAACACAGATCTGAGAGATCCAGAAGAGAGTTAGGGTTTCAAAAGGAAACCTATGTAGAAATCGAAAGAACCTGTTGTAACTTCATAAATCGTAACACACATGGTGTGATTTTGCCCAAAATCACACTAGAGAAGCCTCAAACAATAGAATCAGAAACCCTAAGTCCGAATCGGCATGGCCCAGGACCCTTGAATGCCTTAGAGATGATGAGCAAGGTGATGAGAGTGACCATTGGAGGCTTGGGGTTTGAGAGATAGTCGCCAGAGATGACCAGAGAAGGAGGTGAGTGGAGGAGTCTAGGTTAGGTTTGAGAGAAGAGTGGAGATGAGAGAGCATATGAAGGTGGCGCCTTTGGAAAAGTGATTAGGGTTATGGGTCGTTTGAAAATTAAAAAGGAAAGAAATTATTTGGACCGTTGATCTGAGAGATCAACGGTCAGGATTAAAATGGGTAGGTGGGTTCTGGGTTTGGGTAAGGATTAATAGGGTATGGGTCGGGTGATTTGGGTGTGAAATTGGGTCGGAAAAGGGTCCACTTTTGGCTATAATTGAAAGCCAAATTTGGCTGTTATTTAAATAGCTAATTTCCCCTATTTAATTTATAAAAAATAGTAGGTAATTTTTGAAAAATAAATTAAGGTACAAAAATGATTTAAAATACATAATTAACAATTTAAAAATACAGGATCCAATTTTATGCATATAAACATAATTATATCTAAAAATGGGCTAACATTGCAATTATATGCAATTTAGCTTTTAAAAATACTAAATGTAATTGTGAAAAAACATAAAAATTATATTAGCCATATTTTGGTGTAAATATTGAAATCCAATAAATAAATTATCAAAACAATAATTTTGGAAATAATTATTGGGATTTTATTGATAAAAAGGGGATAAAATAAATCAATTTAAACCCTTAAAATTATGGGAAAAATAATAAAACCCTTGGTCATGCTTATGTATACATATATATGCTATTTCGAAGGCTTTTATGCATATTCAAAACATATAGGGAAAATTGGGTATCAACAACTGCTCCTCTTTACCCGGGAAGGATGAAAGAGTTTTCGGGTAAAGAAATGATGGCCAATTTTGACCGGATGGGATGTTTTGAAAGATAGAGGTCGAGCTCAGGTTTTCGAGTTGCCTACATATCCCTGATTTTACAAGAATCAAGCCATGTGTAGTTCTAGATTCACCTACGGAGTATGCTGATGAAACTACTACAAGAATGGACACGAGATGTGGAAGCGGCTATGATCAGGATGGTTGGAGTTAACTGGAGTGAGATCGCTCTTGCTAGGATAACGGTTACTTACTAGTTACCAGCAGATAAAAGATTCTACAATCGTATTTGCGAAAATTTAAACATGATGCAAATTCCCTTTGGACCATGAAGGTTGTCTTCGGACGGTTAAAGATGACGTCCTTAGACCATGACGTCCTAGGCCATGAATTGTTTTAATGAGGGATTTGCAGGCCATGAAATTATGTTCTCGGGCCATGAAAATGATTCCTCCGAATCATGAAGCCTTTGAATAATGATATGCAAATTCGAGAGATCCTCAGGCCATGGCATGGTGTCTTCAGGCTATGAGGATGGTGTCTTTAGACTATGACGCCTTTGGATAGATTGGCGATATTTTAGCCCATGATATGTAATAATATGATGTAACAAGACAAGGTTTAGTCTTGCAAAGCAGAAGGCAGAGCTCAGCCCAATTGAAAAACAGGTAGATAGTAGTAGAAAATAAAGCAATATTGGTGCAAGGAGGGACAGTGCTTAGTACCATGCGAGTGGGGAGGCAAGGATAGCCTTATGCAAATGGGGAGGCAAGGATTAGCCTCATGCAAATTCAGAGTCAGGGCTTAGACTCATGTGAGTATGAAGGCAAGGATCAGCCTCATGCAAATATAAAGTCAGGGATTAGACTCATGCAAGATTGGAGACAGAGCTTAGTCTCATGCAAAAAGAAGGCAACGCTTAGCCTTATGCAAATATGGAGGTAGAGCTTAACCTCATACAAGATTTGGGACAGGGCTTAGTCCCATGCAAATGGAAGGCAATGCTTAGCCTTATGCAGATATGGAGGCAGGGCGTAGCCTTATGCAAGATTCGGGACAGGGCTTAGTCCCATGCAAAGTGGAAGGAAATGCTTAGTTTTATGCAAAATGGAGGCAGGGCGTAGCCTCATGCAAGATTTGGGACAAGGCTTGGTCCCATGTAAATATGGAGTCAAGGATTAGACTCATGCAAATGTGGAGTCAAGGCTGGACTCATGCAAATATGGAGTCAGGGCTTAGACTCATGTAAATATGGAGTCAAGAATTAGACTCATGCAAATATGGAGTCAGGGCTTAGACTCATGCAAATGCTATCGTCAAATATGCCTACGTTCAAAGAAAAGTCGTGAGTTTCATGAGGGGAGGTTGGTTCTTGCTTCGTCTGCTGGTCTTGCCTCGTCCGGTTCTGGAAGCCCCTTTCGAGTTCCCCTAGGTAGCACCTGACTGTTATGAAAATAGAATTTCGAAAATATGCATTCATTGATAAAATGGAATTATTTTGGAAGCGTATTGATATATCAAGTAACTTTTGATGAACTAGCGACTGTGACACATTTCAAAAGCATTGTAGCTATCTTATGTTGGAATTTTGAGGGTCCTCCTCGAAATTATGCCCCAGTTTGGTAGATGATTTTTAACTGTTTGCGGATGACGGACCTTGCTAAATTTTCTTCGGAATTTTGAGAATCCTTCTCAAAATTCTGCCCCAGTTCTTGAATGATGAATGACTTTCTGGCATGTGATGGCGCTGGCTGGACTTGCTCCGGAATTTTGAGGACCCTCCTCAAAATTCTGCCCTAGTTCTGATTTTGGGGAAAATGAAAATTTTATTATGATATGACCGAACCCATAAGGTGCCTACGTATCCCATCTTAAACGGGAATGGGGTCAAGCGTAGTTCAATTACATCAAAAAGGAAAATGTGAAATAATCTAAGCATAGTATTTCTTGACTGCGTCTGAATTGATTGGTTTTGGCCAGATCTCTCCATCCATTTCTGCAAGTATGAGTGCTTCTCCTATTAGTACTCTGTGAACCATGTAAGGACCTTGCCAGTTGGGAGAGAATTTCTCTTTGGATTCATCTTGGTTTGAAAAAAACTTCTTTAATACCAGCTGTCCTGGTGCGAACTGCCTTGGTTTGACCCTTTTGTTGAAAGCTCTAGACATTCTGTTCTAATAGAGTTAGCCGTGGCATACTGCATTCATCCCCTTTCCATCGATAAGGGCCAATTGTTCATAGCGACTTCTTACCTATTCCATATCACTGAGTTTAGCTTCCTGTATGACTCTTAAAGAAGGAATCTCTACCTCGGCTGGGATGACTACCTCAGTACCATAAACCAACATGTAGGGGGTTGCTTCGGTTGACGTGCGAACTGTGGTGCGGTACCTTAACAGACCAAAGGGTAACTTTTCATGCCACTGCTTTTGATTCTCTACCATTTTCCTTAGTATCGTCTTAATGTTTTTGTTGATGGCTTCTATGGCTCCATTTATCTGAGGTCTGTAGGCGGTGGAATTCTTGTGCTTGATTTTTAAGGTTTCACATATAGCTTTTATCAGGTCACTATTGAGGTAGGCGGCATTGTCAGTGATAATGGACTCCGAAACTCCGAATCGGCAGACAATACGATCCTTGACAAAATCTGCAACAACTTTCTTGGTTACAGTTTTGTAAGATGCAGCTTCTACCCATTTCGTGAAGTAATCAATGGCTACTAGAATAAACCTGTGTCCGTTTGAAGCAGTTGGCTCAATCGGACCAATAACATCCATTCCCCAGGTGGCGAATGGCCAAGGCGAGCTTGTTGCATTGAGCTCGTTTGGTGGCACTTTTATCATGTTGGCATGCACTTGACATTGAAAGCATTTGCGGACATATTGAATAAAATCCATTTCCATGGTCATCCAAAAGTAACCTGCCCTGAGTATCTTCTTGGCCAGAACGTAGCCATTCATATGCGGACCACATGTCCCAGCATGTACGTCCTCAAGTAGCTTGGAAGCTTCTTTTGTGTCGACACACCTTAGTAAACCCAAATCCGGAGTTCTTCTGTACAAATTTCCTCCGCTGTGGAAGAAGTGATTTGACAACCTCCGGAGCGTGCATTTCTAAATGTGATTTGCGTGCTCCGAGTATTCTCCTTTTGATAGGTACTCCTTGATGTCATGGAACCAAGGCTTTCCATCGGCTTCTTCCTCGACATGAGCACAATATGGATCAATGTAGTTTTTATTTGGATGCTGTATCATTGATGACAAGGTGGATAATGGGTCGACGAACTCATTCTGAATTCTAGGCACATGTCGAAATTCTATCTTCATGAACCTCCTTTTTAATTCCTGCACATGGTGCAGATATGGCAATATCTTGGAATTCTTAGGAGCCCATTCTCCTTGCACTTGATGCACAAGCAAATCCAAATTGCCGATCACCAATAACTCCTGAATGTTCATGTCGACTGCCATGTTGAGCCCTAGTATGCAAGCTTCATATTCTTCTATATTGTTGGTGAAGGGAAATCTGAGTTTAGCAGATACGGGATAATGTTGACCCGTTTTTGACAACAAAACTGCTCCAATGCCTCCTCCTTTGAAATTTGCGGCTCCGTCAAAGAACATCCTCCAATCGTCATATGCTTCCGTAATGTCTTCTCCCACAAATGATATTTCTTCATCAGGAAAATATGTTTTCAAGGGTTCGTATTCTCCTCCCCCTGGATTCTCAGCGAGGTGATCTGCCAATGCTTGTCCCTTTACTGCCTTTTGAGTTATATAGACGATGTTGAACTCACTCAGTAGTATCTGCCATTTAGCCAACTTCCTAGTAGGCATGGGCTTCTGAAATATGTACTTCAGAGGATCCATCCTGGATATGAGGTATGTAGTGTAGGCACATAAGTAATGCCTCAACTTCTGGGATATCCAGGTCCAAGCACAGCAAGTGCATTCGAGCAGAGAATACTGTGCTTCATAAGGTGTGAATTTCTTACTCAGGTAATATATGGCTTGCTCCTTTCTTCCTATCTCATCATGTTGCCCCAATACACATCCAAAGGTTCCATCTAACACGGATAGATAAAGCAGTAATGGTCGTCCTAGTTCTGGCGGGACCAGAACTGGCGGTGTGGACAGGTATTCCTTGATCTTGTCAAAAGCTTTCTGACAATCCTCGGTCCAACTTGTCTCAGCATCTTTCCTTAGCATTTTGAAGATGGGTTTACATATTACTGTGGACTGTGCTATGAATTGGCTGATGTAGTTGAGCTACCTCAGGAAGCTTATCACGTCCTTCTTGCTTTTGGGTGGTGGTAATTCCTGAATAGCTTTGACTTTAGTCGGATCTAGTTCGATCCCTCGGTGACTGACGATGAATCCTAATAACTTTCCTGTGGGGACCCCGAATGCACACTTTGCGGGGTTCAACTTCAAATTGTACCTCCTGAGCCTGTCGAAGAATTTTCTCAAGTCTGCTATGTGATCCGCGGCCCTATTGGATTTGATAATGACATCGTCCACATATACCTCTATTTCTTTGTGTATCATATCATGAAAGATGATTTTCATGGACCTCATGTAAGTGGCCCCTGTGTTCTTCAGATCGAACGACATCATTTTGTAACAGTATACACCCCAAGGCGCAATAAAAGCTATCTTCTCGGCATCTTCTTCATCCATCCAGATCTGGTGATAACCTACGAAGCAATATACAAAGGATTGGAGTTCATGCTTGGCGTAGTTATCGATCAGGATATGTATATTTGATAGTGGGAAATCGTCTTTCAGACTTGCTTTGTTTAAATCCTGATAATCGACATATACCCTGACCTTCCCGTCCTTCTTTGGAATTGGCACAATATTAGCTAACCATGTTACATACTCAACCACCCTGAGAACCTTGGCTTTGATCTGCTTGGTAACCTCCTCCTTGATCTTCAAACTTATGTCTAGTTTGAATTTTCTGAGTTTCTGCTTGACTGGCGGGCACATGGGATTGGTAGGCAACTTGTGAGCTACTATAGATGTGCTCAAACCGGTCATATCATCATACGATCATGCGAAGATATCCTCATATTCCTTTAGAAAACAGACGTACTCTTCCTTCTCTTTTTGTGACAAATGAATGCTGATGCGACTCTTTTTGACGGTCTCGACGTCTCCCAAATTTACTGCTTTTGTTTCATCCAAGTTTGATTTAGGCTTGTTCTCAAAATTCTCAACTTCTCTGATAATTTTCTCGGGTATCTCATCTTCTTCTTCTGAGTCACTATTCTCATGTTGCATTGCCTTATTACATGTCACAGTAACTGGCTCATTAGGAAAAGTAATATAACCTAGAAAGGAAAATTATAAAAATAGTAATGAATAATGATAAAGTATAAATGCATTTGATTAAAACTGAGGAAATTGTTCAAACAAAGCTTGGCTTGGTGGATCGAGCATTTATTTTAAAACAAAGAAATCTGTAAACAAAATTGCTAAAAAATAAAATGCGTAGAACGACTTATAAATTCTGCCAAGCTATCCAGGGACTCGGCGGGCTCGGGATGGTGTGACGGTCCAGTTGCTGAGAATAGCTCCCTTTGCCATGGTATAAATGGAGAGGCCTTCTTCCTCCCCCTCCTCAATTATGGCACTGCAGTCCATATCCTCGTCTTCCAAGAACAAATCCTTCAGCCCAACTACTGCTTCTTCTTCGGCAGTTCCCCATATTGTGTCTGCCTGATGGAAAGCCTGTTCCAAAGGGGGTATTGGGTTTTCAAGAGGGTAATACATTCCATGCCATGGAGGCGACCATTCCCTGTACTCCAGCCATGTATACTGGTATCCGAGCCCAAAGGTGGTACCATGATTTTTCAGTCGTATCGACTTGGTGATACCCTGGAGGTTCTTTCCCAACCCTTTGCCGGGTTCATATCCGGACCATACCAATATGCTTTCTATTTTGTTACTCCACCACTTATCTTTCTTGACGGCATTGACCTGTTCAATGTGATGATAAGTTTCCCCTCCTAGCCTCCTTCTATGTTCAATGGCCGGGATGGTTTGACTAGTGTAGATGGGATTGCTCCGGTCCCCATGAATGATTACCTCCTGACAGTTCCATTTGAATTTTACGACTTGATATAGTGTGAAGGGTATGGCTCCAGCAGCATGGATACATAGGCGGCCCAACAAAAGACTATATGAGGCTAGTATGTCAAGCACTTGGAATTCAACATCGAACCAAGTTGGTCCCATCTGCAAGCAAAGGTTGATTTCCCCAATCGTGGCCCTCTAGGACCCATCGAAAGCCTTCACATTCATGCTTCCGGTTCGTATTTCATGGAACCCTTTGTCCAACCTTTTCAGGGTATCCAGTGGACAAATATTCAGACTAGAACCCCCATCAACCAAGACCCTAGCAATGAATTTGTCTTCAAATTGTACCGTAATATGCAGTGCTAGATTATGATTCAGACCTTCGGGCAGTAACTCATCCTCATGGAAGATAATCTTGTGGCTTTCTAGTACCTGTCCGACCATGTTGGCCATTTATCCACCAGTGATATTATTGGGTACATATGCCTCGGTCAATACTTTCATCAAGGCGTTCTTGTGTGCCTCTGAATTCTACAGTAGTAGGATAGATATTTGAGCAGGGACTTTGTTCAGATGATTGACAACAGAATACTCTTTTGCCTGTACTTTCCTCCACAAGTCATTCGGTTTGGTCTGAATGACAGGCTGCCTAGTAGTGGCATCCTTGCTTGAACCTCCCAGGTGTTCAGGTGTGTAGAATCTTCTAGTTCTAGTCATCCCTTGTGCGGCGTCATATTCCTCTATCTTAGTCTTCCTTTTTCGCCGAGCCTCAGCGACATAATCCCAGGGTATCGCTTTTGAGTTGAATGGGGGTGTGGTTGACACCGTCACAGTAAAAGGTGTGATCACTTCTACTTCAAATGGAGCGGAGATGGCAGCTGTTGGAGTTACTTCACCTCGAATGGAACTGATGCAGTTACCTCAATGTCAATAGGTGCCTAAGTATGAACCACAATAGGAGTAAGTGTAACTTCCACCTTGAAGTCATCGCCTTCTCGGATAAGCCCTATCGACCCCTCGGGGTCCCATTCCTCATTCGTTTCTATAATATGCACATTGTTGCCTCTATGATCAGGGAGGGGATTGTTACAGATATTATGTGCGGCTTCCTTTGATTGTAAGACCTTGTTGTCAATGAGTGTCTGAATCTTATCCTTCAATGTTCGGCACTCAGCAGTGGTGTGCCCTTTCATACTAGAGTGGTATGCACAGGTTTTGTCCGGATTGACCAATTGGGATAGATTTTCCAGCGCTACAGCAGGAATATGAGTGACATAACCTACGGCCTTTAACCTTTCGTACAATTGGTCGATGGGCTCAACAATGGCGATGAATTGTTTGGGTGGCTTGCGGTCGAAATTAGGTCTTGGTCTTGGATAAGTTTGGCGAGTTAGTGGTGATTGGAAGTAGGATGGTTGGAAATTATAGGTGTGATAGATTGCGGCTGGTTGAGAATATCTGGGAGAAGAGGGTTGATATGTATATGGTGATGCTTGGTATATGGGTGAAGATGCTTGTTATGTAGGTGGAGGTGTTTGATATGCGGGTGGAGGTGTTTGGTATGTGAGGGGAGTTTTTGGACCCTGCCCCGACATCTCTCTTATTCGATATGCCATCGGATTGGAGTTCCTTATTTGTGGCTTGCAGTGCCTCGAAATTTGTTACTATTCCGCTCTTGATTCCTTCCTCGATCCTTTCCCCGAGCTTGATGATGTCAGAGAATTTGTGATTTTCGATGACCATCAGTCTCTCATAATATTGTGTATCCTATGCTCTGACGAAGAATTTATTCATCTGTTCTTCATCCAAAGCGGGCCTGACCTTGGCGGCTTCCGACCTTCAACGAGTAGCATATTCGCTGAAAGTATTAGTGGGCTTCTTCTTGAGATTCTGGATGTAGAAGACATCACATTTTCTTTGTTGAATCTGAATCGGTCCATGAAATCTGATGCCATACTTGGTATTAGTGGACCATTTCTTGGGTTGCGGACGTCAACAGCTACCTCGTTACTCCTAGTCACCGCCTGGTCTGGAAAGAATCAGCGCTCAGGTGCGAACTCAGCTCTGCCTGTATCTGCACACATGGTGCAGGGAGTAATGTGAGTACTCCGACCCAGTGAGTAATAAAAATAAATAACGACTGAAAACATGAAATCTCATAACGGCACAATATAGCGCTATCCCAAGCAGTAAAATCAGTTATACAGTAAAATAGTGAGTATCAGATAATTCTTCTTTTAAAGCAGTAAGACAAATAATTTCCACAGTAGGGATAAATCAAAAGCTTGTCCCTCGGGCTCAATATGTAAATCTCAGTATAGTATCAGCCCCTTGGGCTCACTCCCAACTCACCAGCACACAACAGCAGCCTCTCGGGCTCACTCCCAACTCACCACACACAAGCAATGGCCTCTCAGGCCCACTACCAACTCACCTAGGTGCCCTGCGCTCACTGGGGGTGTGTACAGACTTCGGAGGGGCTCCTACAACCCAAGCGCAATATCATAAGGCCTTAAAGCCTTCACACATCACACTCGAGGCCTGAAAACCTCCTCATATAACACTCGAGGCCTGAAAGCCTCCTCACATCACTCAATATATCCTCACGTATGGCCCTCAGCCTCAATCAGTCCAGAAAATAATCATAAGCCTCTTGGGCATCAGTAAAACAATAGTGCTCAGCTCAACAACATTATAAATATCATTAAATCTCGAGTTGAGTATAAATGTAGCTGAGTTCACAAAATAATATAATTCAATTGGACCGAGTTCAAATAATATTTCAATTCGTGAGGAAAATAGTGATGTAAATTCACAAAATATTTCAGATAATTGGCACGAAGCCCAAATATGACAATAAGCCCAATCATAGTGAAAAACAATAAATCTTTATCAATTACGCGGTAAAATATCATCTGGGATAGACCAAGTCACAATCCCCAATAGTAAATGACCCTGCGCTCGTCATACAACGCGTGTCTCATCTCAACATAGTAGTATGTTGTGCAATTCGGGGTTTCAAACCGTCAGTGCATCATTTAAAATCATTACTCACCTCAAGACGGTCCAACGTCTACTCCGCTGTGCCCTTGCCTCTCGAATTTACCTCTTCGTGCGTCGAATCTGGTCAACTTACAATAGGCTAAGGGAATATAACCCAATCGAAAAGACTCGAAAAATATCGAAAATCACGAAATTTGCAAAACCCGAGGCCCGGGCCCACTTCTCGAAAAATTACGAAATTCACATCACCGGATTCCTCGTCTCGCCACGAGTCCGTACATATCAAATTTACCAAAATCGGAGTTCAAATGCCCCTCAAATCTCCATTTAATTCTCTTAAGTTTCAAGCCCTAAACCACTATTTTTGTCCATAAATTACTTGAGTTTTCAGCTCTAATCCATGTATTTAACTTGGAAATAAGTCGAAACAACTCACCTTTGATGCTTGATGAAATCTCCCTTGAAATCCTTTCCAAAATAATCCAAGCCAAATGAAAGAAATGAAAGAAATAAGCCAAATCCGTGTTTAAAGAATCTGCCCGTGCTTTGTCGAGTTGTACCTTGCACTTGTGCTATACAAGTTGTACATCTTATTAAAATTTTCCCTTGTCGGACACCTTCTGCCTAAACACCCATAACATCTTGTATAAATATCCAAATGACAAATGGTTTGAAGATATAGAAACTAGACTCGAAGATCTTTAATTTGATAGGTTGTAAACTATATAACTCTTTATATATCCCGAGGTATGAGCTTCTAAAGCGCATCCGTAAATTCTGTCGAAATCGCTCTACCATCCATTTTCGATCCATCATAACTTTCTGAGATAATATCAAAATCACAAATGGTTTAACTTTCTGAAAACTAGAATGTAAGGGCTACAACTTTCGGGTTTTGCAATTTTTCGTATTTCTTATATATTACAAGATATGAGCTTCCAAACAGGACACCTCGCGCCTGAAATTTTCTGGGCACAGCAGAAGCCTAAAAATTTCTGCAATTTTTTTCAAAGATGAAATAGTCCGTTTAACCACCCAAAACTCACCCGAGGCCAGTGGGACCTCAACCAATCATGCCAACATATCCCATAACATCGTTTAAACTTGTTCCAACCTTCGTAACGCTCAAAACATTATCACAACACCAAATTCGCATCGGATTCAAACCTATGAACTTTGAAACTTCTAACTTCCACATCCGATGCCGAAACACGTCAAAACTAGTCTGAATGACCTCAAATTTTGCAGACAAGTCCAAAATGACATAACGAAGCTACATAAACTCTCGGAATTCCATTCCGACCCTCGAATCAAAATCTCACCTATCAACCAGAATTCGCCAAAATACTAACTTTGCCAATTCAAGCTTAATTCTATACCGGTCATCACAAAAATATTCCGGACACACTCCTGAGTCCCAAATCACCTAACGACGCTATCCGAACCATAAAATTTGCATTTCGAGCTCTCTAACACATACGTCAATATCCGATTGACTTTTCCAACTTAAGCTTCCTTAAAAGAGACTAAGTGTCTCAAACCTTACCAAAATCATTCCGGAATGACTTCAAATTTTGCACAAAAGTCACATTCGACATTACGGACTTGCCCCAACTTTCGGAATCACATTCCGACTCCGATATCAAAATTTCCACTTCCGGTCGAATTTTCTCAAAAACCTTCAAATTTCTATATTTAGCCAAATGACTTCAAAATGACCTCCGGACATCCGAATTCACTTCCGATCGCTCTCTCAACTCCAGAATCACCATACCGAGCTATTCCCAGACTCGGAATCTCAAACGGACATCTATAACTCTGAAATGCCTTCCAACCCAAATTTATGAAATTCTTCTAAAATACTAACTTTCACAATATACGCCGAAATGCTCTCGGGTTATCCAAAACCAAATCCGAACATACGCCCAAGTCCGAAATCATTATACGAACATGCTGGAACTTTCAGATCCCAATTCCGAGGTCGTTTACTCAAAATTCCAATCTTAGCCATTTTCTTCAACTTAAGGTTGCCGCAATGAAAAGTTTCTTTCCAATTTGACTCCGAATTTCCCGAAATTCAACTCTGACCATACGTACAAGTCAATATACCTGAAATGAAACTGTTCATGACTTCCAACTGCTGAACGACGCGCTAGAGCTCAAAACGACTGGTCGGGTCATTACATTCTCCCCCACTTAAATAGATGCTCGTCCTTGAACGTTCCAAGAACTGCTCTTAAGTTATCTGAAATAACTGTTTAACACCTCGTGCACCTGCCCATGCTACCACAACTCATATGGACGCATTAGTTTGATCAAATCTGCAGATATCCTCTTTTATCCATACAATAAGCTCAGAACACAATTCCAACACCTGAAATTCTCCGCCAGACCTGTTCCCTGTATATAAACACTGTATCAACTACCACACGAGGTACCAGAACACGACTGCGTACCTTTGTTGAATTAGCACCATGCATCGCATAATTCACCATCTAACCACAATGACACTCCATGAACCTTAATAGCCAAAATTCTACGACTCTGATGCTCCCAATGCGTATGATGATATACCTATACATTCTGTTATAATGCTGACGATACAACCACAACGGAGGAGATGTGCAGAAATTTCTAACCAATTGCAGAGTTAACCAAACATTAATTCTCTCCTTTTTGACTAAAATCATCACCTTATTACTACCCAAATACTGGTAACTACCCTGTAATATACCTCACATAATCCCACTGCAATGGTCCCCGATACCAATAGTCTCGCCTCACCTAGTACGAGCTGCTCAGACAACCAATCACCACATACAATGACCAACGGTCTCACATGATGCAAAAATGCGCCAATAGGCCATAATGCGAACAAGATACATAAGGAAATGATTCAGGAATAGACTGCTCAACTCACACAACAAATATGGACTTTTCCCCAGAGAATAGGAATTTATCAAGCCGTTTCACAGCACACATGGCACAATCACAATATTACATGAGTTGACGAACACAGAACAACATATGATATTCCAACACCCCTCCTTGAGGAGCGCTATACTAAAATGAACACATCTGACTCACATGAAGCCCATAATCCTATTTAAATCCATTCACCCACTTCAGGTCGATTCTGCTCGCACTGAACTAGGCTGATAGCCTTTCCTGGACTCGTAATAAGTCATTTCTTCTCATAACATGAAAGAACTACCACCATAGCCGGGACAACACCCCACAATCCACAACCAAATGAACCGAACGACTTCATATAGATCTTAGATATTCTTCCAACATTTCAACTTTCTTAAGTCCCCAAAATTTGACTAACTCCCAGATTTTTCAAATATTTCGGCAGAGTCTCCCTTGTAATTGGGCCTATCCACCTATCAGAGTAACACCAAAATAACTCCTAACAGCATGTCCACAATCCAACAAATACCACAAGTATATCAATAACACTTATCACCACATTACAAGCCCGACATTATCACAATGATATCTTGACATGAAACGCATCATTTGTATGATCATAACCACATTTCTGGTCTTAATAGTTGTTCATAAATAATTCCATCATTATCAATAAATCTCATATTAACAACCACCTCATTTCAAATTTTCACAATACTGACAACAGAATGTGAGGCATGAAGATCTCATTATTACTTACTCGGATTAATGAGTCACATTTAATGCCACCTGGGAACTCATCTCATAAGCTAAAACTCAATGTTTACAGTATGAAAATGGCTGAATATGAACATAAAATATACAAGAATTATCAAATCAACCTAACTGGCATGACTCCCTTTAATATTATTGTACGAATTAAACTTTACAAAGGAAAACTTTAAACTCATAATTATTTACCACAAGGACCTTGTCCTTACATAACCTCCACCGCGGCTTGCAGCCCGGTTTAAATATTTCATATTGTGCCAACTGCAGTTTTCAATTTCCTTTCTTTCTTCTTCTCAATAAATTTCGTAAACATTTTTTATTCCATAGCACATAACGAACCCTCATACCGGTAGGGCATATAATTCATAAAAAAGAAGAAGTTGGAACCAATTATTCCGAAACACATTAAACCCATTGTAGTGAATAATAAACATTACTTTAACCTTACCCTAAATCCTTGGAGCCCAATTTCTAACATCCAGAATTCTTTTCAAGAACCGAA
Organism: Nicotiana tabacum; assembly: GCF_000715075.1. NCBI lineage: Eukaryota > Viridiplantae > Streptophyta > Magnoliopsida > Solanales > Solanaceae > Nicotiana > Nicotiana tabacum. The sequence goes on from NC_134082.1 coordinate 35,834,079, forward strand.
TCTCACATACACACACACTGTATAAGTCCGAACAAACTGTGTCAAGCCATAACAATACCCTAGATATAATCGCATAACATACTACACAACCCGTATACTTGCAACACCATTCTCGATCACCATAACCACTCAAACCAACCAAGTACCAATAAGAAATCCCACATTAAACAGAACCTCGCTCCAAAACCTTCATACCCCATCAATAATGAAGAAATATACAGGAACTCACAATACACAACACGTTCCCCATACCTACAGAAAGTATCTATTTTAAACCATGGTAGAAACCATCAAGAACACTTGAAAATCCATTTTCTCCTAATCAAGCTATCATAACTAAATTCCTCTAATTCAACCAGGCCACGCAGGTCATCAAACTCAGAAATATTGCCATATTACTACAACTAGTTCAACAAAAATTCTTCACAAGCTTTAGGTAACACAGACCGTAAAATACCTCAATTCCACTACTAAGATCACCTTCATTCTCGTGACAATCAACTCAAATTTCTCAATTAGAGTCAAATCCAAATCTCAACACATACACCCTGTTAGTAGAAAAGAAACTCTCTACTCAACATTATAAGGAACACACCTACGTAGATTATTCCGCATGAGATAACCCACCTACCTTGCCTCCAATTAACATTTTTGTATACCTTTCACCGTCATACACATTACACAATCACTTAGTCTTCCTGAGTCTAAACTCATACTGTAACATGAAATTTACTTCATTCCAAATAGGAGACTTGAAAAGATTCTTCACGCCCATAACTCAAAGCTACACCTCTAATCACAATGGAAATCATACACTTAATAGTTTGCCTATCATCCAGCAGATCTTCCGCGACACTTCCAAGTCATATAGAAACATCTCGCAGTACTAACATACCCATCACACTACTACCCAACCGTCATTCCCACTAATAGGGGCAATACCAGACATATAAGTTCAAAACACTTGCTCACACAATCAGCAGCTTGGTGCTTAAGCCGTAGGAAAAGATCCGGCCTCAAGTCCTTCAGACTGGCCCAACATCAACTCATAGAGATCACGTCTCGCCCCTCAATCAAGGAATCACAAGCCATCAAGGCACATCTGATACTGAGCGCTCATGCGCGTATGCGAACGCGTGGAAGGAATTTCAAGAGTTACTTTTCAAGCTGAATCAAGAACGCACGATAAGAATTCAAGAATGTGAAATTTTCCTAAAGTTTCTGCAGCCTCTCGAGGATAAATACAGACGTCTCCGTACCGATCCACGAGACTCTACTAAACCTGCTCATGACTCGTGAGACCTATGTAACCTAGGCTCTGATACCAACATGTCACGACCCAAAATCCCAACCCGGTCGTGATGGCACCTCTCGTGAGGACAAGGCCAGCCAATCAACAAAACAGTACATCTCTTTATAATTACTTAGCAGGAATAAGTCTAAATCATGGGCAATATAATCTTAAATGCGAAATAAACATGATAGAACAAGGAAAACCCTCCCAACTCAGCCCGAAATCGAGGTGTCACAAGTCATGAGCTACTACAGAGTTTACTAATATTTTACAAAGTCTGGAATTATCATAAATAACAAAGATAAGGGAGAAAACGGGGCTGCGGACGTCAACAGCTACCTCGTTACTCTTAGTCACCGCCTGGTCTGGAAAGAATCAGCGCTCAGGAGCGAACTCAGCTCTTCCAGTATCTGCACACATGGTGCAGGGAGTAATGTAAGTACTCCGACCGAGTGAGTAATAAAAATAAATAATGACTGAAAATATGAAATCTCATAACGACACAATATAGCGCTATCCCAAGCAGTAAAATCAGTTATACAGTAAAATAGTGAGTATCAGATAATTCTTCTTTTAAAGCAGTAAAGACAAATAATTTCCACAGTAGGGATAAATCAAAAGCTTGCCCCTCGGGCTCAATATGTAAATCTCAGTATAGTATCAGCCCCTCGGGCTCACTCCCAACTCACCAGCACACAACATCAGCCCCTCGGGCTGACTCCCAACTCACCACACACAAGCAACGGCCTCTCGGGCCCAGTCCCAACTCACCTGGGTACCCTGCGCTCACTGGGGGTGTGTACAAACTCCGGAGGGGTTCCTACAGCCCAAGCGCAATATCATAAGGCCTTAAAGCCTTCACACATCACACTCGAGGCCTGAAAGCCTCCTCATATAACACTCGAGGCCTGAAAGCCTCCTCACATCACTCAACATATCCTCACGTATGGCCCTCAGCCTCAATCAGTCCAGAAAATAATCATAAGCCTCTTGGGCATCAGTAAAACAATAGTGCTCAGCTCAACAACATTATAAATATCATTAAATCTCGAGTTGAGTATAAATGTAGCTGAGTTCACAAAATATATAATTCAATTGGACTGAGTTCAAATAATATTTCAATTCGTGAGGAAAATAGTGATGTAAATTCACAAAATATTTTAGATAATTGGCACGAAGCCCAAATATGGCAATAAGCCCAATCATAGTGAAAAACAATAAATCTTTATCAATTACGCGGTAAAAATATCATCTGGGATGGACCAAGTCACAATCCCCAATAGTAAATGACCCCGTGCTCGTCATACAACGCGTGTCTCATCTCAACATAGCAGTATGTTGTGCAATCCGGGGTTTCAAACCCTCAGTGCATCATTTAAAATCATTACTCACTTCAAGACGGTCCAACATCTACTCCGCTATGCCCTTGCCTCTCGAATTTACCTATTCGCGCATCGAATCTGGTCAAAACCACAACGAATACATTACTATAGGCAAAGGGAATATAATCCAATCGAAAAGACTCGAAAAATCTCGAAAATTACGAAATTTGCAAAACCCGAGCCCCGGACCCACTTCTTGAAAAATTACGAAATTCATATCACCGGATTCCTCGTCTCGCCACGAGTCTGTACATATCAAATTTACCAAAATCGGAGTTCAAATGACCCCTCAAATCTCCATTTAATTCTCTTAAGTTTCAAGCCCTAAACCACCATTTTTGTCCATAAATTACTTGAGTTTTCAGCTCTAATCCATGTATTTAACTTGAAAATAAGTAGAAACAACTCACCTTTGATGCCTGATGAAATCCCCCTTGAAATCCTCTCCAAAATAATCCAAGCCAAATGAAAGAAATGAAAGAAATAAGCCAAATCCGTGTTTAAAGAATCTGCCCGTGCTTCGTCGAGTTGTACCTTGCACTTGTGCTATACAAGTTGTACATCCTATTAAAATTTTCCCTTATCGGACACCTTCTGCTTAAACACCCATAACGTTTTGTATAAATATCCAAATGACAAATGGTTTGAAGATTTAGAAACTAGACTAGAAGATCTTTAATTTGATAGGTTGTACATCATATAACTCTTTATATATCCCGAGATATGAGCTTCTAAAGCGCATCCATAAATTCTGTCGAAATCGCTCTACCAGCCATTTTCGATCCATCATAACCTTTTTAGATTATATCCAAATCACAAATGGTTTAACTTTCTGAAAACTAGAATGTAAGGGCTATAACTTTCGTGTTTTGCAATTTTTCTGATTTCTTATAGATTACAAGATATGAGCTTCCAAACTGGACACCTCGCGCCTGAAATTTTCTGGGCACAGCAGAAGCCTAAAAATTTCTGCAATTTTTTTCAAAGATGAAATAGTCCGTTTAACCACCCAAAACTCACCCGAGGCCAGTGGGACCTCAACCAATCATGCCAACATATCCCATAATATTGTTCAAACTTGTTCCAACCTTCGTAACGCTCAAAACAATATCACAACACCAAATTAACATCGGATTCAAACCTATGAACTTTGAAACTTCTAACTTCCACATCCGATGCCGAAACACGTCAAAACTAGTCCGAATGACCTCAAATTTTGCAGACAAGTCCAAAATGACATAACAAAGCTACAACAACTCTCGAAATTCCATTCCGACCCTCGAATCAAAATATCACCTATCAACCGGAATTCGCCAAAATACTAACTTTGCCAATTCAAGCTTAATTCTATACCGGTCATCACAAAAATATTCCGGACACACTCCTGAGTCCCAAATCACCTAACGACGCTATCCGAACCATAAAATTCACATTTCGTGCTCTCTAACACATAAGTCAATATCCGGTTGACTTTTCCAACTTAAGCTTCCTTAAAAGAGACTAAGTGTCTCAAACCTTACCAAAATCATTCCGGAATGACTTCAAATTTTGCACACAAGTCACATTCGACATTACGGACTTGCCCCAACTTTTGGAATCACATTCCGACTCCGATATCAAAATTTCCACTTCCGGTCGAATTTTCTCAAAAACCTTTAAATTTCTATATTTAGCCAAATGAATTCAAAATGACCCCCGGACATCCAAATTCATTTCCGATCGCGCTCCCAACTCCAGAATCACCATACGCAGCTATTCCCAGACTCGGAATCCCAAACGAACATCTATAACTCTGAAATGCCTTCCAACCCAAATTTATGAAATTCTTCTAAAATACTAACTTTCACAATATACACCGAAATGCTCAGGGGTTATCCAAAACCAAATCCGGACATACGCCCAAGTTCGAAATCATCATACGAACATGCTGGAACTTTTAGATCCCAATTCCGAGGTCGTTTACTCAAAATTCCAATCTTAGCCATTTTCTTCAACTTAAGGTTGCCGCAATGAAAAGTTTCTTTCCAATTTGACTCCGAATTTCTCGAAATTCAACTCTGACCATACGTACAAGTCAATACACCTAAAATGAAGCTGTTCATGACTTCCAACTGCTGAACAACGCGCTAGAGCTCAAAATGACCGGTCGGGTCGTTACAGTTCTGTTGGTGGATATAGGGGACATTGAGGGTGAGTGACAAGTTAGCCAAATTGCGGACCTGCTCAAGTTCTCCTTGCAGTTCTAGTATCTTTTGTTCAAGTCTCAAAACCAGGTCATTAGGGGCCGGAGTACTACGGCCATCGAAGGTCTCTGCGTTCTCAATGTTTTCCTTTCGAATTCCACTTAAGTCGTCCATCTTTGCTTTCCCTCTGCCTTTTGTGTTGCTTGGAGGAGGAGGAGGTGGAGGGCCTCTGGATCTGGTATGATATGCTGATGAGGCTAGTATGGATGAACTAACCTATGGGGATGGGAATAACAATAATAAAAAATAAACAAAACAAAAAGGTAACAAGTTAGCGAGGATCCTGAAATATTTGCAGTATTTTAAACACACATAGTGCGAGATATAAATTCGTATCCTAATTTGGGAGCCTCGTTGTGCACGAGGTAGGCCTAGCAACAAATAAACTTGGAGAACTTAAAATGCCAATAAATGCTTCATTTCATAACTTAAAATAGACGAATCCAAAACGACACTAACATAATAACAAAAACAAATCACTACTGGCACTTGACCTTAGTACATTTTAAGAAAAACAAGTAAATCTAATCTATTTGATCCTAGAAGGACCTTCCCCAAATTCGATCTTCTGGACTCCATCAAACAGATCTCCCAGCTCACGCAGTCCCAGCAGCAAGTAGGGTCGGGCCAGATGTCCTCCCTCGGCTCTTTCAGCATTCTGATAGTTTTCAATCCTTTTTATGACTTTGCCCTCTTGTTCTACTATTCCTCGCTCCAGGTATTCCAGTTTTCTGTTGGCAGTGACCGCCATCTCTTTCCATTCCTCGATCAATCTCACGTTTCTCTCATGTATCTCTCGATGCTCATTCTCAGAGTCGTGAACTCTCTTGCGCAACCTGTTGTATTTGACTTGAGCTTCAACTTCCTCGTCTATGATTCTGTTCCCTCGACCAGTCCCCGATGTCACTGCTCCTTTCAGATTGTCCTCCAACCATGCAGGGTAGAGAGGCTCGCACCCCGCGTGATATCTGTCTGGCTCAACCGTGCTTTTCTCCACAATGATTTTGTAGTGCCACATGTGCTGAGCTTGGCACTTTTAAGGTATGTCATAGTCTTGGAAATCTGCCTTGAAATGACTCATCTTGACGACCCTTGGTACAACCTGCTTTCTGCCTGCTTGCCTCATAACTCGTATAAGAACATATCGATATATCCCTCTCAACCCAATCAACACCAAATGCGGAGCATCCCTGGACCTGATAATGAACTCGTCCGTTGGAAACCATTCAACCATACACTGCACATGTTCCTTGGTCAGATTGTCGAAGAACTCTACCCATTCGCTAGCACTTTCGGGCGGAGCAAATTTGTCCGAAATGTAGGTCATCTACTTAGGGTGATGGAAAGTGATGTGGTCGTTCCAAGACCTTCACGGAGTTTCTTGGCGATATCGACCCTTTTGGAGATGTTCCAACAACCATAACTGTAGCAGCAAGTTGCAACCCTTGAAATGTTGGACCCCTCTTTGATAGCATTATAGGGCCCTATAGATATCAACTATGATCATGGGGACTATGGTACACGTCTGCCCATTAATCCCCTCCATCAGAGTTTTGGCAACCATGGCCAACCTGGTGTGGATTCTTCCCTTTTCCATTGGGAACACTATCATCCCCAGAAAGCACACGATGAACATGAACACTCTACGGTGGATGTGACCCAGTGAAGTGAGGGCGATCTCATCATGATAAGTGCGGAAGGACTTGCTGTGGCTATACCTCTCGTAGAGATATTCGAAAGGTATGTAGGAGTCCTTCAGCCACACTAAGTCGACATTCTTTTTCAGTCCCATCATTTTCAAAAATCCTCTGCCTGTACGATTTTCTGGTATCAAAAGCCCGGGACTGTCCCAAGCCAACCGGCAAGCCCTCATATTTCCTCTAGGAGCGGTGTCATTTCTATGTCGCCGAATCGGAACATGGCTCTTTCACTATCCCAGAATAGGGTGGCAGCCTCAATCAGTTCTTGTTTGGTTCAATATCTTGCAGGGAAAGGCAAATTACCCAGGTACTTTTTCACATGCTTCTTGTCACGTGAGGAAAGATCTTCCCACCAATTTAGCAACAATGGAGAGATATTGCTAACCATACCGAATCTGGGGACTTCGTGCCTCATTTTCTGCAAAACAAAAGGGTTAGGCCTTACCCCCACCGGACTCGACTACTTATATATTTACGATCAGTATATCGGCATTTAGTTCTCCAAATTAATGCACAGAACGTGATTGCGTCCGCTGGGATTATGGAAAACCCGATGGACTTTGGATAAGGCTTATCTTAAAGGATCATTATGTGGACAACATAACTGATCTAACTAGGTTTGACAATGATGCATGCACAATTTAAACAGAGTATGGTTTCTATGGGGTTTTAGACTGGTACCCTCAAGCGGACAACTTGGGGGGAAGGCACAGAACCGTCGACTGCACCGCTGATCGGCTGGTTTTATGGCAAATAAGCTTTTTTGAATTTAAGGGTAACAAATAGAAAGAGCGCAACCACTTATTAAAGAGTTGCTATAGGATTTGAGATGCACGAGTGGAATATGATGTGGAACATGATTTATGCAGCAGTTAATAACATGTAGGCAAGTATTTCACGTAGGAAAAATAAATACAGCATTTAAATAATTAAAAAAATAGTTACATAAAAAAGGAAAATAAAGAGACAAGTCAGTTTTCAGGGTAATAAAAGAATCATAAATGCTTGAAAAAAGACAATTAAATCCAGATAAGGGAGCAGGGTATGGGATAAGCATGCTTGGACTAATTTGTAAAAATAAGTTCGCTACGGTAAGGGCCTAAAGATATCCCCAGCAGAGTTGCCATGCTGTCGCGCCCCCTTTTTCCATCCTTGCAGAGGGAGGTCCGGGTTTCGACATTCACGAGGTGTAATGACTCGTTTTCTTTTGGAAATTAGGTATTTGAAGAGTCGTCACCTAACGGATTATGGTGCATTACGACACTTAGAGAAATTAACTCTTGGGTTGGTTTGCATTACCAGAGATTAGGGTAAGGGCTCGAAATAACCTCGAGGGGAAGGTGTTAGGCACCCCTCTTGGTCCACAACTGTGGGTCCCGACCAAACGTATATTTACAAATTAGTCCATATAAACAAGTAAGTTGTAAAGCTCATTGAACAAGTCAAGTAATGAAAGGTTTGAACAAATTATACAAACAAAGTTTTAAATAAGGAGAGGATTTGGGGTAAGAAGGGGTCCTAGGTTGTTTATCCTATAGGATCACCCCACTCAATGTCCGGTAAACACTCCTCAATGAGGGGCTACACGTGACATTAACGTACAGTCATCATATCCCATTTCTACCCTTCCCATCTCCTTATTGGTCATGCAAAGTGAGTGTTTGATCATTGATTCCTATTGCGTGCTGCTACTCGTCCCTTCTTAATAGTCCCAGAGGGAGTTGGGACCTCTACCTATAGGTCGTTCTAGACGTACCCTAAGGATTTAAAGGCAAAACTCTAAAGGCAACCGTCAAAAAGCATCTAGGAATTTCACATAATGAGAGAAAGTAAAAGGCTCATAGTTTCCTCCGCAAACAAGCATGCATGCAGCACGACTCAACCACAAGTAAGGTCTTTAGTAATCAAAGTCCTAAAGAAGGATTTCTAAGTGATTATGCAGAAATAAACCACTTTCAGATACAAAAGTCATAACATTATTAGCTGCCTAGGACCTCCTCTTTAAAAGCTTATTAGAATTCAGAGACGTCGAGTGACAGAAACAGCTTTAGAGAAATGCAAGTTTTGAAAATTCCCTAAGGCTAGCCTATATGCAGAATTGTGTCTATGTTACTGTAGAAACAGACAAGTTTTTGAAATAGAACCTTTCAATACCTATAGGCAGAATATCTAACAGAATTAAAGAAATTATGAAAAGACCGGTATTAGAGAGTTATCGCTTGACAAGGCCAGTTTTAAGAAGTAAACTAGGTGAGATAAAATCAACTCATTAGGCTAATTAGATTACCAGACATAATTGCAAGTAGAAGTCCCTATAGGCATGGTATCTAGGCGTGTTACTGGTTTTAGGCAATTTGCAGTAACTTATTGAATCGGAATTATGTTTTATAGGCATGGTATCTATACTTGAATTGATTTAAAACATGATGGCTTGGAACTTGGAAACATGGTTTCTAACCTGACAAATGCAGGATTTATGAACATGGTTTATATTTGATGCAAATGAAATTAAAAGTGAAAACCTATAGACATGATGTCTATTATGCAAAATGAAATCAGATTCAACAAGAATCACACTCTATGAACATGTTTTCTATTGAGTAAAGCAGGCAGATTTGAAAGTAAAATCCTAAGAGCATGATTTCTACCCATATTACCCCACAAAGTATACATCTACCCACCCCTTTTACTAAATTAACCCGAATATCTATTTACAAAATATTACAGGCCAACAAATAAATTACATAAATGAAATAGAAAACTAAGAAGCTATTCTATAAGGAGACTACAATCAGGCCCAAGTTTTTCAAAGCCTCCAATGGTCTTTCAAACCTCATTTCCACGAACAAATTAGGGTCTAGGTGTATCAAAGTTCCCTAAGGGTCTCAAGGACCCCGGGCAATGCTTACACCTAGACTTAGTAGGCAAGCATTAAATCAATGTAGTGTGGAAAGTCAGCCTCAGTATGCCAGAGTTCCAAGGGTTCTCAAGAGGATCCCAAGGCAGTACACATACTAGAGAGGGTAGAACTTATTAACTAAGAGTAGAGTGAAAGTGCATGACACATGTTTGAAAGAAGTTTATTAAAGACTGGACTTAAAGGTCTGTTTTGAAAGCAATTAGTAAAGCGATAGAGGTTGTTTGAAAGAGGTTGGAGTAGTAAACAGAGTTCAAACACTTCAGGATAAGACCACACACAACAAGTTCACAGAATCTAAATGTATTCAGTAATCACACAGGGGTTAAGGGGTTTGGGGATACACAGACATTGCCTGTAGACACATGACCCCAGCAGGAGTATTAGGACTGGTATAGGCATGCTCAGATATAGCTTGACACTGGCATAATCACAAACCAGTCATGAGAAACATAAACACTTAGAGGGGAATAAGGATTTGGGATTCACAAAATGGTAAATGCACAGTAGGTAAAAGAAAACAATTGTCCAGACATGTTGAATCACATAAGGGAATACATGATCTTAAAGGGAGGGGAGTTATACTAGTATGTTTAGCTACAAACTCCACAACAAAACCATAAGTAAAAGCAGGCTAGAAATAAAGAAACTGAAACAAGAAAAGAAGCATGTTGTTGTTGTGGCTGTAAATTAAACTAGGACATACCAGTGAAGATAGAAGTAAGCAGAATGAAAGAATCAAAGAGCACAGATGATTAACCTTGGCTTGCAGCCGCCTAATAGGAATAGAATAACATAGAGATTTTAAATAAGAGAGGGGTTTTTTGGAAGCCAAGTATGTGTCGTTTGTGAAAGCCTTAGGGTATTTGTAGTTGAAAGTAGGTAGTGGAATAAGGTAAAAACATAGCAGTATACTAATTTAAGAACTCAAAATCAATCACTTAGAGAATCAAGGAAGTACTTCCTTGTGTTAGGGGAATCAAGGTCAAACAGAAAGATTTAGTACCATATACGGGGAAAGGAGGAATCAGTGCATAATTAAACAAGGAAAGGAGCCAGAGTCCATTAGGCATAAAGTAGTTGATTAGGACCAAATTCAGAAAGACCTAATTAAGGAAAAACTAAGTAAAACCAAGTATCATAGTAAATAATATAATAAAATTAGTGAATTCAAATAGACGAGTAGAATTCTAGGTCCTTGAAGGAAAATCATTCAATTACCAACAATTAAGGAAAATTAGAATCAATCATGAGGGTCCATGATTCTGTGTGTTTCAACATATAAATAGAGATGAATGAATAGAAGTAGCAAACAAAACAAGGTCAATTATATAGGCAGAAAGAAATAAGAGATAAGCAAGCACAGTCATATAGAGGTGATGTAAGTAGGCTAGAGATTCAACAGGACATATTTTAAGCATTGTGACAACGAGAAATTAACAAGACCAAGGAAAAGAAAGTTATGCTAACACACAACGCCCAGGCAAAGAGAATCGTGCTAACACACAGAACCAAAATGAAGAAAATCATGCTCACACACAGAAACAGAGTAAGAAAATCATGTGAACATACAGAATCAAGTAAAGAAAATCTTTTTAAAAATTAGGGCTTTTAATAGAGTTGAGTTAAAAAGCAGTAGGAACATAGAATCGATCAAGATAAACGAGGGAAAAAGGTTTAACCATAAAGAAATCAGTTGAAACCGGTATAGAAAGAATTCCGAGAAAACCCTAGTTTTCAAAGAAAGTAAGAACGGTTTAGACTAGAGGATCTTTCAGAACAAAGCTCGAAAATATGCAAATCATAGAAGGAAATAGGTTTAAAGCATGAAAATAACACAGATCTGAGAGATCCAGAAGAGAGTTAGGGTTTCAAAAGGAAACCTAGGTAGAAATCGAAAGAACCTGTTGTAACTTCATAAATCGTAACGCACATGGTGTGATTTTGCCCAAAATCACACCGGAGAAGCCTCGAACAACAGAATCAGAAACCCTAGGTCCAAATCGGAATGGCCTAGGACCCTTGAATGCTTTAGAGATGATGAGCAAAGTGATGAGAGTGACCATTGGAGGCTTGGGGTTTGAGAGATAGTCGCTGGAGATGACCGGAGAAGGAGGTGAATGGAGGAGTCTAGGGTTAGGTTTGAGAGAAGAGTGGAGATGAGAGAGCATCTGAAGGCGGCGCCTTTGGAAAAGAGACTTAGGGTTAGGGGTCGTTTGAAAATTAAAAAGGAAAGGAATTATTTGGACCGTTGATTTGGGAGATCAACGGCCAGGATTAAAACAGGTAGGTGGGTTTCGGGTTTGGGTAAGGATTAATAGGGTATGGGTCGGGTGATTTGGGTGTGAAATTGGGCAGGAAATGGGGTCCAAATTTGGCTATAATTGAAAGCAAAATTTGGCTGTTATTTAAATAGCCAATTTTCCCTTATTTGATTTATAAAAATAGTAGGTAATTTCAGTAAAATAAATTAAGGTACCAAAATGATTTAAAATGCATAATTAACAATTTAAAAATACAGGATCCAATTTTAAGCATATAAACATAATTATATCTAAAAATGGGCTAACATTGCAATTATATGCAATTTAGCTTTTAAACAATAATTTGGGAAATAATTATTGGGATATAATGGATAAAAGGGGAGAAAATAAATCAATTTAAACCTTAAAATTATGGAAAAAATAATAAAACCCTTGGGCATGCTTATGTATGGATATATATGCTATTTTGAAGGCTTTTATGCATATTCAAAACATAGAGGGAAAAATTGGATATCAACAGCATATTGTGCACATTGAAACACACCTTCCATATATAATCTTGCCACACCATTTCACTTGAAATAACAAGTGCTACATCTATAAATTTCCGACTTACAACATTCATATGGACGCCATGGGAGCTCAATTTCTAAGAAGAGGGGATTTTAGCCATACATACCTCAATAGAGCGTTCTTTAAATTCTTACAATAATTCCGGAACTCCTAGCAACTTCGATCTATTTTATGAGAATTACAAGTTGAACCAAGAATTAGAGGGATAATCAAGATTCTAGCTCATTTGGGCACATTATCAAGCACTAAGTGTGCATTATGATCTTTAAGACCTTTTTTGTTGAGAGTTTCTATCATCCTACACCCTATTTGTTACATTTTTAGTTCATAATCTCCCCATACGCTTTATTACACATGCATGCAAGAAAATCCATCCTTATACCCATGAACCCACTTGTTAATTACCTATTCTAGTATGAATTTCAAAATCAAAGGTTAGGGTACAAGTTCTTACCTCTTAGGATGAAGGCTTAGCAACTTTACTTGATAATCTTCAAAGATTTGGGAAAGAATTTAATAGTGACTTAGTGAGGATCATTTTCTCCCTCTAGAATTCTTTCTCTCACTCTAAATATAGTAGAAAATGGCACAAGAGAGTCTAATGGGGTGTTCTTAACGGAATGGGATCAGGTTTTAAAAGTTAGAAAATAGGAGCCTCGACATAATCTGCGGTCGCATATGCGATCGCATAACTGACATGCGGCCCACAAAAGTATCCCTCAGACTTGAATGTACTTCCCGGGTATGCGACCAATATGCGGTCCAAATACCTGTTCTGCGGTCGCATAATGCACCACAGAACGACCCTTCGCAAAAATCCCAAGGAGGTTATGCGATGACTATGCGGCCCGCATATCAATTATGCGATCGCATAATTGGCCGCACAATTGACCTCAAAATTAGCCAGCATACTGATTCACTCTGCGATAGATATGCGACCCGCATTGCTGTTATGCGGTCGCATAATGGGCCACAGAAGCACGCTCTTTTGAAAAACATTCTTCCTTAACTTTTAATGCACATAATAGTTCTAAACTTGGCACTATGATCTTTCGGGTTTTTGAGTAGAAATTTCACAGAGCCTTACATCCTCGCCCACTTAAGATCATTCGTCCTCGAATGAGGAACAAGATTCACTTATCAGCAACTTAGGCAATTTCATTTTCACACCACATACCAACAACCCCCAAATTAGGCTAACTCCCTAAATTTCCAGAAATTTTGCCAGAGTTTCCTTTGTATCTAGGCCCATCCACCTGCCAGAGAGCCCTATAAACATATCTGAATAGTATATACACAATCTATTGACATGACATAATATATAACCATACTAACCACGACCCTGCAGACAATATATAACCAAAACGGAACAGTTTTACATAGATTGATCAAGTGATACAAAGCTTATAGGGACCAAATTCATAGTAACTATTACATGGTTATACAAACAAATGTGGGAGACCTACATCTCCTACCATACAACGCCTCAAATGGTAACATCTGGATACTAGCATGGAAGCTGTTGTTATAAGCAAATTCTATGAGTGGCAAATGATCATCCCAGCTACCTTTGAAGTCAAGAACATAAGCACGCAACATGTCCTCAAGCGTCTGAATAGTCCGCTCTGCTTACCCGTCGGTCTGAGGATGAAAAGTTGTACTAAGATTTACCTACGTACCCAAACCTTACTGAAATTTCTTCCAAAAGTTGGCCGTGAACTTAGCCCCTCGATCTGAAATAATTGAGACTAGAGTGCCATGCAACCTGACTATGTCTTTGATATACAACTGAGCATATTGTCCCGCTGTGTCGGTAGATTTAACTGGCAAGAAGTGCGCTAATTTCATGAGTCGATCCACGATTACCCAAATTGAGTCGAACTTGCGCGGAGTGCGCGGTAACCATACCACAAAATTCAAGTCGATCATTTCCCATTTCCATATTGGAATTTCTAAACTTTGAGTCAATCCACCAAGCCTTTGGTGTTCGGCCTTCACTTGCTGACAGTTCGGACACTTTGCCACAAAGTCCGCCACATCCCTTTTCATGTTGCTCCACCAATAAACTTCCTTGAGATCATGATACATTTTCGTAGAACTTGGGTGTACGGAATACCTGGAAGTGTGAGCTTCGGCCATGATCCTTTCCTGAAGGCCATCAATATCTGGAACACATAGACGGCCTTGGTACCGTAGGGTACCATCATCCATGCCAAAGGAAAAAGTTGTGGTCTTGTGTTAAAAAGTCCCTTCCTTCAGCTGTGCTAACAATGGATCATTGTATTGCTTTTCTTTGACCTCTGCTACAAGCGATGATTCAGCCCTATACTGCACAATCACTCCTCCTTCATTAGAGTCTGTAAGGCGAACTCCCAAACTAGCCAACTAGTGAACCTCCCGTGCCAACGACCTTTGATATGCCTCCAAATGAGCCAAACTTCCCATCAATTTCTGGCTAAGATCATCCTCCACGACATTGGCCTTTCCTGGGTGATAGAGAATTTCGATATCATAGTCCTTGAGTAACTCTAGCCATCTTTTTTGTCTCAGATTCAACTCCTTTTGTTTGAAAATATATTGAAGGCTCTTGTGGTCTGTAACTACATCCACATGGACCCCATACAAAAAATGTTGCCAAATCTTTAGTGTGAACACCACTGCCATAAGCTCTAAGTCGTGGGTTAGATAGTTCTTTTCATGATTCTTGAGTTTCCTAAAAGCGTAAGCTATAACCTTGCCGTGTTGCATTAACACACACCCAAGCCCGATCCTCAAAGCATCGCAATACACCACAAATCCCTCTGTACCCTCTAGCAGGGTCAATACCAGAGCGGTAGTCAATCTTGATTTCAATTCCTGGAAGCTCCTTTCACAAGCATCGGACCACTGGAACTTAACTGCTTTCTGCGTCAATTTAGTCAACGGAGAGGCAAGTGTAGAAATCCCCTCCACAAATCTTCAGTAGTACCCATCCAAACTTAAGAAACTGCAAATCTCTATTGGAGTGGTAGGTCTAGGCCAATTCCTTACTATTGCAATCTTTTGAGGATCAACCATAATCCCTTCCCTATAGACGACATGACCCAAGAACGTGACAGATTCAAGCCAAAATTCACATTTCAAAAATTTTGCATACAATTGATGTTGCTAAAGAGTCTGTAGAACTGCCCTGAGATGGTCAGCATGGTCCTCCCGAATTCGGGAATACAAAAGAATATCATCGATGAACACTATCACAAAGGAGTCTAGAAAAGTCTTGAAGACTCGATTCATAAGATCCATGAAAGCGGCCGGGGCATTTGTTAGCCCGAAGGACATCACCAGAAATTCAAAGTGCCCATACCGGGTCTTAAAAGCTGTTTTTGGAATATCCTGCTCCCTTATCTTCAATTGATGATATCCGGACTGCAAGTCAATTTTTGAGAAGCACTTAGCACCTTGCAATTGATCAAACAAATCATCTATCCTTGATAGAGGGTATTTATTCTTGATTGTGACTTTGTTGAGTTGCCCGTATTCAGTACACATCTGGAGCGACCCATCTTTCTTCCTTACAAACAAGACCTGTGCACCCCACGGTGACACACTCGGCCGGATGAAACCCTTTTCTAACAATTCCTTCAATTGTTCCTTCAATTCCTTCAATTCTGCCGGTGCCATTCTATAAGGTGGAATTGATATAGGTTGCGTTCCTGGCATCACGTCGATCCCAAAATCAGTCTCCCTGTCTGGTGGGATCCTAGGGAGCTTATCTAGAAAGACATCTGGAAATTCATTCATAACTGGCACAGACTCAAGGCTAGGTGCCTCGGCATCGATGTCCGTAACCCGAACTAAATGCTAGATACACCCCTTCTTGATCATTTTTGCGGCCTTAAGGTAAGAAATAAACCGACCTTTTAGCACTACATTATCTCCCTTTCATTCAACAACGGGCTCATTAGGAAATTCAAGCCTCATAGTTCTAGTCTGACAATCAAGTTTGGAAAAACATGAATAAAGCCAATCCATTCCCATTATTACATCAAAATTGACCATCCCCGATTCAATAAGATCAGCCATAGTATCCGTACCATGCACCGTAACAACACAACCTCTATAAACTCGAGCAGCAGTAATAGAATCACCAATCGGAGTAGACACCGAGAATGGCTCATGAAGCTGATCCGGTTCTATCCTAAATTCCATAGCAACAAAAGGGGTAACATAGGACAAGGTGGAACTGGGGTCAATAAGTGCATACACATCATGAGATTGGACAGTCAAAATACCTGTAACAATATCTGGAGAAGCCTCTGCAGTCTTGTGACCACTCATAGCATAGAACCGGTTGGGTCCTCCTGAACACTACGCACCACCCCTAGCTACACCACGCCCCGCGGGTGCTAGAGATATAGCAACTGCTGTACTGGATGGCTGTGTTGTGACCCTACCCGCACCCTGGCGGGATACACGACAATGTCCCTGAATGTGGCCCCTCATCCCACATCCATAACATATGGGTAACTCCATGTAGCAAATCCCTGAGTGTATCTTCCCGCACTTGGGGCACGGGGACCTCTGCTGTTGCTGGGATCTCCCTCCTGACCGACCCTATTGGTGGGGTCCCCTGCTATCTTGACTGGGACTGAAATGACTCTATTGCTGCTGTTGGCTGGGCCCTGATGGTGGTGCACTGACTGAAGACTGCGACAAACTGGGACGGCCCTGATAATCCTCCCCGAAAAGCTGATCTTCCCCTACCTAGTGACTCTCCCATATTGCCCGTAGACCGTGTCTTGATGTTACCCTCTCTCTCCATTCTGTTCTTTAGTTTATCGTTCTCTATGGCCTGAGAAAATGCCACCATCTTCCCATAATTCATGTCAGAATTCAAGGCAGCTATAGAAGCCTCATTAATAGTCAAAGGATTAAGGCCCTGAACAAATCGGTGCACCCTGGCCTCCATTGTGGGCAACATGTAGATAACATACTTGGACAAGCGGACAAACTCTATGTGGTACTCCTACAAACTTCTGCTACCTTGCTTCAGATTCTCAAACTCTACTGCACAGGCTGCCCTTGTCTCAGCATGCAGGAAATGATCTATAAAGGCATCGGCAAACTCGTTCCACCTCGCTGGAGGGCTCCCTTCCTTACGGGAATCTTCCCACAACTCGAATCACGAATAGGCCACCCCTTTTAGACGGTAGGCAGCCAACTCTACTCCCTTTGTTTCAGTTGCACACATAACCCTGAGGGGCTTGTGCATCTCATCAATAAAATCCTGAGGGTCCTCTTCTGGATTTGTACCCGTAAACACTGGAGGATCTAGCTGAAGAAATTTGTTCACCCTGGAACTGGTGGAATCCCCTTGTTGGCTAGATGAACTGGGTGTAACATTTAACCTCTGGGCCTGAGAGGCCACTGGCTGAGTCAGCATCTGGATAGCTCCCCTAAGATTCCCATCAGAGATATCGGAACCAGAAGCTGGGGTTGGAGGCGGAACATGAATATCAATGGGAAGGATAGTAGCACCCTCAGAAGATGTAAGAACTGGTGTAGTAGAACCAGGCAGTGTAGTAGTCGGGGAAATGTCCTCACCTATCGGGTTCTCACCCACATCATCAATTATGGAATCGACTGCCGCTCCTGGGGAAGCATTGGCTCCTTGGCCAGTTCTGGCTTTCTTCTTTGGTGCCATGTACTGAAAGTTGAAAGAATGCACTAGTTAGAGGGGGAATAGTTTCATAACAAGTTTTGCCGCACGTTCCTGAATATCAAAGAAGGGTGTTATTCCTAAATGCCCAAGTAGCCTCCAACTTATAGATGTGGTCGACTACACACCGATAAGAAGGACTCTAATAGACACGACTCCGAGACATCCTAGGACACTTTAAAACCTTAGGCTCTGATACCAAGTTTGTCATGCCTCAACCTCAGGAGGCGCGACCGATGCTCAATCGAGTGAACCTAACTGAGCAAGCCATTTTGACACCTTCTACCCTACTCACTATGATCAAGAAAACCATGCTATCATTTAAATTAGACCGTAGGAAAGATCGTACATGAAACATTGCTAGTTCATTTTATATTACAATCCTCAAACCATAGTTAAGTTTCCAAAATTTCATACAGTTACAAATTAGAGAAAGCAAGAGTTTAGAATTACAACATAGTCTAGTAACCCATCCAATACCCGTACAAATCCCACACAAAACATCTACGAAGCCTCTAAGGATATAAAAGACAGTTATGATAATGCCGGCAACAAGGCCCCGTCTATACCTCAAAAGTGAAAATTTATAACAAAAGGTGTACAACATAACCCCTAAAGGAAAAGGGCTCACCAAGACTTCTGAGAGGAGGATGCTCCGCTACCTGCGATCGACACTATCTGCTATGGAACCACCTACATCCATTCAAAAGATGTAGCGCCCCCGACAAAAGGGACGTTAGTACTATGGAATAGTACTAGTGTGTATAACTAAACACCATCTTATTAGAAAGAACAACCATACAAGAATAAAGAAATCATAAAGACTAATAAAGCTTCAAACAATCACCACATCATCAAATAAAAGGGTTCACATAGCTTTCCCATAATTTCCATCTTTAGGTGGGGACATTTCATACTGTTGCATCATCATTCACAATACCACCGCTTTCTTGTGCAGAGTTCGATAACGACCCAATCGGCTAGGTTGCCTCATTTGAGACATGTACCTCAGTCACAAATTCATTCTCACTTTTTGGTTTCAATATCAGCACAATACCACCATGCATGTAGCATGGCATCCGATCACGACCCGATCAGCTAGGCCGTCTTACCAAGACATTTTTCCTTTTTCGTCAATCATCTCATTTCAATCTTTATTTCACATATATCAGTTCATAGGCACTTGGGGCCTCAATTATCACATCATACTTGGCACTAGGCCACATTTCAATATTCAAACTCTTTTCCCCCACATTTCACATCATTTTTACTTTCAACATTAACCTTGCAATTTGAGAAAATAGGCACATACAAGAGCAATTCAAGTTGTAAGCATAGAGAGAATTTCACATAGTATGGCATAGCAATCTCATTTAAACTTGACTTTGAATCTAGGCATTTTAGCACATAGTTCACATTCTTCATACATTCTCAATTTACTAAGAACAACATATTGTGCACATTGAAACACACCTTCCATATATAATCTTGCAACACCATTTCACTTGAAATAACAAGTGCTACATCTATAAATTTTCGACTTACAACATTCATATGGACGCCATGGGAGCTCAATTTCTAAGAAGAGGGGGTTTTAGCCATACATACCTTAATAGAGATTTCCTTAAATTCTTACAATAATTTCGGAACTTCTAGCAATTTCGATCTTTTTTATGAGAATTACAAGTTGAACCAAGAATTAGAGAGATAATCAAGATTCTAGCTCATTTGGGCACATTGTCCAGCACTAAGTGCGCATCATGATTTTTAAGACCCTTTTTGTTGAGAGTTTTTATCACCTTACACCCCATTTGTTACATTTTTAGTTCATAATCTCCCATACGCTTTATTATACATGCATGCAAGAAAATCCATCCTTATACCCATGAACCCACTTGTTAATTACCTATTCTAGTATTAATTTCAAAATCAAAGGTTAGGGTACAAGTTCTTACCTCTTAGGATGAAGGTTTAGCAACTTTACTTGATAATCTTCAAAGATTTGGGCAAGAATTTAATTGTGACTTAGTGAGGATCATTTTCTCCCTCTAGAACTCTTTCTCTCACTCTAAATATAGTAGAAAATGGCACAAGACAGTCTAATGGGGTGTTTTTAATGGAATGTGGTCGGGTTTTAAAAGTTAGAAAATAGGAGCCCCGACTCAATCTGCGGTCGCATAACTGACATGCGGCCCGCAAAAGGGACCGCAAAAGTAGCCCTCACACTTGAATGTACTGCCCGCGTATGCGACTAATATGCGGTCCGCATACCTGTTCTGTGGTCGCATAATGCACCGCAGAATGCCCTTCGCAAAAATTCCAAGGAGGTTATGCGAGGACTGTGCAGCCCGCATATCGATTATGCAATCACATAATTGGCCGCATAGTTGACCTCAAAATTAGCCAGCATACTGACTCACTCTGCGGTAGATATGCGACCCGTATTGCTGTTATGCGGTCGCATAATGGGCCGCAGAAATGTGCTCTTTTGAAAAACATTCTTCATTAACTTTTAATGCACAGGTCAGTTCTAACAGATGTTCTCAACTTGGCACTACGAGATTTCGGGTTTTTGAGTAGAAATTTCACGGGGACTTACATCCTCCCCCATGTAAGATCATTCGTCCATGAATATGGAACAAGATTCACTTATCAACAACTTAGGCAATTTCAGCTTCACACCACATACCAACAACCCACAAATTTGGCTAACTCCCTAAATTTCCAGAAATTTTGCCAGAGTTTCCTTTGTATCTAGGCCCATCCACATGCCAGAGAGCCCTAGAAACATATCTGAATAGTATATACACAATCTATTGACATGACATAATTTATAATCACACTAACCACGACCCCATAGACAATATATAATCAAAAGGGAACAGTTTTACATCGACTGATCAAGTGATACAAAGCTCATAGGGACCAAATTTATAGAAACTATTACATGGCTATACAAACAAATGTGGGTACTTTCTTTCCATTTCTTCCTCGGCTTCCCAAGTGGCTTCTTCAACCTGCTGATTTCGCCATAAAACTTTCACAGAGTAATTTATTTGTTTCTCAACTTCCGGACCTGCCTGTCAAGAATGGCAACTGGAATTTCTTCATATGACAGTTCTTCATTAACCTCAATTTTCAACTAGCACAATAGTGGACGAATCTCCCACTACCTTCTTCAACATAGACACATGGAAGACTGGGTGTACCATTGACATCTTGGGTGGTAGCTCAAGCTTGTATGCCACCTGACCGATCCTCTGAATGATTCTATCTGGTACGATATACCTCGGACTCAATTTTCCTTTCCTTCCAAACCGCATGATGCTCTTCATGGAAGAAACCTTCAAAAATACCCAATAATATTCTTTGAACTCCAAATCTCTTCGACGAACGTTCGAATAAGACTTTTGGCAACTCTGAGTAGTTTTCAACCTCTCCTTAATAATCTTGACTTTCTCTATAGCCTGATGCATGAGGTCCGGCCCTATCAACTCAGCTTCTCCAACCTCGAACCACCCAATGGGAGACCTACATCTCCTACCATACAATGCCTCAAATTGTGCCATCTGGATACTAGCATGGAAGCTGTTGTTATAAGCAAATTCTATGAGTGGAAAATGATCATCCCAGCTATCATTAAAGTCAAGAACACAAGCATGCAACACGTCCTCAAGCGTCTAAATAGTCCGCTCTTCTTGCACGTCGGTCTAAGGATGAAAAGTTGTACTAAGATTTACTTGCATATCCAAACCTTGCTGAAATTTCATCCAAAAGTTGGCCATGAATTGAGCCCCTCGATCTGAAATGATTGAGACTGGAGTGCGATGCAACCTGACAATTTCTTTGATATACAACTAAGCGTACTATTCCGCTGTGTCGGTAGATTTAACTAGTAAGAAATGCGCTGATTTTGTTAGTCGATCCATAATTACCCAAATTGAGTCGAACTTGCGCGGAGTGCGCCATAACCCTACAACAAAATCCATGTTGATCATTTCCCATTTCCACATTGGAATTTCTATGCTTTGAGTCAATCCACCAGGCCTTTGGTGTTCTGCCTTCACTTGTTGATAGTTCGGACACTTTACCACAAAGTCCGCCATATCCCTTTCATGTTGCTCCACTAATAAAATTCCTTGAGATTATGATACATTTTCGTAGAACCTGGGTGTACGGAATACCTGGAAGTGTGAGCTTCGGCCATGATCCTTTCCCGAAAGCCATCAATATCTGGAACACATAAGCGGCCTTGGTACCGTACGGTACCATCATCCATGCCAAAGGAAAAAGCTGCGGTCTTGTGTTTATAAATCCCCTTCTTAAGCTATGCTATTAATAGATCATTATATTGCTTTTCTTTGACCTCTGCTACAAACAATGATTCAGCCCTATTCTGCACAATCACTCCTCCTTTATTAGAGTCCGCAAGGCAAATTCCCAAACTAGCCAACTGGTAAACCTTCCGGGCCAACGACCCTTGATATGCCTCCAGATGAGCCAAACATCCCATATATTTCCGTCTAAGAGCATCCGCCACGACATTGGCCTTTCCTGGGTGATAGAGAATTTCGATATCATAGTCCTTGAGTAACTTTAGCCATCTTCTCTGTCTTAGATTCAACTCCTTTTGTTTGAAAATATATTGAAGGCTCTTGTGGTCCGTAAATACATCCACATGGACCCTATACAAATAATGTCGCCAAATCTTTAGTGCGAACACCACTGCCGCAAGCTCTAAGTCGTGGGTTGGATCGTTCTTTTCATGATTCTTGAGTTGCCTAGAAATGTAAGCTATAACCTTTCCGTGTTGCATTAAAACACACCCAAGGCCAATCCTCGAAGCTTCACAATACACCACAAATCCCTCTCTACCCTCTGGCAGGGTCAATACTGGCGTGGTGGTCAATCTTGATTTCAATTCCCGGAAGCTCCTTTCAGAAGCATCGGACCATTGGAACTTAACTGCTTTATGCTTCAATTTAGTCAATGGAGAGGCAAGTGTAGAAAATCCCTCCACATATCTTCTGTAGTACCCAGCCAAACCTAAGAAACTACGAATCTTTGTTGGAGTGCTAGGTCTAGGCCAATTCCTTACTGCTGCAATCTTTTGAGGATCAACCATACTCCCTTCCCTGGAGACGACATGACCCAAGAACGTGAAAGATTCAAGCCAAAATTCACATTTCAAAAATTTTGCATACAGTTGATGTTACTGAAGAGTCTGTAGAACTGCCCTAAGATGGTCAACATGGTCCTTCCGACTTTGGGAATACACAAGAATATCATCGATGAACACTATCACAAAGGAGTCTAGAAAAGGCTTGAAGACTCGATTCATAAGATCCATGAAAGAGACTGGAGCATTTGTTAGCCCGAAGGACATCACCAGAATTTCAAAGTGCCCATACCGGGTCCTGAAAGCTGTTTTTGGAATATCTTGCTCCCTTATCTTCAATTGATGATATCCCGACCGCAAGTCAATTTTTGAGAAGCACTTAGAACCTTGAAATTGATCAAACAAATTATATATCCTTGGTAGAGGGTATTTATTCTTGATTATGACTTTGTTGAGTTGCCTGTAGTCAATATACATCCATAGCGACCCATCTTTCTTCCTTACAAACAAGACCAATGCACCCCAAGGTGACATACTCGGAAGGATGAAACCCTTTTCTAATAAATCCTTCAATTTTTCCTTCAATTCCTTCGAGATTTCATGGGGCATTACAGGTTTGATGGCTTTGGAATGACTCCAGGCACATTCGAGGATGAATGTATATTTAAGTGGAGGAGGATGTAACGACCCGACTGGTCGTTTTGAACAATTGCACCTGGTTTGGTAGTTTAAGGTCTCAAACAGCTTCATAATATGTGTATAGACTTATGTGCATGGTTGAATTCAGTTAATGGATGATTCAGAGTCAAATTGGAAGAAGGAAACTAGTTTTGGAAGTTTAAACGGTGAGAATTTGACCGGAATTGGACTTTTGAGTAAACAACCCTGGAATGGGTTATGGGTGATCTCAACAGCTTCGTATGGTGATTTTGGACTTAGGCGCGCGTCCGAATTCAGATTTGGAAGTCCGTAGGGTAATTTGAGGTGTTTCGGCGAAAGTTGGAAAAGTTAAAGTTTGGAAAATGGAGAGGTTTGACTCATAGTTGACTTTTGTGATATTGGGATCGGAAAGCAATTCTGAGAGTTGGAACAACTCCATTATGTCATTTTGGACTTGTCTACAAAATTTGGCATCATTCCAGGTTGATTTGATAGGTTTCGGCACGAGTTTTGGAAGTTCGAAGGTTTGAAAGTTCATAAGTTCGATTCTTGGTGTGATTCGTTGTTTTGGCATTGTTTGATGTGATTTGAGACCTCGAGCGAGTCCATGTTAGTTTATATGACTTGTTTGTGTGTTTGGAGGGGGTCCCGTGGGCCTCAGGTGTGTTCCGGGTGGGCTACAGTTCATTTTCCCTTATTTTTGAACTGCTATTTTCTGCTTCTAGTATCCTCTTTCACGATCGCGAACCGCCTTTCATGTTCGCGAAGCTTTGTTGCTGACCACCTAAAAATCCTTCTTCGTGTTCGTGTAACACGCCTCGCGTTGGCAAAGCTCTGCCTTATCCTTCTTCGCGTTCCCATCCACTCCCTCATGTTCGCGAAAGCATCTGTTCTTTACTCTCCCCGTTCGCGTCCCTTAGCTTGTGTTCGCGATGGCTTTTCTTGGCAGCTTCAGTTTCCCTTCTTCGCTAATGCGATTGTCCTTCCGCGTTCGCGATGAACAAAATCTGGGCAGATAGAATATAATTTCCAAATCGAGGGTTACACCATTTTCACCATAACTTGACTTGTGGAGCTCGGTTTTGAGCGATTCTTTGAGGGCTTTTCACACAAATCGATTGGGTAAGTGTTATTCACCTATAATCAAACATATTCCATGATTTTATCTTCTTTTTCATCATTTAATTTGTGTTTTAGGTTGGGAGAAATGTTGGTTTTTGAAGGAAATTTCTAAAATGAAAAATCACAATTTGAGGGGCCAAATGGTAATGGAATTTAATAAATTTTGTATGGTTGAACTAATATTGGGATGGGTATTCGATTTTTGTAAAATTTGTCGGGTTCTGAGGTGCGGGCCCGGGGGTCGACGTTTGGACCAGTTTTTGGATTTTGTTAAAAGTTGAGACTTTATGATCCAGAATAGTGTCTTATAAGTTTTATTTGTGCTTTGAAGTTAATTTGGTTGGATTTGAGCCGTCCAAAGGTCTTTTCACCCGAGAAGTGCATTTTAGAGTACTAGTTTGTCTTAGGTAAGTATCTTGCCTAACATTGTGTGGGGGACTTTCCCTTAGGATTTGAGTCTTCTATGCTAATTGTAGCCCGTGCATGCAAGGTGACGAGTGTGTGCTCAGACTTAATTGTGGAAAATTTTCTCTGGGGTTCTTAGGTCCTTATGTTCATTATGTGGAAAGTATTACGTTATGATTGGGTATAATAATTGCTTAAATTGTCTCTATATTCTCCATATGATGTTGTTAACTTTCCTCTAATTCTTATGTGTTACATTGACCCTTAATTGCCTTAATTGAAGTGATTGCATTCCTTATTGTTTTGATACTTCTTGATTGTGAGTTCCTCTATGACTTCGTGCAAATAGGTTACATGTCCAATTTTTTGTCTTTACCGGTGTAGTTATCACGTGCTTATTATGTATTGTTATTTTGTTGAGGTTATCGTGCTTCTTGGTTTTCTCGTGACCCTTATTATGTACTTGTTGTTTCCCTTGCAGGGATGTTATTGCTTATGATATTGTTTCCCTAACTGAGATATTATTGTTATACTATTGTTCCCTTGCCGGGATGTTATTGCTTATGATATTGTTTTCCTCGCCGGGATATTGTTGTTTTACTATTGTTCCCTTGCCGGGATGTTATTGCTTATGATATTGTTTCCCTTGCTGGGATATTGTTGTTATACTATTGTTCCTTTGCCGGGATTCTTTTGTGATTGGTGTTGATTTGTATATTGGGATCGGGTTTCACGCTGCAACAATATTATATGGGATCGGGTTGCACGCCACAACAATATTATATGGGATCGGGTTGCATGCCGCAACAACATTATATGGGATTGGGTTGCACGCCGCAACAAGGAGTAATAAGGGTGGACAGGTGGGGTCGGGTTGCACGCCACAACATCATTATATGATTTGGATCGGGTTGCACGCTGCAACAATATTATATGATTTGGATCGGGTTGCACGCCGCAACAGTACTATTATATGATTTGGATCGGGTTGCACGCCGCAATAGTACTATATGATTGGGATCGGGTTGCATGCCGCAACAAGAAAGAATAAAAGTGAATATTGATTCTTATGGTGAGAACGAGAGTAAAAGCACGAAGGGTGATGCCATGCACTTTCTGTTGCTGTGTTTATTTGTTGTTATCAATTCAATTGTTTAAACTATTTAAATTCCTTTATTACTGTGATCCTTTGTGTTAGAACCTACAGTGTTTTCAATACCTCACCGTATTTACATACATATACATTCCAATACTTCAAACTTCAATAATTGATACATCCTTAATTCAATTAGTTTCTCAATTATATCCCCTTAAACCGTCTGAGGTTGTATTTTACTTAAAAAGGAATTTCTACTAAGTTTTAAGTTATTAACTCTCATGTTAAATGTTATAATCCATTCAATGTTGCATTTTAAATTAAAAGGGGTACTTTCTTTACTCAAATGATTTCAAAAGAAACAACTTCCTCTTTTCTCGCTGGCTTTCCTAATTAGTTTAGAAATTGTAATTTACTTATATTAGGTAAATGAGACTTCTTGAACATCTTGAGTGCATTTGTACGGACATTATGTATTGTATAGCATGTGTATTTGGTTAAAAGTGAGATGGAAAATATGGGGGCATAAGGTGCCATGTGTGTTGAAGGTTCGGAAGCTAAGATTATGATATGAGAAACCGAGGATTGAGATGGTCGGGATTGTGTATTAGACATGATGTGATTGATTAAGTTGGCATTGCCTTATTTATTTGAATACATTCTTACTTGTCTCTGTTCCTGTTATGTCAGTGTTGATTCACTTGGTTATCATTCGTTACTACCCGTGTTCTCCCTTTATTGTTCCTACTGTCTGTATTTTGATTTCTCTCCATTGTTGATATTATCTCGTTATCTTTATCTCGATATTTCATTATCATATCCTGTTCATTTCATTTGACCAGTAGGTGTCTTGACTGTTCCTCGTCACTACCCCACCGAGGTTAGTCTTGATACTTACTAGTCACCGCCGTGATGTACTTATACTACACTTCTGTACATATTTTTTGTGTACAGACCTAGGTATTGATCGATAGTAGCCGTGCGAGTCTTCGCGGTGGAGATTCACGGTAACCTATTGCTGCGTTCGCAGGCCTCGGAGTCACCTTCATTTGTATTTATGTTCCATTGATTCCTTCTCGTTCTGGAATGGTGTTGTATTTATTTTGTATAACTACTCTTAAAAAGGCTTGTGACTTGTACTACCGGTTAAGAATTGTGATTTATTGAGAGTTATTTAATTTAAAGTCAGTAAATGTTAATGTTATTTCTATAAATGTTAGGCTTGCCTAGTTTAGAGACTAGGTGCCATCACAACTCATTCAGAGGGATTTTGGGTCGTGACACTGCATGACCAATATCTACTTCCTGATGCCAAGCCTGTGCAGCTACTAATCGAGTTAATAGCTAAATAACATCTCTCATCTCTTGACCCAGTGTATCTGGCTGAGGGGCTGAACCTATAGGGGCGGGCGCTGGAGCGGGTGCCCCTCAGAGCTCTTCTAGAAAGGATGGGATATGTGAAGTCTGAGATAGAATCTCACTATGAGACTCTCCCCGAGCCCTGGTAACTCGTGGTGCTCGACTAGTAGTCTCACCAACCACAGACTTTCCCTTCTCGGCGGCTGTAGTCTTCGTAGGCATTGCTGAAAACGTAATATAATGTTAGGAACATGAATTCTTATATCGCAGGATCTAAGATAAACAGAGAGGATAACATCTTATATGTCCTGTAGCCTCCTGTCTATAAGTGTGGTGCACAACATACACATGAACAAGACTCTACTAGACACGGCTTGTAGACAACCCTAGGACAGAACAACTTTGATACCACTTTTGTCACGACCCAAACCGATGGACCGCGACGGGTGCCCGAGTCCTACCTGTCAAACACCCTTAAATATGCGTCTAAGATATAAACATGAATAACATCTTGTATACGGTAAAATCGGAGGGTCCAATTTTCCATTGGTATGACGCCTCATAAGCACATCTCGAAGGCTCGAGACCACGGTCGAGTTTTATCCCTCGAGGACTATCGACGCCCAATCTAGAGGCAATATAGACCGACTATTACAGTAAGGAAGTGGGAAGTTCCCAAGGCGTGTAGCTAGAGCCGACAAAGTCTATCAGGCTAGTCTGAGCCCGCATCATGGCATTAACTAGCTGTCCCATCTACATATCTCAGTAATAAATGTATTTGTACTATGTTGGAAGTTCCCCTCATATATAAAGAGGACCCTTGTCATTTTATAAGTATCTGTTGCTCTATACAAAATACACAAGAACATTCTCTCTGCTCTCTAACATATTCTCTTGATATTATTGCTTCCATTTATTGCCTGTATTTATTGTGTTTCATTTATTGTTCTTCATTTATTGCTTATTATTGGCCATAAAGAGCCGTCATTGATTTTATTCTATCTGTTAGTCTCCATCGACTACCTTTGATAGCTCCCCGCCGAGCATTATACTCGGCCTCGAGGCCCCGAATAAGCAAGCTCAAGGCCCCGATCCACATCCATTCGGTTTGGTTAACATCTCGTTTTTAAGCTCTTATTTCATTTCTAAGTCTTTCACATAGCATTAACTGCCTAACAACTAGCATAAAAATAGATCACGTATTTTTAGAACCACTAAATCAAATTTAATTGTTATTACCATTTTCACGATAAACAGTTTGGCGCCCACCGTGGAGCTAAAAATAATAGTGATTATTTTCTTGCTGGTTTTACTACACAATGCAAGTTATCTTTCACACTTTTTCTTGTCCGAGGTCTTCGATTTCAGGTCAAAATGTCTAACTCGGTAAATGGAGGCGGAAACAACAATCTGGAGAACCATAGAGAAAATGGTGTGGATGCTCCAGGTGTTGGTGTACCACCGCGAAACCCTAAGAACGTACCAGAACTAATTCCCATGGACGCGGTCTCACGCGATGCTCAACACGTCGATATAAGCTCCCGCATTAACAGGAGCATGCACCAAAGAGACCAACAAGAAGCTCAGGAAACCCCGACTAGGGAAGAATGGGAGGTTAGCCTTCACGTTATTTTTGAAATGTTGCAGGCACAACAGCTAGCGATTGCTCGGCTGAAAAGTCACCAGAAAACTCCGAACACAATAGCTAGACACGGCCCCACCAGTGGAGCAGGTACCAGAGAGATCGAGCAACAACGGGTCGGCAGCCGACCCAGCCATCGTAAAGATGCTCGAGGACCTCACAAGGAGGATAGAATCGGGCGAGAAGAAGATAGAAGCCAATGACAAAAACGTCGAAACCTACAACTCCATGGTCGACCAAATTCGTGCGCACCCTCGATCCTGAAAGGTGTGGATTCAAAAAAGTTCATACAAAGGCTGTTTCCGAAGGAAAAGGCTCCAAAACCTATTCTAAATAAGTTTAGAATGCCAGACCTTTCGTAATACAATGGAACCTCGGACCCCAACGAGTACGTCACTGCCTACACTTATGTGGTGAAGGGCAACGACCTAAAGGGCGACTAGATCGAGTCCATCTTGCTGAAAAAGTTCGAGGAAACACTCTCGAAAGGGGCCATGATGTGGTATCACAACATAGCTCCTAACTCTATAGACTCATTTTCCATGCTGGAAGACTCTTTTATAAAGGCACATGCCGGTACCATCAAAGTAGCAACAAGAAAACCGGACATCTTCAAGATCAAGCAGAGGGAGAATGAGATACTGCGAGAGTTCGTATCTTGCTTTCAAATGGAATGAATAGAACTGCCACCAGTCTCCAACAACTGGGCAGTACAGGCCTTCACTCAAGGTTTGAATGAACGAAGCACGGTAGCTTCGAAGCAGCTGAAACAGAATCTGGTCGAATACCTTGCCGTGACCTAGCCAGACGTTCACAACCGATATCAATCGAAAATCAAGATCAAGGATGACCAACTAGGAGCCCTATCGGGCTCGGTATACCCAAACAGGCTTCCGACAAAGGAGCCAAAGACAAACAAGGAACGATACTAGCCATACACTGATGACAGGAGAAATGCCCCGAGGTGTAACATACCCCGAAATGACTGAAGGACGGACCGAGGCTAGAATTCATGGGGACTCATCAATAGATCCGGGTTCGATAGGCACACAGGGCCAACGAAGGCACCTCGCTTGTCGGAATACAACTTCAATGTCGATGTATCAGACATCGTGTTCGCCATCATTAAAATTTGAGATGCCAGGTGGCCCAAGCCTGTGCAATTCCACAACTTAGTGTGTGAATTCCACAACACGTACGGCCACAGGACTAAGGATTGCCACCAACTCTGAGAAGAAGTATCCAGACTACTCAGTAAAGGTCACCTCCGAGAATTCCTCAGCGACCGGGCCAAAAATCCGTTCCGGGAAAGAGAGGTGGCCAAGAAGAACGAAAAGAATGAGCTACAACATGTCATCCACATGATCTTAGGAGGAATCGATGCCCAACAGGAGCCCATGATGAGAAGAACAAAAATGACCATCACCAGAGAAAAGCGAACTTGGGGATACATACCCGAGGATGCTCTCACATTCAGAGACGAGGACATCGAGACCTTGTCTCAGCCTCACAACGATGCAGTAGTAATCACTTTTCTTGTAAATATATTTCAAATTAAACGTGAACTTGTGGATCTAGGTAGCTTGGCCAACATTATCAGGTCGAGGGTGGTAGAGCAGCTCGGACTGCTTGACCAAATCATACCCGCCTCTTG
This sequence comes from Nicotiana tabacum, assembly GCF_000715075.1. NCBI lineage: Eukaryota > Viridiplantae > Streptophyta > Magnoliopsida > Solanales > Solanaceae > Nicotiana > Nicotiana tabacum. Next base: position 35,865,207 of record NC_134082.1, read on the forward strand.
AGTACATGAGATACAACGCCTTGCTCGTAAGACCATGGATACACTGCATGAGAGTAGTACCATCCACCCTCCATCAAATGATGAAATTCCAGACAAAGGATGGGATTAAGACCATCTACGGGGAATAACATGTGGCAAGAGAAATGTTCGCGATGCACGATGTGGCCTTGACACCGGCACCTCCACCTTCGAAGGAGTCGAAGGATAAGTAAATAGTAAAATAGTGATAACAAGCTACACTGTCGGCTATCCCCAACTAAACAAAGCAAAGGACCGTACCACATCCTCATCACAAGCGACTGAAATGTAGCAAGGCTCGAAACATCGCCGACACATTCTACACTAAGGTATGACCATCTCCTTTATCTTTCAATTACATTATACACTAACCTGAGTGCAGGTATCAGATCGAAACGGCCAAAGCTCTCTCCAACTCAAAGGCCTTAGGTTTCAAAAGCATGCATTGCACTCTTTTCCTTCGACCGGGTTTTTATCCCAAAAAGGGTTTTACCGGCAAGGTTTTAAACGAGGCGTCATCCATATACTACCTAAGGAAGAATCAACAAGTATTTAAGGCTTCTTTTGCAATTAACCTTGAATACTGGGGGGCATCCCCCTGGAAGATTACCTACTTAGAAAAGCAAGATACGCCAAATGGAGTCTCGATAGGAAAATAATGTATCGGGCCAAACGGTCGATCGATTTGTGTCCGTATAGAACAACGGGGCACTTAACAACAAAGACATGTATACTTGTACCAAGTAATCAAAGAATACTTTCCAAAAGCATTTTTGCACTTCAAGGAAGCTCGATATTTTTTGCAAAAAATGGCCTAGAGCCAAAAAAACGTGTGAATACTCGGGGACTGGCGTCAACAACTTGAAATAGTACAACCCCCAGGCCGGAGCTTCAAACTCTTAAGCCCTCAATGAGGTAACAACGAGATCACAATACAACTCCATAGCCAAAAATATCCCAAACACTCGGGGACTAGCGTCAAAAACTCAAGGGCACACGACCTGTAGGTCAGAAACTCTAAAATCGGAAGCCCTCAATGAGGCAATACCAAGTTCACAAGTAATGGCTTTTGAGCCGAGAAACCCTCGATGACTCGGGGACTGCTGTCAATCACCATCTCCATCGACTTATCAAAACTCGAGGCCACAAGGCCACATGCTGGCAACCTCGGTCTCGTAAGACCTATATAAGGCAACAACAATATCTGTAAGACCTCAAGCAAGGCATAAACCATACTTGTACCAAGCATCCAAAACTATAAAACCTCAAAGGCATGTAAAACTTGTAAGACCTTACTAAAGGTATAAACCCGATCTGAAAGTTTAGGCTATATATCGAACTTGTAATACCCCTAAAAAGGCATACTTGATAAGTTGGTATTTTACCAACATATCTTGTCTTTAAACCTATACTTTTGCTATGTTTGAGTGATAAAATCATGTATTTGATGTCATTTACTTCTATTTTACAGGTTGTATGTGATTTAGAAGTAATGGTGAAGAAACCAAGAGAAAACAGGTCAAAAAGGAGCTAAAATGGACAAATGGAACCTGCTAGTGTATTACTCTTCGAGAACGCAAAGGTACGATGCAAACGCAAAGAAGTAGGAAGCTAAACCTCCGTGAATGCGAAGTACACGCCACGAACGCAAAGTACACATCGCGAACGCGAAGTACACACCGCGAACGTAAAGTACACATTGCGAACGCGAAGTACACATCGCGAACGCAAAGAATCAGAAACCAAACCTTTACAAACGTGAAGGACCAAATGCAAATGCAATGCCTGAGGAAAGCAAACCTTCGCGAACGCGAAGGTGTGATCGCAAAAGCGATGAAGAAACTGGGCGAGAAAATTGGGCAGTTATGGAATTTCACATTTTTCTCCCAAAATCATTTAATACCCAAACCAGCTCATTTGTAAAGAATCTTTTTTGGCTTATTTTCAGTTCCAAGAGACTAGAGAGAACAAGTTTTGGAAGCTAGGGTTTGCACACACACTTGGGTTTTGAAGATTTCAAGCTTGTGGTTAAGGATTTCTTATCCATTTATGTTTATTTCTTCATTTCCTTGCTTTGTATTGTATATTTAAGTGTGTAGTATTTATTTCCAACACTTGAATCTTGTTTATGAAAATATTCATAGTTAAAGTGTGGATTAAATACCCTGTTGTGCTTATGTATTGAATGATTTTTATTCTTTTATGAAGTGAGTTATTGTTACTTTAATTATTCTTATTCTATAATATTTCCAAAGGGAGTAGCTAACCCTAGGACTCGCCCATTAACTCCGAATTAATTTTGGAAAAGATAATTTGGGGTTGGGAAAGATTAATTAACAAGAACTTGAGGTTTTAACCCTCATTTTATAGATTCTACCTAGGGATAGGATTGAACTACTTGTAGCCATATCCGGGAGTGTTTAATCTCTTAATTGTTTTAGGGAGAATTCATTTAGGAAGTCTTGTTAGTCTCTGGGAGAAGCTAATATAGAATTATTACCCATGGCTAATTAACATAAACTCGCTCATATTTATAAAATCATGAAATACATTGGATCGTTACTTGAGTGTAATTCCTGATGCATCCATACTTGTAGCCATTGATCATTTTACTTGCTTTCTAGGGTAGTTTACATTTTTGCATTTAGGTATAAAACAGTTTCTCAAACCAATTCTAAGTGTTTGGTATTGCATAACAAGTGATAATTCTCTTACATTCCTAATCACCTATATATTGTTTTCTGTGGGATTCGACCCCGACTCATAGTTGGGTAAACTATATTGCATACGACCGTGTCCATTTACTTTTTAGTAGTGGATTTGGATGTCATAAAAATTGGCGCCATTGCCGGGGAACAATTTGGCGCAATTTAGGTTGTTTGAGAAATAAGCGTAAGTGCTTTGGTCCAAACTTGTGAATATTTGTGTAATTATTTTTCTTACCTTGGTCTATTTTTCTTGTTTGTTTCTTATTTATTTTCTTAGTTTTGAAAAATGGCATCTTTTAATGAAAATTGGTCGGATGGTAGTTGTTCATACTTTGATGACCCTTGTCCTTATTGTGGAGGACCACACTCGTGGCAAAATTGTTTAAATTCTCCCGGGGTGGAATGTGCGCACAATCTCAACCCTATGAGTGGAGTAGTTGTGATAGGTGTGGTTGTAAAAATGGTCATTGGGAGTATTGTGATTATTTGTCCTTCCCTTCCCCAAGCCCCCACTATGATGATTCTACTTTTTGTGATGAAAATTATAGGGATATGGAAGTGGAAGAAGCTGAGCATGGTCAAAATGGAGAGTTCAAGCTCATATTAGAATGTCTACTTGAAGGATGAAACAAAGAGCAAAGTGCCTTGGAGGAGCTTTTGGAGAATAGTATCCAAAATGACTTGGAACTTGAAATGTTGCACTCACAAATGGGAGAAATGCTTGAAGCTTTAGAGGTCCAAAAACCCTCGGAAGTTAATGATAGCCATGAATTTTCCTTAAATATGGAAGCCGAAAATCCTTCCTTGGCACTTGATCAAAACCAAGAAGAACTCTCAAATGCTCAAAATGAGAAGATGATGCTCATGTTGGAGACCATTCTTGAAAATGAGGAGAAACACAACTTTGCACTCGAGGACTTGAAAGAAGGCTTGGCTCACAATGATGAACATATCCACTTTGGAAGATCAAATGAAAATATTGGTTGAGGCTCACTATGCCCACCAACTTGAGAGTGTGGAAGGAAGTTAAGAAGAGTCCGATTTCGAGGAAGAAAGTGATCTCTACTTTGAGGAATCAAGAATTGAACATCTGCCAACCGACTCCACGAGTGTTATTAATGCCAAGAAAAATATGGAATTAGAGTTAATCAGTGTAAATGAAAATTTGGTTGAGATTGACTCTAGTCCGGGGGAAAAAGAGGATGTAAAAATCCGAGAAGAATTGCAACTTGGAGGTTTAATGTCACATTCCAAGCATTTTTCAACATTGGAATTATGTGGTGATATGGGAATTGAACTACACGAGTCAATGAGGGATTGCGAGGAGGAAAGGCAAAAGCCATACATTTTACAATTTGAGGGAACAAGAAGGCAAAATGACATTCCTCACATGAAAGCCAAGAAATGCAAATTGAAGAAATTGAGGTTTGGCTTGATCATCAACTTACCACCCCCTGCCGCTTGTGGTCACAAGCTTGATTCCAAGTTGGGTGCCCAATTTATATCGTCCAAGTGGCGAGAAAAGTGGTAAAGTTATTTTGCATCGTGCCACGACGTTAAATGCGGCGCTTGGTGGGAGGCAATCCATTGTTTTTCAAAATTTTTAGTCATTTTTGAAATTTTATTTTTTAGAATAGTTTAGAATATTATTTGTTACTAATCTTCCAAGTTTTAGATTTTTTGGAGTTGATTTGAGCAGGTCGGAGTGATTCGGAGAGCCAAAACCAGTAGCTGCCAGAACTGTAGAATTGCAGAAAAGATTAACTCTTTGCATTCACGTTGCCATCTCGCGTTTGCATTTCCATCTCGCGTTTGCATAGGTTTAGCAAATCTTAAACCTCCACGTTCGTGTGAAGAGCACTCGCGTTCACGACCTTCAGCAATATTTACCTTCGAGTACGCGGACAACCCTCGCGAACACGTAGGGTCAAGTAATTTAAAAACACAAAAGCCTACTGGAAACGAAAATTCACCCCCTTTGCTCAAACATCAGTTCGCTCTACTCCTTAAGCCCCCAAAAAATCAAATCATCCATAATCTTCAAGTCTTTTGCAATTTTCCATCTCCATTCTCAAGGTACTTTGGGCATAAAATGGATCCGGAATACCATGAATTTTAGCACGAACATGTCTTTGGACCTGAACAAGAGGAACCCTTTGATCATAAATGATTTCTATCTGCAGCATGTGAGCGAAAATATGATGAACTCCTGTCCAAGACCATCGTCCGGGAAAGAGGCATAAACTTGGAAAAAGTCGAAGCTAAAATGCCGGGATTCTACACGTGGTTGGTAGAAAGTAGGTGGATATTTTTTGCCGAGCAACCAAATAATGCCAACCACACAATAATTCTGGAATTCTATGCAAACACCTTGAGGACCGACTTCCAAGGTGCCTTTGTTACTACTGTGCGGGGTGTGCAAGTTCACTTCAGCCCTGAGATAATCAATGATATTTATGGTCTTCCCAATGTTGATAACGAGGTCTACAGAGACAGAGCCAAAGCAGGAGGAAAACAGTGGCTAGTGGATAAGTTACATGATGAGGTTACCCCGAAGTGGCTGATAGTGCACAAGGGAGTTGATTCTCATGATTTCACGGCTGAGGCAAAGACATGGCTCTCCATTATCTGTTCAAGAGTGTTGACCTCAACAAATGACACTGATGTGACACTAGACAGGGCACTGATAACTGCTACTATCATGGATGAACTACCTGTGAACGTGGGGGAACACATTATCCGAGAAATTGAGAAAGCCACTCATGGGAGGTCCAAGAGCCTTTTCTTTCCATCCTTTATCACTAGACTTTTCTATGATGCTGGGGGTGCCTAAATGCCCTAATGATGTTAATAAAAGTCCAAGAAAACCGATGATCCATCCCTTGCTAAAAAGGTGACCCAGTGACAAATAGAAAAAGAGGAGAATTGATGTTGCTTCCTCTTCATTTGGGCAATTCTCTAAGGCCACCACTGATCCCGCCGGATCCTTTGCACCTTCATCAAGGTCCTTTGATCCCATGGCACTACTCCAGTCAGGCCCTCACACTATGCACCACTTATCCAGTCAGATATATGGAGTAGATGCGCATGTTAGGCAGCTTACAGCTGGCCTTCCTACTGGCCCATGTTAGGCAGCTTATAGCTGGCTTTCCTACTGGCCCACCTGGGGCTGGCACATCAACTGGGACTGGCACATCTACTGGGGGTGCTGCCCCACCATCCATGGAGGATATGGTCAAAGAGCAAAAAGCAATCACGGGCAAGATGGAGGCCATTAACACTAGCTTGGAGAACATGAGTCGCCTGCAAGGAAAGATTGAGAAGAGGCAGAGAAAATTCAAGGAGCATGAGAAGAAGAAGAGCAAACTTCTGTCCAGGATGATGCAAAAGCTGAGTACATTTTGTGGTTCACATGAGTCAGAGGATGATGATGATGTGGACGTGGAGCTCAAATTTCCCACCACCTCGAGCTCCGATAGATGCAGTATTCAGGGAGCACTTTCCACCATTTTACTCTATCATGTTTGGTTGCATTGGGGACATTAAAACATCTTTGGTTGGGGGTGGCTTCTTGTGTAACTATGGTGCTTGTATAATTTTCAATAACTGTGGGTATGACAGATTGGTACTGTGGTTATTTTCATTTTGTTGTTATTGTATTTTCATGTGATGTGTGATATTATTATGTTTATTAGCTTCTTAACTTCTTATATATATATGTATGTATGTATGTATGTATGTATGTATGTATGTATGTATGTATGTATGTATGTATGTATGTATGTATGTATGTATGTATGTATGTATGTATGTATGTATGTATGTATGTATGTATGTATGTATGTATGTATGTATGTATGTATGTATGTATGTATGTATGTATGTATGTATGTATGTATGTATGTATGTATGTATGTATGTATGTATGTATGTATAGTATGCTTTATTTTGGTGGCGATATCCTTGTTTTTCTTTATACCACAGTTCTTTTTCCGAGGATGCCAATTTTCTTTTTGAACCGGGTAATTGTAGAAAATTTTTGTTGACTTTTCCTGATGATGGATAGATACACAACTTTCTTAAGGGAATTAGTCTTGTATCTTAGATATAACTATGTTAATATTAGGAAGAATAAATGATTTGGGTTGAAGTTTGTGCCCATTGACCAAGTTGTGGCTTGCTTGGTACCAACATGATTCAAACCTCGACATGTGAATTTTTGGTTGTTGAAAAAGAAAAATAATTGAAGTAAAGATGTCATGACTTTTAGACTCAAATTTTGGCTCTTTGATTCATTAAATAGCTTCATATGCTATATGCAACCTCTTTGAGTCATTGGTTTCAATTGGATTTTGGATTTGTATTCCACTTGAGTGTTCCTGTGCCATATATGGTGAAATTTATTGTGAGTTCTTTTGCATTACTTGTAGTCTAGAACTTGCCCGAAATGTGCTTCAAGGCGAAATCATAGACTAACTTGGTTTGAAAAATGATATTAGGCCTTCCTTGGACTGCCATTGTGCCTTAAATTTTCTACCCTTGAATATTTTCCCTAGTCAACCCATTTTGAGCCTTTAACCTTGTTCTTTGGCAACCATGTTACAAGCTTTATTCCTTTATTATTTATGGATCTAGCTTTTGGTACCCTACCTCCCTAAGTACTTTGAAAGTATAAAAATAGGCTAAAAGCCTAAGTTTGGGGGTGAAGGTTGGAAAAATTGTGATATGAAAGTTGTTTAAAAGGTGAAAGGTAGAAAAAAATGATAAAAAAGTGAAACCTCTCTTGATTTTGAAAAGGAAGGAAGAAAAAAATAAAATAATAATAAGAAGTTGTGAATAAAGGGAAGATTAGCTGTGGAATGAAAAGTGAAGAAAGGATGGAAAATGTTCTTGAAGGAAGTGGACTTTAATTGTAAATTTTGTAGTGCTTGGAGAGGTTTTGAGTCACTCTAACCAAATTGTGCTCTACCTTAACCAAAAGCCTAAACTACAACCCTTTAAGCCCTAATTGATATTAAACCAAGTTGTTTACATTAGTGGAGAAATACATGATGGGCAAGCCTATGGAACTACGTGTATGCATTTGAACATCTTTTTGAGAGAGAGTTGATTTTTTCCATTTGATATCCCATTTTTGTTTTGAATTAAGATTTATGAGTGTGGTATCCTCTCTTAAATGTGAGGGCACATAAAATTTGAGTTGTGAATTTAATCCCATTTCCAATCCGAAGAAATGACCAAAGAAAGATAATTGTGATAGAGAGGCAAATTTTGAAGCTTTAGTGTCATGACTTGATTTGCTACTTTGACTTGCATAATGCTTGAGCATTTGAAATGTAATGAAGTTCATGAAAAGTTTTCGGCAATTCATATGCTTTGGAGTAATTTTTGGTACCAATCGAAGTCAGGTATTTGTGCTTATAGTAGACCCTTTTTGGCTTGGCATGATATGGATGCATTGTTGAGTTAACTACTTGGGAGGAGAATTTGTTGCTTTCGTTGCTTGAGGACAAGCAATAGTTTAAGTTTGGGAGTTTGATAAGTTGGTATTTTACCAACTTATCTTGTCTTTAAACCTATACTTTTGCTATGTTTAAGTGATAAAATCATGTATTTGATGTCATTTACTTCTATTTTACAGGTTTTATGTGATTTAGAAGTAATGGTGAAGAACCAAGTGAAAACAAGTCAAAAAGGAGCTAAAATGGACAAATGGAACCTGCCAGTGAATTACTCTTCACGAACGTGAGGGCACAACGCGAACGAGAAGAAGCATGAAGCTAAGCCTTCACGAACACGAAGTACACATCGCGAGCGCAAAGAATCAGAAATAAAACCTTCACAAACGTGAAGGACCAAACGTGAACGCGATGCCTGAGGAAAGCAAACCTTCGCGAATGCGAAGGTGTGATCGCGAACGTGATGAAGAAACTGCGCGAAAAAACTGGACAGCTCTGGAATTTCACATTTTTCTCCCCAAACCATTTAATACCCAAACCAACTCATTTGTAAAGAATCTTTTTTGGCTTATTTTCAGTTCCTAAAGACAAGAGAGAACAAGTTTTGGAAGCTAGAGTTTTCACACACACTTGGGTTTTAAAGATTTCAAGCTTGTGGTTAAGGATTTCTTACCCATTTATGTTTATTTCTTCATTTTCTTGCTTTGTATTGAATATTTAAGTGTGTAGTATTTATTTCCAACACTTGAATCTTGTTTATGGAAATATTCATAGTTAAAGTGTGGATTAAATACCTTGTTGTACTTATATATTGAATGATTTTTATTCTTTTATGAAGTGAGTTACTGTTACTTTAATTATTCTTGTTCTTTAATTTTTCCAAAGGGATTAGCTAACCCTAGGACTCGCCCATTAACTCCGAATTAATTTTGGAAAAGATAATTTGGCATTGGGAAAGATTAATTAACAAGAACTTGAGGTTTTAACCCTCATTTTATGTATTCTACCTAGGGATAAGATTGAACTACTTGTAGCCATATCCGGGAGTACTTAATATCTTAATTGTTTTAGGGAGAATTCAATTAGGAAGTCTTGTTAGTCTTTGGAAGAAGCTAATATAGAATTATCACCCGTGGCTAATTAACATAAACTCGCTCATATTAGTAAAATCATGAAATACATTGGATCTTTACTTGAGTGTAATTCCCGATGCATCCATACTTGTAGCCATTGATCATTTTACTTGCTTTCTAGGTTAGTTTACATTTTTGGATTTAGGTATAAAACATTTTCTCAAACCAATTCTAAGTGTTTGGCATTGCATAATAATTGATAATTCTCTTACATTCCTAATCGCCTATATATTGTTCTCTATAGGATTCGACCCCGACTCATAGTTGGGTAAATTATATTGCATGCGTCCGTGTCCATTTACTTTTTAGTAGTGGATTTGGACGTCATCAATACCCTCAATATAGACGCCAAAACTACTTCACTCGGGACATAAAGGTTCTGGCCAAACATAAATGACTCCAGTCACAAGGCTGTACCAGCCAAACTAACGTGACTTGGGGATGCCCGAACGTCGCTATAAATCAGAGGCCTTCAATTACTCCGAATATACTTCGGAAAGAACCGGTTAAACAGGCTACCCTCGACATAGGCAAAAGAGCTTCGATCATGTCAGCTCCTAAACACTGGCTTTGAGATACTCAGCATCCGAGCCAAACCTCTCGAGGTGCTCGATCATTGCCATATAACGACTTACAATCGAGGTTTTTTATTAAACCGTCGAAGAGTCAGGCAAACACTATTTCAAAAATCCTTATCGAGGGAAAAATAAAGCCTACATAAAAGGTCGCATCGACCCAAGGCGTAAGAGCCACTATAGCCAGCCCACATACAAAATGTCGTATCGACCTAATGCGTAAGAGCCTAAGGGCCAGCTCTAAATTCAAAAACTTGAGGGTTGAATGAGCTCGAGTCAAAACCCGATTCATAAACTGAACCCAAAATAGTTAACTAAATATGCCTAAGAGCAAAAGCATAAAAACCATTGTCGCAACTTATACTAATAGGTCGCATCGACCAAGCGCGTAAGAGCTTACGAGCCAGCTTAATGAGCCTTAGGGCCATACCCCGAATCTAAGGATTCCATCTAGAACCAGTTCATCTGGCTAAAATCAAGTCAAAAAGAAATGCAGTAGAAACAAAACCGTGAGGTTTCCTCTTTATACATACATGCGAAAAAATATGAGCTCCATTTACAACATACTTTGAAAGTACTATATGCAGAAACAGAAAAGGAAATATACGTCCCCCTTCTGGGACTATGGCCCGACAACCCCATCCTCGCCATCCTCGACATCAGACAGAAGAAATTTAGCATTGTATTCTTCCGTCTTCGCTTGCTTGATCTCTTCCGAGAGGTCGAAACCCCTAGCATGAATTTCCTCGAGGGTTTCCCTCTGAGATTTACACCTCATGTACTCTTTATTATAGCTCTCAAGATCAAGAACCTTCCTCATCTCAGCTCTAGCATCAGTAGCGCCCTTCAAATAGGCCGCCACTTTCTGGTCAGTCTTAGTGCGGTTCATTATAGCCTCAGACCGGGCATTCACAACCTCGACATTCGCCTTCAAAAATTCATACTCGAGCCTTGTGATCATATTTCCTCGGACAGAATCATTCGCACGAGCGCTCCAGATTTGCACCTCGAGGGCCAAAGCCTTAGCCAAAGCACCTTCCCTGGCCGCAATTTGGGCATCTACCTGAGCCTTCAACTCGTTAAACTCACGTTTGACCCGGCCAACTTCACCCCAAAGTCGTTCCAACTCCTATATTTTGCTCTCCAACTGAAATATCAAAACATTAATCTCCGAAAATGAAAGGGGGAGCATACATCAACACAAAATGCAGGTTACTTGTCTTTCGAGGAAGCTTTCGCAGTTCCGACTTCGATCTGCCTCATGTCGCATGTATACCAGCTCACCTTTCTTTCTCGTACAAAGGAGCCTAAGGGATTTATCCCTATCCAAAGCTTTCCACAGCCTGGCCTCATGGCGAAGCAGCTCGGACTTAAGCTTGTCAAAGGCCTGCAAAAGAAAATTCAATAAGAAAGGGAGGGCACGAAACCAAGGTAAGCCTATACCAGCTACCAAAGCTCACCATAAAGCCAAGCCGCTGAGCCTCACCAAAGGCCGAGCTAACGTTCGATGGACTAGTGTACCCCGAAAGTGCCTTTGGTAGGAGAAGAGGAAGGTGCCGCATGGCCCTTGTCCATCGAAGTACCTTCGATGGGGACGGGAAATGTTCTTTCAAAACCAGAAGCCTCCGAAGCCGGAAGATCAGTGACTTTCCTCTTTTGAACCTCAGAGAAGGACTCTCCCCGCCATAAGCATCCTCACACCTCAGAGACTCTTTCCGTTTATTATCGATCCTCGACCTTGAGGTCGGCAATCTCTCCTCCTCCAGGGCACGACCTCATCTCAGAAAAACCTCCAACACCTGCAGTGGTAGAGTTAGTACGCTGAAAAGAAAATACCTTTTTGAGGAAGCGAGCCACTAAACACCTACCGTGATGCTTTGCCTCCCATCTCCCCTTGGACAGGTCTCACCACTTGCGCTTATCAAAGGTCGAACAAGCTACCAGCTTACAGGACCATTCAGCCAGATCAGGGACCTCGTTCGGCAACCAAGGAATCGCTACAAAGAATGAAATAAAAAGATGCCTTTATAGAGCCCACCTCCACTATGAACAAAGCGATAAAACTACAAGTGTACCACTTGTGAAATTCCATTTCTCAAGAAATGGAAAATACTCTCCAGGGATAATATCGACTGTCCGTACTCGAACAAACTGGCTCATCCACCCTCGGTCCTTGTACTCTTCGCGGTTAACGGCAGGGGACCGAGTGGATCGACGCCAGAGAGTAATCAAGCCCCCGTAGTGTAAAGGCCGATATAACCTATCGAGATGACTAAGGGTGAATTCGAGCCCGACCTTCGCAAAATACCTTATCATTAACACTATCTTCCAAAGGGATGGGTGAGCCTGCGCCAGGGTAACTTGATACCTCGTAAAGAATTCAAGCCCGACCCTATCAGGGGGACCCGACACAAAAGGATATGTATACATACTCAAAAACCCCTCGACATGGGTCATGATGCTCTCTCGGGGAAGGTACCTGCAGTACCACTCCTTCTCCCCATCTGCAGTCTTTCCTAATCATCTCGAGATGTTCCCCCTTTATTAAAGAGATGAACCTCGATGCATGCTCCCGATGCACTTGAACGTTGGGAGGTCCCTCTAACATAAAATCTCTCCTCGAGAAAAAACACCTCGAGGCCCGCTCACTGGGTACCAGTAGTGTACCACCGATCGGACATGAGAAAGAGGCATAACTCCCCTCTCTTTGATGGGCGAATGTCGATGTAGCAGCCATGGCTGCGGTAAAATAGGAAGAGGAGGATGAAGGTTTAGGCAAAGGAAAAAAGTTCTATGAGAGGGATGATTGACTATAGTAGCAGAATCTCCAGTTAGGAAGTGAGCGAATGCATATATAGATGCAAGCGACGACTGTTCACCTATCCAGAAGACCAATTAATTCTGACCATGACAACACTATTTTTTGGGAAATGCACTAGCAGGACCACCCCGGGTGCCCCACTATAAGGCCGCATGAATGATCCTATCACACAATGTTCTTGAGGTATTTAGACCCTGAGGTTCCCTGCTATCATAAGCATCAGTACCAAAGGAGCTATCCGCCTAATTTCGAGATGGTGCCCGAACTCGAGGACCCCGATTACTCCAAGTATGGGCTCCAAAGAGCCAACATCAAAATTTGAAGGCTTTGGGTTAAAGGAAAATTGACGCAAGAAATGAGAACTCTATGAAATAAGATAACTACTCAAAACAGTGGAATCTCCAAAAGGGCGAAGACAACCCTATATATAGGAAAAGTAACGGCCACTTGCCTGCCACAAAGGTCGACTAAAAACATTGGCTAAAGCTTTTTGTTGCTTTGGAAAGATATGCCGGTGGAATCGCCTCGGTCATTTCATAACCGTTTCCCACACTCAACGCCGCCATACGAGGTTTCGAGGTTAGAGATCCTGCATCACTGCAAGTCACGAGATGCTACCCAATCTCGAGGACCTCTATCAAAAGGAAGTTAGGCTCCAGGAAGCCATTGGCATCATTGCAAGTCCCGAGATGGTACCCGATCTCGAGGACCTCCATCAAAAAGAAGTTAGGCTCTAGGAATCCATAGGCATCACTGCAAGTCCCGAGATGGTACCCGATCTCGAGGATCTCCATCAAAAAGAAGTTAGGCTCTAGGAATCCATTGGCATCATTGCAAGTCCCGAGATGGTACCCGATCTCGAGGACCTCCATCAAAAAGAAAACAGGCTCCAAGAGACCAATGCCCTCACTATAAGTACCGAGACGGTACCCGATCTCGAGGACCTCTACCAGGAAGAAGTCATGCTCCAAGGGGCCATTGATATCATTACAAGACTCGAGATAGTACCCGATCTTGAGGGCTTCTCTCATGAAGAAAATAAGCACTTAAACTCTACTCATATGGGCTTGGCCTCGGGGTACCATCTAAACCCGGGTAGACCCTCATCTGGGATCTATCTACAATGCCCTAAGGCTATCTACACTAAGTTCAGAACAAGTTTCCAGATGGCCCAAGTTTGAGCAAACCCCACTCGAGGACTGTTCTCGAAAGCCTAAATGCAGTCTCTATTCTCGGGCTTCCGAGCGAATCCCCCCTCGAAGATTATCTTAAGGTCTAAAGGCTAAGTCTCAGTGTGAGGGTTCAAATCCCTACTCTTATTCAACTCGAAGTCAGGGTCGCGACGACCTGAGTTTATCAGTCCAATCCAAGCTCGGTCCAAGGAACGGCAAAGGGTTCTGCGGGGAGCCGTGTTAATCAATCAAAAGTTAGAAGGAGTACTAACACTCAGGCTCAATATTTTCACCAATCGGTGGAGTCATGCACTCAGATTCTTCACAGGCGTAGATAAAGGGAAATATAGCATACTTCAGAGACAAATTGAAGGAACATTTTTATATTCATAAACACTTGATTACAAAAGCCCATGAGTGGTCCTTACATATGATTATAAAAGCCCACGAGGGGTCCTTACACAAAAACAAAGAAGCAAAAAGGTATATATATAAGAAAATCCTAGAGTCTAATCTAATCTCGGGGATACATCCTCGGCGGCAGTATCTTCGAGCATCACCTCCTCGGGGGTCTCATCTCGATCTTCCAAAATGGCATCTACAAGGGAGAAGATGGAGAAGAGGAAAGTGACGCAGAAGAAGCAGAAAGGGATGAAGAAGTGGCTGGGTGAAAAACCTAGCTAGTATGGATTTCGCCAACACTACTATTGTGAGGCCACTTCTTGAGACGTTACACCGGTGCGGGATGCAACAGTTAGTAGATAGTACCACCTCACTCCACGGAAAGCAAAAGAGTAAGGCACCGCACCGAGTAGTCGGGGGAGGTGAGCAGCGATGTAAAGTCCGAACACCCTCCTTAGCAGTGGTGAAGAGTCCAAACATTTTCCCGAGTCGGAAGAGATCAGCCCTCTATCTCCTCATCTCAAGCCAACAACAACAACAACAACAACAAGTTGGTGTAATCTCGCTCGGTGAGGAAGAGCCCCACAAAAAGGCCATGACATAACTGAAGAGAAGCCGCCATGCAACTTTGAGGTCACGAGCCTAAGACATGGGAAGTGACAATGGATAAGGATGGAGAGAAGAAGAGGTAAGAGGCTGATTGAAGAACATTTGAATGAAGAATTGATTCCAGGAGGCTCCCATTTATAGAAAGGGTGGCGGTGTAACCGACGGCGCCATCAACATCCTTGAAAGACGCACCGATAGACGCAATCAATGCATTTTTGGGAGCTGAACCAGTGACAACATTATCGCTCTGAAGAATAAGAATCGACAGTGTATTGAACGATTCTGGAAAGATAAAATAACAGGACGTCTCGGTTATCATGAAGGCTTGCGTCATCAGTATGGCATCATCGCGGGAAATTTGAAGAGATAGAGATAAAAATCATTTCTTATCATTCTACTCTAAGAAACGCGGGGACTATCTGTATACGGTAAAATCAGAGGGTCCAATTTCCCATCGTTATGATGCATCATAAGCACATCTCGAAGGCTCGAGACCACGGTCGAGTTTTATCCCTCGAGGACTATCGACGCCCAATCTCGAGGCAGTATAGACCGACAGTGGTAGAAAAGAAGTGGGGAGTTCCCAAGGCGTGTAGCTAGAGCCGACAAGGTCTGTCAGGCTAGTTTGAGCCCTCATCATGGCATTAACTAGCTATCCCATCTACATATCTCTGGAATAAATGTATTTGTACTATGTTAGGAGTTTCCATCATATATAAAGGGTACCCTTCTCATTTTATAAATATCTGTTGCTCCATACAAAATACACAAGAATATTCTCTCTGCTCTCTAACATATTCTCTTAATATTATTGCTTCCATTTATTGCCTGTATTTATTGTGTTCCATTTATTGTTCTTCATTTATTGCTTATTATTAGCCATAAAGAGTCGTCATTGATTTTATTCTATCTGTTAGTCTCCATTGACTACCCTCGATAGCTCCCCATCAAGCATTATACTCGGCCCCGAGGCCCCGAATAAGCAAGCTCGAGGCTCCGATCCACAGCCATTCAGTTTGATTATCACCTTGCTTTCAATCTCTTGTCTCATTTCCAAATCTCTCACATAGCATCAACTGCCTAACAACTAGCATAAAAATAGATCACGTATTTTTAGAACCACTAAATCAAATTTAACTGTTATTACCATTTTCATGGTAAACATTTCTGCTGAACCACGAGAATAGCATACGTGAGGAAACCTGTCCAAAAGACATATATACATAAACGTGCAAAATACGTAGGGCAAACCGACAAGGCTGCTATAGACAACTACATATCCAAAACTGAAAGCCGACAAGGCCACATACTATCCAACTATACATACTGTCTACAGACCTCTAATAGAAAATACAACTGTACAAGGACGGGACTAGGCCACGTCATACCCATATATGTATACAAGCATATCGTACCAAAATTAAAAGTAACTCCGGATCAAGTGGAGCATGCCAAGTCTCGCTGATCAAGGATCCCATGAACATGAACTGTTAGCTTGTCTACATGCACCTGCGAGCATGAAACGCATGCCTCGGGATATATAATGCATGAAAATCAGTACATAAAAGACATAGACGAAACATGGAATAAAGAATTCCACTTGTAAGTCAAAATAACTTTGTAAATCCTAAAAAATTTATAATGTCGTGCACGTACATATAAATGTTGTGTCATGCATAGATATAGGTGTACATAATATCATTAATCCTATGAGGGAATCCAATCATGTCACAACCCTAAACCCGGATCCGGTCATGATGGCGCCTCTTGTAAAGACAAGGCGAGCCGACACATTCCCACTTCAAGTTTAAGCAATTAAAATAATAAGTATTAAGTCTTAAACATGATAAAATCCCAAAATAAGCAGTGAACAACATAGTTTGCGGAATTAAAACCAACACGGACCGACATCGGGGTGTCACTAGTCATGAGCATCTATCAATTTACTACAAGTCTCAAGAGTCTACACAACTATTATAGAAACACTAAATAGAGAAAAGAAATGAGATAAGGGGGAGAAGCACGGGGCTGCGAACGCCTAGCAGCTACCTCGTGAACTCCGGAATCTGCTGAAAGCTCTCAACCCTCGCCAGTAGGACCTGAAATGCCTGAATCTGCACACGGGGGTGTAGGGAGTAAGTGAGTACTCTAACTCAATGAGTAATAATCATAAATAAAGACTAAGAAATATGAAATCATGTAAGGCACATCACAGGCTATAAGGAAGTAGTAAAAACCAGTAAAAAGTAATGAAATAGTGAAAATATATAGAGTCACTTTAGTTCAGTTTAAACTTCTTAAAATCCCCTTTTAAACAGTTAATCAAGTAAAATACAGGCAACAAGAAAAGGTAAACACACAAGGAACCGCCCCTCGGGCACAATATCAACAGAATTAGCCCCTCGGTCAACACATGAAACAATACCAGCCCCTCGGGCTATATCTCACATCACAATGGGTACCCGCGCTCACTGGGGTGTGCAGACTCATGGAGGATCCCCTTACGGCCCAAGCGCAATATCAAGCCATCTCGTAGCATCATCACTAGGCTGTCGGCCTCATATCAACAAGCCACTTTGTGGCGTACAAATCTCAGGCCCTCGGCCTCATAACTATAATTAGGTGTTTCCTCACAACATAGGCCCTCGGCCTTACTCAGTCAAAATTATCACAAGCCACTCAGGCAACAGTAAAACATGACGTTCAGCGCAAAATATCATTTAAAATATCATTTTAAGTGTAAAAGTAGAGTAGACATGGCTGAGTAATGAAAATAGTAGAATATAGCATGATTGAGTACAAATATAAAGTCAAAACAGTGAGGAAATATCAGTAAAAATCCCTAAGAGTTCAAATAGTTGGCATTCGGCCCAAATATGGCATTCATCCCAAAACATGATGATAGCAAATAGTTTTCAGTCATTCAGGACAGACTAAGTCACAATCCCCAACAGTGCACGACCCCACGCTCATCATCTAGCGTGTGCGTCACCTCAATATAGCACCACGATGTGCAATCCGAGGTTTCATACCCTCAGGACAATATTTACAATCATTACTAACCTCTACCCGGTCCAAATCTCTAGCTCGCAATGCCTTTGCCCCTCGAATCGGCCTTCAGATGCTCCAAATCTAACCAAAATCAGTGCAAAACCATCAAAATATTCTAAGGGAACAAAACCCACTCGAAAGAAATCAAATTACAACACAAATCCTTAAATTGGCTAAACCCGACCTCGGGCCCACATCTCGGAATTCGATAAAATTTACATCAATGAACTCCTTATCACTCCCCGACTTCATTCATACCAAAAGAATCAAAATTCAACCACAAACGACCCCTCAAATCCCAAATTCTATGTCTCCAATTACAAGCCCTAGTTCTTCAATATTAGGCTTAATTTCCATGATTAATTAGGTAGATTCACATTAGAATCGAGTATAAAGTCCATGAATCTTACCTCCAAGTGTTTCCCCGTGAATCCCTCTTCAATCCTCTCCAAAAAGCTCCAAAATCGCTCAAAAATGTTGGAAGTTAACGCCAAAATCGCAGAGCACAAATTAACTTTGACCAAAAATCTTCCTTCACGAACGCTTCCAGACCCTCGCGAATGCGATGGTTCCTCAGACTGACCTTCGCGAACATGCTCCCCTTCTCGCAAACGCGATGAACAACTCAACCTCAAACCCAGCTGCCCAACTTCCTCTACGCAAATGCGAAGCCTCCCTCGCGAACGCAATGCACACCATTCCAGCCCTTCGCGAACGCGGAGCCTTCCTTTCCAACACGAAGTCTAAATCCTCAGCCTCCTCAACTAACCCTTCGCGAACTTGAGGGCCTACTCGCGAACGTGAAGGCCATTTCTCTGCAACACTGAACAACAATTTTTTGCAACTCTCAACATCCAGAAATGATCCGATTGACCACCTGAAACTCACCTGAGGCCCCTGGGACCTCAACTAAACATGCCAACATATCCCATAACATCATTCAAATTTGTTCCAAATCTTCGGAACTCTCAAAACAACATCAAAACACCAAATTCGCATCGGATTCATGCCTAAGAATTCCAACATCTTCTAAATTATGCTTTTGATCAAAAACCCAACCAAGCCACGTCCGAATGACCTAAAATTTTGCACACACATCCCAAATGAAACAACGGAACTACTACAACTCTTGGAATTCCAATCTGACCCCTATATCAAAATCTCACCTATCAACCGGAAAACGCCAAACATCCAATTTCGCCAATTCAAGCCTAAATCTACTCCGGACATTCAAAACACATTCTGATCACGCTACTATGTTAATCACCTCCCAAAGCTATCCGAACCATCGAAACTCATATCTGAGCCCTCTAACACATAAGTCAACATCCGGTTGATTTTTCCAATTTAAGCTTCCTCAAAAGAGACTAAGTGTCTCAAACCTTACCAAATCCTTTCCGAACCCGAGCCAACCAACCCGATCACATATAGAACCGATAGACAAAACAATAAGAAGCAGAAATAGGGGAAATGGAGCGGTAACTCATGAAACGACTGGCCGGGTTGTCACATCCTCCCCCTTTTAAACAAACGTTCGTCCTCGAACGAGTCAAGAAACATACCTGAAGCCTCAAACAAGTGAGGATATCTGCTCTGCATTTCCCACTCGGTCTCCCAGGTAGCTTCCTCCATGGACCGACCTCTCCACTGCACTTTCACTGAAGCTATATCCTTTGATCTCAACTTTCGAACCTAATGCTCTAAAATAGCTGTTGGCTCCACATCATAAGTCAAATCACCATCCAACTGAACCGTGCAGAAATCTAGAACATGAGACGGATCCTCAATATACTTTCGGAGCATAGAAACATGAAATACCGGATGCATACTCGACAAGCTGGATGGCAAAGCAAGCTCATAAGCCACCTCCCCAATCCTCCGAAGCACCTCAAAAGGCCTAATGAACTGAGGACTCAATTTATCCTTCTTCCCAAACCTCACGACACCCTTCATGGGCGAAACCTTCAATAGAACCTTCTCACCAACCATTTAGGACACATTCCGAACCTTCCTGTTAGCATAACTCTTTTGCCTCGACTGCACTGTACGAAGCCTCTCCTGAATTACCTTTACCTTTTCTAAAGCATCCTGCTCCAAGTCTGTCCCCAATAGCCTAGCCTCACCCGGCTCAAACCAACCAACTGGAGATCTACATCGCCTCCCATACAAAGCCTCATATGAAGCCATCTGCATACTCGACTGGTAGCTGTTGTTATAAGCAAACTTTGCAAGTGGTAGAAACTGATCCCATAAACCTCCGAAATCGATGACACAAGCACGCAACATTCCTCCAATATCTGAATAGTGCGCTCAGACTAACCGTATGTTTGAAGGTGAAAAGCTGTGCTCAACTCAACCTAAGTACCCAACTCTCGCTGCACCGACCTCCAAACTGGGAAGTAAACTGAGTGCCCCTATCTGAAATGATGGTTATTGGGACACCATGCAAACGAACAATCTCCCGAATATAGATCTCTGCCAACCGCTCTGAAGAATATGTAGTACATATAGGAATAAAGTGTGCGGACTTGGTCAGCCGATCCACAATCACCCAAATAGCATCGAACTTATTCAATGTCCGTGGGAGCCCCACTATAAAGTCCATGGTGATTCGATCCCACTTCCACTCTGGAATATCCATCTGCTGAAGCAAGCCAGTCGGTCTCTGGTGCTCATACTTTACCTGCTGGCAAACTTGGTATCTCCATTTTCTGTATCTCCGATTGTTTCTCTATCTCTTCCGGTATTATCATATCTCGTGTTAGTCCTATTTTTATCACCTGTATTATGGGTTTTATTTCATCATATAGTATTTCCGCTGGTGCTGTATAGAATTTGATGAAGAATAGGTTGCCTTTTGTAATTCTCTTGAAGGTGACAAATGCTTTGTATATCTCTGGTATTCCAATTATTTCTTCTCCGTCATGGGTATATACTGTGCTGAGTAGTCCGTAGTTGTAACATGTTTTTACTAGGTTTGCTTTTGTTTTTGGCTGGGCTATAAGCCTATTATATCCCTGTAGTTTTTGGGTTACATAATCTTGTGTTGGATCTGTAGTAGTCGTTGATCTAGGGTTTAGGTTTAGAAATGTCTGGATTTTATATATATTCTCAATATATGTTTGAGTAATATGGTTATATACCTTTTTGTTGTGGTGTAGGCTATTAGCATAGGTTGAAGTTTGTGGGGCTATAACTATTGCTTCTCTTGGCTTTTTTGATGTAAATGGCTTATCAAATACGGTATTTAGGTTTACATTGATATGTGGCTTTTTGCTAACTTGTTTGCTTGTACCTGCAGCTGTATATAAAGCAACTGTGTTATGGGTTTTTTGGAGTTTCCCAACGTCTCCTTCTACCTCTGGAAGTTTAGAGTCTTCCGATCGACTTAGCTCCGCATTTTTATAGTCATGCTGCTGACTTTCTAGCTGTTGTAATCTTTTTCCCATACTCTCCATCTGTAAGGATAGAGTAGTAAGGATTGTAAATATGTCTTTTGATTCTTGGCTTTCATCTGTTTGGGTACCTTTGTCTTGATAGGTAGTCTGCAATAACATTCTTGTCAGTCCGTATTACTTCAATTGTAAATGTAAAATTTTGTATATTTAATACAAGTCTCCTTATTTCCTTTGTAGTTACTGAATCCTGTACTTTCCGAGTTATCCACCATTTTACTTGTGTATTATCTGTTCTTACTATAAATTTGTTATAAACAATATATGGCTCAAATGCTAACAAACATTTATATAATCCAAATAGTTCTTTCCTATTTATTTCCCATTTTAATTGTGGTTCCGTGTATGATCCGGAATAATATCTACAATGGTGTTCAATTTTTTCATTATCATATTTATATTTTAGAACTCCTCCGTAGCTGTGATCACTAGAATCAGTTTCTACAATATATGTAAATTGTTTCTTTTCATCTGGAAAATATAGTTTTGGTAATTTTTTACACATATTTTTTATCTTCTGTATATGTATTTTATCTTTTTCGTCAAAATGATATTCTATGTCCTTTTTTAATTTTTTCTGTAATGGTTTTAAGTTTTCTGCTAATTTAGGAATATATTCTCTTACTTGGTTAACCAATCCTAAAAATGATTGTAACTTCTTTTTTGTATCAAGTGTTTCATTCAAGTTAATTATTTTTTGTACTACATGGGTTTGCATTTTTATTCCGTTTTTATCTATTTGTATACCTAAAAATTCTATTTGATTTTTCATTACTTCTGCTTTCTTTTTACTTAAACTTATTCCTGATATTTCTACAATGTGTATGAATTTTTCTAGTAGTTTTATATGTTCGTTCTCTGTTCTAGAATATAGCAATATATCATCTATATATATTATACAATTTTCTAATTGGTTGAAGTAATTATCCATAAAATGTTGATACCTACCTGGTGCATTTTTATATCCAAAAGGTAATACGTTCCATTCGTAAAATCCTTGTGGTACTGTGAATGCTGTTAACTTTTTAGATTCATCTTCTAGTTTTAAATGGTAAAATCCTGATTTACAGTCAAATTTACTAAAATAGTTATATCCTTGTATTTGTCTAATTTTCAGTATTTTATTTGGTATCGGATAATTATATGTTTTTGTTTTTGCATTTAAGTTTCTATAATCTATAACCATACGGGTTTTTCCTCTTTTTTGTTCACTATGCTTATTTACTTCTGAACTCAAGTGGTTCGTGTGTTGAAAGAAGAGAAGGTGCATGGTATTTATAGCCTCTTGAAAACGAGTGAAAGAGAGGTAATAAGTAAAGTCTTAACAAAAGATGGAAACAATCACAAATCAGAATCAATTAAACCTAGTGATTCCCTTTAATTAAGGGATCACTGTTTAACGGCATTAGCATGTTTCAATTAAGGGAAGAAAATCTATTTAAAAGCAGACTGATTATTGCCATAAAAGGAGTAGTAGTACAAACATTAAGTAAGCAATTGAGTCTAAGTACAAAAATTTGCTTATTTTGGAAATAGATTCAGCAAGGTAAATATTACAGTGACGGGAAAAGAATTAATCAATTTTGAACGGGCGAGTGAAATCAGGGTTCATAAAAGGGAAACTTTAGAAATCAGTCACAAGATGAAGATCAATCAAGGAAGAAACTTCAACATATAAGTAAAGTGAACAGGGTCACCAGACATGCGAGGCCAAACATATTGACAAGAGGGATAATCACAAACATGTAGTAGTGGTAGAAATAAGCTAAGGTTTAGTACTAAAGCAAACATTCAAAGCATAGTAATCAAGTAGGTCAAGTCACATTGAATCAAAGGGGAAGAAAATAGAGTATCAGAAACATGCAAAGGTCTCACAGTAGCAAGTGAGGAAACCTTTTGAAAATTTAGGGTTTTCGACAAAAATTGAGTTAGAAAGATAGTAAAACTCAAAATCAGATGAGTCATATAAAGAAAAGAAAGTATAAAACCAAAGCTTTCAGTCGAGTCAAGTACTCAAACAAACAATTTCAACCCCAAAGACCTAGGGCTTTTCAACAACAATCGAGTTTTAAAAATGGTAACACAAATAAATCAAACAAGAACGAGGAACTTAATTAAACAAGTATACATTTAAACAAACAACTTTGGGATTCGAATGAGACCAAAAGAAATTAGGGTTTTCAACATGCTAACTCAAGTAGAAGGAAAGCATAACACAACAGTTCAAACATAGTAAGGTCATAAAACAACATCGAGAATCAGAGAAGAGATTTTTGAAATAACTTAAAGGAAACCCTAATCAGAATAATGAAGAGTCATTTTGAAAACAATGTTGAAGAACCTTCGAGAAAAAAATGCTTAAAAGTTCATGGTAAGCACAGATCTAAAGTAGATCTAAAAGAAATCAAAAGATCTTAGAGATTAGGGTTTCAAAAAACCCAAAATAAACGAGAAAGATCTCGAAAGTTAATGATATAAACAGAAAATGTCAAGGGCCCGTCTCGAAAGGCCATGAATGACCGGAGAAGGTCATGGATGGTCGGACAAAGGCCATGAACACCAGTAGAGCAAGGACTGGACCAAAATCCTTCGAAGTCAGGTCATGAAACCATAGTACCAAACACATAGAGACCATGAAAGGCTGGTACAGGTCTCAGATAACCACGGAAAGCCATGGATTAGGTAGGTATTAGGGTGGATTAGGGTATGGTTTGATGGCGGCGGCTAGGGTTTGTAAGAATTTCAGAGAGAGCTTGAGAGAGTAGAGGGATTCAAAGGCGGCAATTGGTGAGAAATGAGGTAGGGTGAAGGGGTCGTTTGGGTTAAAAAAGGAAAAGAGTAATGGGAGCCGTCGATCTAAATGATCAACGACTGGGATTAAAGGGATTAGGTGGGGAGTCCGGGTTGGGTTATTTAAACGGGTAAGGGGCTAGATTTAAAAGATATTGAGCTAGGGGGAAATTGGGTATGATTTGGGATTCAAATTAGGCTATAATTGAAATAGAATTGGGCTATCATTTAAATAGCCATTTATCCATATTTAAAATTATAAAAAATAGTAAATTGATTTTTGGAAATAAATTAAAAGTAATAAAATGATTTATGACATATAATTAACCATTTAAAAATACTCTACTTAATTTTTATTAATATAAACGCAATTAAATCCTAAAAGAGACTAATATTGCAATTATACGCAATTTAGCTTTAAAAATATTAAATAAATTTGTACAAATATACAAAAATTATTTTAGCATAAATATAAAAGTCCAATAAATGAATTACAAAAAATAATAATTTTTGGAAATAATTATTGTGTTTTTATTGGTAAAATAGGGGAATAAATTGATTTAAAAATTAAGGAAAAAGTTGGACATACTTATATATGCCTACATATGCTATTTTGAAGTTATTTTGCATATGAAAAATATATTGGGAAAAATTGGGTATCTACACATAGTTGACCTCAAATTAACCATCAAATTATCTGGCTCTGCGGCGATTATGCGATTCACATAGCTATTCTGCAATCGCATAATGGACCACAGAAACGCACTTTTTTGGAAAACATTGTTCCTTAACTTTTTAATGCATAGATCAATCCAAAGGGCAAGCTCGCCGCGAAGAATTTTACAATCTCTAACCCATATACCTAACTTGGCACTATGAGCTTCGGGTTTTGAGTAGAAATTTTCACAGGGCCTTATAGTACATACAACAAAAGAATAAGAATCTAGGCTATTCCCAAAAGCGCATCCTCAATAGCAGCATCTTCGGCATCATCTCCTCGGGCGCACGACATCAAAGACAATATCTTCCAAGCCCAATCCCCTCGGGAGTCACATCTTGACCCTCCCAGAATGGCATCTTCAAAAGGTAAGACATAGAAGAGGAAAGCGATGGAGAAGAGTAAAGTGACGAAGGAGAAGACAAAAGGAGACATGAAGTGTCTGGGTGAAAAATCTGGCTAGTATGAACTCCGCCAGTATTACTGATATAAAGCCACTTCTTGAGACTTTGCCTCGGCCTGGGAAGCAACAGTTAGTAGAAAGCGCCGCCATACCCCAAGGAATCCAAAGAGGGTGTAATGCGCCAAGCCAAGGAAGGAGGGTGAGCAGCGGTGTATAATCCTAGCCCCCTCTTGAGCAGATCGAAATACTTCTTCGGGTCAGAGAAAATCAGTCCTTTGTTGCATCGCCCCGAGCTAGCGAAGATAACAATAACAATAACAACAACATCAACAACAACAATAGCATCAAGGTAGCAAGGCTTCGCCTGACTAGAGAAGATCCGTGAGACAGGTCATAGCACGCTTGACGTCGCCATAAAATCTTGAGGCCATGGGCCTCAAACATAGTGAGACAACAAAGAATAAAGACAACAAGAAAGGAGGAAAGGATAGATATCGTAGGATGCTTGGATAAAAAACTGGTCACAAAGAGCCCCATTTATAGAAGAGAAGGGCAAAATAACAGGCGGCGCCGTTATCGCCCTTGAAAAACGTAGCGACAGGCGCATTCAAAGAAATCATGGGAGCCAAATCAATGGCAACATTATGGCCCCAAAGAACAAGAAATCACGACATGTCGAGATGGCCCTGAAAAAGCAAAACGGTGAAATGTTTCGACACTCATAATGGATTTCATCATCAGCATTGCGTCATTATGGAAGCCCATAGAGTGGGATGTCAATCGTTTCTTGTCGCTCCTTTCTAAGAAATGCGGAGACTATCTGTGTATGACGAAATCAGGGGGACCGATTTCCGTTGGTAAAGTACTTTAGGAGATCGCCTTAGAGGCTCGAGACCTCAAGCCGGATACTTCCCTCAAGATCTGTTGACACCCAGCCCGGGGATAATGTTGGTCGAGACCCCGACGAGCGTAGGAGGCTTCTGAAGAATGCATCTAGGGTTGATCAAGTCTACCAGGCAGCCTAATGCCAGTCTACATCTACGTCATGAAGCTAGTTAGCTGTCCCATCCCGCCTCCTTTATCATTTAACGTATCCTGTACTAAGTTTGGATTCCCCCTCTTATAAAAGGGGAATCACTGGCACTTTGTAAGCAAATTGCTCCAACTATTCTACAAAAGATCAATAATATCTCCCTTTGTCGCATCATCATCCACGATACCACCGCTTCCTTGAGCGGAGTCCGATCATGGCTCGATCGGCTATGCCGTCTTACCAAGATGTTACCCTAATTTCATTCTCACTTTCCAATTTCAATTATCAATACATTACCACCATGTGTGTATAACGTGGCGTCCGATCACGACCCGATAGGCTAAGCCGTCTGACCAAGACATTACCCTTTTCCGTTAATCATCTCACTTCAATCTTTGGTTTCATATGTATTAGTTCATCGGCACTTGGGGCCACAGTTACCATATTCCATAACTCACATTTCACATTATTCCCATTTTCAACATTAGCCTTGCCATTTAAGATCATAGGCACATACAAAAGTAATTTAGGTAATAAGCATAGAGGGGAATTCATCTAGTTTGGCATATTAATCACAATGTAACCTTGACATAACATTTAGGCATTTAGCACATAGCTCATGTTCTCCACACATCCTCACTTTACAAAGAATAACACATTAAACACATGGAGAAGCACCTTCCACATACATTTTCACAACATCAATTCATTTTACATAACAAATACTACAACAATCAAATTTCGGTCTTACAACATTTCCACGGACACCATGGAGGCTCAATTTCTAAGAGAAGGGGGTTTTAGACATGCATACCTCATAGAGCTTTCCTTAAATCCTTATAATAAATTCTGGAATTTCCTAGCAACTTCTATCTATTTTATGGAAATTACAAATTGAACCAAGAATTAGAGACATGAATAAAATTCTAGCTCATTTAAGTAAATTATCAAGCACTAAGTGTGCATAGTGATTTTAGGACTCTTTCCTGAGAGGTTTCTATCATTTTACACCCCAATTGCTATCTTTTTAGTTCACAACCTACCCATACCCTATTATCTTTTATGCATGCAAAAAAATTCATTCTTATACCCATGAACCCCCAAGCTAATTACTCATTCTAGTGTGAATTTCGAAACCAAAGGTTAGGGCTCAAGTTCTTACCTCTTGGGGTGAAGGCTTAGCAAATTTTATTTGATAATCTTAAAGGGTTTAGGCAAGAATTGAGTGGGGATTTGATGAAGATAACCCTCTCTCTCTAGAACTTCCCCTCTCACTATTTTTGTAGAAGAATATCTTAAAAAGGGTCTAATGGGGTGTTTTTAACATAGTAAGGAAAACCCTAATTGGAACAATGAAGAGTCATAAAGCAACATCGAGAATCAGAGAAGAGATTTTTGAAATAACTTAAAGGAAAACCCTAATTGGAACAATGAAGAGTCATTTTGAAAATAATATTGAAGAATCTTCGAGAAAAAAATGTTTAAAAGTTTATGGTTAGCACATATCTAAGGTAGATTAGAAAGAATTCGAAATATCTTAGAGATTAGGGTTTCAGAAAACCCAAAATAAACGAGAAAGATCTCGAAAATTAACGATCTAAACAGAAAATGTCAAGGACCTATCTCGAAAGGCCATGAATGGCTGGAGAAGGTCGTGGATGGTAGGAGAAAGGCCATGAACACCAGTCGAGCAAGGACTGGACCAAACTCCTTCAAAGTCTGGTCGTGAAACCATAGAACCAAACACATAGAGACCATGGAAGGCTGGTACAGGTCTCAGATGACCACGGAAGGCCATGGATTAGGTAGGTATTAGGGTGGATTAGGTTTTGGTTTGATGCCGGCGGCCATGGTTTGTAAGAGTTTCAGAGAGAGTTTGAGAGAGAAGAGGGATTCAGAGGCGGCGGTTGGTGACAAATGAGGTAGGGTGAAGGGGTCGTTTGGGTTAAAAAGGAAAGGGGTAATGGGAGTCGTTGATCTAAACGATCAATGGCTGGAATTAAAGGAGATAGGTGGCGAGTCCGGGTTGGGTTATTTAAACGGGTAAGGGGTCGGATTTAAAAGAAATTGGGCCAGGGGGAAATTGGGTCTGATTTGGGATTCAAATTAGGCTATAATTGAAATGGAATTGGGCTATCATTTAAATAGCCATTTTCCCTAATTAAAATTATAAAAAATAGTAAATTGATTTTTGGAAATAAATTAAAAGTACTAAAATAATTTATGACATATAATTAACCATTTAAAAATACTGGACTTAATTGTTTTTGAATATAAATGCAATTAAATCCTAAAAGGGGCTAATATTGCAATTATATACAATTTAGCTTTAAAAATACTAAATAACTTTGTACAAATATGCAAAAATTACCTTAACTAAATTTTAGCATAAATATAAAATTCCAATAAATAAATTACCAAAAATAATAATTTTTGGAAATAATTATTGGATTTTTATCGGTAAAATAGGGGAATAAATTGATTTAAAAACCTTTAAAAATTAAGGAAAAATAATAAAAATTTGGACATACTTATATATGCATACATATACTATTTAGAAGTTATTTTGCATATGAAAAATATATAGTGAAAATTGGGTATCTTTCCTATTTATTTCACATTTTAATTGTGGTTCCGTGTATGATCCGGAATAATATCTACAATGGTGTTCAATTTTTTCATTATCATATTTATATTTTAGAACTCCTCCGTAGCTGTGATCACTAGAATCAGTTTCTACAATATATGTAAATTGTTTCTTTTCATCTGGAAAATATAGTTTTGGTAATTTTTTACACATATTTTTTATCTTCTGTATATGTATTTTATCTTTTTCGTCAAAATGATATTCTATGTCCTTTTTTAATTTTTTCTGTAATGGTTTTAAGTTTTCTGCTAATTTAGGAATATATTCTCTTACTTGGTTAACCAATCCTAAAAATGATTGTAACTTCTTTTTTGTATCAAGTGTTTCATTCAAGTTAATTATTTTTTGTACTACATGGGTTTGCATTTTTATTCCGTTTTTATCTATTTGTATACCTAAAAATTCTATTTGATTTTTCATTACTTCTGCTTTCTTTTTACTTAAACTTATTCCTGATATTTCTACAATGTGTATGAATTTTTCTAGTAGTTTTATATGTTCGTTCTCTGTTCTAGAATATAGCAATATATCATCTATATATATTATACAATTTTCTAATTGGTTGAAGTAATTATCCATAAAATGTTGATACCTACCTGGTGCATTTTTATATCCAAAAGGTAATACGTTCCATTCGTAAAATCCTTGTGGTACTGTGAATGCTGTTAACTTTTTAGATTCATCTTCTAGTTTTAAATGGTAAAATCCTGATTTACAGTCAAATTTACTAAAATAGTTATATCCTTGTATTTGTCTAATTTTCAGTATTTTATTTGGTATCGGATAATTATATGTTTTTGTTTTTGCATTTAAGTTTCTATAATCTATAACCATACGGCTTTTTCCTCTTTTTTGTTCACTATGCTTATTTACTATAAATGCTGGGCTAGT
This sequence comes from Nicotiana tabacum, assembly GCF_000715075.1. Lineage (NCBI taxonomy): Eukaryota > Viridiplantae > Streptophyta > Magnoliopsida > Solanales > Solanaceae > Nicotiana > Nicotiana tabacum. The sequence continues at coordinate 35,895,092 of NC_134082.1, forward strand.
ATGTTTACTATTACTTTCTTGTATGTAGTTATTATCTAATAATTCTTTTATATGCATTTTAAATTCTGTTAAATCATTAAAATTGTATTTTAAAGGTTTTTGTGTTATTATGCTATTTTCATCTATTAGTTCAATCTTTATTTTTGTTTGATGTTTTTCCCATCCTTGGAGTGGATTATCATTATATAGTAATTCTAGTTTATCTTGTAGTGGTTTTATCTTATTTATTGAGAAAATGATTATCTCTATATTATGGTTACTTTGTATTACATTTTCTAATTTTTGGGTAATCTTTTCACTTCCTTTAATCCAGGGTGTTGTTTTTCTTACTTTATTATTTACTCTTTTTGCTCCTAATTTTTGTTTACACGGGGTAGTAAACCACCAATGTGTTTTTGTTATAATATGTGGGTATAATTTATCTAAAAATGGCATTCCTAATAATATATCTTTATTTGTAAATTCGTAACTATATATTTCTTCTATGGTTAATATTTTATCCCATATTTGTATTTTTATATTTCTTGCTTTATATGTTATCATACTTCCTTCATTATTAAATCCTGTTACTACTATGGGGGTTTTTAGCTTTTCCCATTTACTTTCTGGTAAACAATTATGTCTACACATATTAGCTTCTGCTCCTGTATCCACCATAGGTGTATAATATCTATTATAATATCCTTCTACTATTATTTTGGAAAGTATGTATATCTTTGGCATTATATCAAAGTTCTTTTTATTATTATTTTCTTATTTTCATAACTTATTGTTAATTGCCTATCTTCTAATTTATATGGTTTGACTTTTTCTAACCATTTTATCCCTAGTGTAATATTTTTATCTCCTTGATATATTTTAAAATTTATTAATATTGGTATTCCTCCAATAATTAATTCTTTTTCAGTTGTTTCTTCGTTTTTTCTTAACGCTTTTGGTAGTTCTGAATTTTGTTGTTCTATTGTTACTATCTCTTGTTCTGGTATTAGTTCTCTTATAACATAATTCTCTTCCTGCCCTGTATTTATTAGTATTAAATATTTTCTTTGGTCCATTATTCCTGTTATATAATAATGATGTGGGTTTATTTCTTCTATTTTTTGTTCTATTAGTTTTTGTGGAGTGGTATAATTTATTCTTTTTGATGTACTTCTTGATGTAATTCTTGATGATGTTTCTGGCATTTCATTATTTATTCGTTTTGATGTGCTTAATCTTTCTTTTACTATTTCTAAATCTTCATCCATGTCTATTTCTGTATAACTGTAATCATTGTTGTCTATAACTGATACTATTCTTTCGAATGGATTTTCTATTTTTATTTTATTTATTTTATTGTTAGCTGTTATCTTATGTTTCGTTGTTAAGACATATAGATTTTTACATCTTGCTGTGAATATTTTACTTCCTGGTGCTAATTCTATTCCAGACATTTTCCAGTATAATACTAATGATTTATCTATATTTTTATCATCTACTGCTACTGAATAGTTAGCACTTACTATAAATTTAAATTTTTGGTATATTAAGTTACCTCTTACAGCACTTATTATACTCTTTTCTATAGGTTGTACAATCCTATCATCTGCCAAGTATATTTCTATAGGGGTATCTATTCCTTCCCTAAAACATGCTTTTATTAGGATCTCCGTTCCTCCTAAGTGTACATATTTTATTGGATTTTTTGCTTTTATATCTTGTATTTCTTTATTTAGTAGTCTTTTATTTAAAATTGGTATTTGTGCTTTACCTTTGATGTATTTACAATCTATTATAAGTTCTCTTTGGCTTACTACATAGTATTCTTCTTTTTGTCTTTTAAACCAATTCTTTATTGTTGGTACTTCTAATATTTTGTCTATACTTAGATCCAATTCTTTTCCTTTTATTTGTTCAAATATATTAGCGTCAAATATTATTTTTTGTTCTGAAGATTGTTCATCTTGGTGTTCTTCTTGTTGTATAATTTGTATATCTTTTTCAGTCATAATTTTCTTCATCTGACTCTTCTATATCCTTGTTTATTTCATTTTCAGAGAACTCGTTTTCTGATATCTCATATATGCTGTCTTCACTGCTTAATTCATAATCTACATATTCTACTTGTGTATATTTATCATTATCTATCAATATTTCGGTAATTTGTTTCTTCTTTGGGTTTTTTGGTAATTTACAATCTTTGGCTAAGTGTCCTAGCTTTCCACAATTATAGCAAGTACATTCTGTTAGTTTTTTCTTTTTCCTATATGGTTTTTTATGTTTATAATTTTTTACATAATATCTTCTTCTTGGTTTCCTATATTTATACTTTGAATATTTTGATTTAAATTTCTTTTTCTTTCCTTCTTTTTTGTAATATTTATCTGTGCAGCCAAATTGGGGTGCTATTCTACTTTTGCAACATGCCAAATTTTTTACTAATATTTTTTCCATTTTCATGTTTTCTTTATATTTTTCACATAATTCTATAAACCAGTTTTGTAGAAATTTTATCCTTACTCCTAATGTATCTGCTAGTCCTGCTTCGTTCCAACTTTTTATTATTTTTGAGCTAAAGGGTTCTGGTAATTTTGTAAAATATAATTTTCTTATCTCTTTACTTTCATCTGGACTATATGTTCCTTTATAATAATAGTCTCTAAATGCACAAGTATATTCATCTATATAACACATATTACATATTGCTAATTTTGTCATTAAATTTCTATTTGTAATTTTTTCTTTATTTTGTTCTTCTACTTCTGTTGTCATACTACTAAATTCATTTCTTATTGCTATTTCATATTTATTTAATATATCTGTAACTGTTGTCGTAGTTGTACCGTCAAGTTTTTTATTACTCCTTAATGTGTCTAAGCTTTCACTTGATAAATTTTGTAACCATAATTTTACAGTTCCTATTAATGTTCTTTCTATATATCCTGGTGTTTCCGTTATTGTTATTTTATTATCTATTAGTTGTTTTGAGATATATCCTATCCATAATTGTATTGTTTTATTTATATCTGCTACACAATCTAGATCTAAAAAATTATATTGTTCAGTTATCTGTCTTGGTGCCCATTTCTTATTTAACCTTTTATCCCATAATGTTTTGTTTCTGTCATATGCATCATAACTTACTCTGTAATAGGTTGGGTTTAATTGTTTTGGATTTTTTATTCCTGATATGCTTGGTTTATCTTCGTTCATATCTCCTGTATTTATTTCTGGGTTTATTTTTATCTTTTCTGTTTTTTCTATAAGTTCTGTGTATGTTTCACTTGTTTCTGAATAGTTTTCTCCTAGTTCTGTGTCTTTATCACTTTGGTCATTTATTTCGTTTATACTTATTTTTGATGGACTCTCCTGTACTTCTTCTAACTGTAATTTGAATCTTTCTATCTCATTTGTTAGTAAAATTATGGTTACAAAATTTATCAAGTGAAAGCTTAGACACATTAAGGAGTAATAAAAAACTTGACGGTACAACTACGACAACAGTTACAGATATATTAAATAAATATGAAATAGCAATAAGAAATGAATTTAGTAGTATGACAACAGAAGTAGAAGAACAAAATAAAGAAAAAATTACAAATAGAAATTTAATGACAAAATTAGCAATATGTAATATGTGTTATATAGATGAATATACTTGTGCATTTAGAGACTATTATTATAAAGGAACATATAGTCCAGATGAAAGTAAAGAGATAAGAAAATTATATTTTACAAAATTACCAGAACCCTTTAGCTCAAAAATAATAAAAAGTTGGAACGAAGCAGGACTAGCAGATACATTAGGAGTAAGGATAAAATTTCTACAAAACTGGTTTATAGAATTATGTGAAAAATATAAAGAAAACATGAAAATGGAAAAAATATTAGTAAAAAATTTGGCATGTTGCAAAAGTAGAATAGCACCCCAATTTGGCTGCACAGATAAATATTACAAAAAAGAAGGAAAGAAAAAGAAATTTAAATCAAAATATTCAAAGTATAAATATAGGAAACCAAGAAGAAGATATTATGTAAAAAATTATAAACATAAAAAACCATATAGGAAAAAGAAAAAACTAACAGAATGTACTTGCTATAATTGTGGAAAGCTAGGACACTTAGCCAAAGATTGTAAATTACCAAAAAACCCAAAGAAGAAACAAATTACCGAAATATTGATAGATAATGATAAATATACACAAGTAGAATATGTAGATTATGAATTAAGCAGTGAAGACAGCATATATGAGATATCAGAAAACGAGTTCTCTGAAAATGAAATAAACAAGGATATAGAAGAGTCAGATGAAGAAAATTATGACTGAAAAAGATATACAAATTATACAACAAGAAGAACACCAAGATGAACAATCTTCAGAACAAAAAATAATATTTGACGCTAATATATTTGAACAAATAAAAGGAAAAGAATTGGATCTAAGTATAGACAAAATATTAGAAGTACCAACAATAAAGAATTGGTTTAAAAGACAAAAAGAAGAATACTATGTAGTAAGCCAAAGAGAACATATAATAGATTGTAAATACATCAAAGGTAAAGCACAAATACCAATTTTAAATAAAAGACTACTAAATAAAGAAATACAAGATATAAAAGCAAAAAATCCAATAAAATATGTACACTTAGGAGGAACGGAGATCCTAATAAAAGCATGTTTTAGGGAAGGAATAGATACCCCTATAGAAATATACTTGGCAGATGATAGGATTGTACAACCTATAGAAAAGAGTATAATAAGTGCTGTAAGAGGTAACTTAATATACCAAAAATTTAAATTTATAGTAAGTGCTAACTATTCAGTAGCAGTAGATGATAAAAATATAGATAAATCATTAGTATTATACTGGAAAATGTCTGGAATAGAATTAGCACCAGGAAGTAAAATATTCACAGCAAGATGTAAAAATCTATATGTCTTAACAACGAAACATAAGATAACAGCTAAAAATAAAATAAATAAAATAAAAATAGAAAATCCATTCGAAAGAATAGTATCAGTTATAGACAACAATGATTACAGTTATACAGAAATAGACATGGATGAAGATTTAGAAATAGTAAAAGAAAGATTAAGCACATCAAAACGAATAAATAATGAAATGCCAGAAACATCATCAAGAAGTACATCAAGAAGTACATCAAAAAGAATAAATTATACCACTCCACAAAAACTAATAGAACAAAAAATAGAAGAAATAAACCCACATCATTATTATATAACAGGAATAATGGACCAAAGAAAATATTTAATACTAATAAATACAGGGCAGGAAGAGAATTATGTTATAAGAGAACTAATACCAGAACAAGAGATAGTAACAATAGAACAACAAAATTCAGAACTACCAAAAGCGTTAAGAAAAAACGAAAAAACAACTGAAAAAGAATTAATTATTGGAGGAATACCAATATTAATAAATTTTAAAATATATCAAGGAGATAAAAATATTACACTAGGGATAAAATGGTTAGAAAAAGTCAAACCATATAAATTAGAAGATAGGCAATTAACAATAAGTTATGAAAATAAGAAAATAATAATAAAAAGAACTTTGATATAATGCCAAAGATATACATACTTTCCAAAATAATAGTAGAAGGATATTATAATAGATATTATACACCTATGGTGGATACAGGAGCAGAAGCTAATATGTGTAGACATAATTGTTTACCAGAAAGTAAATGGGAAAAGCTAAAAACCCCCATAGTAGTAACATGATTTAATAATGAAGGAAGTATGATAACATATAAAGCAAGAAATATAAAAATACAAATATGGGATAAAATATTAACCATAGAAGAAATATATAGTTACGAATTCACAAATAAAGATATATTATTAGGAATGCCATTTTTAGATAAATTATACCCACATATTATAACAAAAACACATTGGTGGTTTACTACCCCGTGTAAACAAAAATTAGGAGCAAAAAGAGTAAATAATAAAGTAAGAAAAACAACACCCTGGATTAAAGGAAGTGAAAAGATTACCCAAAAATTAGAAAATGTAATACAAAGTAACCATAATATAGAGATAATTATTTTCTCAATAAATAAGATAAAACCACTACAAGATAAACTAGAATTACTATATAATGATAATCCACTCCAAGGATGGGAAAAACATCAAACAAAAATAAAGATTGAACTAATAGATGAAAATAGCATAATAACACAAAAACCTTTAAAATACAATTTTAATGATTTAACAGAATTTAAAATGACTCTTAGTCATTTGAGATTAGGTGGCACCAAAATAGGTTAGTTACATACACTTCAAATCTAAACCACCTAATATGTTACTTACAAGATACTTCAAATCTAAAACTTTCAATACAACACTTAAGACATTCAATACAACACAAACAGATGTGAACCTTTGCAACTTAACCAGGCGTAATTTCTTCATTTTTAATGATACAACGTGATTACTTCAACCAACAAAATTTCTTAGCACAGTAGCAACACGAGATTTTCTAATTCTAAGGGAATATGGTGCAACCTTTTCCAAGAATATCATACGGAGTTGGTCTTAAAAGTATGTTAAGGCTATCTCTTCTTTCATTTTTTGGCATCACCTATACTATACAAACAAAATGAGAAAATGCACAAATTCCATAAATGACTCTATTCATAGAAATACTAGGAGTATCTATGTTTTTGATTCACTATATGACATATCATTATATCTTTTGTTCATAGGTCTCAAAATAATATGCAGTCGATAAAGTTTATCCGAAAGTAATATTGAGATTATTAACGTATTTTCATGTATTTCATGCATTTATACATGTACATCGACCCATGACCAGATGGAATTATATACATGTATTTATATATATATAAATATATATGGAAATAGGTTACGACATTATATATGCACCACCACCTGATCAGTTGATATATGTTGATGTTTTTTCCTACAGTGGCCGAGATGATATGATGTGTGACGACCCGGCCAGTCGTCTCATGAATTATCGCTCTATTTCCCCCATTTCTACTTTTGGTAAGGTTTGAGACACTTAGTCTCTTTTGAGGAAGCTTAAGTAGGAAAAGTCAACGGTATGTTGACTTATGCATTAGAGGACTCGGATGTGAGTTCTGATGGTTCAGATAGCTTCGAGAGGTGATTTGGGACTTAGAAGCGTGATCGGAATGTATTTTGGAGGTCCAGAGTAGATTTAGGCTTGAATTGGCAAAATTGGATTTTTGGCATTTTTCAGTTGATAGGTGAGATTTTGATATATGGATTGGAATGGAATTATAAGAGTTGCAGTAGTTCTGTTGTATCATTTGGGATGTGTGTGCAAAATTTCAGGTTATTCGGACGTGGTTTGGTTGGGTTTTTGATCAAAAGCGTAATTTAGAAGATTTTGGAATTCTTAGGCATGAATCCGATGTGAATTTGGTGTTTTGATGTTGTTTTGAGCGTTATGAAGAATTGGAACAAGGTTGAATGATGTTATGGGATATGTTGGCATGTTTGGTTGAGGTCCCGGGAGCCTCAGGTGACTTTTGGGTGGTCAATCGGATCATTTCTAGATGTTGAGAGTTGTAGAAAATTGTTGTTCAGTGTTGCAGAGAAATGGCCTTTGCGTTCGTGAGTAGGCCCTCGCGTTTGCAAAGGGTTAGTTGAAGAGGCTGAGGATTTAGCCTTCGCGTTCGCGAAGGGCTGGAATGGTGTGCATCGTGTTTGCAAGGGAGGCTTCGCGTTTGCGTAAAGGAAGTTGGATAGCTGGGTTTGAGGTTGAGTTGTTCATCGCGTTCGCGAGAAGGGGAGCGCGTTCGCGAAGGTCAGGTTAAGGAACCATCACGTTCGCGAGGGACTGAACGCGTTCGAGAAGGAAGATTTTTGGTAAAGGTTAATTTGAGCTCTGCGAAAGCGAGGCATTGACCGCGTTCGCGAATAAGGAATTGAGGCCTAGGCAGAATGTTTAAATAGTCATCTTGTTTGCGATTTTGGGGTTAACTTCCACCATTTTTGAGCGATTTTGAAGATTTTTAAAGAGGATTGAAGAGGGATTCAAGGGGAAACACTTGGAGGTAAGATTCATGGACTTCATACTCGATTCTAATGTAAATTCTACCTAATTAATCATGGAAATTAAGCCTAATATTGAAGAACTAGGGCTTATAATTGGAGATCAAGATTTTGGGATTTTAGGGGTCGTTTGTGGTTGGATTTTGATGTTGTTGGTATGAATGAAGTCGGGGAGTGATAAGGAGTCCATTGATGTAAATTTTATCGAATTTGAGTTGTGGGCCCGGGAGTCGGGTTTGGCCAATTTTGGGATTGTGTTGTAATTTGATTTCTTTCAAGTGGGCTTTGTTCCTTTAGCATATTTTGATGGTTTTGCACTGATTTTGGTTAGATTTGGAGCATCCGGAGGCCAATTCGAGGGGCAAAAGCATCGCGAGCTAGAGATTTGGACCGGGTAGAGGTGAGTAATGATTGTAAACGTTGTCTGAGGGTATGAAACCCCGGATTGCACTCGTGGTACTATATTGAGGTGACTCACATGCTAGATGATGAGCGTGAGGTCGTGCACTATTGGGGATTGTGACTTAGTCCATCCCGAATGACTATTTTACCGAGTATTTGACTGAAAACAATTTGCTATCATCATGTTTTGGGCTGAATGCCATATTTGAGCCTCATGCCAACTATTTGAACCCTTAGGGGATTTTTACTGATATTTCCTCACTATTTTAACTTTATACTTGTACTCAATCATGCTATATTCTATTGTTTTCATAACTCAGCCATGTCTACTCTGCTTTAACACTTAAATGATATTTTGGGTTGAGCATCATATTTTAATGTTGCCTCAGCGGCTTGTGAGAATTTTGACTGAGTAAGGCCAAGGGCTTATGTTGTGAGGAAACACCTGATTAAGGTTATGAGGCCGAGGGCCTGATATTTGTACGCCATGAGGTGGCTTGTTGATATGAGGCCGAGAGCCTAGTGATGATGCCACGAGATGGCTTGATATTGCGCTTGGGCTGTAATGGGCCCCTCTAGGAGTCTGCACACTCCTAGTGAGCGCGGGTACCCATTATGATGTGAGATATATCCCGAGAGGCTGGTATTATTTCATGTGTTGCCCGAGGGGCTGATTCTATTGATATTGTTCCCGAGGGGCGGTTCCTTATGTGTTTACCTTTTCTAGTTGCATGTCTTTTACTTGCTTAACTATTTAAAAAGGGATTTTAAGAAGTTTAAACTGAACTAAAGTGACTTCGTATATTTTCATTGTTTCATTACTTTTTATTGGCTTTTACTGCTTCCTTATAGCCTGTGATGTGCCTTACGTTATTTCATATTTCTCAATCTTTATTTATGATTATTACTCACTGAGTTAGAGTACTCACTTTACTCCCTGCACCCCCGTGTGCAGATTCAGGCGCTTCATGTCCTACTGGCGAGGGTTGAGAGCTTTTAGCAGATTCTGGAGTTCACGAGGTAGCTGCTCGATGACAGCCCCGTGCTTCTCCCCCTTATCTTATTTCTTTTCTCTATTTAGTGTTTTTGTAATAGCTGTGTAGACTCTTCAAACTTGTAGTAGATTAATAGATGCTCATGACTAGTGACAACCCGATGTCAGGCCGTGTTGGTTTTAATTCCGCAAGTTGTGTTGTTCACTGCTTATTTTGGGATTTTATCATGTTTAAGACTTAATACTTATTATTTTAATTGCTTAAAATTGAAGTGGGAATGTGTTGGTTGGCCTTGTCTTCACGAGAGACGCCATCACGACCGGGTCCGGGTTTAGGGTCGCGACAAGTTGGTATCAGAGCCTAGGTTACATAGGTCTCACGAGTCATGAGCAGGTTTAGTAGAGTCTTGTAGATCGGTACGGAGACGTCTGTATATATCCTCGAGAGGCTACAGAAACTTTAGGAAAAACTTCATATTCTTGAAATTCTTGTCGTGCGAATTTGTTGATCCGAGTACTAAACTTCTGTTATTCTATTCTCTCACAGATGGTAACTTTTTAATGCATAGATCAATCCAAAGGGCAAGCTCGCCGCGAAGAATTTTACAATCTCTAACCCATATACCTAACTTGGCACTATGAGCTTCGGGTTTTGAGTAGAAATTTTCACAGGGCCTTACAGTACATACAACAAAAGAATAAGAATCTAGCCTATTCCCAAAAGCGCATCCTCAATAGCAGCATCTTCGGCATCATCTCCTCGGGCGCACGACATCAAATACAATATCTTCCAAGCCCAATCCCTTCGGGAGTCACATCTTGACCCTCCCAGAATGGCATCTTCAAAAGGTAAGACATAGAAGAGGAAAGCGATGGAGAAGAGTAAAGTGACGAAGGAGAAGACAAAAGGAGACATGAAGTGTTTGGGTGAAAAATCTGGCTAGTATGAACTCCGCCAGTATTACTGATATAAAGCCACTTCTTGAGACTTTGCCTCGGCCTGGGAAGCAACAGTTAGTAGAAAGCGCCGCCATACCCCAAGGAATCCAAAGGGGGTGTAATGCGCCAAGCCGAGGAAGGAGGGTGAGCAGCGGTGTATAATCCGAGCCCCCTCTTAAGCAGATCGAAATACTTCTTCGGGTCAGAGAAAATCAGTCCTCTGTTGCATCGCCCCGAGCTAGCGAAGACAACAATAACAATAACAACAACATCAACAACAACAATAACATCAAGGTAGCAAGGCTTCGCCTGACCAGAGAAGATCCGTGAGACAGGTCATAGCACGCTTGACGTCGCCATAAAATCTTGAGGCCATGGGCCTCAAACATAGTGAGACAACAAAGAATAAAGAAAGCAAGAAAGGAGGAAATGATAGATATCGTAGGATGCTTGGATAAAAACTGGTCACAAAGAGCCCCATTTATAGAAGAGAAGGGCAAAATAACAAGCGGCGCCGTTATCGCCCTTGAAAAACGTAACGACAGGCGCATTCAAAGAAATCATGGGAGCCAAATCAATGGCAACATTATGGCCCCAAAGAACAAGAAATCACGACATGTCGAGATGGCCCTGAAAAAGCAAAATGGTGTAATGTTTCGACACTCATAAAGGATTTCATCATCAGCATTGCGTCATTATTGAAGCCCATAGAGTGGGATGTCAATCGTTTCTTATCGCTCCTTTCTAAGAAATGCGGAGACTATCTGTGTATGACGAAATCAGGGGGACTGATTTCCGTTGGTAAAGTACTTTAGGAGATCGCCTCAGAGGCTCGAGACCTCAAGCCGGATACTTCCCTCAAGATCTGTTGACACCCAGCCCGGGGATAATATTGGCCGAGACCCTGACGAGCGTAGGAGGCTTCTGAAGAATGCATCTAGGGCTGATCAAGTCTACCAGGCAGCCTAATGCCAGTCTACGTCATGAAGCTAGTTAGCTGTCCCATCCCGCCTCCTTTATCATTTAACGTATCCTGTACTAAGTTTGGATTCCCCCTCTTATAAAAGGGGAATCACTGGCACTTTGTAAGCAAATTGCTCCAACTATTCTACAAAAGATCAATAATATCTCCCTTTGTCGCATCATCATCCACGATACCACCGCTTCCTTGAGCGGAGTCCGATCATGGCTCGATCGGCTATGCCGTCTTACCAAGACGTTACCCTAATTTCATTATCACTTTCCAATTTCAATTATCAATACATTACCACCATGTGTGTATAACATGGCGTCCGATCACGACCCGATAGGCTAAGCCGTCTGACCAAGACATTACCCTTTTCCGTTAATCATCTCACTTCAATCTTTGGTTTCACATGTATTAGTTCATCGGCACTTGGGGCCACAGTTACCATATTCCATAACTCACATTTCACATTATTCCCATTTTCAACATTAGCCTTGCCATTTAAGATCATAGGCACATACAAAAGTAATTTAGGTAATAAGCATAGAGGGGAATTCATCTAGTTTGGCATATTAATCACAATGTAACCTTGACATAACATTTAGGCATTTAGCACATAGCTCATGTTCTCCACACATCCTCACTTTACAAAGAATAACACATTAAACACATGGAGAAGCACCTTCCACATACATTTTCACAACATCAATTCATTTTACATAACAAATACTACAACAATCAAATTTCGGTCTTACAACATTTCCACGGACACCATGGAGGCTCAATTTCTAAGAGGAGGGGGTTTTAGACATGCATACCTCATAGAGCTTTCCTAAGTGTATAGTGGAAGTGCAGGAGCAGAGATTTCGTTTAAAAACTAGGTTGTGAATAGTAAGGTGTAAGGGTAATTTGAAAATAGTAATAGTAAAGCTAACACTACACAAAATCAACATTTTTATACAAAGGGGTCATGGATTTGGGAATACATCGCAGGGAGCATATGACCCTAAGAGGGGTCAAGTTTGGACATGCACAACAATAGCTGGTGGTGGCATGCCCATAAACCAACCAGAGAACACAACACATAGATGGTATATGAAACATATGACCCCAGGTAGGGTCAGGCTTGGGTCATGCACAACAATGTCTAGTGCTGACATGCCCTCAAACCAACCAAAGAACACAAATACATAGGGGATATGGGGGTTTGGGATTCATACGTCATAATAACTGACTGACAGAGTTCATACATAACAAAAATACATTAATTCAGAAGAGGAAGGGGCAGATTACAACATGATTGGTAATGTAACTAGATTAAACACAAGCGGGAAATAGGCAAGAGTGAAGGAAATAGTAAAGAAGCATGTTGTTGTTGATGCTGGAAGATTAATTAGAACATAGCAGTAAAGAGGCAAATGCAGAAAGAAAAGTAAGCAAATTTCCACAGTAGCCTTGGCTTTCAGCCGGCTAGGCAAGGCAGCAACACAAGTAGTAACAGAGAAAAAAGAAAGAGCTTTGAGTGAAGTGTGTGTTCTAAACTCAAGTGGTTCGTATGTTGAAAGAAGAGAAGGTGCAGGTATTTATAGCCTCTTGAAAATGAGTGAAGGAGAGGTAATAAGTAAAGTCTTAACAAAATATGGAAACAATCACAATTCAGAATTAATTAACCCCAGTGATTCCCTTTACTTAAGGGATCACTGTTTAATGGTAGTAGCAGGTTTCAATTAAGGGAAGAAAATCAATTTGAAAGCAGACTGATTATTGCCATAAAAGGAGTAGTACAAAAATTAAGTAATTAATCGAGTCTAAGTACAGAAATTTGCTTATTTTGGAAATAGATTCAGCAAGGTAAATATTATACTGAAGGGAAAAGAAACAATCAATTTTGAACGGACGAGTGAAATAATGGGTCCATAAAATGGAAACTTTAGAAATCAGTCACAAGATGAAGATCAATCAAGGAAGAAACTTCAACATATAAGTAAAGTGAATATGGTCACCAGACATGCGAGGCCAAACACATTGACAAGAGGGATAATCACAAATATGCAGTAGTGGCAGAAATAAGCTAGGGTTCTGTACTAAAGCAAACATTCAAAGCATAGTAATCAAGTAGGGCAAGTCACATTGAATCAATGGGGAAGAAAACAGCGTATCAAAAACATGCAAAGGTCTCAAAGTAGCAGGTGAGGAAACCTTTTGAAAAGTTAGGTTTTTCGACAAAAATTGAGTTAGAAAGATAGTAAAACTCAGAATCAGATGAGTCACATAAAGAAAAGAAAGTCTAAAATAAAAGCTCTCAGTCGAGTCAAGTACTCAAACAAACAATTTCAGCTCCAAAGACCTAGGGCTTTTCAACAACAATTGAGTTATAAAAATGGTAACACAAATAAATCAAACAAGAACGAGGAACTTAATTACACAAGTATACATTTAAACAAACAACTTCAGGATTCGAATGAGACCCAAAAGAAATTAGGCTTTTCAACATGCTGACTCAAGTAGAAGGAAAGCATAACAAACAGTTCGAACATAGTAAGGTCATAAAGCAACATCGAGAATCAGAGAAGAGATTTTTGAAATAACTTAAAGGAAAACCCTAATTGGAACAATGAAGAGTCATTTTGAAAAAAATATTGAAGAACCTTCGAGAAAAAAATGTTTAAAAGTTTATGGTTAGCACATATCTAAGGTATATTAGAAAGAATTCGAAATATCTTAGAGATTAGGGTTTCAGAAAACCCAAAATAAACGGGAAAGATCTCGAAAATTAACGATCTAAACAGAAAATGTCAAGGACCTATCTCGAAAGGCCAAGAATGGCTGGAGAAGGTCGTGGATGGTAGGAGAAAGGCCATGAACACCAGTCGAGCAAGGACTGGACCAAACTCCTTCAAAGTCTGGTCGTGAAACCATAGAACCAAACACATAGAGATCATGGAAGGCTGGTACAGGTCTCAGATAACCACGGAAGGCCATGGATTAGGTAGGTATTAGGGTGGATTAGGGTTTGGTTTGATGGCGGCGGCCATGGTTTGTAAGAGTTTCCGAGAGAGTTTGAGAGAGAAGAGGGATTCAGAGGCGGTGGTTGGTGACAAATGAGGTAGGGTGAAGGGGTCGTTTAGGTTAAAAAGGAAAGGGGTAATGGGAGTCGTTGATCTAAACGATCAATGGCTGGGATAAAAGGAGATAGGTGGGGAGTCCGGGTTGGGTTATTTAAACGGGTAAGGGGTCGGATTTAAAAGAAATTGGGCCAGGGGGAAATTGGGTCTGATTTGGGATTCAAATTAGGCTATAATTGAAATGGAATTGGGCTATCATTTAAATAGCCATTTTCCCTAATTAAAATTATAAAAAATAGTAAATTGATTTTTGGAAATAAATTAAAAGTACTAAAATAATTTATGACATATAATTAACCATTTAAAAATACTGGACTTAATTGTTTTTGAATATAAATGCAATTAAATCCTAAAAGGGGCTAATATTGCAATTATATACAATTTAGCTTAAAAATACTAAATAAATTTGTACAAATATGCAAAAATTACCTTAACTATATTTTAGCATAAATATAAAATTCCAATAAATAAATTATCAAAAATAATAATTTTTGGAAATAATTATTGGATTTTTATGGGTAAAATAGGGGAATAGATTGATTTAAAAACCTTTAAAAATTAAGGAAAAATAATAAAAAATTGGACATACTTATATATGCATACATATACTATTTAGAAGTTATTTTGCATATGAAAAATATATAGGGAAAATTGGGTATCAACAGCTGCCCCTCTTTACCCGGGAAGGATGAAAGAGTTGTCGGGTAAAGATATGATGACCAATTTTGACCGAACGAAATGGTTCGAAGAAGTTAGGCCACGCTCTGGCTTTTGAGCTGCTTGTATATCCCTGGTTTTATAGGAATCAGGCCATATGTAGTTCAGGATCCATCGGCGGAGTATGCCGATCGAGACTCTTCACGAACGGACGCAATACCCAAGATGGGGTGAGTGGGCGGCTTGCGAGAATGGTTAAGGTTTGATATGGCTACGGGAACTGGAGCGGGCTTGCTCCTGCCGGGATGGACGTTGCTCGCCGGTGTAACTGCAATTAGAAACAAGATAAGCGTATACTATGCATAAGTTTAAACATGATGCAAGTTCCCGTCGGACCGTGAATGTTGTCTTTGGACGGTTAGGATGACGTCCTTTAGACCATGATGTCCTGGGCCATGAAGCGTGCAATAAGGATTCACAGTTCATGAAATGATGCTCTCGATCTATGAGGATGGTGCCTCTGAACCATGATGCCTTTGAATAATGATATGCAAAATATTAAAAAAAGGGACATCGGGCTATGACATGGTGTTCTCGGGCTATGAAAATGGTGCCTCCAAACGATGATGCCTTTGGATAATTTGGCAATCTTTCAGCCCATGAGATGCAGTATTTGGCGATCTTTCAACCCATTAAATGTAGTACGAGGCGATCTTTTAGCCATGTAATGTAGTATGAGGCGATCTTTCAGCCCATGAAATGCAGAACGAGGCAATCTTTCAGCCATGCAATGTAGTATGAGGAAATCTTTCATCCCATGAAATGCAGTATGAGGAGATCTTTCAGCCATGCACATGTAGTATGCGGCAATCTTTCAGCCATGCAGAAGCAGTGTGAGGCAATCTTTCAGCCATGCAGATGCAGTATGCGGTGATCTTTCAGCCATGCGGATGCAGTATGAGGCGATCTTTCAGCCATGTAGATGCAGTATGCGGTGATCTTCAGCCATGCAAATGCAGTATGAGGCGATCTTTCAGTCATGCGAATGTAGTATACGGTTATCTTTCAGCCATGCAGATGTAGTATAAGGTGATCTTCCAGCTCATGAGATGCAGATGGAGGTAGAGCTTAACCTCGGAAGGCAGAATGGTAGCCTTATGCAATGCAGAAATGCAGATAGAGACAACATTTAGTCTCAGAAGGAAAAATGGTAGCCTTATGCAATGCATAAATGCAAATGGAGACAACGTTTAGTCTCGGAAGGCAGAATGGTAGCCTTATGCAATGCAGAAATGCAGATGGAGACAACATTTAGTCTCAGAAGGCAGAATGGTAGCTTTATGCAATGCAGAAATGCAGATGGAGACAACGTTTAGTCTCGGAAGGCAGAATGGTAGCCTTATGTAAGAAATAAAATGGCAGATGGTAGTAGAGCTTTCTTCTCTGTTAGCAGATTGTGGTATTGTGATTGACGGGGACATTGTGATATACAAAATATCACTGGTGTGTACGGATAGAAAATATTGGTAAGTGGCAATGGATCCGAGAGTTATATTCCTGAATAATGTTTGTCCCACGGGTGTATAGTATGTTTGATGATTTCGCAATCCAAGTGACTGCATCCAAAGAAAAATCGTGAGTTTTGTAAATAGGAGGTTAGTTCGTATCTCCGCTAGCTTTGCTTGACCTGTTCAGCTCTGATCTGGTGATACTGTATGTATCATTGGGGTAGCATTGCTAAATAAAGCAATTTCAGTAATATGCATGATTTTGTAAAAATATGATATAATAATTTTTTAGATGAACCGACGACTATGACGTGGTTCGGGACATTGCAACCTCTCTTGCTACGGAATATTGAGGGCCCACCTCAAAATTCTGCCCCAGTTTAATGGATTGATGCTTCTGGATGTTGCTTGCGACGATCGGCTGAAATTACTTCGGAATTTTGAGGGTCCTCCTCAAAATTCTGCCTCAGTATCCAATTGCGGGGGAAATGAAAATTTTATTGAATGTGACCGAACCCATGGGGAATTAGGTCAGGCATAGTTCAATTTCATCATATAAGGGAAGCATGAAAATTATACATAGTAACGCTTGACTGCATCTGAATTGATCAATTTTGGCCACACTTATCTGTCCATTTCTACAAGTATGAGGGCTCCTCCTTTTAGAACCTGGTGGACCATGTATGGACCCTTCCAGTTGGGAGAGAATTTCCCCTTGGCTTCATCTTGATGCGGAAAAACTTTCTTTAACACAAGCTGCCCCGGTGTGAACTATCTCGGTTTGACTCTTTTGTTGAAGGCTCTGGACATCCTGTTCTAATATAGTTGACCATGGCAGACTGCATTCATTCTCTTTCAATATATAAGGGATAGTTGTTCATAACGACTTTTTATCCATTATGCGTCGTTGAGCTTAGCTTCTTGTATAATCTTTAGGGATGGAATTTCTACCTCGGCGGGAATAACTGCCTCTGTACCATAAACCAACATATAGGGGGTTGCCCCGGTTGATGTGCGAACTGTGGTGCGATACCCCAATAGAGCAAATGATAACTTCTCATGCCACTTTTTATGCTTCTCTATCATTTTCCTCAATATCTTCTTGATATTCGTGTTGGCAGCCTCTACAGCTCCATTCATCTGCGGCTTATAGGCTGTGGAATTCTTGTGTTTGATCTTGAAGGTTTCGCACATAGCTTTCATTAAGTCACTGTTGAGGTTGGACCCATTATCAGTGATGATCGACTCTGGAACCCCGAATCGACAAACAATGCGGTCGCGGACAAAGTCTGCCATGACTTTCTTAGTTACTGCTCAGTAAGATGCTACTTTGACCCATTTGGTAAAATAGTAGATTGCTACTAGGATAAACCTATGCCCGTTGGAAGCGGCCGGCTCGATTTGTCCGATAACATCCATTCCCAGGCGGTGAACGGCTATGGTGAGCTTGTTATATTAAGTTCATTCGGAGGTACCTTTATCATGTCTTCATGTATCTGATAGCGGTGGCATTTCTGGACATACTGGATGCAGTCCATTTCCATAGTCAGCCAAAAGTAACCAGCTCGGAGTATCTTCTTTGCTAAGACAAAACCATTCATATGCGGACTACAGATCCCAACATGAATTTCTTCTAGTAGCCTGGATGCTTCCATTGCGTCGACACACCTTAATAATCCCAAATCAAGAGTCCTCCTATATAGTATTCCTCCGCTGTGAAAGAAGATGTTGGACAGTCTCTGAAGTGTGCGTTTATAAGAAGGATTTGCAAGCTTTGGGTACTCTCCTTTTGCCAAATATTCCTTGATATCATGAAACCAAGGCTTTCCGTCTGCTTCTTCTTCAACATGGGCACAGTAAGCTGGATGATCATGGATCTTTACTAGAATAGGATCGATGAATCTGTCTGGATGTTGTATCATAGATAACAGGGTAGCCAATGCATCGGCGAACTCATTCTGGACTCTAGGAACATGTTGGAACTCCATATGCGTGAACTCTTTCTCAATTCCTGTACATGATGCAGATACGGGAGTATCTTGGAGTTCTTAGGTTGCCTATTCTTCTCGTACCTGATGTATATGCAAGTTCGAATCTCCAATTATTAGTAGCTCTTGAAAATTCATGTCAATGGCCATTTTGAGCCCTTGGATACAGGCTTCATACTCGGTCATATTGTTGGTGCACGGGAACCTGAGTTTGGAAGACATTGGATAACGCTGACCGATTTCTGATACCAGGATTGCTCCTATGCCAACTCCCTTGAAATTTGCTGCCCCATCGAAAAACATTCTCCAACCGTCATAGGATTCTGCAATATCTTCTCCTATGAATGATACCTCTTCATCAGGAAAATACATTTTCAGGGTTTCGTATTCTCCATCCACGAGATTCTCAGCAAGGTGGTCTGCCAGTGCTTGTCCCTTGATCGCTTTCTGAGTTACATAAACAACGTCGAACTCACTCAACAGGATTTGCCACCTGGCTAGCTTGCCGGTGGGCATGGGATTCTGAAATATGTACTTCAAAGGATCCATCCTTGATATAAGATATGTAGTATAGGCACAGAAATAATGCCTCAGCTTCTGAGCTACCCAGGTTAAACCACAACAGGTGCATTCCAATAAAGAATACCGAGCCTCGTACGGGGTGAACTTCTTACTAATGTAATAAATGACCTGCTCCTTCCTCCCCATTTTATCATGATTCCCCAAAACGCAACCAAAAGCTCCATCCAACACTGCAAGGTAGAGTAGTAAGGGTCTACCTAGCTTGGGTGGGACTAAGACTGGTGGTGTTGATAGGTACTCATTGATTCTGTAGTAGGCCTTTTGGCAGTCATCAGTCCATTCGGTAGCGGCATCCTTCTTCAACATCTTAAAGATTGGCTCACAAATAACTGTAGACTGTGTTATGAATCGGCTGATATAGTTGAGCCTCCCCAAGAAACTTATCACGTCCTTCTTGTTCTTTAGCGGTGGTAGTTCTTCAATAGCTTTGACTTTTGATGGATCCAGTTCTATTCCTCGGCGACTCACAATAAACCCAAGTAATTTTCCAGTAGGAACCCCAAATGTGCACTTTGCGAGGTTCAGTTTCAGGTTGTACCACCGTAGTCTATTGAAGAACTTCCTCAGATCTTCCATATGATCAGTGGTATTCTTGGACTTGATAATAACATCATCTACATATAACTCTATCTCCTTATATATCATATCATGGAAAATGGTAGTCATGGCCCTCATGTAGGTGGCCCCTGCATTCTTTAGGCCGAGCGACATCATCTTGTAACAGTACATCCTCCACGGCATAATGAAAGTTGTTTTCTCATCATCTTCTTAATCCATCCAGATCTGGTGATAACCAGCGAAACAATCTACAAATGACTGCAGTTCATGCTTGGTGCAATTGTCAATCAGGATGTGTATGTTTGACAAGGGAAGTCGTCTTTCGGACTGGCCCCGTTGAGATCCCGGTAGTCGACACAAACTCGGACCTTCCCGTCCTTCTTTGGTACTGACACGATGTTGGCTAACCATGTCGGGAATTCTACTACCCTAAGAACATTAGTTTTTAATGTCAGTGTTATTTTTCATGATTTGTTTCTTAATATAAATGTTTATTTTTCATAGCTCTGATACCAATTTGGGGGGGGGGGTTGTTTGAGTTCATCTTATTTTTCATAGGATCTTTTTCATGTAGTTGTGGAATTAAATGCTTTTTCATGATTATCTGTAGCTAACGAAATTAACCTTGAAATTTCTTTTATATTTCCAAGTGTGTATTCTAAGTATTTAATATCTTTAGTTTTTTGATATTCTTCTATATTTTTTTCTAATATTATTTTGGACATATTTATATGTTTTAGAATTTCTAACCAGTACTTAAAATATTTGTAACTATCAATTTTTGATTTGTTCATATTAATACTGAGATGTATACCTGTTGATACATATATCCATGGTTTCTATATTTCTCAGTGTTATTTCTTTTCTGTGTTGATAACTTTCAAGTTTATCTTCATAAAATTCAATTTCATTTTCTATAGTTAGTAAAGCTTTATTACGTAATTTATTATATCTAATAATATCTTTGCAAGTTTAAATATTGTATTTAACACAATCTATTTTTCTATTTATGTTACTGAGGTTTTTAAGAAGTTTCCATTTTTGGGTATAATAAAATCTTTTTATAAATGAAATGAATTAAATGCTTTTTCATGATTATCTGTAGCTAACGAAATTAACCTTGAAATTTCTTTTATATTTCCAAGTGTGTATTCTAAGTATTTAATATCTTTAGTTTTTTGATATTCTTCTATATTTTTTTCTAATATTATTTTGGACATATTTATATGTTTTAGAATTTCTAACCAGTACTTAAAATATTTGTAACTATCAATTTTTTGCGTCTGCTTCTTCTTCAACATGGGCACAGTAATCTGGATGATCATGGATCTTTACTGGAATAGGATCGATGAATCTGTCTGGATGTTGTATCATAGATAACAGGGTAGCCAATGCATCGACAAACTCATTCTGGACTCTAGGAACATGTTGGAACTCCATATTCGTGAACCTCTTTCTCAATTCCTGTACATGATGCAGATACGGGAGTATCTTAGAGTTCTTAGGTTGCCTATTCTTCTCGTACCTGATGTATAAGCAAGTCCGAATCTCCAATTATTAGCAGCTCTTGAACATTCATGTCGATGGCCATTTTGAGCCCTTGGATGCAGGCTTCATACTCGGCCATATTGTTGGTGCACGTGAACCTGAGTTTGGCAGACATTGGATAACGCTGACCGATTTCCGATACCAGGATTGCTCCTATGCCAACTCCCTTGAAATTTGCTGCCCCATCGAAAAACATTCTCCAACCGTCATAGGATTCTGCAATATCTTCTCCTACGAATGATACCTCTTCATCAGGAAAATACATTTTCAGGGGTTCGTATTCTCCATCCACGAGATTCTCAGCAAGGTGGTCTGAAATATGAACTTCAAAGGATCCATCCTTGATATAAGATATGTAGTATAGGCACAGAAATAATGCCTCAGCTTCTGAGCTACCCAGGTCAAACCACAATAGGTGCATTCCAATAAAGAATACCGAGCCTCGTACGGGGTGAACTTCTTACTAAGGTAATAAATGACCTGCTCCTTCCTCCCCATTTTATCATGATTCCCCAAAACGCAAGCAAAAGCTCCATCCAACACTACAAGGTAGAGTAGTAAGGGTCTACCTAGCTCGGGCGGGACTAAGACTGGTGGTGTTGATAGGTACTCATTGATTCTGTCAAAAGCCTTTTGGCAGTCATCAGTCCATTTGGTAGCAGCGTCCTTCTTCAACATCTTAAAGATTGGCTCACAAATAACTATAGATTGTGTTATGAATCGGCTGATATAGTTGAGCCTCCCCAAGAAACTTATCGCGTCCTTCTTGTTCTTTAGCGGTGGTAGTTCTTGAATGGCTTTGACTTTTGATGGATCCAGTTCTATTCCTCGGCGACTCACAATAAACCCAAGTAATTTTCCAGTAGGAACCCCAAATGCACACTTTGCGAGGTTCAGTTTTAGGTTGTACCACCGTAGTCTATTGAAGAACTTCCTCAGATCTTCCATATTATCAGTGGCATTCTTGGACTTGATAATAACATCATCTACATATAACTCTATCTCCTTATATATCATATCATGGAAAATGGTAGTCATGGCCCTCATGTAGGTGGCCCCTGCATTCTTTAGGCCGAGCGACATCATCTTGTAACAGTACATCCCCCACGGCATAATGAAAGTCATTTTCTCATCATCTTCTTCATCCATCCAGATCTGGTGATAACCAGCGAAACAATCTACAAATGACTGCAGTTCATGCTTGGTGCAATTGTCAATCAGTATGTGTATGTTTGACAAGGGAAGTCGTCTTTCGGACTGGCCTCGTTTAGATCCCGGTAGTCGACACAAACTCGGACCTTCCCGTCCTTATTTGGTACCGACACGATGTTGGCTAACCATGTCGGGTATTCTACTACCCTAAGAACATTAGCTTTGACTTGCTTAGTGACTTCTTCCTTGATTTTCAAACTCATATCAGGCTTGAACTTTCTGAGCTTTTGCTTTACCGGTGGGCATGTTGGATCGGTTGGCAGTTTGTGAGCCACAATAGACGTATTCAGACCAATCATGTCATAGTAAGACCAGGCGAATATTTCCTCATATTCTTTTATAAATTCCATGTATTCCTTATTTTTTGACGGCGATAAGTGAACGTTGATTCGTGTTTCTTTGACGTTTTCTGCATCTCCCAGGTTAACAATTTTTGTCTCGTCCAGGTTGGACTTAGGTCTGTTCTCAAAGTTTTCAACTTTCTTGACGATCTTATCTGGTATGTCATCCTCCTCTGAATCAATGTCTATTTGTTGCATTGTCTCATTTCATGTCACAATAATTGGTTCATCAAGTTAAGTAATAGTAATTCTATATAAGTAGAGTAATGAGAGAAAGATAATAATGAGTATTGATTCATAAGAAAAGCCAAAATGCTTTGATAAATTGGATAACTTGTTTTGAACATTGGAGATCTTACTGCGGGAATTAAAAAGTGAAAAGAAAATCATTTAGTAAAGAAAAATAGTGCATGATGTTTTTTTTAGCCTTGATACCCCGAGGCTTATCGGGCTCTGGTTGTCTTGATGGTCCAGTATTGAGGCGTGCCCATCTGCTTACAGCCTATGTGGAACGGCCTTCCTTCCCCTCCTCCTTGAGAACCACACAACAGTCTATATCATTGTCTCCTAGGAACAAATTCTTCACCGTTGCAATTGTTTCTTCTTCGTCTGACCCATAAAGAATGTTAGCCTGTTGGAAAGTCTGTGCCAAATGCAGTATTGGCTGCTCCAGTGGATAGTAAGGACCATTCCATGGTGGCGACCAATTGTTGAATTCTTACCAGGTGTAATCATATCCCAGACCAAAAGTAGTGCCATGTTTCTGGAGCTTTATGGGCTTAGCGATTCCTTAGAGATTCTTGCTGAGCCCCTTGCCAGGTTCATACCCACTCCAATTCAGTATACTCTCGATTTTATTATCCCACCATTTGTCTTTGTCAATAGTACTTACCCGTTCAATGTGGTGGTAAGTCTCTCCACCTAGCTTCCTTCTTCCTTTGATTGATGGAATGGTCTGGCGACTGTATATAGGGTTGCTACCGTTGTCGTGAATGATCACCTCTTGATGATTCCATTCAAATTTTACTTCCTGATGCAGTGTTGATGCTACAGCCCCAGAAGCATAGATCCATGGTCGTCCCAACAGTAAGTTGTAGGATGTTGGTGCGTCTATCACCTGGAAATCAACATCGAACCATGTTGGCCCCATTTCCAAGCATAGACTAATCTCCCCAATGGTGGACCTTTGAGAACCATCAAAAGTTTTCACATTGATAGGTCCGTCCTTTATCTCGTGTAGTCCTTTACCCAACTTCTTGAGTGTTACCAATGGACAGATGTTTAGGCTAGACCCTCCATCGATCAGGATTCTGGAAATAAAATAGTCCTTGCATTGCACGGTGACGTGCAGTGCCTTGTTGTGCCCCGGCTCCTCAGGTGGCAGCTCGTCCTCATGAAAAGTGATCTTATGGCTCTCCAACCCTTGTCCTACCATGTTAGCCATTTCCCCGCAAGTGATGTTTCTTGATACGTATGTTACGCTCAGCACCTTCAGCAGAGCGTTCTTGTGTGATTCGAAATTTTGTAGCAAAGAAAGAATGGAGATTTGCGCTGGTGTTTTGTTCAACTGGTCGATGACCGAGTATTCCTTGGCCTGTATCTTTCTCCAAAGATGGTCTGGACCTATCTCAATGATGGGTGGCCGATTGGAGGCCTTCTTGCTTGACTCAGTTAGATGTTCCGGGGTATAAACTCTACCAATTCGTGTCATACCCTGTGCGGCAACAGTCTCTTCAAACCTAACCTTGCCTTTCCTTCTTGCCTTGGCTGTATAGTCCTAGGGTACATCCTTTATATGGAATGGTGTCATGGTCGACATCGCCACTAGGATTGGCGTGGCTATCATTACTCAGAACTGAGCATGTGCCTTGGGTGGCAAAACTGCAACTTCAAACGGTGCAGGTGTATTTATGAATTCAACCTCAATTGGTGCTGGTATATTTGCAGACGATGTCACTTCAAATTCAAATGGCACAGACATATCTACTTCAGCGTTCCCAGATGATTGAATCTGGACTATGATTGGATTAAGAGTAACTATTGGCTTCTTTGGGTCATCACCTTCTGCGATAAACCTAATTGACCCCTCGGGATCCCAATCATCCTTTATTTCAATCATGTGGATGCCTCTAGCCTTATGGTCTAGAAGATCGTTGTTGCAGACATTTGGAGTGGGTTCCTTTGCCACAATAATCTTGTTATCAATTAAAGTCTAGATCTTGTCTTTCAAAGAATGACATTCATCAATGGTGTGCCCTTTCATGCCGGAGTAGTATGCACATGATTTGTTTGGGTTATCCTACTGAGAAGGGTTCTCAGGGGTTACAGCAGGGATGGGGTGACGTAACCAGCAGCTTTAAGTTTTTCATATAGTTGGTCAATGGGCTCAGCAATGGCTGCATATTATTTTGGAGGTCTATGATCAGAATTTGGCCGAGGTCTAGGGAAGTTTTGGAGTGCAGGGGGTGATTAATAGTGGGATAGTTGAGAATTGTAGGTTTTGTAGACATGTGCGGGTTGAGAATATCTGGGCGAAGTAGGGTGATATGTGGGTGGTAGAGGTGATTGATAAGGTGATGGTGGAGCTTGGTAAGAGAGTGAGGGTGCTTGGTAGTTCGGAGTTGGGTGATATATTAGTGGAGGTGTTGGGTATGTTTTGTATTTGAGGGGAGATTTCGTCCTTTGTGCAACCATTATAGCCCCTACCTCTCTTTCCTTGGACACACCACATGACTGCAAGGCCTTATTTGTAGCCTGCAAGGCTTCGATATTTGTAACCATACTGATTTTGATACCCTCTTCAATTCTTTTGCCCAATTTGATAATGTCGGAAAATTTGTTATTCTCAATCATCATCAGTCTTTCATAATACTGCGGGTCCTGAGCCCAGACTAAGGCAGGCCTGACCTTAGCATCTTTGGACCTCCAGTGAGTAGCATACTCGCGAAACATTTCTGTCGGCTTCTTCTTTAGATTTTGAATATAGAACACATCCGGTGCATTCTCTGTGTTAAACCTGAACCTGTCCATAAAGTCGGACGCCATGCCTACCCAGCTTGACCACTTCTTTGGATCTTGGCTGATGTACCAGGACATCGCATCTCCTTTCATACTCCTCATGAACAGCGTCATGCAGATTCTCCGATCTCTCCCTACTCCAACCAGCTTGTCACAGTATGTTCTCAAATGGACCCTTGGATCCCTTGTACCGTCAAACATTTCGAACTTTGGAGGTTTGTACCCCTCGAGTAGTTTGACATTGGGATGTATGCAAAGATCTTTATAGTTCAGCCCCTCGATTCCCTTGCTTCCTTTAACGCCTTGAATCTGGCTAGTCAACTTCTTAATTTCCTCAGCCAGATTCCTGATGAGCAGGTCTTTTTCATCAGACTCAGGTGTTCTTGTGATAGGTTGGGTGGAGTGTGGCATGGTCTCCACATAGATGGGGGTGTTATGGTAGGTGTGAAAGTGGTCATTTGTGGAGTTTTGGGGTTCTGGGCTGAGTAACGAAGTGTTGTTTGAGGTATGGCAGGTGTTGCATTGGGTCTTTGGTGGAACAGTGTGATGGTGAGGAGCGGTATGATTCTATTGCTTTGGGATGTTTTGAGGTGGTGTAGGGTTTTGAGTGCTGGGAAAAGTGACATCCGGGGTGCTGAGGGAAAATGACAAGCTTGCCAGATTCCGAACCTGATCGAGCTCTTCTTGGAATTTCAACAACTTTTGTTCTAGTTGGGATACATTCTCCTTAGGAACCTGAGTGCCATGGCCATTAGTGGTCTCTATCCGTTTAGTTGAATTCTCCTTTCTGACGTTGTTCCAATCTTCCATTTTGCCTTTGTCCTTGTTTTTGACAGGACTAAGATGAGGAGTGGGTGAAGGGACCCTGGATCTTGTGGAATAGGATGATGTTGCCAGAGTGCACGAACTAACCTTTGGGGAGGGGAATAACAAAAACGAAAACATAAAAACAAAAGGTAACCAAGTTAGTAAGGATTATAGGAAGTATTGCAATATTTAAATACATAGTGCGGGAATGTAAATCGTATCCTAATTTGGGGACCTCTTTGTGCCCAAGGTAGGCCTAGCGACAAATTGGTTTGGAGAACGTAGGATACTAAATGCCTCATTTTATTGATAAAGATAGACGAATCCCAAATTGACATTAAATAAAGTGGAAATGAAAATCACTAATGGTCATTGGCCTTATTACATTTTATAGAGCAAAAAGAAAAACTCCTATATATTTGGTCCCAGAAGGACCTTCCCCAGATTCGGCATCCTTGGCTCCGTCAAGCAGTTTTCCCAACTCGCGGTGCCCCAGCAATAGATAGG
Source organism: Nicotiana tabacum (assembly GCF_000715075.1). Classification (NCBI taxonomy): domain Eukaryota; kingdom Viridiplantae; phylum Streptophyta; class Magnoliopsida; order Solanales; family Solanaceae; genus Nicotiana; species Nicotiana tabacum. The sequence goes on from NC_134082.1 coordinate 35,922,296, forward strand.
CCCTGGCTAGATGTCAGCCTTCGATTCCTTCAGCATTTTGGCAGTCTTCAACCCTCTTGATAAACTTTCTCTCCTACTCCACTATGCCTCGCTCCAAGTATCCCAGTCGCTTGTTGGCACTGACAGCCATGTCTTTCCATTCCCCAATTAGCTTCTGGTTGGACTCTTGTATCTCACAGTGTTCGCTTTCATATTCCCGGATTCATTTGCACAGTTGGTTGTATTTGACCTGTGCCTCGACCCTTTCATCTATGATCCTGTGACCTCGAATAAACCCTGGCTGGCCTAGACCATCATGATTGTCTTCCAACTTACCTGAGTAGAAAGGAGTGCAATCAGCATGATACCTGTCTGGCTCGATGGTATCTCTCCCCATTATGATCTTGCACTGCCACATATGCTGAGCCTGGCACTTGTAAGGACTATCATCATTCTGGAAGTCAGCCCGAAAATGACTCATCTTGTCGACCATAGGTATAACCTTCTTCCTACCCGCTTGTCTCTTAACTCGAATAGGGATGTGAGGTTATGTTCCTCTTAGACCAATCAATATCAAGAAAGGTGCATCTCTGGATCGAGCGATGAACTCCTCGATTGGAAACCACTCGAACATCCATTGAACATGTTCTTTAGTCAGATTATCAAATAGCTCCAACCATCCCTTGCATCCTCAGGCAGAGCAAACATATCGGGGAGGTAATTCATTCGTTTTGGATGATGGAAAGCGATATGATCATCTCAGTCCCTTCGTTGAATCTCTTGTCGGTATTCAACCCTTTGGAGATGTTCCATGAGCTAGAGTTGAAGTAATAAATTGCAGCCTTCGAAGCGTTTTGCTCCTCATGGACACTTCTCTATGGCTCGATATATGTTAGCAATGATCATGGGCACGATGCTGAATGGCTGCCTACTAATCCCTTCCATTAGGGTTTTAGTTACTATAGCCAGCCTGGTTTGGATTCTTGCTTTCTTCATCAGAAACACGATCAGCCCCAGGAAACAAAACATGAATACAAAGACCCTTCGATGAATGTGCCCTAATGATGTGATGGCAAACTCGTCAGGGTATGTACGGTAGGATTTGTTGTGGCCATACCTTTCATACAAATAGTCAAAAGGGACGTAGGACTCCTTGAGACATGTCAATTTTGGATTCTTCTTTAAACCCATCATTTTGAGGAAACTCCTGCCTTTACGGTTCTCAAGCATCAGCAAATCCGGAGTTTCCCATACTAGACCGGCCAATCCTCCTACTTCCTCTAGCAATGGTGTCATTTCTATATCCCCAAAGCGGAACACAACCCTTTCACAATCCCAAAACAGTGTGGTAGCTTCTATGATCTTGTTATTGGGTTGGATTTCTAGGAGGGAAGGTAGATTTCCCAAATATTTTCGGACGAGGGTTTGATCACTAGAGTGAAGATCTTTCCACTAGCTTAGCAATCTTGGGTGGATGTTGGTGACCATGTTGAATCTAAGGACTTCGTGCTTCATATTTCTGCAAAACAAAAGGGTTAGGCCCTTACCCCCACCAAACTCGACTATTTAATACCAACAATTAGCATGAAGCATTTAGTTCTCCAAATAAATGCATAGAACGTGATGGTGTCCATTTGGGTTTTAAGGAAACCCAGTGGACTTTGGACAAGGTTATCTTAAAGGATCACTATGTGGACAACATAACTGACCCAACTAGGTTTGACCATGATGCATGCACAATTCGAAATATAGTAAGGTTTCTATGGGGTTTTAGACTGGTACCCTTGAGCGGGAAACTTAAGGGGGAAGGCACGGAACCGTCGACTGCACTGCTAGTCGACTGGTCTTACCGCAAATATGCCTTTTCGAATTTAGGGGGTTAGTGATATAGGAAGAGTGCAACCACTCATTATACGTTTCGCTATGGTATTTGTTTGGCACGAGTGGAGTATGATGTTGAGCATAATCATGTAATAATTAAAAGCATGTTGGCACATATTTGCATGTTTAGAAAGAAATAAATACAACAGTTTCATAATTTAAAGCAGTAATAAAGGAAAGAAACGAAGAAGATAAGTAAGTTTGCTTTTGAAAAGAAATTAAATGCTTAAAGGAATTTAAACAAGTAATTGCACATAAAGGAGGGTACAAATTCACAAGAACAATATGAAGTGGTAAAAGCCTAAAAATCCCAAGCGGAGTCACCATGCTGTCGTGCCCCCTTTTTCCCTCCGCGGAGAGGAGTCTGAGTTTCGACATTTATGGAGGTATAAGACAACTCATTCCTTTCAGGAACTGGGTTTTGCATTTGAAGAGTCACCACCTAATGATTTAAGGTGCATTAGGACACCTATAAGGTTCACCTCTAAGTTTGTTTGATAACCAGAGATAGGATAAGGGCTTGAAATTATCCCAAGAGGAAGTTGTTAGGCACCCCTCGGTATACACTAGTGTGGTTCCCAGCCAGACAGTTTTTGTAAATTTGTGCAATTTAGCAAATAGACAAGTATAGGCTCAAATAGTAAGGGATAAAAGTTTAAACACAGACGCATTTAAAAAAATAATTATTAAAAGGTGGATTTTGAAAAAGAAATTACAATTCTACAAATACTTGAGAATATAGAAAGGGATGGGGTCCTAGGTTTATTTTTAATATGGATCACATAAATGCGATACCCGGTATGACAGGGGATACACATGGTATTAGTGCACCGGTCATCATATCCATATCTACCCTTCCCACCCTATCGAGGTATTAAAATATGGATTGGTCTCGACCACTATTGCATGCTATTAGCCGTCCCATTCCTATCAGTCCCGGAGGAACTTAGGACTACTATTCCTAAAGGGGAGGGATATTAGGCCGACTTTTAGGTTTCAAAAGGTGAAAAAGATAAGGCGACATACAAAACACATATGACTGCATATTAGGGGAAACATGTAAACAACTAAAAGGCGCATGTCTACATCGTCAAAGAAAGCACATAAATAGCATGACTTAAACACAGTTAGGGTATGAATTTAAGTACTAAGAAAAGGGGAGTTTTAATTGTTGAGGCAGACTAGTTTATTACATAATTCATATAAGAAGTCCGAATTAGGCCTGCCTGCTGGTTGTAGCAGTTACTAATTAACAAAGGCGGATTTAGTTTTTATTGTCGTTATCACCTAGGGCTTGCCTAAGTGCTTGGGTGAGATCCTATAAATATAATATCTATTGCTGATTTAGAATGTAGCAAAGCAGTAACAGTTCTACAACAAACGATTTGAGATCCTATAGACATGCTTTCTAAACCGCGTTGAATAAAAGAGTAAGGCTATTTAAAACTAATTCAGAACAATACGATTTAGGCCGATTTTAAACTAGATAGTTTCAGATTTTTATAGACGTTGATATCTATTATTGCTAATTTTAATTCCTATAGACATGATATCTAGTCGAACATGAAATGAAGCAGACAGTATTTACTCGAAATTCCTATAGGCATGATTTCTATAAAGGTACTGATTTTAATCTATTGGCATGATGTCGGATTATGACCACTTAGATCCTAAGATCATGGTGTCTAAGTGTAGTAATAAACATGCAGAATTGAAGACAAACCCTATAGGCATGTTATCTAAATGTAGAGTTAGACATGCAGAATTTAAACAAATCCTATAGACAGGTTCTCTAAATGCAGAGTTAAACATGCAGAAAACAGGTCCTATAGGCATATTCTCTAGATGTAGAACATGCAGAATTTAAAGAAAACAGATCTTATAGGCATGATATCAAAATGCATAGGTAAACATGCAGAATTTAAAAACAACAGCTCTTATAGGCATGATATCTACTCTTAAGCATGCACAATTACCCGCCCCTTTTCACTAGCCAACCCCAATGTTTATTACACATTATTACAAACTGAATAATAAATTACAACAGAAAAGTGTAAAAGAAGAAGTTACAACCAGAGGAAGCCTGATTCTTGACTTCCTCAAATGCCATTTGTTTCGAAGCTTTTCTCAGACTTGAGTGTGTCAAAGTTCCCTAAGGGTCTCAAGGGACCCCGAGCAGTGCTTACATCTAAGTTTGCATAACCAAGTAGAGATGATTGCAGTGTGGAAGGGCCATCCCTTATGTGTCCAAGTTCAGAGGGAGCTCATGGGTCCCAAGGCAAGGCTCACACAAGAGGGGCAAAACCTAAGCCTAAGAGTATAGTGGAAGTGCAGGAGCAGAGATTTTGTTTAAAAACTAGGTTGAGAATAGTAAGGTGTAAGGGTAATTTGAAAATAGTAATAGTAAAGCTAACACTACACAAAATCAGCATTTTTATACAGAGGGGTCAGAGGTTTAGGAATAAATCGCATGGAACATATGACTCTAAGAGGGGTCAAGTTTGGATATGCACATCTATAGTTGGTGTTGGCATGCCCATAAACCAGCCAGAGAACACAACACTTAGAGGGGATATGAAACATATGAACCCAGTGAAGGTCAGGCTTGGGTCATGCACAACAATGTCTAGTGTTGACATGCCCTCAAACCAACTAAAGAACACAAACACATAGGGGATATGGGTGTTTGGGATTCATAAGTCATAATAAGTGACTGACAAAGTTCATACATAAGAAAAATACATTAATTCAGAAGATGAAGGGGCAGATTACAACGTGTTTGGTAATGTAACTGGATTAAACACAGCAGGAAACAGGCAAGAGTGAAGGAAATAGTTAGGAAACATGTCGTTGTTGATGCTGGAAGATTAATTAGAACATTCTAGTAAAGAGGCAAATGCAAAAAGAAAAGTAAGCAAATTTCCACAACCTAGCCTTGGCTTTCAGCCATCTAGACAAGGCAGCAACACAAGTAGTAACAAAAAAAAGAGAGAGAGCGTTGAGTGAAGTGTGTGTTCTGAACTCAAGTGGTTCGTGTGTTGAACGAAGAGAAGGTGCATGGTATTTATAGCCTCTTGAAAACGAGTGAAACAGAGGTAATAAGTAAAGTCTTAACAAAAGATGGAAACAATCACAAATCAGAATCAATTAAACCTAGTGATTCCCTTTAATTAAGGGATCACTGTTTAACGGCATTAACATGTTTCAATTAAGGGAAGAAAATCTATTTAAAAGCAGACTGATTATTTCCATAAAAGGAGTGGTAGTACAAACATTAAGTAAGCAATTGAGTCTAAGTACAAAAATTTGCTTATTTTGGAAATAGATTCAGCAAGGTAAATATTACAGTGACGGGAAAAAAATTAATCAATTTTGAACGGGCGAGTAAAATCAGGGTTCATAAAAGGGAAACTTTAGAAATCAGTCACAAGATGAAGATCAATCAAGGAAGAAACTTCAACATATAAGTAAAGTGAACAGGGTCACCAGACATGCGAGGCCAAACATATTGACAAGAGGGATAATCACAAACATGTAGTAGTGGTAGAAATAAGTTAGGGTTTAGTACTAAAGCAAACATTCGAAGCATAGTAATCAAGTAGGTCAAGTCACATTGAATCAAAGGGGAAGAAAATAGAGTATCAGAAACATGCAAAGGTCTCACAGTAGCAAGTGAGGAAACCTTTTGAAAATTTAGGGTTTTCGACAAAAATTGAGTTAGAAAGATAGTAAAACTCAAAATCAGATGAGTCATATAAAGAAAAGAAAGTATAAAACCAAAGCTTTCAGTCGAGTCAAGTACTCAAACAAACAATTTCAACCCCAAAGACCTAGGGCTTTTCAACAACAATCGAGTTTTAAAAATGGTAACACAAATAAATCAAACAAGAACGAGGAACTTAATTAAACAAGTATACATTTAAACAAACAACTTTGGGATTCGAATGAGACCAAAAGAAATTAGGGTTTTCAACATGCTGACTCAAGTAGAAGGAAAGCATAACACAATAGTTCAAACATAGTAAGGTCATAAAACAACATCGAGAATCAGAGAAGAGATTTTTGAAATAACTTAAAGGAAACCCTAATCAGAATAATGAAGAGTCATTTTGAAAACAATGTTGAAGAACCTTCGAGAAAAAAATGCTTAAAAGTTCATGGTAAGCACAGATCTAAAGTAGATCTAAAAGAAATCAAAAGATCTTAGAGATTAGGGTTTCAAAAAACCCAAAATAAATGAGAAAGATCTCGAAAGTTAATGATCTAAACAGAAAATGTCAAGGACCCGTCTCGAAAGGCCATGAATGACCAGAGAAGGTCGTGGATGGTCGGACAAAGGCCATGAACACCAGTAGAGCAAGGACTGGACCAAAATCCTTCGAAGTCAGGTCATGAAACCATAGTACCAAACACATAGAGACCATGGAAGGCTGGTACAGGTCTCAGATAACCACGGAAAGCCATGGATTAGGTAGGTATTAGGGTGGATTAGGGTATGGTTTGATGGCGGCGGCTAGGGTTTGTAAGAATTTCAGAGAGAGCTTTTAGAGAGAAAAGGGATTCAGAGGCGGCAGTTGGTGAGAAATGAAGTAAGGTGAAGGGGTAATAGCCATTTATCCATATTTAAAATTATAAAAAATAGTAAATTGATTTTTGGAAATAAATTAAAAGTACTAAAATGATTTATGACATATAATTAACCATTTAAAAATACTATACTTAATTTTTATGAATATAAATGCAATTAAATCCTAAAAGAGGCTAATATTGCAATTATACGCAATTTAGCTTTAAAAATATTAAATAAATTTGTACAAATATGCAAAAATTATTTTAGCATAAATATAAAAGTCCAATAAATGAATTACAAAAAATAATAATTTTTGGAAATAATTATTGTTTTTTTATTGGTAAAATAGGGGAATAAATTGATTTAAAAATTAAGGAAAAAGTTGGACATACTTATATATGCCTACATATGCTATTTTGAAGTTATTTTGCATATGAAAAATATATAGGGAAAAATTGGGTATCAACACATAGTTGACCTCAAATTAACCATCAAATTATCTAGCTCTTCGGCGATTATGCGGTTCACATAGCTATTCTGCAATCGCATAATGGACCACAGAAACGCACTTTTTTGGAAAACATTGTTCCTTAACTTTTTAATGCATAGATCAATCCAAAGGGCAAGCTCGCCGCGAAGAATTTTACAATCTCTAACCCATATACCTAACTTGGCACTATGAGCTTCGGGTTTTGAGTAGAAATTTTCACAGGGCCTTACAGTACATACAACAAAAGAATAAGAATCTAGCCTATTCCCAAAAGCGCATCCTCAATAGCAGCATCTTCGGCATCATCTCCTCGGGCGCACGCCATCAAAGACAATATCTTCCAAGCCCACTCCCCTCGGGAGTCACATCTTGACCCTCCCAGAATGGCATCTTCAAAAGGTAAGACATAGAAGAGGAAAGCGATGGAGAAGAGTAAAGTGACGAAGGAGAAGACAAAAGGAGACATGAAGTGTCTGGGTGAAAAATCTGGCTAGTACGAACTCCGCCAGTATTAATGATATAAAGCCACTTTTTGAGACTTTGCCTCGACCTGGGAAGCAACAGTTAGTAGAAAGCGCCGCCATACCCCAAGGAATCCAAAGGGGGTGTAATGCGCCAAGCCGAGGAAGGAGGGTGAGCAGCGGTGTATAATCCGAGCCCCCTCTTGAGCAGATCGAAATACTTCTTCGGGTCAGAGAAAATCAGTCCTCTGTTGCATCACCCCGAGCTAGCGAATATCGCAATAACAATAACAAAAACATCAACAACAACAATATCATCAAGGTAGCACGGCTTCGCTTGACCAGAGAAGATCCGTGAGACAGGTCATAGCACGTTTGACATCGCCATAAAATCTTGAGGCCATGGGCCTCAAACATAGTGAGACAACAAAGAATAAAGACAGCAAGAAAGGAGGAAAGGATAGATATCGTAGGATGCTTGGATAAAAAACTGGTCACAAAGAGCCCCATTTATAGAAGAGAAGGGCAAAATAACAGGCGGCGCCGTTATCGCCCTTGAAAAATGTAATAACAGGCGCATTCAAAGAAATCATGGGAGCCAAATCAATGGCAACATTATGGCCCCAAAGAACAAGAAATCACGACATGTCGAGATGGCCCTGAAAAGCAAAACGGTGAAATGTTTCGACACTCATAAAGGATTTCATCATCAGCATTGCATCATTATGGAAGCCCATAGAGTGGGATGTCAATCGTTTCTTGTTGCTCCTTTCTAAGAAATGCGGAGACTATCTGTGTATGACGAAATCAGGGGGACCAATTTCCGTTGGTAAAGTACTTTAGGAGATCGCCTCAGAGGCTCGAGACCTCAAGCCGGATACTTCCCTCAAGATCTGTTGACACCCAGCCCGGGGATAATGTTGGCCGAGACCCCGACGAGCGTAGGAGGCTTCTGAAGAATGCATCTAGGGATGATCAAGTCTACCAGGCAGCCTAATGTCGGTCTACGTCTACGTCATGAAGCTAGTTAGCTGTCCCATCCCGCCTCCTTTATCATTTAACGTATCCTGTACTAAGTTTGGATTCCCCCTCTTATAAAAGGGGAATCACTAGCACTTTGTAAGCAAATTGCTCCAACTATTATACAAAAGATCAATAATATCTCCCTTTGTCGCATCATCATCCACGATACCACCGCTTCCTTGAGCGGAGTCCGATCATGGCTCGATCGGCTATGCCGTCTTACCAAGACGTTACCCTAATTTCATTCTCACTTTCCAGTTTCAACTATCAATACATTACCACCATGTGTGTATAACATGGCGTCCGATCACGGCCCGATAGGCTAAGCCGTCTGACCAAGACATTACCCTTTTCCGTTAATCATCTCACTTCAATCTTTGGTTTCACATGTATTAGTTCATCGGCACTTGGGGCCACAGTTACCATATTCCATAACTCACATTTCACATTATTCCCATTTTCAACATTAGCCTTGCCATTTAAGATCATAGGCACATACAAAAGTAATTTAGGTAATAAGCATAGAGGGGAATTCATCTAGTTTGGCATATTAATCATAATGTAACCTTGACATAACATTTAGGCATTTAGCACATAGCTCATGTTCTCCACACATCCTCAATTTACAAAGAATAACACATTAAACACATGGAGAAGCACCTTCTACATACATTTTCACAACATCAATTCATTTTACATAACAAATACTACAACAATCAAATTTCGGTCTTACAACATTTCCACGGACACCATGGAGGCTCAATTTCTAAGAGGAGGGGGTTTTAGACATGCATACCTCATAGAGCTTTCCTTAAATCCTTATAATAAATTCTGGAATTTCCTAGCAACTTCTATCTATTTTATTAAAATTACAAATTGAACCAAGAATTAGAGACATGAATAAAATTCTAGCTCATTTAAGTAAATTATCAAGCACTAAGTGTGCATAGTGATTTTAGGACTCTTTCCTGAGAGATTTCTATCATTTTACACCCCAATTGCTATCTTTTTAGTTCACAACCTATCCATACCCTATTATCTTTTATGCATGCAAGAAAATTCATTCTTATACCCATGAACCCCCAAGCTAATTACTCATTCTAGTGTGAATTTCGAAACCAAAGGTTAGGGCTCAAGTTCTTACCTCTTGGGGTGAAGGCTTAGCAAATTTTATTTGATAATCTTAAAGGGTTTAGGCAAGAATTGAGTGGGGATTTGATGAAGATAACCCTCTCTCTCTAGAACTTCCCCTCTCACTATTTTTGTAGAAGAATATCTTAAAAAGGGTCTAATGGGGTGTTTTTAACATAGTAAGGAAAACCCTATTAAAAGTTAGAAAATAGGAGCCCCGACACGATCTGCGATGGCATATGCGATCGCATAATGGACATGTGGCCCGCAGAATGGACCACAAAAATGCCCCAAAAATCTGAACAAATTGCCCGGGTATGCGAAAGAAATGCGGCCCGCACATATGTTCTGCGGTCGCATAATGCACGCAGAACTGCCCCTCACAAAAATTCCAAGGGGATTATGCGATGGGAATAAAGCCCGCATATTGATTATGCGATCGCATAATTGGCCGCATAGTGTTGCGCCCCCTTTTTCCCTCCGCGGAGAGGAGTACGGGTTTTGACATTCATGGAGGTATAAGACAACTCATTCCTTTCGGGAACTAGATTTTGCATTTGAAGAGTCGCCACCTAATGATTTAAGGTACATTAGGACACCTATAAGGTTCACCTCTAAGTTTGTTTGATAACTAGAGATAGGGTAAGTACTTGAAATTATCCCAAGGGGAAGGTGTTAGGTACCCCTCGGGATCCACTAGTGTGGTTCCCGGCCAGACAGTTTTTGTGAATTTGTGCAATTTAGCAAATAGACAAGCATAGGCTCAAATAGTAAGGGATCAAAGTTTAAACACAGAAGAATTTAAAAATAATTATTAAAAGGAGGATTTTGAAAAAGAAGTTACAATACTACAAATACTTGAGAATATAGAAAGGGAGGGAGTCCTAGGTTTATCTATAATATGGATCACATCAATTCCATAACCAGTATGACACTCCTCAGAAGAGGGGATACATGCGGTATTAGCACACCGGTCATCATATCCATATCTACCCTTCCCACTCGGTCAAGGTATTGAAGCGCGAATTGGTCTCGACCACCATTACATGCTATTACCCGTCCCATTCCTATCAGTCCCGGAGGAATTTAGGACTACTATTCCAAAAAGGGATGGATATTATGCCGACTTTTAGGTTTCAAAAGGTGAAAAAGCTAAGGCGACATACAAAACACATAGGACCGTACATTAGGGGAAACATGTAAACAACTAAAAGGCGCATGTATACCTCCTCAAACAAAGCACATAAATAGCATGACTTAAACACAGTTAAGGTCTGAATTTAAATACTAAGACAAGGGGAGTTTTAATTGTTGAGGCAGACTAGTTTATTACATAACTCTGACAAGAAGTCTGAATTAGGCCTGCCTGCTGGTTGTAGCAGTTACTGATTAACAATGGCGGATTCAATTTTTATTGTCGTTATCACCTAAGGCTTGCCTAAATATTTGGGTGAGATCCTATAAACATGATATCTCTTGCTGATTTAGAATGTAGCAAAGCAGTAATAGTTCTAAAACAAACGATTTGAGATCCTATAGACATGCTTTCGAAACCGAGTTGAATAAAGGAGTAAGGCTGTTTAAAACTAATTCAGAACAATACGACTTAGCCTGATTTTAAACTAGACAATTTCAGATTTTTATAGACGTTGATATCTATTATTGCTAATTTTAATTCCTATAGACATGATATCTAGTCGAACGTGAAATGAAGCAGACAATATTTACTCGAAATTATAGGCATGATTTCTATAAAGGTATTGATTTCAATCCATTGGCATGATGTCGGATTATGACCACTTAGATCCTAAGAGCATGGTGTCTAAGTGTGGTAATAAACATGCAGAATTGAAGACAAACCCTATAGGCATGTTATCTAAATGTAGAGTTAGACATGTAAAATTTAAACAAGTCCTATAGATAGGTTCTCTAAATGCAGAATTAAACATGCAGAAAACGGGTCCTATAGGCATATTCTCTAGATGTAGAACATGCAAAATTTAAAGAAAACAGATCTTATAGGCATGATATCAAATGCATAGTTAAACATGTAGAATTTATAAACAACAGCTCTTATAGGCGTGATATCTACCCTTAAGCATGCACAATTACCCGACCCTTTTCACTAGCCAACCCCAATGTTTATTACAAATTATTACAAACTGAATAATGAGTTACAACAGAAAAGTGTAAAAGAAGAAGTTACAACCAGAGGAAGCCTGATTCATGACTTCCTCTCTGAGTTATGGCATAAACCCCCTCAAATGCCATTTGTTTTAAAGCCTTTCTCAGACTTGAGTGTGTCAAAGTTCCCTAAGGGTCTCAAGGGACCCCGAGCAATGCTTACACCCAAGTTTGCATAACCAAATATAGATGAGTGTAGTATGGAAGGGCCAGCCCTTATGTGTCTAAGTTTAGAGGGAGCTCATGGGTACCAAGGCAAGGCTCACACAAGAGGGGCAGAACCTAAGTCTAAGTGTATAGTGGAAGTGCAGGAGCAGAGATTTCGTTTAAAAACTAGGTTGTGAATAGTAAAGTGTAAGGGTAATTTGAAAATAGTAATAGTAAAGCTAACACTACACAAAATCAACATTTTTATACAAAGGGGTCAGGGATTTGGGAATACATCGCAGGGAGCATATGACCCTAAGAGGGGTCAGGTTTGGACATGCACATCAATAGCTGGTGCTGGCATGCCCATAAACTAGCCAGAGAACACAACACATAGATGGTATATGAAACATATGACGCCAGGTAGGGTCAGGCTTGGGTCATGCACAATAATGTCTAGTGCTGACAAGCCCTCAAACCAACCAAAGAACACAAATACATAGGGGATATGGGGGTTTGGGATTCATACGTCATAATAACTGACTGACAGAGTTCATACATAACAAAAATACATTAATTCAGAAGAGGAAGGGGCAGATTACAACATGCTTGGTAATGTAACTAGATTAAACACAAGCGGGAAATAGGCAAGAGTGAAGGAAATAGTAAAGAAGCATGTTGTTGTTGATGCTGGAAGATTAATTAGAATATAGCAGTAAAGAGGCAAATGCAGAAAGAAAAGTAAGCAAATTTCCACAGCCTAGCCTTGGCTTTCAGCCGGCTAGGCAAGGCAGCAACACAAGTAGTAACAGAGAAAAAAGAAAGAGCTTTGAGTGATGTGTGTGTTCTAAACTCAAGTGGTTCGTGTGTTGAAAGAAGAGAAGGTGCAGGGTATTTATAGCCTCTTCAAAAGGGGTGAAGGAGAGGTAATAAGTAAAGTCTTTACAAAACAGGGAAACAATCACAATTTAGAATTAATTAACCCCAGTGATTCCCTTTAATTATGGGATCACTGTTTAATGGTAGTAGCAGGTTTCAATTAAGGGAAGAAAATCAATTTGAAAGCAGACTGATTATTGCCATAAAAGGAGTAGTACAAAAATTAAGTAATTAATCGAGTCTAAGTACAGAAATTTGCTTGTTTTGGAAATAGATTTAGCAAGGTAAATATTATACTGAAGGGAAAAGAAACAATCAATTTTGAACGGGCGAGTGAAATAATGGGTCCATAAAATGGAAACTTTAGAAATCAGTCACAAGATGAAGATCAATCAAGGAAGAAACTTCAACATATAAGTAAAGTGAATATGGTCACCAGACATGCGAGGCCAAACACATTGACAAGAGGGATAATCACAAATATGCAGTAGTGGCAGAAATAAGCTAGGGTTCAGTACTAAAGCAAACATTCAAAGCATAGTAATCAAGTAGGGCAAGTCACATTGAATCAATGGGGAAGAAAACAGCGTATCAAAAACATGCAAAGGTCTCAAAGTAGCAGGTGAGGAAACCTTTTGAAAAGTTAGGTTTTTCGACAAAAATTGAGTTAGAAAGATAGTAAAACTCAGAATCAGATGAGTCACATAGAGAAAAGAAAGTCTAAAACAAAAGCTTTCAGTCGAGTCAAGTACTCAAACAAACAATTTCACCCCAAAGACCTAGGGCTTTTCAACAATAATTGAGTTTTAAAAGTGGTAACACAAATAAATCAAACAAGAACGAGGAACTTAATTACACAAGTATACATTTAAACAAACAACTTCAGGATTCGAATGAGACCCAAAAGGACATGAATGGCTTCGAATCAGGACTCGAAAATTAACGATTTAAACAGAAAATGTCAAGCACCTATCTCGAAAGGCCATGAATGGCTGGAGAAGGTCGTGGATGGTAGGATAAAGGCCATGAACACCAGTCGAGCAAGGACTGGACCAAACTCCTTCAAAGTCTGGTCGTGAAACCATAGAACCAAACACATAGAGACCATGGAAGGCTGGTACAGGTCTCAGATGACCACAGAAGGCCATGGATTAGGTAGGTACTAGGGTGGATTAGGGTTTGGTTTGATGGCGGCGGCCATGGTTTGTAAGAGTTTCAGAGAGAGTTTGAGAGAGAAGAGGGATTCAGAGGCGGCGGTTGGTGACAAATGAGGTAAGGTGAAGGGGTCGTTTGGGTTAAAAAGGAAAGGGGTAATTGGAGTCGTTAATCTAAACGATCAATGGCTGGGATTAAAGGAGTTAGGTGGGGAGTCCGGGTTGGGTTATTTAAACGGGTAAGGGGTCGGATTTAAAAGAAATTGGGCCAGGGGGAAACTGGGTCTGATTTGGGATTCAAATTAGGCTATAATTGAAATGGAATTGGGCTATCATTTAAATAGCCATTTTCCCTAATTAAAATTATAAAAAATAGTAAATTGATTTTTGGAAATAAATTAAAAGTACTAAAATAATTTATGACATATAATTAACCATTTAAAAATACTGGACTTAATTGTTTTTGAATATAAATGCAATTAAATCCTAAAAGGGGCTAATATTGCAATTATATACAATTTAGCTTTAAAAATACTAAATAAATTTGTACAAATATGCAAAAATTACCTTAACTATATTTTAGAATAAATATAAAATTCCAATAAATAAATTACAAAAAATAATAATTTTTGGTAATAATTATTGGATTTTTATGGATAAAATAGGGGAATAAATTGATTTAAAAACCTTTAAAAATTAAGGAAAAATAATAAAAATTTGGACATACTTATATATGCATACATATACTATTTAGAACTTATTTTGCATATGAAAAATATATAGGGAAAATTGGGTATCAATAGCTGCCCCTCTTTACCCGGGAAGGATGAAAGAGTTGTCAGGTAAAGATATGATGACCAATTTTGACCGAACGAAATGGTTCGAAGAAGTTAGGCCGCGCCCTGGCTTTTGAGCTGCTTGTATATCCCTGGTTTTATAGGAATCAGGCCATATGTAGTTCAGGATCCATCGGAGGAGTATGCCGATCGAGACTCTCCACGAACAGACGCAATAGCGAAGATGGGGTGAGTGGGCGGCTTGTGAGAATGGTTAAGGTTTGATATGGCTACGGGTACTGGAGCGGGCTTGCTCCTGCCGGGATGGACGTTGATCGCCAGTGTAACTGCAATTAGAAATAACATAAGCGTATACTATGCATAAGTTTAAACATGATGCATGTTCCCGTCGGACCGTGAATGTTGTCTTTGGACGGTTAGGATGACGTCCTTTAGACCATGATGTCCTGGGCCATGAAGCGTGCAATAAGGATTCACAGTTCATGAAATGATGCTCTCGATCTATGAGGATGGTGCCTCTGAACCATGATGCCTTTGAATAATGATATGCAAAATATTAAAAAAAGGGACATCGGGCTATGACATGGTGTTCTCGGGCTATGAAAATGGTGCCTCCAAACGATGATGCCTTTGGATAATTTGGCAATCTTTCAGCCCATGAGATGCAGTATTTGGCGATCTTTCAACCCATTAAATGTAGTACGAGGCGATCTTTTAGCCATGTAATGTAGTATGAGGCGATCTTTCAGCCCATGAAATGCAGAACGAGGCAATCTTTCAGCCATGCAATGTAGTATGAGGAAATCTTTCATCCCATGAAATGCAGTATGAGGAGATCTTTCAGCCATGCACATGTAGTATGCGGCAATCTTTCAGCCATGCAAAAGAAGTGTGAGGCGATCTTTCACCCATGCAGATGCAGTATGCGGTGATCTTTCAGCCATGCGGATGCAGTATGAGGTGATCTTTTAGCCATGTAGATGCAGTATGCGGTGATCTTCATCCATGCAAATGCAGTATGAGGCGATCTTTCAGTCATGCGAATGTAGTATACGGTTATCTTTCAGCCATGCGGATGCAGTATAAGGTGAACTTCCAGCTCATGAGATGCAGATGGAGGTAGAGCTTAACCTCGTAAGGCAGAATGGTAGCCTTATGCAATGCAGAAATGCAGATAGAGACAACATTTAGTCTCAGAAGGCAAAATGGTAGCCTTATGCAATGCATAAATGCAAATGGAGACAACGTTTAGTCTCGGAAGGCAGAATGGTAGCCTTATGCAATGCAGAAATGCAGATGGAGACAACATTTAGTCTCAGAAGGCAGAATGGTAGCTTAATGCAATGCAAAAATGCAGATGGAGACAACATTTAGTCTCGGAAGGCAGAATTGTAGCCTTATGTAAGAAATAAAATGGCAGATGGTAGTAGAGCTTTCTTCGCTGTTAGCAGATTGCGGCATTGTGATTGATGGGGACATTGTGATATACAGAATATCACTGGTGTGTGCGGATAGAAAATATTGGTAAGTGGCAACGGTTCCGAGATTTATATTCCTGAATAATGTTTGTCCCACGGGTGTATAGTATGTTTGATGATTTCGCAATCCAAGTGCCTGCATCCAAAGAAAAATCGTGAGTTTTGTAAATAGGAGGTTAGTTCGTATCCCCGCTGGCTTTGCTTGACCTGTTCAGCTCTGATCTGGTGATACAGTATGTATCATTGGGGTAGCATTGCTAAATAAAGCAATTTCAGTAATATGCATGATTTTGTAAAAATATGATATAATAATTTTTTAGATGAACCGACGACTATGACGTGGTTCGGGACATTACAACCTCTCTTGCTATGGAATTTTGAGGGCCCACCTCAAAATTCTGCCCCAGTTTAATGTATTGATGCTTCTGGATGTTGCTTGCGACGATCGACTGAAATTACTTTGGAATTTTGAGGGTCCTCCTCAAAATTCTGCCCCAGTATCCAATTGCCGGGGAAATGAAAATTTTATTGAATGTGACCGAACCCATGGGGAATTAGGTCAGGCGTAGTTCAATTTCATCATATAAGGGAAGCATGAAAATTATACATAGTAACGCTTGACTGCATTTGAATTGATCGATTTTGGCCACACTTATCTGTCCATTTCTACAAGTATGAGGGCTCCTCCTTTTAGAACCTGGTGGACCATGTATGGACCCTGCCAGTTGGGAGAGAATTTCCCCTTGGCTTCATCTTGATGCGGAAAAACTTTCTTTAACACAAGCTGCCCCTGTGTGAACTATCTCGGTTTGACTCTTTTGTTGAAGGCTCTGGACATCCTGTTCTAATATAGTTGACCATGGCAGACTGCATTCATTCTCTTTCAATATATAAGGGATAGTTGTTCATAATGACTTTTTATCCATTATGCATCGTTGAGCTTAGCTTCTTGTATAATCTTTAGGGATGAAATTTCTACCTCGGCGGGAATGACTGCCTCTGTACCATAAACCAACATATAGGGGGTTGCCCCGGTTGATGTGCGGACTGTGGTGCGATACCCCAATAGAGCAAATGATAACTTCTCGTGCCACTTTTTATGCTTCTCTATCATTTTCCTCAATATCTTCTTGATATTCGTGTTGGCAGCCTCTACAGCTCCATTCATCTGCGGCTTAGAGGCTGTGGAATTCTTGTGTTTGATCTTAAAGGTTTCGCACATAGCTTTCATTAAGTCACTATTGAGGTTGGACCCATTATCAGTGATGATCGACTCTGGAACCCCGAATCGACAAACAATGCGGTCGCGGACAAAGTCTGCCATGACTTTCTTAGTTACTGTTCAGTAAGATGCTACTTTGACCCATTTGGTAAAATAGTCGATTGCTACTAGGATAAACCTATGCCCGTTGGAAGCGGCGGGCTCGATTTGTCCGATAACATCCATTCCCAGGCGGTGAACGACTATGGTGAGCTTGTTGTATTAAGTTCATTCGGAGGTACCTTTATCATGTCTTCATGTATCTAATAACGGTGGCATTTCTGGACATACTGGATTTAGTCCATTTCCATAGTCAGCCAAAAGTAACCAGCTCGGAGTATCTTCTTTGCTAAGACAAAACCATTCATATGCGGACTACAGATCCTAGCATGAGTTTCTTCTAGTAGCCTGGATGCTTCCATTGCGTCGACACACCTTAATAATCCCAAATCAAGAGTCCTCCTATATAGTATTCCTCCACTGTGAAAGAAGTTGTTGGACAGTCTCTGAAGTGTGCGTTTATGAGAAAGATTTGCAAGCTTTGGGTACTCTCCTTTTGCCAAATATTCCTTAATATCATGAAACCAAGGCTTTCCGTCTGCTTCTTCTTCAACATGGGCACAGTAAGATGGATGATCATGGATCTTTACTGGAATGGGATCGATGAATCTGTCTGGATGTTGTATCATAGATAACAGGGTAGCCAATGCATCGGCGAACTCATTTTGGACTCTAGGAACATGTTGGAACTCCATATTCGTGAACCTCTTTCTCAATTCCTGTACATGATGCAGATACGGGAGTATCTTGGAGTTCTTAGGTTGCCTATTCTTCTCGTACCTGATGTATAAGCAAGTCCGAATCTCCAATTATTAGCAGCTCTTGAACATTCATGTCAATGGCCATTTTGAGCCCTTGGATGCAGGCTTCATACTCGGCCATATTGTTGGTGCACGGGAACCTGAGTTTGGCAGACATTGGATAACGCTGACCGATTTCCGATACCAGGATTGCTCCTATGCCAACTCCCTTGAAATTTGCTGCCCCATCAAAAAACATTCTCCAACCGTCATAGGATTCTGCAATATCTTCTCCTACGAATGATACCTCTTCATCAGGAAAATACATTTTCAGGGGTTCGTATTCTTCATCCACGAGATTCTCAGCAAGGTGGTCTGCCAGTGCTTGTCCCTTGATCGCTTTCTGAGTTACATAAACAACGTCGAACTCACTCAACAGGATTTGCCACTTGGCTAGCTTACCGGTGGGCATGGGATTCTGAAATATGTACTTCAAAGGATCCATCATTGATATAAGATATGTAGTATAGGCACAAAAATAATGCCTCCGCTTCTGAGCTACCCAGGTCAAACAACAACAGGTGCATTCCAATAAAGAATACTGAGCCTCGTACGGGGTGAACTTCTTACTAAGGTAATAAATGACCTGCTCCTTCCTCCCCATTTTATCATGATTCCCCAAAACGCAACCAAAAGCTCCATCCAACACTGCAAGGTAGAGTAGTAAGGGTCTACCTAGCTCGGGCGGGACTAAGACTGGTGGTGTTGATAGGTACTCATTGATTCTGTAGTAGGCCTTTTGGCAGTCATCAGTCCATTCGGTAGCGGCATCCTTCTTCAACATCTTAAAGATTGGCTCACAAATAACTGTAGACTGTGTTATGAATCGGCTGATATAGTTGAGCCTCCCCAAGAAACTTATCACGTCCTTCTTGTTCTTTAGCGGTGGTAGTTCTTGAATGGCTTTGACTTTTTATGGATCCAGTTCTATTCCTCGGCGACTCACAATAAACCCAAGTAATTTTCCAGTAGAAACCCCAAATGCACACTTTGTGAGGTTCAGTTTCAGGTTGTAACACCGTAGTCTATTGAAGAACTTCCTCAGATCTTCCATATGATCAGTGACATTCTTGGACTTGATAATAACATCATCTATATATAACTCTATCTCCTTATATATCATATCATGGAAAATGGTAGTCATGGCCCTCATGTAGGTGGCCCCTGCATTGTTTAGGCCGAGCGACATCATCTTGTAACAGTACATCCCCCACGGCATAATGAAAGTTGTTTTCTCATCATCTTCTTCATCCATCCAGATCTGGTGATAACCAGCAAAACAATCTACAAATGACTGCAGTTCATGCTTGGTGCAATTGTTAATCAGGATGTGTATGTTTGACAAGGGAAGTCGTCTTTCGGACTGGCCCCGTTGAGATCCCGGTAGTCGACACAAACTCGGACCTTCCCGTCCTTCTTTGGTACCGACACGATGTTGGCTAACCATGTTGGGTATTCTACTACCCTAAGAACATTAGCTTTGACTTGCTTAGTGACTTCTTCCTTGATTTTCAAACTCATATCAGGCTTGAACTTTTTGAGCTTTTGCTTTACCGGTGGGCATGTTGGATCGGTTGGCAGTTTGTGGGCCACAATAGACGTACTCAGACCAGTCATGTCATCGTAAGACCAGGCGAATATGTCCTCATATTCTTTTATAAATTCCATGTATTCCTTCTTTTTTTTACGGCGATAAGTGAACGTTGATTCGTGTTTCTTTGACGTTTTCTGCATCTCCCAGGTTAACAATTTTTGTCTCGTCCAGGTTGGACTTAGGTCTGTTCTCAAAGTTTTCAACTTTCTTGACGATCTCATCTGGTATGTCATCCTCCTCTGAATCAATGTCTATTTGTTGCATTGTCTCATTTCATGTCACAATAATTGGTTCATCAAGTTAAGTAATAGTAATTCTATATAAGTAGAGTAATGAGAGAAAGATAATAATGAGTATTGATTTATAAGAAAAGCCAAAATGCTTTGATAAATTGGATAACTTGTTTTGAACATTGGAGATCTTATTGCGGGAATTAAAAAGTGAAAAGAAAATCATTTAGTAAAGAAAAATAGTGCATGATGCTTGTTTTAGCCTTGATACCCCAAGGCTTATCGGGCTCTGGTTGTCTTGATGGTCCAGTTTTGAGGCGTGCCCATCTGTTTACAGCCTATATGGAACAGCCTTCCTTCCCCTCCTCCTTGAGAACAACACAACAGTCTATATCATTGTCTCCTAGGAACAAATTCTTCACCGTTGCAAGTGCTTCTTCTTCGTCTGACCCATAAAGAATGTTAGCCTGTTGGAAAGTCTGTGCCAAATGCAGTATTGGCTGCTCCAGTGGATAGTAAGGACCATGCCATGGTGGCGACCAATTGTTGAATTCTTACCAGGTGTAATCATATCCCAGACCAAAAGTAGTGCCATGTTTCTGGAGCTTTATGGGCTTAGCGATTCCTTAGAGATTCTTGCTGAGCCCCTTGCCAGGTTCATACCCACTCCAATTCAGTATACTCTCGATTTTATTATCCCACCATTTGTCTTTGTCAATAGTACTTACCCGTTCAATGTGGTGGTAAGTCTCTCCACCTAGCTTCCTTCTTCCTTTGATTGATGGAATGGTCTGGCGACTGTATATAGGGTTGCTACCGTTGTCGTGAATGATCACCTCTTGATGATTCCATTCAAATTTTACTGCCTGATGCAGTGTTGATGCTACAGCCCTAGAAGCATAGATCCATGGTCGTCCCAACAACAAGTTGTAGGATGTTGGTGCGTCTATCACCTGGAAATCAACATCGAACCATGTTGGCCCCAATTGCAAGCATAGACTAATCTCCCCAATGGTGGACCTTTGAGAACCATCGAAAGTTTTCACATTGATAGGTCTGTCCTTTATCTCGTGTAGTCCTTTACCCAACTTCTTGAGTGCTACCAATGGACAGATATTAAGGCTAGACCCTCCATCGATCAGGATTCTGGTAATAAAATAGTCCTTGCATTGCACAGTGATGTGCAGTGCCTTGTTGTGCCCCAGCCCCTCAGGTGGCAGCTCGTCCTCATGAAAAGTGATCTTATGGCTCTCCAACCCTTGTCCTACCATGTAAGCCATTTCCCCGCCAGTGATGTTGCTTGGTACGTATGTTACACTCAGCACCTTCAGCAGAGCGTTCTTGTGTGATTCGAAATTTTGTAGCAAAGAAAGAATGGAGATTTGCGCTGGTGTTTTGTTCAACTGGTCGATGACCGAGTATTCCTTGGCCTGTATCTTTCTCCAAAGATGGTCTGGACCTATCTCAATGATGGGTGGCCGATTGGAGGCCTTCTTGCTTGACTCAGCTAGATGTTCCGGGGTATAAACTCTACCAATTCGTGTCATACCCTGTGCGGCAACAGTCTCTTCAAACCTAACCTTGCCTTTCCTTCTTGCCTTGGCTGTATTTCCTTCTTGCCTCGGCTGTATAGTCCAAGGGTACATCCTTTATATGGAATGGTATCATGGTCGACATTGCATCTAGGATTGGCGTGGCTATCATTACTAAGAACTGAGCATGTGCCTTGGGTGGCAAAACTGCAACTTCAAACGGTGCAGGTGTATTTATGAATTCAACCTCAATTGGTGCT
Source organism: Nicotiana tabacum (assembly GCF_000715075.1). Taxonomy (NCBI): domain Eukaryota; kingdom Viridiplantae; phylum Streptophyta; class Magnoliopsida; order Solanales; family Solanaceae; genus Nicotiana; species Nicotiana tabacum. The sequence goes on from NC_134082.1 coordinate 35,944,207, forward strand.
GGTATATTTGCAGACGATGTCACTTCAAATTCAAATGGCACAGACATATCTACTTCAGCGTTCCCAGATGATTGAATTTGGACTATGATTGGATTAAGAGTAACTATTGGCTTCTTTGGGTCATCACCTTCTGCAATAAACCTAATTGACCCCTCGGGATCCCAATCATCCTTTATTTCAATCATGTGGATGCCTCTAGTCTTATGGTCTAGAAGATCGTTGTTGCAGACATTTGGAGTGGGTTCCTTTGCCATAATAATCTTGTTATGAATTAAAGTCTGGATCTTGTCTTTCAAAGAACGACATTCATCAATGGTGTGCCCTTTCATGCCGGAGTAGTATGCACATGATTTGTTTGGGTTATCCTACTGAGAAGGGTTCTTAGGGGTTGCAGCAGGGATGGGGGTGACGTAACCAACAACTTTGAGTTTTTCATATAGTTGGTCAATGGGCTCAACAATGGCTGCATATTATGTTGGAGGTCTATGATCAGAATTTGGCCGAGGTCTAGGGAAGTTTTGGCGTGCATGGGGTGATTGATAGTGGGATGGTTGAGCATTGTAGGTTTTGTAGACATGTGCGCGTTGAGAATATCTGGGCGAAGTAGGCTAATATGTGGGTGGTAGAGGTGATTGATAAGGTGATGGTGGAGCTTGGTAAGAGAGTGAGGGTGCTTGGTAGTTCGGAGTTGGCTGATATATTAGTGGAGGTGTTGGGTAAGTTTTGTAATTGAGGGGAGATTTCGTCCTTTGTGCAACCATTACGGCCCCTACCTCTCTTTCCTTGGACACACCGCATGACTGCAAGGCCTTATTTGTAGCCTGCAAGGCTTCGATGTTTGTAACCATACTGATTTTGATACCCTCTTCAATTCTTTTGCCCAATTTGATAATGTCGGAAAATTTGTTATTCTCAATCATCATCAGTCTTTTATAATACTGCGGGTCTTGAGCCCAGACTAAGGCAGGCCTGACCTTAGAAGCTTTGGACCTCCAGTGAGTAGCATACTCGCGAAACGTTTCTATAGGCTTCTTCTTTAGATTTTGAATATAGAACACATCCGGTGCATTCTCTGTGTTAAACCTGAACCTGTCCATAAAGTCGGACGCCATGCCTACCCAGCTTGACCACTTCTTTGGATCTTGGCTGATGTACCAGGACATCGCATCTCCTTTCAGACTCCTCATGAACAGCTTCATGCAAATTCTCCCATCTCTCCCTACTCCAACCAGCTTGTCACAGTATGTTCTCAAATGGACCCTTGGATCCCTTGTACCGTCAAACATTTCGAACTTTGGAGGTTTGTACCTCTCGAGTAGTTTGACATTGGGATGTATGCAAAGATCTTCATAGTTCAGCCCCTCGATTCCCTTGCTTCCTTTAATGCCTTGAATCCGGCTAGTCAACTTCTTAATTTCCTCAGCCAGATTCCTGATGAGCAGGTCTTTTTCATCAGACTCAGGTGTTCTTGAGATAGGTTTGGTGGAGTGTGGCATGGTCTCCACATAGATGGGGGTGTTATGGTAGGTGTGAAAGTTGTCATTTGTGGAGTTTTGGGGTTCTGGGCTGAGTAACGGAGTGTTGTTTGAGGTATGACAGGTGTTGCGTTGGGTCTTTGGTGGAACAATGTGATGGTGAGGAGCGGCATGATTCTATTGCTTTGGGATGTTTTGAGGTGGTGTAGGCTTTTGAGTGCTGGGAAAACTGACATCCGGGGTACTGAGGGAAAATAACAAGCTTGCCAGATTCCGAACCTGATCGAGCTCTTCTTGGAATTTCAACAACTTTTGTTCTAGTTGGGATACATTCTCCTTAGGGACCTGAGTGCCATGGCCATTAGTGGCCTCTATCCGTTTAGTTGAATTCTCCTTTCTGACGTTGTTCAAATCTTTCATTTTGCCTTTGTCCTTGTTTTTGACAGGACTAAGATGAGGAGTGGGTGAAGGGCCCCTGGATCTTGTGGAATAGGATGATGTTGCTAGAGTGCATGAACTAACCTTTGGGGAGGGGAATAACAAAAACAAAAACATAAAAACAAAAGGTAACCAAGTTAGTGAGGATTATAGGAAGTATTGCAATATTTAAACACATAGTGCGGGAATGTAAATCGTATCCTAATTTGGGGACATATTTGTGCCCAAGGTAGGCCTAGCGACAAATTGGTTTGGAGAACATAGGATACTAAATGCCTCATTTTATTGATAAAGATAGACGAATCCCAAATTGACATTAAATAAAGTGGAAATGAAAATCACTAATGGCCATTGGCCTTATTACATTTTATAGAGCAAAAAGAAAAACTCCTATCTATTTGGTCCCAGAAGGACCTTCCCCAGATTCGGCATCCTTGGCTCCGTCAAGCAGCTTTCCCAACTCGCGGAGCCCCAGCAATAGATAGGCCCTGACTAGATGTCCGCCTTCGATTCCTTCAGCATTTTGGTAATCTTCGACCCTCTTGATAAACTTTCTCTCCTACTCCACTATGCCTCGCTCCAAGTATCCCAGTCGCTTGTTGGCACTGACAGCCATGTCTTTCCATTCCCCAATTAGCTTCTGGTTGGACTCTTGTATCTCACAGTATTTGCTTTCATATTCCCGGATTCTTTTGCACAGTTGGTTGTATTTGACCTGTGCCTCGACCCTTTAATCTATGATCCTGTGACCTTGAATAAACCCTGGCTGGCCTAGACCATCATGATTGTCTTCCAACTAACTTGAGTAGAAAGAAGTGCAATCAGCATGATACCTGTCTGGCTCGATGGTATCTCTCCCTATTATGATCTTGCAGTGCCACATATGCTGAGCCTGGCACTTGTAAGGACTATCATCATTCTGGAAGTCAGCCCGAAAATGACTCATCTTGTCGACCATAGGTATAACCTTCTTCCTACCCGCTTGTCTCTTAACTCGAAGAGGGATGTGAGGTTAGGTTCCTCTTAGACCAATCAATATCAAGAAAGGTGCATCTCTGGATCGAGCGATGAACTCCTCGATTGGAAACCACTCGAACATCCATTGAACCTGTTCTTTAGTCAGATTATCAAATATCTCCAACCATCCCTTGCATCCTCAGGTAGAGCAAGCATATCGGGGAGGTAATTCATTCGTTTTGGATGATGGAAAGCGATATGATCATCTCAGTCCCTTTGTTGAATCTCTTGTCGGTATTCAACCCTTTGGAGATGTTCCATGAGCTAGAGTTGAAGTAATAAATTGTAGCCTTCGAAGCGTTTTGCTCCTCATGTACACTTCTCCAAGGCTCGATATATGTCAGCAATGATCATGGGCACGATGCTGAATGGCTGCCCACTAATCCCTTCCATTAGTGTTTTAGTTACTATAGCCAGCCTGGTTTGGATTCTTGCTTTCTTCATCTGAAACACGATCAGCCCCAGGAAACAAAACATGAATACGAAGACCCTTCAATGGATGTGCCCCAATTATGTGATGGCAAACTCGTCAGGGTGTGTACGGTAGGATTTGTTGTGGCCATACCTTTCATACAAATAGTCAAAAGGGATGTAGGACTCCTTGAGACATGTCAATTTTGGATTCTTCTTTAAACCCATCATTTTGAGAAAACCCCTGCCTTTACGGTTCTCAAGCATAAGCAAACCCGGAGTTTCCCATACTAGACCGGCCAATCCTCCTACTTTCTCTAGCAATGGTGTCATTTCTATATCCCCAAAGTGGAACACAACCCTTTCACAATCCCAAAACAGTGTGGCAGCTTCTATGATCTTGTTATTGGGTTGGATTTCTAGGAGGGAAGGTAGATCTTTCCACCAGCTTAGCAATCTTGGGTGGATGTTGGTGACCATGTTGAATCTAAGGACTTCGTGCTTCATATTTCTGCAAAACAAAAGGGTTAGGCCCTTACCCCCACCAAACTCGGCTATTTAATACCAACAATTAGCATGAAGCATTTAGTTCTCCAAATAAATGCACAGAACGTGATGGTGTCCATTTGGGTTTTAAGGAAACCCAGTGGACTTTGGACAAGGTTATCTTAAAGGATCATTATGTGGACAACATAACTGACCCGACTAGGTTTGACCATGATGCATGCACAATTCGAAATATAGTAAGGTTTCTATGGGGTTTTAGACTGGTACCCTTGAGCGGGCAACTTAAGGGGGAAGGCACGGAACCGTCGACTGCACTGCTAATCGACTGGTCTTACCGCAAATATGCCTTTTCGAATTTAGGGGGTTAGTGATATAGGAAGAGTGCAACCACTCATTATACGTTTCGCTATGGTATTTGTTTGGCACGAGTGGAGTATGATGTTGAGCATAATCATGCAATAATTAAAAGCATGTTGGCACATATTTGCATGTTTAGAAAGCAATAAATACAACAGTTTCATAATTTAAAGTAGTAATAAAGGAAAGAAACGAAGAAGATAAGTAAGTTTGCTTTTGAAAAGAAATTAAATGCTTAAAGGAATTTAAACAAGTAATTGCACATAAGGGAGGGTACAAATTCACAAGAACAATATGAAGTGGTAAAAGCCTAAAAATCCCAAGCGGAGTCACCATGCTGTCGTGCCCCCTTTTTCCCTCCGCGAAGAGGAGTCTGAGTTTCGACATTCATGGAGGTATAAGACAACTCATTCCTTTCAGGAACTGGGTTTTGCATTTGAAGAGTCACCACCTAATGATTTAAGTTGCATTAGGACACCTATAAGGTTCACCTCTAAGTTTGTTTGATAACCAGAGATAGGGTAAGGGCTTAAAATTATCCCAAGAGGAAGTTGTTAGGCACCCCTCGGTATACACTAGTGTGGTTCCCGGCCAGACAGTTTTTGTGAATTTGTGCAATTTAGCAAATAGACAAGTATAGGCTCAAATAGTAAGGGATAAAAGTTTAAACACAGACGCATTTAAAAAAAATAATTATTAAAAGGTGGATTTTGAAAAAGAAGTTACAATTCTACAAATACTTGAGAATATAGAAAGGGATGGGGTCCTAGGTTTATTTTTAATATGGATCACATAAATGCGATACCCGGTATGACACTCCTCAGAAGAGGGGATACACATGGTATTAGCGCACCGGTCATCATATCCATATCTACCCTTCCCACCCTATCGAGGTATTAAAACATGGATTGGTCTCGACCACTATTGCATGCTATTACCCGTACCATTCCTATCAGTCCCGGAGGAACTTAGGACTACTATTCCTAAAGGGGAGGGATATTAGGCCGACTTTTAGGTTTCAAAAGGTGAAAAAGCTAAGGCGACATAGAAAACACATATGACTGCATATTAGGGGAAACATGTAAACAACTAAAAGGCGCATGTCTACATCGTCAAACAAAGCACATAAATAGCATGACTTAAACACAGTTAGGGTCTGAATTTAAGTAATAAGAAAAGGGGAGTTTTAATTGTTGAGGCAGATTGGTTTATTACATAACTCATATAAGAAGTCCGAATTAGGCCTGCCTGCTGGTTGTAGCAGTTACTAATTAACAAAGGCGGATTTAGTTTTTATTGTCGTTATCACCTAAGGCTTGCCTAAGTGCTTGGGTGAGATCCTATAAATATGATATCTATTGCTGATTCAGAATGTAGCAAAGCAGTAACAGTTCTACAACAAACGATTTGAGATCCTATAGACATGCTTTCTAAACCGCGTTGAATAAAAGAGTAAGGCTATTTAAAACTAATTCAGAACAATACGATTTAGGCTGATTTTAAACTAGATAGTTTCAGATTTTTATAGACGTTGATATCTATTATTGCTAATTTTAATTCCTATAGACATGATATCTAGTCGAACGTGAAATGAAGCAGACAGTATTTACTCGAAATTCCTATAGGCATGATTTCTATAAAGGTACTGATTTTAATCTATTGGCATGATGTCGGATTATGACCACTTAGATCCTAAGATCATGGTGTCTAAGTGTGGTAATAAACATGCAGAATTGAAGACAAACCCTATAGGCATGTTATCTAAATGTAGAGTTAGACATGCAGAATTTAAACAAATCCTATAGACAGGTTCTCTAAATGCAGAGTTAAACATGCAGAAAACAGTTCCTATAAGCATATTCTCTAGATGTAGAACATGCAGAATTTAAAGAAAACAGATCTTATAGGCATGATATCAAAATGCATAGGTAAACATGCAGAATTTAAAAACAACAGCTCTTATAGGCATGATATCTACCCTTAAGCATGCACAATTACCCGCCCCTTTTCACTAGCTAACCCCAATGTTTATTGCACATTATTACAAACTGAATAATAAATTACAATAGAAAAGTGTAAAAGAAGAAGTTACAACCAGAGGAAGCCTGATTCTTGACTTCCTCTCTGAGTTATGGAATAAACCACCTCAAATGCCATTTGTTTCAAAGCGTTTCTCAGACTTGAGTGTGTCAAAGTTCCCTAAGGGTCACAAGGGACCCCGGGCAGTGCTTACACCTAAGTTTGCATAACCAAGTAGAGATGAGTGCAGTGTGGAAAGGCCATCCCTTATGTGTCCAAGTTCAGAGGGAGCTCATGGGTCCCAAGGCAAGGCTCACACAAGAGGGGCAAAACCTAAGCCTAAGAGTATAGTGGAAGTGCAGGAGCAGAGATTTTGTTTAAAAACTAGGTTGAGAATAGTAAGGTGTAAGGGTAATTTGAAAATAGTACTAGTAAAGCTAACACTACACAAAATCAGCATTTTTATACACAGGGGTCAGGGGTTTGGGAATAAATCGCATGGAACATATGACCCTAAGAGGGGTCAGGTTTGGATATGCGCATCTATAGTTGGTGTTGGCATGCCCATAAACCAGCCAGAGAACACAACACTTAGAGGGGATATGAAACATATGACTCCAGTGAAGGTCAGGCTTGGGTCATGCACAACAATGTCTAATGTTGACATGCCCTCAAACCAACTAAAGAACACAAACACATAGGGGATATGGGGGTTTGGGATTCATAAGTCATAATAAGTGACTGACAGAGTTCATACATAAGAAAAATACATTAATTCAGAAGAGGAAGGGGCAGATTACAACGTGTTTGGTAATGTAACTGGATTAAACACAGCAGGAAACAGGCAAGAGTGAAGGAAATAGTAAGGAAACATGTCGTTGTTGATTCTGGAAGATTAATTAGAACATTCTAGTAAAGAGGCAAATGCAAAAAGAAAAGTAAGCAAATTTCCACAACCTAGCCTTGGCTTTCAGCCATCTAGACAAGGCAGCAACACAAGTAGTAACAAAAAAAGAGAGAGAGCTTTGAGTGATGTGTGTGTTCTGAACTAAAGTGGTTCGTGTGTTGAAAGAAGAGAAGGTGCATGGTATTTATAGCCTCTTGAAAACGAGTGAAAGAGAGGTAATAAGTAAAGTCTTAACAAAAGTTGGAAACAATCACAAATGAGAATCAATTAAACCTAGTGATTCCCTTTAATTAAGGGATCACTGTTTAACGGCAGTAGCATGTTTCAATTAAGGGAAGAAAATCTATTTAAAAGCAGACTGATTATTGCCATAAAAGGAGTATTAGTACAAACATTAAGTAAGCAATTGAGTCTAAGTACAAAAATTTGCTTATTTTGGAAATAGATTCAGCAAGGTAAATATTACAGTGACGGGAAAAGAATTAATCAATTTTGAACGGGCGAGTGAAATCAGGGTTCATAAAAGGGAAACTTTAGAAATCAGTCACAAGATGAAGATCAATTAAGGAAGAAACTTCAACATATAAGTAAAGTGAACAGGGTCACCAGACATGCGAGGCCAAACATATTGACAAGAGGGATAATCACAAACATGTAGTAGTGGTAGAAATAAGCTAGGGTTTAGTACTAAAGCAAACATTCGAAGCATAGTAATCAAGTAGTTCAAGTCACATTGAATCAAAGGGGAAGAAAATAGAGTATCAGAAACATGCAAAGGTCTCACAGTAAAAAGTGAGGAAACCTTTTGAAAATTTAGGGTTTTCGACAAAAATTGAGTTAGAAAGATAGTAAAACTCAAAATCAGATGAGTCATATAAAGAAAAGAATGTATAAAACCAAAGCTTTCAGTCGAGTCAAGTACTCAAACAAACAATTTCAACCCCAAAGACCTAGGGCTTTTCAACAACAATCGAGTTTTAAAAATGGTAACACAAATAAATCAAACAAGAACGAGGAGCTTAATTAAACAAGTATACATTTAAACAAACAACTTTGGGATTCGAATGAGACCAAAAGAAATTAGGGTTTTCAACATGCTGACTTAAGTAGAAGGAAAGCGTAACACAATAGTTCAAACATAGTAAGGTCATAAAACAACATCGAGAATCAGAGAATAGATTTTTGAAATAACTTAAAGGAAACCCTAATCAGATGAAGAGTCATTTTGAAAACAATGTTGAAGAACCTTCGAGAAAAAAATGCTTAAAAGTTCATGGTAAGCACGGATCTAAAGTAGATCTAAAAGAAATCAAAAGATCTTAGAGATTAGGGTTTCAAAAAACCCAAAATAAACGAGAAAGATCTCGAAAGTTAACGATCTAAACAGAAAATGTCAAGGACCCGTCTCGAAAGGCCATGAATGACCGGAGAAGGTCGTGGATGGTCGGACAAAGGCCATGAACACCAGTAGAGCAAGGACTGGACCAAAATCCTTCAAAGTCAGGTCATGAAACCATAGTACCAAACACATAGAGACCATGGAAGGCTGGTACAGGTCTCAGATAACCACGGAAAGCCATGGATTAGGTAGGTATTAGGGTGGATTAGGGTATGGTTTGATGGCGGCGGCTAGGGTTTGTAAGAATTTCAGAGAGAGCTTTTAGAGAGAAAAGGGATTCAGAGGCGGCAGTTGGTGAGAAATGAAGTAAGGTGAAGGGGTCGTTTGGGTTAAAAAAGGAAAAGAGTAATGGGAGCCGTCGATCTAAATGATCAACGACTGGGATTAAAGGGATTAGGTGGGGAGTCCGGGTTGGGTTATTTAAACGGGTAAGGGGCCAGATTTAAAAGATATTGGGCTAGGGGGAAATTGGGTCTGATTTGGGATTCAAATTAGGCAATAATTGAAATAGAATTGGGCTATCATTTAAATAGCAATTTATCCATATTTAAAATTATAAAAAATAGTAAATTGATTTTTGCAAATAAATTAAAAGTACTAAAATTATTTATAACATATAATTAACCATTTAAAAATACTCAACTTAATTTTTATGAATATAAACGCAATTAAATCCTAAAAGAGGCTAATATTGCATTTATATGCAATTTAGCTTTAAAAATATTAAATAAATTTGTACAAATATGCAAAAATTATTTTAGCATAAATATAAAAGTCCAATAAATGAATTACAAAAAATAATAATTTTTGGAAATAATTATTGTGTTTTTATTGGTAAAATAGGGGACTAAATTGATTTAAAAATTAAGGAAAAAGTTGGACATACTTATATATGCCTACATATGCTATTTTGAAGTTATTTTGCATATGAAAAATATATAGGGAAAAATTGGGTATCAACACATAGTTGACCTCAAATTAACCATCAAATTATCTGACTCTGCGGCGATTATGCGGTTCACATAGCTATTCTGCAATCGCATAATGGACCACAGAAACGCACTTTTTTGGAAAACATTGTTCCTTAACTTTTTAATGCATAGATCAATCCAAAGGGCAAGCTCGCCGCGAAGAATTTTACAATCTCTAACCCATATACCTAACTTGGCACTATGAGCTTCGGGTTTTGAGTAGAAATTTTCACAGGGCCTTACAGTACATACAACAAAAGCATAAAAATCTAGCCTATTCCCAAACGCGCATCCTCAGTAGCAGCATCTTCGGCATCATCTCCTCCGGCGCACGACATCAAAACAATATCTTCCAAGCCCAATCCCCTCGGGAGTCTCATCTTGACCCTCCCAGAATGGCATCTTCAAAAGGTAAGACATAGAAGAGGAAAGTGATGGAGAAGAGTAAAGTGACGAAGGAGAAGACAAAAGGAGACATGAAGTGTCTGGGTGAAAAATTTGGCTAGTATGAACTCCGCCAGTATTACTGATATAAAGCCACTTCTTGAGACTTTGCCTCGACCTGGGAAGCAACAGTTAGTAGAAAGTGCCGCCATACCCCAAGGAATCTAAAGGGGGTGTAATGCGCCAAGCCGAGGAAGGAGGGTGAGCAGCGGTGTATAATCCGAGCCCCCTCTTGAGCAGATCCAAATACTTCTTCGGGTCAGAGAAAATCAGTCCTCTGTTGCATCGCCCCGAGCTAGCGAATACAACAATAACAATAACAACAACATCAACAACAACAATAGCATCAAGGTAGAACGGCTTCGCCTGACTAGAGAAGATCCGTGAGACAGGTCATAGCACGCTTGACGTTGCCATAAAATCTTGAGGCCATGGGCCTCAAACATAGTGAGACAACAAAGAATAAAGACAGCAAGAAAGGAGGAAAGGATAGATATCGTAGGATGCTTGGATAAAAAACTGGTCACAAAGAGCCCCATTTATAGAAGAGAAGGGCAAAATAACAGGCGGTGCCGTTATCGCCCTTGAAAAACGTAACGACAGGCGCATTCAAAGAAATCATGGGAGCCAAATCAATGGCAACATTATGGCCCCAAATAACAAGAAATCACGAGATGTCGAGATGGCCCTGAAAAAGCAAAACGGTGAAATGTTTCGACACTCATAAAGGATTTCATCATCAACATTGCGTCATTATGGAAGCCCATAGAGTGGGATGTCAATCATTTCTTGTCGCTCCTTTCTAAGAAACGCGGAGACTATCTGTGTATGACGAAATCAGGGGGACCGATTTCCGTTGGTAAAGTACTTTAGGAGATCGCCTCAGAGGCTCGAGACCTCAAGCCGGATACTTCCCTCAAGATCTGTCGACACCCAGCCCGGGGATAATGTTGGCCGAGACCCCGACGAGCGTAGGAGGCTTTTGAAGAATGCATCTAGGGCTAATCAAGTCTACCAGGCAGCCTAATGCCAGTCTACGTCTACGTCATGAAGCTAGTTAGCTGTCCCATCCCGCCTCCTTTATCATTTAACGTATCCTGTACTAAGTTTGGATTCCCCCTCTTATAAAAGGGGAATCACTGGCACTTTGTAAGCAAATTGCTCCAACTATTCTACAAAAGATCAATAATATCTCCCTTTGTCGCATCATCATCCACGATACCACCGCTTCCTTGAGCGGAGTCCGATCATGGCTCGATCGGCTATGCCGTCTTACCAAGACGTTACCCTAATTTCATTCTCACTTTCCAGTTTTAATTATCAATACATTACCACCATGTGTGTATAACATGGCGTCCGATCACGGCCCGATAGGCTAAGCCGTCTGACCAAGACATTACCCTTTTCCGTTAATCATCTCACTTCAATCTTTGGTTTCACATGTATTAGTTCATCGGCACTTGGGGCCACAGTTACCATATTCCATAACTCACGTTTCACATTATTCCCATTTTCAACATTAACCTTGCCATTTAAGATCATAGGCACATACAAAAGTAATTTAGGTAACAAGCATAGAGGGGAATTCATCTAGTTTGGCATATTAATCACAATGTAACCTTGACTTAACATTTAGGCATTTAGCACATAGCTCATGTTCTACACACATCCTCAATTTACAAAGAAAAACACATTAAACACATGGAGAAGAACCTTCCACATACATTTTTACAACATCAATTCATTTTACATAACAAATACTACAACAATCAAATTTCGGACTTACAACATTTCCACGGACACCATGGAGGCTCAATTTCTAAGAGAAGGGGGTTTTAGACATGCATACCTCATAGAGCTTTCCTTAAATCCTTATAATAAATTCTGGAATTTCCTAGCAACTTCTATCTATTTTATGGAAATTACAAATTGAACCAAGAATTAGAGACATGAATAAAATTCTAGCTCATTTAAGTAAATTATCAAGCACTAAGTGTGCATAGTGATTTTAGGACTCTTTCCTGAGAGATTTCTATCATTTTACACCCCAATTGCTATCTTTTTAGTTCACAACATACCCATACCCTATTGTCTTTTATGCATGCAAGAAAATTCATTCTTATACCCATGAACCCCCAAGCTAATTACTCATTCTAGTGTGAATTTTGAAACCAAAGGTTAGGGCTCAAGTTCTTACCTCTTGGGGTGAAGGCTTAGCAAATTTTATTTGATAATCTTAAAGGGTTTAGGCAAGAATTGAGTGGGGATTTGATGAAGATCACCCTCTCTCTCTAGAACTTCCCCTCTCACTATTTTTTTAGAAAAATATCTTAAAAAGGGTCTAATGGGGTGTTTTTAATGGGATGAGGTCGGGTTTTAAAAGTTAGAAAATAGGAGCCCCGACATGATCTACGATGGCATATGCGATCGCATAATGGACATGTGGCCCGCAGAATGGACCACAAAAATGCCCCAAAAACCTGAACAAATTGCCCGGGTATGCGAAAGAAATGCGGCCCGCACACATGTTCTGCGGTCGCATAATGCACCGCAGAATTGCCCCTCACAAAAATTCCAAGGGGATTATGCGATGGGAATAAAGCCCGCATATTGAATATGCGATCGCATAATTGGCCGCATAGTGTTGCGCCCCCTTTTTCCCTCCGCGAAGAGGAGTACGGGTTTTGACATTCATGGAGGTATAAGACAACTCATTCCTTTCGGGAACTAGATTTTGCATTTGAAGAGTCGCCACCTAATGATTTAAGGTACATTAGGACACCTATAAAGTTCACCTCTAAGTTTGTTTGATAAGTAGAGATAGGGTAAGTACTTGAAATTATCCCAAGGGGAAGGTGTTAGGTACCCCTCGGGATCCACTAGTGTGGTTCCCGGCCAGACAGTTTTTGTGAATTTGTGCAATTTAGCAAATAGACAAGTATAGGCTCAAATAGTAAGGGATCAAAGTTTAAACACAGAAGAATTTAAAAATAATTATTAAAAGGAGGATTTTGAAAAAGAAGTTACAATACTACAAATACTTGAGAATATAGAAAGGGAGGTAGTCCTAGGTTTATCTATAATATGGATCACATCAATTCCATAACCAGTATGACACTCCTCAGAAGAGGGGATACATGCGGTATTAGCACACCGGTCATCATATCCATATCTACCCTTCCCACCCGGTCAAGGTATTGAAGCGCGGATTGGTCTCGACCACCATTACATGCTATTACCCGTCCCATTCCTATCAGTCCCGGAGGAATTTAGGACTACTATTCCAAAAAGGGATGGATATTAGGCTGACTTTTAGGTTTCAAAAGGTGAAAAAGCTAAGGCGACATACAAAACACATAGGACTGTACATTAGGGGAAACACGTAAACAACTAAAAGGCGCATGTATACCTCCTCAAACAAAGCACATAAATAGCATGACTTAAACACAGTTAGGGTCTGAATTTAAATACTAAGACAAGGGGAGTTTAATTGTTGAGGCAGACTAGTTTATTACATAACTCTGACAAGAAGTCTGAATCAGGCCTGCCTGCTGGTTGTAGCAGTTACTGATTAACAATGGCGGATTCAGTTTTTATTGTCGTTATCACCTAAGGCTTGCCTAAATATTTGGGTGATATCCTATAAACATGATATCTCTTGTTGATTCAGAATGTAGCAAAGCAGTAATAGTTCTAAAACAAACGATTTGAGATCCTATAGACATGCTTTCGAAACCGAGTTGAATAAAGGAGTAAGGCTGTTTAAAACTAATTCAGAACAATACGACTTAGCCTGATTTTAAACTAGACAATTTAAGATTTTTATAGACGTTGATATCTATTATTGCTAATTTTAATTCCTATAGACACGATATCTAGTCGAACGTGAAATGAAGCAGACAATATTTACTCGAAATTATAGGCATGATTTCTATAAAGGTATTGATTTTAATCCATTGGCATGATGTCGGATTATGACCACTTAGATCCTAAGAGCATGGTGTCTAAGTGTGGTAATAAACATGCAGAATTGAAGACAAACCCTATAGGCATGTTATCTAAATGTAGAGTTAGACATGTAGAATTTAAACAAGTCCTATAGATAGGTTCTCTAAATGCAGAATTAAACATATAGAAAATGGGTCCTATAGGCATATTCTCTAGATGTAGAACATGCAAAATTTAAAGAAAACAGATCTTATAGGCATGATATCAAATGCATAGTTAAACATGTAGAATTTATAAACAACAGCTCTTATAGGCGTGATATCTACCCTTAAGCATGCACAATTACCCGACCCTTTTCACTAGCCAACCCCAATGTTTATTACAAATTATTACAAACTGAATAATGAGTTACAACAAAAAAGTGTAAAAGAAGAAGTTACAACTAGAGGAAGCCTGATTCATGACTTCCTATCTGAGTTATGGCATAAACCCCCTCAAATGCCATTTGTTTTAAAGCCTTTCTCAGACTTGAGTGTTTCAAAGTTCCCTAAGGGTTTCAAGGGACCTCGGGAAATGCTTACACCCAAGTTTGCATAACCAAATATAGATGAGTGTAGTATGGAAGGGCCAGCCCTTATGTGTCCAAGTTCAGAGGGAGCTCATGGGTACCAAGGCAAGGCTCACACAAGAGGGGCAGAGCCTAAGTCTAAGTGTATAGTGGAAGTGCAGGAGCAGAGATTTCGTTTAAAAACTAGGTTGTGAATAGTAAGGTGTAAGGGTACTTTGAAAATAGTAATAGTAAAGCTAACACTACACAAAATCAACATTTTTTATACAAAGGGGTCAAGGATTTGAGAATACATCGCAGGGAGCATATGACCCTAAGAGGGGTCAGGTTTGGACATGCACAACAATAGCTGGTGCTGGCATGCCCATAAACTAGCCAGAGAACACAACACATAGATGGTATATGAAACATATGACCCCAGGTAGGGTCAGGCTTGGGTCATGCACAACAATGTCTAGTGCTGACATGCCCTCAAACCAACCAAAGAACACAAATACATAGGGGATATGGGGGTGTGGGATTCATACGTCATAATAACTGACTGACAGAGTTCATACATAACAAAAATACATTAATTCAGAAGAGGAAGGGGCAGATTACAACATGCTTGGTAATGTAACTAGATTAAACACAAGCGGGAAATAGGCAAGAGTGAAGGAAATAGTAAACAAGCATGTTGTTGTTGATGCTGGAAGAATAATTAGAACATAGCAGTAAAGAGGCAAATGCAGAAAGAAAATTAAGCAAATTTCCACAGCCTAGCCTTGGCTTTCAGCCGGCTAGGCAAGGCAACAACACAAGTAGTAACAGAGAAAAAAGAAAGAGCTTTGAGTGAACTGTGTGTTATAAACTCAAGTGGTTCGTGTGTTGAAAGAAGAGAAGGTGCAGGGTATTTATAGCCTCTTTAAAATGAGTGAAGGAGATGTAATAAGTAAAGTCTTAACAAAACATGGAAACAATCACAATTCAGAATTAATTAACCTCAGTGATTCCCTTTAATTATGGGATCACTATTTAATGGTAGTAGCAGGTTTCAATTAAGGGAAGAAAATCAATTTGAAAGCAGACTGATTATTGCCATAAAAGAAGTAGTACAAATATTAAGTAATTAATCGAGTCTAAGTACAGAAATTTGCTTGTTTTGGAAATAGATTCAGCAAGGTAAATATTATACTGAAGGGAAAAGAAACAATCAATTTTGAACGGGCGAGTGAAATAATGTGTCGATAAAATGGAAACATTAGAAATCAGTCACAAGATGAAGATCAATTAAGGAAGAAACTTCAACATATAAGTAAAGTGAATATGGTCACCGGACATGCGAGGCCAAACACATTGACAAGAGGGATAATCACAAATATGCAGTAGTGGCAGAAATAAGGTAGGGTTCAGTACTAAAGCAAACATTCAAAGCATAGTAATCAAGTAGGGCAAGTCACATTGAATAAATGGGGAAGAAAGCAGCGTATCAAAAACATGCAAAGGTCTCACAGTAGCAGGTGAGGAAACTTTTTGAAAAGTTAGGTTTTTCGACAAAAATTGAGTTAGAAAGATAGTAAAACTCAGAATCAGATGAGTCACATAAAGAAAAGAAAGTCTAAAACAAAAGCTTTCAGTCGAGTCAAGTACTCAAACAAACAATTTCAGCCCCAAAGACCTAGGGCTTTTCAACAACAATTGAGTTTTAAAAATGGTAACACAAATAAATCAAAGAAGAACGAGGAACTTAATTACACAAGTATACATTTAAACAAACAACTTCAGGATTCGAATGAGACCCAAAAGAAATTAGGCTTTTCAACATGCTGACTCAAGTAGAAGAAAAGCATAACAAATAGTTCGATCATAGTAAGGTCATAAAGCAACATCGAGAATCAGAGAAGAGATTTTTGAAATAACTTAAAGGAAAACCCTAATTGGAACAATGAAGAGTCATTTTGAAAAAAAAACATTGAAGAACCTTCGAGAAAAAAATGTTTAAAAGTTTATGGTTAGCACATATCTAAGGTAGATTAGAAAGAATTCGAAAGATCTTAGAGATTAGGGTTTCAGAAAACCCAAAAGAAACGAGAAAGATCTCGAAAATTAATGATCTAAACAGAAAATGTCAAGGACCTATCTCGAAAGGCCATGAATGGCTGGAGAAGGTCGTGGATGGTAGGAGAAAGTCCATGAACACCAGTCGAGCAAGGACTGGGCCAAACTCCTTCAAAGTCTGGTCGTGAAACCATAGAACCAAACATATAGAGACCATGGAAGGCTGGTACAGGTCTCAGATGACCACGGGAGGCCATGGATTAGGTAGGTATTAGGGTGGATTAGGGTTTGGTTTGATGGCGGAGGCCATGGTTTGTAAGAGTTTTAGAGAGAGTTTGAGAGAGAAGAGGGATTCAGAGGCGGCGGTTGGTGACGAATGAGGTAGGGTGAAGGGGTCGTTTGGGTTAAAAAGGAAAGGGGTAATGGGAGTCGTTGATCTAAACGATCAATGGCTGGGATTAAAGGAGTTAGGTGGGGAGTCCGGGTTGAGTTATTTAAATGGGTAAGGGGTCGGATTTAAAAGAAATTGGGCCAGGGGGAAATTGGGTCTGATTTGGGATTCAAATTAGGCTATAATTGAAATGGAATTGGGCTATCATTTAAATAGCCATTTTCCCTAATTAAAATTAAAAAAAATAGTAAATTGATTTTTGGAAATAAATTAAAAGTACTAAAATAATTTATGACATATAATTAACCATTTAAAATGCTGGACTTAATTGTTTTTGAATATAAACGCAATTAAATCCTAAAAGGGGCTAATATAGCAATTATATACAATTTAGCTTTAAAAATACTAAATAAATTTGTACAAATATGCAAAAATTACCTTAACTATATTTTAGCATAAATATAAAATTCCAATAAATGAATTACCAAAAATACTAATTTTTGGAAATAATTATTGGATTTTATGGGTAAAATAGGGGAATAAATTGATTTAAAAACCTTTAAAAATTAAGGAAAAATAATAAAAATTTGGATATACTTATATATGCATACATTTACTATTTAGAAGTTATTTTGCATATGAAAAATATATAGGGAAAATTGGGTATCAACATCTGCCCCTCTTTACCCGGGAAGGATGAAAAAGTTGTCGGGTAAAGATATGATGACCAATTTGGACCGAACGAAATGGTTCGAAGAAGTTAGGCCGCGCCCTGGCTTTTGAGCTGCTTGCATATCCCTGGTTTTATAGGAATCAGGCCATATGTAGTTCAGGATCCATCGGCGGAGTATGCCGATCGAGACTCTTCACGAACGGACGCAATACCCAAGATGGGGTGAGTGGGCGGCTTGCGAGAATGGTTAAGGTTTGATATGGCTACGGGAACTGGAGAGGGCTTGCTCCTGCCGGGATGCACGTTGCTCGCCGGTGTAACTGCAATTAGAAATAACACAAGCATATACTATGCATAAGTTTAAACATGATGCAAGTTCCCGTCGGACCGTGAATGTTGTCTTTGGACGGTTAGGATGACATCCTTTAGACCATGACGTCCTGGGCCATGAAGCGTGCAATAAGGATTCACATGCCATGAAATAATGCTCTCGATCTATGAGGATGGTGCCTCTGAACCATGATGCCTTTGAATAATGATATGCAAAATATTAAAAAAAAGGACATCGGGCTATGACATGGTGTTCTCGGGCTATGAAAATGGTGCCTCCAAACGATGATGCCTTTGGATAATTTGGCAATCTTTAAGCCCATGAGATGCAGTATTTGGCGATCTTTCAACCCATTAAATGTAGTACGAGGAGATCTTTTAGCCATGTAATGTAGTATGAGGCGATCTTTCAGCCCATGAAATGCAGAATAAGGCGATTTTTCAGCCATGCAATGTAGTATGAGGCGATCTTTCATCCCATGAAATGCAGTATGAGGAGATCTTTCAGCCATGCAGATGTAGTATGCGGCAATCTTTCAGCCATGCAGAAGCAGTGTGAGGCGATCTTTCAGCCATACAGATGCAGTATGCGGTGATCTTTCAGCCATGCGGATGCAGTATGAGGCGATCTTTCAGCCATGTAGATGCAGTATGCGGTGATCTTCAGCCATGCAAATGCAGTATGAGGCGATCTTTCAGTCATGCAAATGTAGTATACAGTTATCTTTCAGCCATGCGGATGCAGTATAAGGTGATCTTCCAGCTCATGAGATGCAGATGGAGGTAGAGCTTAACCTCGGAAGGCAGAATGGTAGCCTTATGCAATGCAGAAATGCAGATGGAGACCGCATTTAGTCTCAGAAGGCAGAATGGTAGCTTTATGCAATGCAGAAATGCAGATGGAGACAGCGTTTAATCTCGGAAGGCAGAATGGTAGCCTTATGTAACAAATAAAATGGCAGATGGTAGTAGAGCTTTCTTCGCTGTTAGCAGATTGCGGCATTGTGATTGACGGGGACATTGTGATATACAGAATATCACTGGTGTGTGCGGATAGCAAATATTGGTAAGTGGCAACGGTTCCGAAAGTTATATTCCTGAATAAGGTTTGTCCCACGGGTGTATAGTATGTTTGATGATTTCGCAATTCAAGTGCCTGCATCCAAAGAAAAATCGTGAGTTTTGTAAAGAGGAGGTTAGTTCATATCCCCGCTGGCTTTGCTTGACCTGTTCAACTCTGATCTGGTGATACTGTATGTATCATTGGGGTAGCATTGCTAAATAAAGCAATTTCAGTAATATGCATGATTTTGTAAAAATATGATATAATAATTTTTTAGATGAACCGACGACTATGACGTGGTCTGGGACATTGCAACCTCTCTTGCTACGGAATTTTGAGGGCCCACCTCAAAATTCTGCCCCAGTTTAATGGATTGATGCTTTTGGATGTTGCTTGCGACGATCGGCTGAAATTACTTCGGAATTTTGAGGGTCCTCCTCAAAATTTTGCCCCAGTATCCAATTGCGGGGGAAATGAAAATTTTATTGAATGTGACCGAACCCATGGGGAATTAGGTCAGGCGTAGTTCAATTTCATCATATAAGGGAAGCATGAAAATTATACATAGTAACGCTTGACTGCATCTGAATTGATCGATTTTGGCCACACTTATCTGTCCATTTCTACAAGTATGAGGGCTCCTCCTTTTAGAACCCGGTGGACCATGTATGGACCCTGCCAGTTGGGAGAGAATTTCCCCTTGGCTTCATCTTGATGCGGAAAAACTTTCTTTAACACAAGTTGCCCTGGTGTGAACTATCTCGGTTTGACTCTTTTGTTGAAGGCTCTGGACATCCTGTTCTAATATAGTTGACCATGGCAGACTGCATTCATTCTCTTTCAATATATAAGGGATAGTTGTTCATAACGACTTTTTATCCATTATGCGTCGTTGAGCTTAGCTTCTTGTATAATCTTTAGGGATGGAATTTCTACCTCGGCGGGAATAACTGCCTCTGTACCATAAACCAACATATAGGGGGTTGCCCCGGTTGATGTGCGGACTATGGTGCGATACCCCAATAGAGCAAATGATAACTTCTCGTGCCACTTTTTATGCTTCTCTATCATTTTCCTCAATATCTTCTTGATATTCGTGTTGGCAGCCTCTACAACTCCATTCATATGCGGCTTATAGGCTGTGGAATTCTTGTGTTTGATCTTGAAAGTTTCGCACATAGCTTTCATCAAGTCACTATTGAGGTTGGAGCCATTATCTGTGATGATCGACTCTGGAACCCCGAATTGACAAACAATGCGGTCGCGGACAAAGTCTGCCATGACTTTCTTAGTTATTGTTCAGTAAGATGCTACTTTGACCCATTTGGTAAAATAGTCGATTGCTACTAGGATAAACCTATGCCCGTTGGAAGCGGCGGGCTCGATTTGTCCGATAACATCTATTTCCAGGCGGTGAACGGCTATGGTGAGCTTGTTGTATTAAGTTCATTCAGAGGTACCTTTATCATGTCTTTATGTATCTGATAGCGGTGGCATTTCTGTACATACTGGATGTAGTCCATTTCCATAGTCAACCAAAAGTAACCAGCTCGGAGTATCTTCTTTGCTAAGAAAAAACCATTCATATGCGGACTATAGATCCCAGCATGAATTTCTTCTAGTAGCCTAGATGCTTCCATTGCGTCGACACACCTTAATAATCCCAAATCAAGAGTCCTCCTATATAGTATTCCTCCGCTGTGAAAGAAGTTGTTGGACAGTCTCTGAAGTGTGCGTTTATGAGAAGGATTTGCAAGCTTTGGGTACTCTCCTTTTGCCATATATTCCTTTATATCATGAAACCAAGGCTTTACGTCTGCTTCTTCTTCAACATGGGCACAGTAAGCTGGATGATCATGGATCTTTACTGGAATGGGATCGATGAATCTGTCTGGATGTTGTATCATAGATAACAGGGTAGCCAATGCATCGACGAACTCATTCTGGACTCTAGGAACATGTTGGAACTCCATATTCGTGAACCTCTTTCTCAATTCCTATACATGATGCAGATACGGGAGTATCTTGGAGTTCTTAGGTTGCCTATTCTTCTCGTACCTGATGTATAAGCAAGTCCGAATCTCCAATTATTAGCAGCTCTTGAACATTCATGTCAATGGCCATTTTGAGCCCTTGGATGCAGGCTTCATACTCGGCCATATTGTTGGTGCACGGGAACCTGAGTTTGGCAGACATTGGATAACGCTGACCGATTTCCGATACCAGGATTGCTCCTATGCCAACTCCCTTGAAATTTGCTGCCCCATCGAAAAACATTCTCCAACCGTCATAGGATTCTGCAATATCTTCTCCTACGAATGATACCTCTTCATCAGGAAAATACATTTTCAGGGGTTCGTATTCTCCATCCACGAGATTCTCAGCAAGGTGGTCTGAAATATGAACTTCAAAGGATCCATCCTTGATACGTGCCCATCTGCTTACATCTTATATGGAACGGCCTTCCTTCCCCTCCTCCTTGAGAACCACACAACAGTCTATATCATTGTGTCCTAGGAACAAATTCTTCACCGTTGCAAGTGCTTCTTCTTCGTCTGACCCATAAAGAATGTTAGCCTGTTGGAAAGTCTGTGCCAAATGCAGTATTGGCTGCTCCAGTGGATAGTAAGGACCATGCCATGGTGGCGACCAATTGTTGAATTCTTACCAGGTGTAATCATATCCCAGACCAAAAGTAGTGCCATGTTTCTGGAGCTTTATGGGCTTAGCGATTCCTTAGAGATTCTTGCTGAGCCCCTTGCCAGGTTCATACCCACTCCAATTCAGTATACTCTCGATTTTATTATCCCACCATTTGTCTTTGTCAATAGTACTTACCCGTTCAATGTGGTGGTAAGTCTCTCCACCTAGATTCCTTCTTCATTTGATTGATGGAATGGTCTGGCGACTGTATATAGGGTTGCTACCGTTGTTGTGAATGATCACCTCTTGATGATTCCATTCAAATTTTACTTCCTGATGCAGTGTTGATGCTACAGCCCCAGAAGCATAGATCCATGGTCGTCCCAACAACAAGTTGTAGGATGTTGGTGCGTCTATCACCTGGAAATCAACATCGAACCATGTTGGCCCCATTTCCAAGCATAGACTAATCTCCCCAATGGTAGACCTTTGAGAACCATCAAAAATTTTCACATTGATAGGTCCGTCCTTTATCTCGTGTAGTCCTTTACCCAACTTTTTGAGTGTTACCAATGGACAGATGTTTAGGCTAGACCCTCCATCGATCAGGATTCTGGTAATAAAATAGTCCTTGCATTGCACGGTGACGTGCAGTGCCTTGTTGTGCCCCAGCCCCTCAGGTGGCAGCTCGTCCTCATGAAAAGTGATCTTATGTCTCTCCAACACTTGTCCTACCATGTTAGCCATTTCCCCGCCAGTGATGTTGCTTGGTACGTATGTTACACTCAGCACCTTCAGCTGAGCGTTCTTGTGTGATTCGAAATTTTGTAGCAAAGAAAGAATGGAGATTTGCGCTGGAGTTTTGTTCAACTGGTCGATGACCGAGTATTCCTTGGCCTGTATCTTTCTCCAAAGATGGTATGGACCTATCTCAATGATGGGTGGCCGATTGGAGGCCTTCTTGCTTGACTCAGCTAGATGTTCCGGGGTATAAACTCTACCAATTCGTGTCATACCCTGTGCGGCAACAGTCTCTTCAAACCTAACCTTGCCTTTCCTTCTTGCCTTGGCTGTATAGTCCTAGGGTACATCCTTTATATGGAATGGTGTCATGGTCGACATCGCCACTAGGATTGGCGTGGCTATCATTACTCAGAACTGAGCATGTGCCTTGGGTGGCAAAACTGCAACTTCAAACGGTGCGGGTGTATTTATGAATTCAACCTCAATTGGTGCTGGTATATTTGCATACGATGTCACTTCAAATTCAAATGGCACAGACATATTTACTTCAGCGTTCCCAAATGATTGAATCTGGACTATGATTAGATTAAGAGTAACTATTGGCTTCTTTGGGTCATTACCTTCTGCGATAAACCTAATTGACCCCTCGTGATCCCAATCATCCTTTATTTCAATCATGTGGATGCCTCTAGCCTTATGGTCTAGAAGATCGTTGTTGCAGACATTTGGAGTGGGTTCCTTTGCCACAATAATCT
Source organism: Nicotiana tabacum (assembly GCF_000715075.1). Lineage (NCBI taxonomy): Eukaryota > Viridiplantae > Streptophyta > Magnoliopsida > Solanales > Solanaceae > Nicotiana > Nicotiana tabacum. The sequence continues at coordinate 35,967,304 of NC_134082.1, forward strand.
TGTTATCAATTAAAGTCTGGATCTTGTCTTTCAAAGAATGACATTCATCAATGGTGTGCCCTTTCATGCCGGAGTAGTATGCACATGATTTGTTTGGGTTATCCTACTGAGAAGGGTTCTCAGGGGTTACAGCAGGGATGGGGTGACGTAACCAGCAGCTTTGAGTTTTTCATATAGTTGGTCAATGGGCTCAGCAATGGCTGCATATTATTTTGGAGGTCTATGATCAGAATTTGGCCGAGGTCTAGGGAACTTTTGGCGTGCAGGGGGTGATTAATAGTGGGATAGTTGAGAATTGTAGGTTTTGTAGACATGTGCGGGTTGAGAATATCTGGGCGAAGTAGGCTGATATGTTGGTGGTAGAGGTGATTGATAAGGTGATGGTGGAGCTTGGTAAGAGAGTGAGTGTGCTTGGTAGTTCGGATTTGGGTGATATATTAGTAGAGGTGTTGGGTAAGTTTTGTATTTGAGGGTAGATTTCGTCCTTTGTGCAACCATTACAGCCCCTACCTCTCTTTCCTTGGACACACCACATGACTGCAAGGCCTTATTTGTAGCCTGCAAGGCTTCGATGTTTGTAACCATACTGATTTTGATACCCTCTTCAATTCTTTTGCCCAATTTGATAATGTCGGAAAATTTGTTATTCTCAATCATCATCAGTCTTTCATAATACTGCGGGTCCTGAGCCCAGACTAAGGCAGGCCTGACCTTAGCAGCTTTGGACCTCCAGTGAGTAGCATACTCGCGAAACGTTTCTGTAGGCTTCTTCTTTAGATTTTGAATATAGAACACATCCGATGCATTCTTTGTGTTAAACCTGAACCTGTCCATAAAGTTGTACGCCATGCCTACCCAGCTTGACCACTTTATTTGGATCTTGGCTGATGTACCAGGACATCGCATCTCCTTTCAGACTCCTCATGAACAGCTTCATGCAGATTCTCCCATCTCTCCCTACTCCAACCAGCTTGTCACAGTATGTTCTCTAATGGACCCTTGGATCCCTTGTACCGTCAAACATTTAGAACTTTGGAGGTTTGTACCCCTCGAGTAGTTTGACATTGGGATGTATGCAAAAATCTTCATAGTTCAGCCCCTCGATTCCCTTGCTTCCTTTAACGCCTTGAATACGGCTAGTTAACTTCTTAATTTCCTCAGCCAGATTCCTGATGAGCAGGTCTTTTTCATCAGACTCAGGTGTTCTTGAGATAGGTTGGGTGGAGTGTGGCATGGTCTCCACATAGATGGGGGTGTTATGGTAGGTGTGAAAGTGGTCATTTGTGGAGTTTTGGGGTTCTGGGATGAGTAACGAAGTGTTGTTTGAGGTATGGCAGGTGTTGCATTGGGTCTTTGGTGGAACAGTGTGATGGTGAGGACCGGTATGATTCTATTGCTTTGGGATGTTTTGAGGTGGTGTAGGGTTTTGAGTGCTGGGAAAAGTGACATCCGGGGTGCTGAGGGAAAATGACAAGCTTGCCAGATTCCGAACCTGATCGAGCTCTTCTTGGAATTTCAACAACTTTTGTTCTAGTTGGGATACATTCTCCTTAGGAACCTGAGTGCCATGGCCATTAGTGGCCTCTATCCGTTTAGTTGAATTCTCCTTTATGACGTTGTTCAAATCTTCCATTTTGCCTTTGTCCTTGTTTTTGACAGGACTAAGATGAGGAGTGGGTGAAGGGCCCCTGGATCTTGTGGAATAGGATGATGTTGCCAGAGTGCACGAACTAACCTTTGTGGAGGGGAATAACAAAAACAAAAACATAAAAACAAAAGGTAACCAAGTTAGTAAGGATTATAGGAAGTATTGCAATATTTAAACACATAGTGCGGGAATGTAAATCGTATCCTAATTTGGGGACCTCTTTGTGCCCAAGGTAGGCCTAGCGACAAATTGGTTTGGAGAACGTAGGATACTAAATGCCTCATTTTATTTTTCCCAACTCGCGGAGCCCCAGCAATAGATAGGCCCTTGCTAGATGTCCGCCTTCGATTCCTTCAGCATTTTGGCAGTCTTCGACCCTCTTGATAAACTTTCTCTCCTACTCCACTATGCCTCGCTCCAAGTATCCCAGTCGCTTGTTGGCACTGACAGCCATGTCTTTCCATTCCCCAATTAGCTTCTGGTTGGACTCTTGTATCTCACAGTGTTCGCTTTCGTATTCCCGGATTCTTTTGCACAGTTGGTTGTATTTGACCTGTGTCTCGACCCTTTCATCTATGATCCTGTGAGCTCGAATAAACCCTGGCTGGCCTAGACCATCATGATTGTCTTCCAACTAACCTGAGTAGAAAGGAGTGCAATAAGCATGATACCTGTCTGGCTCGATGGTATCTCTCCCAATATGATCTTGCAGTGCCACATATGCTGAGCCTGGCACTTGTAAGGACTATCATCATTCTGGAAGTCAGCCCGAAAATGACTCATCTTGTCGACCATAGGTATAACCTTCTTCCTACCCGCTTGTCTCTTAACTTGAAGAGGGATGTGAGGTTAGGTTCCTCTTAGACCAATCAATATCAAGAAAGGTGCATCTCTGGATCGAGCGATGAACTCCTCGATTGGAAACCACTCGAACATCCATTGAACCTGTTCTTTAGTCAGATTATCAAATAACTCCAACCATCCCTTACATCCTCAGGCAGAGCAAACATATCGGGGAGGTAATTCATTCGTTTTGGATGATGGAAAGCGATATGATCATCTCAGTCCCTTCGTTGAATCTCTTGTAGGTATTTAACCCTTTGGAGATGTTCCATGAGCTAGAGTTGAAGTAATAAATTGCAGCCTTCGAAGCGTTTTGCTCCTCATGGACACTTCTTTAAGGCTCGATATATGTCAGCAATGATCATGGGCACGATGCTGAATGTCTGCCCACTAATCCCTTCCATTAGGGTTTTAGTTACTATAGCCAGCCTGGTTTGGATTCTTGCTTTCTTCATCAGAAACACGATCAGCCCCAGGAAACAAAACATGAATACGAAGACCCTTCGATGGATGTGCCCCAATTATGTGATGGCAAACTCGTCAGGGTATGTACGGTAGTATTTGTTGTGGCCATACCTTTCATAAAAATAGTCAAAAGGGACGTAGGACTCCTTGAGACATGTCAATTTTCGATTCTTCTTTAAACCCATCATTTTGAGGAAACCCCTGCCTTTACGGTTCTCAAGCATCAGCAAACCCGGAGTTTCCCATACTAGACCGGCCAATCCTCCTACTTCCTCTAGCAATGGTGTCATTTCTATATCCCCAAACCGGAACACAGCCCTTTCACAATCCCAAAACAGTGTGGCAGCTTCTATGATCTTGTTATTGGGTTGGATTTCTAGGAGGGAAGGTAGATTTCCCAAATATTTTCGTACGAGCGTTTGATCACTAGAGTGAAGATCTTTCCACCAGCTTAGCAATCTTGGGTGGATGTTGGTGACCATGTTGAATCTAAGGACTTCGTGCTTCATATTTCTGCAAAACAAAAGGGTTAGGCCCTTACCCCCACCAAACTCGACTATTTAATACCAACAATTAGCATGAAGCATTTAGTTCTCCAAATAAATGCACAGAACGTGATGGTGTCCATTTGGGTTTTAAGGAAACCCAGTGGACTTTGGACAAAGTTATCTTAAAGGATCATTATGTGGACAACATAACTGACCCAACTAGGTTTGACCATGATGCATGCACAATTCGAAATATAGTAAGGTTTCTATGGGGTTTTAGACTGGTACCCTTGAGCGGCCAACTTAAGGGGGAAGGCACGGAACCGTCGACTGCACTGCTAATCGACTGGTCTTACCACAAATATGCCTTTTCGAATTTAGGGGGTTAGTGATATAGGAAGAGTGCAACCACTCATTATACGTTTCGCTATGGTATTTGTTTGCCACGAGTGAAGTATGATGTTGAGCATAATCATGCAATAATTAAAAGCATGTTGGCACATATTTGCATGTTTAGAAAGCAATAAATACAACAGTTTCATAATTTAAAGCAGTAATAAAGGAAAGAAATGAAGAATATAAGTAAGTTTGCTTTTGAAAAGAAATTAAATGCTTAAAGGAATTTAAACAAGTAATTGCACATAAAGGAGGGTACAAATTCACAAGAACAATATGAAGTGGTAAAAGCCTAAAAATCCCAAGCGGAGTCACCATGCTTTCGTGCCCCCTTTTTCCCTCCGCGGAGAGGAGTCTGAGTTTCGACATTTATGGAGGTATAAGACAACTCATTCTTTTCAGGAACTGGGTTTTGCATTTGAAGAGTCACCACCTAATGATTTAAGGTGCATTAGGACACCTATAAGGTTCACCTCTAAGTTTGTTTGATAACCAGAGATAGGGTAAGGGCTTGAAATTATCCCAAGAGGAAGTTGTTAGGCACCCCTCGGTATACACTAGTGTGGTTCCCGGCCAGACAGTTTTTGTGAATTTGTGCAATTTAGCAAATAGACAAGTATAGGCTCAAATAGTAAGGGATAAAAGTTTAAACACAAACGCATTTAAAAAAATAATTATTAAAAGGTGGATTTTGAAAAAGAAGTTACAATTCTACAAATACTTGAGAATATAGAAAGGGATGGGGTCCTAGGTTTATTTTTAATATGGGTCACATAAATGCGATACCCGGTATGACACTCCTCAGAAGAGGGAATACACATGGTATTAGCGCACCGTTCATCATATCCATATCTACCCTTCCCACCCTATCGAGGTATTAAAACATGGATTGGTCTCGACCACTATTGCATGCTATTACCCGTCCCATTCCTATCAGTCCCGGAGGAACTTAGGACTACTATTCCTAAAGGGGAGGGATATTAGGCCGACTTTTAGGTTTCAAAAGGTGAAAAAGCTAAGGCGACATACAAAACACATATGACTGCATATTAGGGGAAACATGTAAACAACTAAAAGGCGCATGTCTACATCGTCAAACAAAGCACATAAATAGCATGACTTAAACACTGTTAGGGTCTCAATTTAAGTACTAAGAAAAGGGGAGTTTTAATTGTTGAGGCAGACTGGTTTAATACATAACTCAGATAAGAAGTCCGAATTAGGCCTGCCTGCTGGTTGTAGCAGTTACTAATTAACAAAGGCGGATTTAGTTTTTATTGTCGTTATCACCTAGGGCTTGCCTAAGTGTTTGGGTGAGATCCTATAAATATGATATCTATTGCTGATTCAGAATGTAGCAAAGCAGTAACAGTTCTACAACAAACGATTTGAGATCCTATAGACATGCTTTCTAAACCGCGTTGAATAAAAGAGTAAGGCTATTTAAAACTAATTCAGAACAATACGATTTAGGCTGATTTTAAACTAGATAGTTTCAGATTTTTATAGACGTTGATATCTATTATTGCTAATTTTAATTCCTATAGACATGATATCTAGTCGAACGTGAAATGAAGCAGACAGTATTTACTCGAAATTCCTATAGGCATGATTTCTATAAAGGTATTGATTTTAATCTATTGGCATGATGTCGGATTATGACCACTTAGATCCTAAGATCATGGTGTCTAAGTGTGGTAATAAATATGCAGAATTGAAGACAAACCCTATAGGTATGTTATCTAAATGTAGAGTTAGACATGCAGAATTTAAACAAATCCTATAGACATGTTCTCTAAATGCAGAGTTAAACATGCAGAAAACAGGTCCTATAGGCATATTCTCTAGATGTAGAACATGCAGAATTTAAAGAAAACAGATCTTATAGGCATGATATTAAAATGCATAGGTAAACATGCAGAATTTAAAAACAACAGCTCTTATAGGCATGATATCTACTCTTAAGCATGCACAATTACCCGCTCCTTTTTACTAGCCAACCCCAATGTTTATTACACATTATTACAAACTGAATAATAAATTACAACATAAAAGTGTAAAAGAAGAAGTTACAACCAGAGGAAGCCTGATTCTTGACTTCCTCTCTGAGTTATGGAATAAACCACCTCAAATGCCATTTGTTTCAAAGCTTTTCTCAGAGGGACCCTGGACAGTGCTTACACCTAAGTTTTCATAACCCTAAGTTTATGAAAACTTAGGGTTTTCATAACCTAAGTTTATGAAAACTTGAGTGTGTCAAAGTTCCCTAAGGGTCTCAAGGGACCCTGGACAGTACTTACACCTAAGTTTTCATAACCAAGTAGAGATGAGTGCAGTGTGGAAGGGCCATCCCTTATGTGTCCAAGTTCAGAGGGAGCTCATGGGTCCCAAGGCAAGGATCACACAAGAGGGGCAAAACCTAAGCCTAAGAGTATAGTGGAAGTGCAGGAGCAGAGATTTTGTTTAAAAACTAGGTTGAGAATAGTAAGGTGTAAGGGTAATTTGAAAATAGTAATAGTAAAGCTAACACTACACAAAATTAGCATTTTTATACAGAGGGGTCAGGGGTTTGGGAATAAATCGCATGGAACATATGACCCTAAGAGGGGTCAGGTTTGGATATGCACATCTATAGTTGGTGTTGTCATGCCCATAAACCAGCCAAAGAACACAACACTTAGAGGGGATATGAAACATATGACCCTAGTGAAGGTCAGGCTTGGGTCATGCACAACAATGTCTAGTGTTGACATGCCCTCAAACCAACTAAAGAACACAAACACATAGGGGATATGGGGGTTTGGGATTCATAAGTCATAATAAGTGACTGACAGAGTTCATACATAAGAAAAATACATTAATTCAGAAGAGGAAGGGGCAGATTACAACGTGTTTGGTAATGTAACTGGATTAAACACAACAGGAACAGGCAAGAGTGAAGGAAATAGTAAGGAAACATGTCGTTGTTGATGCTGGAAGATTAATTAGAACATTCTAGTAAAGAGGCAAATGCAAAAAGAAAAGTAAGCAAATTTCCGCAACCTAGCCTTGGCTTTCAGCCATCTAGACAAGGCAGCAACACAAGTAGTAACAAAAAAAAAGAGCTTTGAGTGAAGTGTGTGTTCTGAACTCAAGTGGTTCGTGTGTTGAAAGAAGAGAAGGTGCATGGTATTTGTAGCCTCTTGAAAACGAGTGAAAGAGAGGTAATAAGTAAAGTCTTAACAAAAGATGGAAACAATCACAAATCAGAATCAATTAAACCTAGTGATTCCCTTTAATTAAGGGATCACTGTTTAACGGCATTAGCATGTTTCAATTAAGGGAAGAAAATCTATTTAAAAGCAGACTGATTATTGCCATAAAAGGAGTAGTAGTACAAACATTAAGTAAGCAATTGAGTCTAAGTACAAAAATTTGCTTATTTTGGAAATAGATTCAGCAAGGTAAATATTACAGTGACGGGAAAAGAACTAATCAATTTTGAACGGGCAAGTGAAATCAGGGTTCATAAAAGGGAAACTTTAGAAATCAGTCACAAGATTAAGATCAATCAAGGAAGAAACTTCAACATATAAGTAAAGTGAACAGGGTCACCAGACATGCGAGGCCAAACATATTGACAAGAGGGATAATCACAAACATGTAGTAGTGGTAGAAATAAGCTAGGGTTTAGTACTAAAGCAAACATTCGAAGCATAGTAATCAAGTAGTTCAAGTCACATTGAAGCAAATGGGAAGAAAATAGAGTATCAGAAACATGCAAAGGTCTCACAGTAGCAAGCGAGGAAACCTTTTGAAAATTTAGGGTTTTCGAAAAAAATTGAGTTAGAAAGATAGTAAAACTCAAAATCAGATGAGTCATATAAAGAAAAGAAAGTATAAAACCAAAGCTTTCAGTCGAGTCAAGTACTCAAACAAACAATTTCAACCCCAAAGACCTAGGGCTTTTCAACAACAATCGAGTTTTAAAAATGGTAACACAAATAAATCAAACAAGAACGAGGAACTTAATTAAACAAGTATACATTTAAACAAACAACTTTGGGATTCGAATGAGACCAAAAGAAATTAGGGTTTTCAACATGATGACTCAAGTAGAAGGAAAGCATAACACAACAGTTCAACATAGTAAGGTCATAAAACAACATCAAGAATCAGAGAAGAGATTTTTGAAATAACTTAAAGGATACCCTAATCAGAATAATGAAGAGTCATTTTGAAAACAATGTTGAAGAACCTTCGAGAAAAAAATGCTTAAAAGTTCATGGTAAGCACAGATCTAAAGTAGATCTAAAAGAAATCAAAAGATCTTAGAGATTACGGTTTCAAAAAACCCAAAATAAACGAGAAAGATCTCGAAAGTTAACGATCTAAACAGAAAATGTTAAGGACCCGTCTCGAAAGGCCATGAATGACCAGAGAAGGTCGTGGATGGTCGGACAAAGGCCATGAACACCAGTAGAGCAAGGACTGGACCAAAATCCTTCGAAGTCAGGTCATGAAACCATAGTACCAAACACATAGAGACCATGGAAGGCTGGTACAGGTCTCAGATAACCACGGAAAGCCATGGATTAGGTAGGTATTAGGGTGGATTAGGGTATGGTTTGATGGCGGCGGCTAGGGTTTGTAAGAATTTCAGAGAGAGCTTGAGAGAGAAGAGGGATTCAGAGGCGGCAGTTGGTGAGAAATGAGGTAGGGTGAAGGGGTCGTTTGGGTTAAAAGAGGAAAGAGTAACGGGAGCCGTCGATCTAATTGATCAACGACTGGGATTAAAGGGATTAGTGGGGAGTCCGGGTTGGGTTATTTAAACGGGTAAGGGGCCAGATTTAAAAGATATTGGGCTATGGGAAAATTGGGTCTGATTTGGGATTCAAATTAGGCTATAATTGAAATAGAATTGGGCTATCATTTAAATAGCCATTTATCCATATTTAAAATTATAAAAAATAGTAAATTGATTTTTGGAAATAAATTAAAAGTACGAAAATGATTTATGACATATAATTAACCATTTAAAAATACTCTACTTAATTTTTATGAATATAAACGCAATTAAATCCTAAAAGAGGCTAATATTGCAATTATATGAAATTTAGCTTTAAAAATATTAAATAAATTTGTACAAATATGCAAAAATTATTTTAGCATAAATATAAAAGTCCAATAAATGAATTACAAAAAATAATAATTTTTGGAAATAATTATTGTGTTTTTATTGGTAAAATAGGGGAATAAATTGATTTAAAAATTAAGGAAAAAGTTGGACATACTTATATATGCCTACATATGCTATTTTGAAGTTATTTTGCATATGAAAAATATATTGGGAAAAATTGGGTATCAACACATAGTTGACCTCAAATTAACCCTCAAATTATCTGACTCTGCGGCGATTATGCGGTTCACATAGCTATTCTGCAATCGCATAATGGACCACAGAAATGCACTTTTTTGGAAAACATTGTTCCTTAACTTTTTAATGCATAGATCAATCCAAATGGCAAGCTCGCCACGAAGAATTTTACAATCTCTAACCCATATACCTAACTTGGCACTATGAGCTTCGGGTTTTGAGTAGAAATTTTCACAGGGCCTAACAGCACATACAACAAAAGCATAAGAATCTAGCCTGTTCCCAAAAGCGCATCCTCAATAGCAACATCTTCGGCATCATCTCCTTGGGCGCACGACATCAAAGACAATATCTTCCAAGCCCAATCCCCTCGGGAGTCTCATCTTGACCCTCCCAGAATGGCATCTTCAAAAGGTAAGACATAGAAGAGGAAAGCGATGGAGAAGAGTAAAGTGACGAAGGAGAAGACAAAAGGAGACATAAAGTGTCTGGGTGAAAAATCTGGCTAGTATGAACTCCGCCAGTATTACTGATATAAAGCCACTTCTTGAGACGTTGCCTCGGCCTGGGAAGCAACAGTTAGTATAAAGCGCCACCATACCCCAAGGAATCCAAAGGGGGTGTAATGCGCCAAGCCGAGGAAGGAGGGTGAGCAGCGGTGTATAATCCGAGCCCCCTCTTGAGCAGATCCAAATACTTCTTCGGGTCAGAGAAAATCAATCCTCTGTTGCATCGCCCCGAGCTAGCGAAGACAACAATAACAATAACAATAACATCAACAACAACAATAGCATCAAGGTAGCATGGCTTCGCCTGACCAGAGAAGATCCGTGAGACAGGTCATAGCACGCTTGACGTCGCCATAAAATCTTGATGCCATGGGCCTCAAACATAGTGAGACAACAAAGAATAAAGACAGCAAGAAAGGAGGAAAGGATAGATATCGTAGGATGTTTGGATAAAAAACTGGTCACAAAGGGCCCCATTTATAGAAGAGAAGGGCAAAATAACAGGCAGTGCCGTTATCGCCCTTGAAATACGTAACGACAGGCGCATTCAAAGAAATCATGGGAGCCAAATCAATGGCAACATTATGGCCCCAAAGAACAAGAAATCACGACATGTCGAGATGGCCCTGAAAAAGCAAAACGGTGAAATGTTTCGACACTCATAAAGGATTTCATCATCAGCATTGCGTCATTATGGAAGCCCATAGAGTGGGATGTCAATCGTTTCTTGTCGCTCCTTTCTAAGAAATGCGGAGACTATCTATGTATGATGAAATCAGGGGGACCGATTTCCGTTGGTAAAGTACTTTAGGAGATCGCCTTAGAGGCTCGAGACCTCAAGCCGGATACTTCCCTCAAGATCTGTCGACACCCAGCCCAGGGATAATGTTGGCCGAGACCCCGACAAGCGTAGGAGGCTTCTGAAGAATGCATCTAGGGCTGATCAAGTCTACCAGGCAGCCTAATGCTAGTCTACATCTACGTCATGAAGCTAGTTAGCTGTCCCATCCCGCCTCCTTTATTATTTAACGTATACTGTACTAAGTTTGGATTCCCCCTCTTATAAAAGGGGAATCACTGGCACTTTGTAAGCAAATTGCTCCAACTATTATACAAAAGATCAATAATATCTCCCTTTTTTCTCTCTAACTTACATGCTCGAGACTACCTCTCTCATTTATTGCTTTCATACTTATTCTTCATTTATTGCTTGTTATTGGTCGTAAAGAGCCTCTTTTCAATTATATGCTAACTATTATTCCCTTCCCGGTTACCCCCGATAGCTCAAGCCCAAGCCCCGACATCGACCTCGAACCTAGGCATTGATCTCGAGGCCTTCCATCGACCAGTTCGAGGCTAGAGTAACTGATCTCTCGGTTTGATCATAGCTCTACTTTAGCTCGCATTTCATCTATTCTCTACATACGCCTAGCATCAACTGCCCTAACAAGTAGCATAAAAATAGATCACGTATTTTTAGAGTCCCATCAATAAATTTAATTGTTATTACCATTTTCACGGTAAACAGAGGAATTGCTTCTTATCTCTAATGTATTTGAACCTAAGACGGAATGATAGATAAGACTTAGATTCAAGTCTTATGTTAATTAAATTTCAATTTTACTATAAGTAGCCAAATGGCATAGATGACTATGAGTCATTCTTAGCCTTGTGGCATTTGTGCCATGTTTATTAGAGTGAAATTTTGTTAATTTTTATCCACTTATTAGTTAATTGGGTAATGTTTCGTTACCGGTTAATTAACCAATTACACACATAATTTAGAAATTGTCTCAAATTACTTAAAATTCTATATATTTATAATATACTTTATACATCATACTTCCGTGGTCATATAGTACCTTGCATGGTACTAGTGCATAATTATCGGGTATTATCGCTCGACCCGTATTTTATTCCAAATTGACCACTTTCAACGAAACTCGTTTTCTTTAATTCGTGTACCCTTTATCCTTCATGACACTTATTTATCGCTTGTTATAAATAGCGTAAATACGTTAACCTCAAGATAATCTCATCCCCGAGTATATGTCAATTAACTGAAGACAAAACTTTTAACGTACGAAAACGCGAGATGTAACATCTTTCTCTCCTTAGAAACATTCGTCCTCAAATGTTCAACTCCTCGTGATCTATATAACTTTGGAAGGGTCACCTTTGTAACAATATTACTACCAACTCTCCCCGTAGAAGCTTAATAACCCAACGCCACACAGGACCACAATTGTGAATAACGACAATGGCCTCACACGACCAACACAAGAATTTATACACGTACCTTATGGTTATGACGTCTTAGTCGGACCTTTATCTGGAGAAGGAGATAAGTAGGGATATATAGACTTCATGTCTTCCTCGGTCTCCCAAGTCATTTCGTCAATATTGTTGTTCCTTCAAAGTACTTTCACGGAGGCTACCTCCTTATTCCGTAGCTTGCGGATTTGTCGGACTAGGATGGAAATCGAAACTTCCTTGTATGACAAGTCCTCTGTAATCTGTACATCATCCGTGGTCACCACTTGGGTAAGATCACCAATACACATCCGTAACATAGATATGTGAAAAACCGGATGGACATACTCCAATTCTGAGGGCAATTCTAACTCTTAAGCTACTTGGCCCACTTTCCGAATGATTCTATAAGGCCCAATATATCGTGGGCTAAGTTTGCCTTTCTTGCCAAACCTCATTACACCCTTCATAGGTGACACTTTTAAGAATACCCAGTCATCAACCTCGAACTCTAAATCTCATCGTCGCATGTCAAAATATGACTTTTGATGACTCTGAGCTGCTAATAGTCGATCCCGGATCAATTTTACTTTTTCTATGGCTTGCTAAACTAGGTCTGACCCATGTAATCCAGATTCTCCAATATCAAACCACCCTATAGGCGACCTACACTTCCATCCGTAAAGAGCTTCGTATGGAGCCATCTGAATGATGGAATGGTAGCTATTATTATATGCAAACTCAATAATCGGTAGATGATAATCCCAGCTACCTTTGAAGTCTATTACACAAGCTCGTAATATATCCTCCAGTGTCTGAATAGTACGCTCAGCCTGTCCGTCTGTCTGGGGATGAAATGTTGTACTAAGACTTACTTGAGTCCCCAATCCTTTTTGGAAGGGCCTCCAGAAGCTAGCTGTAAATTGAGCTCCTCTATCCGAGATAATAGATACAGGGACACTATGCAGTCGTACTATCTCCTTAATATAAAGCCTTGCATAATCCTCTGAGGAATATGTAGTTATAACGAGCAGAAAATTGGCTTACTTTTTAAGCCTATCAACAATCACCATATCAAATCGAACTTATGCTGGGTACGAGGTAAGCCTATGATGAAATCCATATTGATTACTTCCCATTTCCAAGTCGGAATCTCCATAGCTTGTGATAACCTACTGGGTTTCTGATGCTCAATCTTAACCTGCTGACAGTTAGGACACTGAGCAACAAACTCCGCTATATCCTTTTTCATTCTGTACCACAAATACACTTCCTTAATATCATGATAAATCTTGCTCGCTCCTGGATGGACAGAATAACAAGAATAATGAGTTTCTGCCATAACCTGCTGATGTAGCCTTGCAACATTAGGGAAACATAATCATCCTTGATATCTGAGAAACCTATCTTCTGTAATTTCAAACGTTGTCTTCTCCTTTTGAAGGGTGTTATCCCTATAATGAACTAATATAGGATCCTCGTAGTGGCATTTCTTTACCTCAGTTACTAAAGAGAATGTTGTCGTATCGTGAATAGTAATTCAAATATTACCTAAGTCTAGTAATCGAACTCCAAGGCTAGTTAGCTGATGAACCTCATGGGTTATTCCCTTCTTTTTTGGCTGTAAATACGATAGGCTACCTATATATCTACGGCTAAGGGCATCGACTACTACGTTTGCCTTCCCCGGATAGTATAAAATATCAACGTCATAGTCTTTAAGTAGCTCCAACCATCTCTTTTGATGTAGATTCAATTCCTTTTTATTGAAGATGTACTAGAGGCTCTTATGATCCGTATAGATATAAGCATGAATGCCATGCAAGTATTGACTCCACATCTTAGTTGTCTAGAAGCATAAGCTACAACCTTACCATGTTGCACCAGCATACAACCCAATCTAATGCCTGAAGCGTCACAATAGATCACATAACCATTGGTCCCTTCTGGGAGAATTAGAACCGGTGCTGAAGTTAATCTGTCCTTTAATGTTTGGAAACTCTGTCTGCAAGCATCAGTCCATTCAAACTTTGCTCCTTTCTGAGTCAACTTTGTCAAAGGTGCTGAAAGGGAAAAAAATCCCTCTACAAATCTCCTGTAATAACCTACCAAACCGAGAAAGCTATGAACCTCCGTTGGTGTTGTGGGTCTAGCCCAAGTCTTCACTGCCTCAATATTTTGTGTATCCACCCAGATGCCTTCAGCCGAAATGATATGCCCAAGGAAAGCTACAGAGTTTAACCAGAATTCACATTTAATGAATTTTGCATACAACTTCCCTTTTTGTAGAGTTTTGAGCATAGTACGCAAATGATCTGCATGTTCATCCTCTGAACGAGAATACACCAATATATCGTCGATAAATACAATTACAAACAGATCTAAAAAGGGCCTGAATACACAGTTCATCAAATCCATGAACACTGCTGGGGCATTGGTCAAACCGAACGACATAACACAAAACCCAAAGTGCCCATATCTGGCCTTGAATGTTGTTTTTGGAATATCTTCATCCTTAACCCTTACCTAATGGTACCCGGACCTCAAGTCTATCTTTGAAAAATGCTTGGCACCTTGCAACTGATCAAATAAATTGTCAATCCTCGGAAACGGGTACTTATTCTTGATCGTCACCTTATTCCACTATCTATAATCAATACATATCCATAAGGGACCATCTTTCTTCCTCACAAATAACACAGGTGCTCCCCACAGTGATGTACTAGGTCTGATAAAGCCTTTTTCAAGCAAGTCTCTTAGTTGTTCCTTTAACTCTTTTAGCTCCGCGGGGGCCATTCTATAGGGAGGGATAGATATTGAATGAGTATTTGGTAGAGGTCAATGGCAAGCTCAATTTCTCGCTGTGGCAGAAGATTCAGAAATTCATCGGGAAACTCATTAACCAATGGAGTGGATTGAATGGTTGGTGACTCCACTTCAACATCCTGAACCCGAACTAAGTGATAAATATAGCCCTTTCTGATCATTTTCCTTTCCTTGAGATAGGAAATTAATCTTCCACTCGGCGATGTCGTATTACCTTTCCATTCCAAAACAGGCTCTACTGGAAATTTAAATCGGACTATCTTTGGTCTACAATCAACGTTGGCATGACAAGAAGCCAACCAAACCATACCCATTATAATGCCAAATTCTACCATATCTAACTCGATTAAGTCTGCTATGGTAGACCGAACATGAACTACTATTATACAACCCCTATATACTTGCATAGCTATCACTGAGTCCCCAACAGGTGTAGACACACCAAAAGGTTTAAGCAATTTAGGTTTTATTCCAAACTAACTAGCAACTAATGGAGTAACGTATGATAAGGTTGATCCTGGGTCAATCAGTATATCTACATCATATGAGAAGACTGATAATATACCTGTAAAAACATCAGGCGATGACTCCTGGTCCTATCGTCCTGCCAACGCATAAATGCAGTTATGAGGACAGCTTGAACTAGATGCTCCGCGTCTACCTCTACCACAACTCATTGGTGCTTGTAAACCTTGCCTAGGGGAGCATACTAATGATGACAAACCAGCTACAAATCCTGCTGGCTGAGCTATGCTTGCATTACCTCTCATCGGACAATCCCTCATAACGTGGCCCGGATAACTACAAGTATAACAAACACCTAATCCCATACGGCACTGCCTTGGTATGCTGCTTTCCACATTGAACACATCGTGGCAAGGTCGACCTCATCTGATTTGACTCACCCCTATACTGAGAACCTAAGGCCCTGAAATTCTAACCAGACCCTAAATATGAGGAATGATCAAATCTCTTATCGCCAAACTGAGGGGGTGCGCTAGCCGATGGCTGGGTTGGATACCTTGGGTACTGTAGCCTCTAACCACCTCGAAACTCACCAGAAGGACCCGAAGACATTGCTCTCTTATTCTGGGTCGTATCATGCTCACGATCGGCCCTCTATTTTTGTTTATTCTCCTCTAAACCCTGAGCGTACGACTGAATACGAGAAATATCCATGTTTGGCTGAAATGAGACAAACATACAATCGTTAAGGAAATGAGGCTCTAATCCCATCAAAAACTGATGAACTCGATCCTCCATCTTAGATACAATAGTGGGAGCATACCTAGCCAACGAATCAAACTGAAGACTGTACTCTCGAACATTCATTTTACCTTGTCGGAGGGTCAAGAACCTATCAACTCTGGCCCGCCTAAGCTCTGGTGGCAGATAATGACAAAGAAAAGCTTCTATAAACTCCTTCCATACTGCTGGAGGGGCATTCTCACCTATGGAAAATTCCCAAGACTCATACCAATTAACTGCAACATCTCAGAGTCTATAGGAAGCTAGCTCAACTGACTCAGTCGCAGTGGCCTTCATTACCCTTAACGTCCTTTACACTCTATCAATAAATACCTGAGGGTCCTCATTCGGATCTGCCCCAGTGAATACTGGAGGGTATAAATTAATAAAGTCACGAACCCTTACACTGACAAAACTATCTGCATGACCAGTACCTATTTTCTGATGCCGAGCCTGCGCGGCTACAAATCGGGTTAATAGCTGAATAACATCTCTTATTTCCTAACCTGGTGCATCCGACTGAGGTGCTGAATGTACAGGGACGGGCACTGGAGCTGGTGCCCCTCGGAGCTCTTCTAGAAAGGGCGGGGTATGTGAAGTTTAAGATGGAACCTCACCATTAGACTCTCCCCGAGCACTGGTAACTCATGGCGTTCGACTAGTAGTCTCACTAGCCACAGACTATCCCTTCTAGGTGGCCGTACTCTTTGGAAGCATCGCTAAAAATATTACATATCGTTAGGAACATGAATTCTTATATTGCACAATCTGATGTAAAAGGAGAGGATATTATATATCCTATATGTCTTTGTATACGGTGGAAATCGACGGCTCGATTTCATGGCATCTCGATGGTTTCCAGTAACCCACTCCGAGAATTCTCGTTAGTTCCACTTCGACAGTATAAGTAATGACAGGTCTCGAGGCAATGAAATTAACGATCTTGGTGGACCAGGGTGAAGTTCCCAAGGTACGTACGTACAGTTGGCCAGGTCTAGTGGTCAAGTCGGAAAAGCGAATCAAGGCATTAAATGGCTGTACCAGCCCATATATTTGTAATAAATGCACTTGTACTACGTTGGGATTTTCCCTCTTATATAAACGGGTTCCTTGTCATTTTGTAAACATATGTTGCTACATACTAAATATATTAGAACATTCACTTTGCTCTCTAACACTTTCTCTTGATCTTGTTATTTAATTAATTATTCGTATTTATTTTGTTCTATTCATTGTTCATCATTTATTTCTTATTATTGGCCATAAAGAGCCATCTTTGATCTATTTACAACTGTTAGCCTCCATCGACCACCCTCAATAGCTCACAGCCGAGCATCAGATTCGACCCCGAGGCCCCCGAATAGGCAGGCTTGAGGCCCCAATCGACAACGCTTCGGTTTGATTAATATCTCATTTTTAATCTATTATCTCATTTCTAAGTCTTTCACGTAGCATCAACTTCCTAACAACTAGCATAAATATACATCACGTATTTTTAGAACCACTAAATCAAATTTAATTATTATTACCATTTTCACGGTAAACAGTTTGGCACCCACCATAGGGCTAAAAATGGTGCACAACACACCCATAGACAAAACTCTACTAGACACGGTCTGTAGACAACCCTAGGATAGACTCTGATACCACTTTTGTCACGACCCAAACCAATGGGCCGTGATGGGTGCCTGAGTCCTACCTATCAAACACCCCTAAGCAAGCATCTAAGATATGAACCTGAATAACATATGCTGCATTATGAAAATAACATACATGAAGGAAACCTATCGACAAGGCATATGTACGTATACATGCAAAATATAGTAGGCGAGCCGACAAGGCTGTTATAGACAACTATACATCCAAAACTGAAAGCCGACAAGGCCACACACAACCCAACTAGACATATTGTCTACAGACCTCCAATAGAAATATAATTGTACAAAGACGTGACTGAGCCATGTCATACCCACATATATGTACAAATATATCGTACCAAAATCAAAAGCAACTCCGGATCAAGTGGAGCACACCAACTCTCGTTGATCAGCGATCCTAAGAAGGGGGACCGTCAGCTTGCCTACCTACACCTGCGGGCATGAAATGCAGGCCCCATGAAATAAGGCGTCAGTACAAAAAATGTATTGAGTATGTAAGGCATGAAAATCTGTACGTAAAAGGCATAAATGAAACATGGAATAAAGAAATCCATTCGTAAATATGAAACATTTATAATGTTATGCACATGCATATAGTCGTGTCATGCATGGATATAGGTGTACATAACATCAACAAGTCACCGAGGGCATCCCATCATATCATCTCGGCCACTATGGGCAACATCATCAACATATACAAACTGATCAGGTGGTGATGCGTATATAACGCTGTAACCTTTTTCCCGTATCCCATATAAATATATATACATATAAATACGCGTATATAACACCGTTTGGTCATGGGTCAATGTATATGCATGCATGAAAATATGTTAAAAATCTCAATATTCTTTTCGGATAAACTTTATCAACTACGTATGTATGCAGAGAATCCGGGGGCCCGATTTCCCCGTCATTAGGTCGTCTCGCGGTTATGCTCCTCGAGAATTGAAGCCGAGGTCGAGACTCACCCTCGGGGGTCGCCAGGTACCGGTCTCGGATGGCATTGCATTCTAACGGCTATAGTATGTGAGGGGGGGAATTCCCAAGGCACACGGCTTAATTTGGGAAAGCTGACCTACCTGGGGCCTGTCTCAAGATGTCACGTCCAGCCGTCCTGTCTCCATGCCTTTACAATTAATGCATTTTGTACTATAACGGGATTCCCTTCCTATATAAAGGGGATCCCCATCACTTTGTAACCCTCGGCTACTATTGCTCCAACCGTTCTACACAAGATCAATGATATATCTCTTTCTTTCTCTTTTCTCTCTAACTTACTCGCTCGAGGCTACTCTTTACATTCATTGCATTCATACTTGTTCTTCAATCATTGCTTGATATTGGACATACAGAGCCTTCTTTAATTATATCTTAACTGTTATCCCCTTCCCGGTTATCCTCGATAGCTCGAACTCGAGTCGGGTATCGACCCCGAGGCCTTTCATCAATCAGTCCGAAGCCCGGGTAGCAAGCCCCTCGGTTTGATTACTGCCCCGTCTTAACTTATATTTTGCCATTAAACTTCATACGCCTAACATCAACTACTCTAAAAACTAGTATAAAAATAGATCATGTATTTTTAGAGTCCCATTTACAAATTTGATTGTTGTTACCATTTTCATTGTAAACAGCTTGGCGCCTACCGTAGGGCTAAAAATAATAGTAATTATTTTCTTGCTGGTTTCGCTACATGACGCAAGTTATCTTTCATATTTTTCTTGTCCAAGATCTTCGATTTCAGGATAGAGCGCCCGGCTCGGTGAACAAAATGGTAAACCAGAACCTTAGTAACAACAAAGAGAAGGACACGACGGCTACAAATTTCGGTACACCACCGAACTCAACCCGGGCGGAATGGAAGGTTCTCTGACATGACGTCAACATGATTATCGGGGGGACCAGCATTCCCCAAGGACCCATGTTGAAACGAACGAGAACGTCCACTACGGAAGAAGGACCGACCCGGAATCGCATGCCCGAAGACACCCTCATATTTAGCAAGGAGGACCTCGAGGCCATGATAGGACCGCATAACAACACGTTGGTGATCTAGTTTCTTTTAAAAAATACCAGTATAAAGCGAGTGCTTGTGGATCCAGGTAACTTGGCCAACATAATTAGATTAGAGGTAGTATAAAAGCTGGGGCTGCTCAAGCGAGTCGTTGCCATCCCTTGAATCCTACATGGCTTCAACATGACCGGCGAAGTAATGAAAGAAGAGATCACCCTCCCAATTGACACATCTGGCGTGATTCAGAACACCGAGTTCCAGGTCATCGACGGTGACATGAGGTACAATGCATTACTCGGCAGGCCTTGGATACACAGTATGAGTACAGTACCCTCAACCTTGCATCATGTGATAAGGTTTCCCACGAGCGATGGCATCATGACCATACATGGAGAATAGTGGGTAGCGAAAGAAATGTTCGCGGACACCATGAGGCGCCGATCCCCACATGCTCGATCCCGGATGAGGATAGAAACACACAGGCCCTCGAGGATGACGAGGAAGATTTCTTCGCCCCCCAAACTTTCGTCGCCCACGAAGAATCTGATGCGACTAAATCATTAGGTGAAGAGCTGGAGAAGACCATTTTAATCGAGCACCTACCGGATCGTGAGGTATACTTGGTAATAGGGTTGACCCCCGAACTTAGGACATGGTTTATTCAATTTCTTGGTAAAAATATCAACTGTTTCGCCTGGTCACACCTAGATTTGGCAGGAATCCCTCCAGAAATAACCTCCCATAGGCTCAGCGTTGATCCCAAATTCAAACCCATGAAGCAGAAGAGAAGACCACACTCCAAGGTAAAACATGCCTTCATCAAAGAAGAGGTAGTGAAACTTCTTAAAATCAGATCCATTAAAGAGGTAAAGTACCCCGAATGGCTGGCCAACGTAGTAGTAGTTCCCAAAAAGGGGAACAAGCTAAGAATGTGCATAGATTATAAGGACTTAAATAGGGAGTGCCCCAACGATTCCTTCCTATTGCCTAATATCGAACACCTGATCGATGCTATGGCCGGCCACGAGACCCTCACTTTTATCGATGCCTACTCGGGGAATAATCAAATCCAGATGAACCCCGAGGACATGGAAAACACCTCGTTCATCATACGGTATGGTACATATTACTTTAACGTAATGCCCTTCGGGCTAAAAAATGCAGGGGCAATGTACCAGCACCTAGTCAATAAAATGTTCTAGCATTAAGTAGGTAAATCAATGGAGGTATATATTGATGATATGCTGGTTAAGTCCCTACGTGCATAGGACCATTTTTGCCCATTTGCAGGAAACTTTCGACATCCTCAAAAGCTACAACATGAGGCTCAACCCCGAGAAGTGTGCCTTCGGAGTGGGTTCGGGCAAATTCCTGGGCTTCATGGTTTCAAACAGGGGGATCGAGATCAATCCCAACAAGATAAAGGCTATCGAAGAAATCACAGTGGTGAATAATGTAAAAGTCATCCAACGGGTAATAGGGCGGATAGCGGCCCTAAGGTCATCAGATAAAAGTCACCACTTCTTCTCTCTACTCAAAAGAAAGAGCAACTTTGAATGGAATCCAGAATGCCAACACGCCCTAGAAGAACTGAAACGACACCTGACTAGCCACCTTTGCTGCACATACCCAAGGAGGATGAAACGTTGTACCTGTACCTAGCCGTGTCTGAGATAACGGTAAGAGGCGTACTGGTTCGAGAGGAGGAAGGTAAATAATTTCCTATTTATCATGTGAGCTGAACCTCGGGGGACGCCGAAATCTGGTATCCCCATCTAGAAAAATTGGCTCTCGCACTGATAAGCGCCATGCACAAGCTGAAGCCTTATTGTCAGTGTCTTTGTATCTGCGTTGTGTCAATGTACCTCCTTCGGAGCATACTGTATAAACCCAAGTTATCGGATCGATTGGCCAAATGGGCCATTGAACTCGGAGGGTATGATATCGAGTATCAATATCGAATGGCCAGCAAGTCCCAAATCCTGGCGGACTTCGTGGCCTATTTCTCGCCATCCCTTGTACTGAAGGTAGAGAAGGAACTTTTATTGAAATCAGGCACGTCCTCCGGTGTATGAACCCTATTCACAAACGGTGTCACAAACATAAGAGGATCCGGGCTCGGTATAGTCCTAAATCCACTCGTTGGCAGCATAATTAGACAATCCATAAAAACCCGCAAAGTTGACTAATAATGAAGAGCCGAGTACGAGGCTATGATTGCAGGTTTAGAGTTGGCCAAAAGTTTGGGGGCCGATACCGTCGAGGCAAAATGTGATTCGTTTCTCGTATTAAGCTAAGTGAACGGGAGATACGAAGCTCGAGAGGACAAGATGTAGAGGTAATTGGACAAAATCCAAGTCGAATTGTGCCACTTTAAAGAATGGACCTTAGTCCATGTATCCTGAGAGCAAAACAGTGAGGCCGATGCCCTCGCAAATCTGTGATCTTCTGCTGAAAAAGAAGACCTACTCCCCCGGAGCTGTTGTCCAGCTATTTAAATTAGTGGTCGAGGAAGGTCACACAGAGATTAACTCTACCAGTCTGATATGGGATTGGAGAAGTGAATATATTGTTTATCTAAAAGATGGGAAGCTTCCCGCAGACCAAAAGAATCGAGGGCCCTACGAACCAAAGCAACCCGGTTCTCGCTCAATAAAAATGGGACTCTGTATAGGAGAACTTTCGATGGCCCCCAGGCGGTATGCTTAGGACCAAGCGACACAGATTATGTGCTCCGAGAGATCCATGAGGGCACCTGCGAAAATCATTCTGAGGTCGATTCCTTGGTCCGAAAGGTGATCAGAGTGGGCTGCTGTTGGAACAACATGGAAGAAGACTCTAGAGAATTCATCCAAAAATGTGACAAGTGCCAGAGGATCGCTCCCAAGATCCACCAACCCTGTGAGCAACTACATTCCGTTTTATCACCATGGCCATTCATGAAATGGGGAATGGACATCGTCGACCCTTTGCCGACGGCACCAGGTAAGGCTAGATTCATTTTGTTTATGACTGATTACTTTTCAAAATGGGTAAAAGCACAGGCCATCGAGAAAATAAGAGAGAAGGAAGTCATCAATTTCCTATAGGATCAAATTATATGCCGGTTCGGAATCCCATCCGAAATAACATACAATTACAGGAGGCAGTTCATCGGGAGCAAGGTAACATAGTTCCTTGAAGATAACAAAATCAAGAGAATCCTGA
Organism: Nicotiana tabacum; assembly: GCF_000715075.1. Lineage (NCBI taxonomy): Eukaryota > Viridiplantae > Streptophyta > Magnoliopsida > Solanales > Solanaceae > Nicotiana > Nicotiana tabacum. Next base: position 35,990,215 of record NC_134082.1, read on the forward strand.
CAATGCCTTACCATCCATGTGCAAACGTCCAGGCCGAATCCATGAATAAAACCATCATTCAGAACTTAAAAAAGAAACTGGAGAGCGCCAAGGGAAAATGGAGAAAAATGTTGCTCGAGGTGCTATGGGCATATCGAACAACTTCAAAATCAAGCACCGGGGAAACACCCTTTTCTCTAGTGTATGATGCCGAGGCGTTGATACCGGTAGAAGTCGAGGAATCGAGCACCAGATTTCAGCACTCTAATAAAGGCTCGAATAATGAGGCCATGACAATAGCCCTCGAGCTACTCGATGAAAGGGGAGAAGCCTCGCTGATTCGGATGGCTGCCCAAAAGTATAAAATCAAAAGATACTATAACAGAAGGACAAATCTCCAATATTTTGGGATTGGGGACTTAGTTCTAAGGAAGGTTACTCTCAACACCCGAAACCCTACACTAATAAAGGAAAGCTAGGCCAGAATTGGGAAGGATAGTACCGTGTCCTCGGGATCGTTGGCAAGGGATCCTATAAGCTTGGCACCTTGGAAGGCGAACAACTTCCGAGCAACTAGAATGTATCGATGCTTAAGCGGTATTACTGCTAGGGCACCCGATCAGAAAATCCCGCAAAGATCCAGCAAACGTTGCACTCTTTTCCTTCGACCGAGTTTTTTTATCCCCTAATGGGTTTTTGGCGGCAAGGTTTTTAACGAGGCAACGTCCATGCACTTCCTAAGAAGGACTCAACTAGCCCGCCAGATTTTCTTCACAATCAATCTTGTACCGGGAAATGACAAACGAGGTTCCGATAGGAAATGGTGTACCGGGCCATACGGTCGAACGAACCATGTCCGCATAAGTCGGGCTTACGGCAACACAACGACATGTATTTACGCCAAGCAATCAAAGATTATCTTTCGCCAAAAGCATCTTGTACTCTAAAAGAAAATTCAGCATGCTCACGGCAAGGATCTCTCCACCGAGTACATCCCGAAATACTCAGAGACTTAGCGTCAATGATTTGGCATCCACACGAACTCAGAGTCGAAACTCCGTGCCCATACGACCCCAACAAGGCAATTCCGAGCTCACGAATAATGGCCTTTGAGCTTAAGCAAACTTGATGACTCAGAGACTGTCGTCAATCGCCATTCATTGGAAAACCAGAGGACATAAGACCCCAAGCAGGCAAACTCGATCTAGCCAGATCTATTTAACATAACAACAAAACCATAAGACCTCAATAGGCATGAAAAAATTGTAAGACCTCAACAGGCGTGAAAAATACTGTAAGACCTCAACAGGTGTGAAAAAACTGTAAGCCCTCAACAGACATGAAAAAATTGTAAGACCTCAACAGGCATGAAAATTTTGTAAGACCTTACTATAGGCATAAAACTCAATCCCAAAGTTTAGGCTATGTGTCGCATTTGTTAGACTCCCGAAAAGGCATACCCTTGATGTAGATGCCTAAACTATCACACTCGGGGATCAAAAAATGGCTCCGGACAAACACACATCACTACGGTCAAAACAGTTGCACTAGCTAAATTAACACGACTTGGGGACGCCCGACCATTGCTAACAAAATCATAGGCCATTACTTCGAATCTACTTTGAAAATAACCGGTTAAAACAGGCTACCCTCAACAGGCAAATGAGCTTCGACCATGTCAGCTCCAAATCACAAGGCTTCGAGCTACTCAGCCTACGAGCTAAACCTTCTGAGGTGCTCAAACATCGCCTCTAACGACTTGAAATCGAGGTTCTTCATGAACCAACGACGGCTCAAGCAAAATCATTTCGAAAAAAGACCTTAATGGGGGGAAAAACAAAGCCTACATATGCCTAAGGGCAAAAGAGTAAGATCCATAGTCGCCAGCCAAAGGAGCCTCAGGACCATACACTAAAAGGTCGCAACGACCAAAAGCGTAAGAGCCACTACCGCTAGCCTAAAATTTGAAAACTTGAGGATTAAAATGAGCTCGAGTTGTAACCCAATTCGGAGACCGGATCCAAAATAGTTAACTACACATGCCTAAGGGCATAGCGTAAGAGCCATCGTCACCAGCTCCACAAGCCTCAGGGCCACAAACAAAAAAGGTCACTTCGACCCAAGGCTTAAGAGCCATTGTCGCTAGACCATATAAAACTTGAGGGTCGATTGAGCTCGAGTCGAAGCCCTACTCGGAGACTAAACCCAAAACAGTTGAGCAAAAGTGTAATAGCTCTGATGGCAGTTTACATTAAAGGTCGCATTGACCAGGCGCATGAAAGCCCCCGGGCTTGCCTAATGAGCCACAAACGCAGGTCTAAGGTTTCTTCACAATTCTTGCTGAATTCCGGGCAAAGAGGGGAATAGAGGAAACAAAGCCTCGGATTCACTTTATACATATGCCAGTATGAAAATACTATATACAAAAGGAAGATCAACAGAAAAATCGACATGAAAATCAACAAAGATCCTAATCTATTGCCAAACTGGCATCCTCAATGGCTCCCCGAGGGTTATCGGCATCCTCAATGGCTCCTCGAGGGTTATCGGCATCCTCAATGGATCCCCGAGGGTTGCTCCCAGGCAATTACGAGTCCCCTAATGTCCCCTCCCCAGCAACATCTCCTCTCCTTGGTGATCCCGAGCTGCCTTCCGATGCACCCCCAATAGTCTGCTTTCGTGAAACCGGCCAGGCGCGATCCACAGCTCGAGGTAATGCCGGGCTAGCCTCATTAAACATCTTCTCAACGCAAGAATCTACGATAATAGCTCCCTCCCCATGCGAGGATACAAGAGCCTCAGCCTCGGTTTTGATCTAAAACAATGCAGCCACTAGTTCGGAATGGAGAGCCTTGTACTTATCACTATCCTCCTTCGCATCCTGGAGATGACATTCGATCAAGGTTACCTTCCCCTGGAGACTGTCCCTCTCGGAAGCCATTTTGTTTACGTATCAACTAAGCTCGAAAATTTCAGCATCTCTAGCCCGAAGCTCCCCTCTCAGCAGGGCGTTCTCCTTCTCAAACTGCACAAATTAGTTCTGACAAGTTAAAAGCAGTGGAATCTCACAAGGGCTGGAATAATAGTAAAAACGGGGAGTGAGTAACCTACTCAGTAAGATAGGCTTTCTCACGCTCGCAGCGGTCACCTCATCCTGATTCTAGGTGAAAGCCTGGTTATAAAGCACTTTAGCCTGAAGCCACGTAAAAAGATAAGTTAGAAAAATGAAGACCGGAACAGCCCAGAGCGGCAGACAAGGTTAGCAAAAATTACCCGCTCGCAAAGCATGCCCATCTCGCCGAAAATGAATGAAGCATCGACCTCGGGACCTCCCTTGAGAATGGTCGGCGACCTCTCGAGTGCATTTCCGACTTTGACTAATGCTCCTACTTTAGAAGTCTCTTCACGCGGGATGTCTTGCACTACGTAAGACGGTAGGATCTCTTCCTGAGGAGAATCAACAACAACCAAAGGGCTAACAGGATCAGCCAAAATCTCTGTCCGTTGTTCACCCTGGACCCCAGGTCCAGGCCCCTCCGAACTGCTCACCAAGGGCGTCCCAGCTCGGGAAGAATTCTGGCGACCTGCCAACTCGGGGGTAATGCTCGATACTCTATCCATTGCCTCACCACCACAAAGCTAGCCCACAATGGCATCAGAGTCCGGTTTGGGAGCATCCATCCCCACGGCCGGAGGGTCAGCCGAGTTTATACACTCTTTGGGGGCCATTGAGAAGTTGCTTCCTCCCTCACCTTAAGCTCGAGGGTTTCCCGTCGTCTCGGAGGTCAGGATTGCTGGTTCAACCTTGGAATCTTCCACCTTAACCCTCTTGAGCTCCGGAGGCCCAACCGGCAGACTTCCCTGCCTTTTCTTGTAAGGATGAATAACTCTACTAACGGCGATCTACGTCAAAGTATGCGGATGCAACAATGCTCAGAGCTCACCATGGTCTTTGGCTTCCTACCGATCTCAGGATAAATCTCTCCACACTCGTACGGTATATGGGAAAATCGAGTATAAGCGGCCAACCCAACCCTGGAGATCCGACACCGCACTAGGGTAGATTGCTATGGCTGAAAAGGCGAAAAAAGAAAAGTTAGATGCTTGAAGAAATATCACTAAAAAGAAGCAAGGACAACACGTTTACTTACGCCCAACATTCCACTTCTCATGGAACGACATCTTTTCCATTGGAATTAGGTCAGACGTCCTCACTCGGACGAAGTGGCTTACCCATCCCTCATCCCCGAGCTCCTTGGTATAGGAAAAAGGGATCTCGGGGCTCGGCAGTGAAGCTTGATTAAGCCCACACGGAGAAGATGGGTACTATACATCCGAATCAGATAGTTGAGGGTGAAGGGCATCTCCTCTATCATGTTCGAGTAATGCTTGATCATATAAACCACATGCCATAATGAAGGATGAATTTGGCCTAGAGTCACTTGAAAACTCCAGTAGAGGTCAAGAATCATGGGATCGATCGGGGACGAGGATGGCCCCACCAGCCCTAAGGTAAATGGGTAGGTGTGTACACTCAGAAAGCCGGCTTTATGACCCGTAATATCTTCCTCTAGAGAAGGAATCTCCAAAAGCACGGTATCCCGCCAGTGACGGGCAACCCTCACTCTCTAAACGTCTATTATCTAGCTGATATACCGAGTTACAGGCTCGCGACGCCCTGGCTTCGAGGAAGGTATCTCGACCTTGAAATTAGAGGTCATCGTAAAGGATCCTGGGACGCATTCCTCAGAACAAGGGGGAGTATCCGCTTTGCCTTGAGAGAAAAATGAAGAGGACGAACCTGCGACCTCCTGGGAAGCAGAAGTGGAAATTTTTGCCATCATTGGGAGATTCTGAAGGAAGAAAAAGAGTTGCGTTCCTGAAAGAGAACAAGAACGAAAGAAGAACAAACCTTATTAGGGGTTCTTCGCACGAGATGGGATATAGAAAAAAATAGGGGAGTATTTATAAATGCACCGTGTGTGCATTGAAGGAAGCCAAAAGGCAGCCAACCGCCGCAATCATTGGGGAAACCTGCAGGAACAACGCGCATGATGCCTCTTGGCACCTCGTAGTCGTTGCCGATTGCAAGAATATCGAAGGAAGCAAAAGTTCAGGATCATATCTTATCATTTCATACCGCTTTCACTCTAAGAAACACAGAGACTATCTCTATGCGGTGAATCCGAGGGCCCAATTTCCCCATCATTAGGTCATCTCGCGGTCATGCTCCTCGAGGATTGAAGCTGAGGTCGAGACTCACCCTCAGGGGTCTCCAGGTACCGTCCTTGGAGGGCATTGCGTTCTAACGACTATAGTATGTGAGGGGGGAATTCCCAAGGCACACTGCTTAATCTAGCAAAGATGACCTATCCCGGGCCTGTCTCAAGATGTTACATCCAACCGTCCCGTCTCCATGCCTTTACAATTAATGCATTTTGTGCTATAACGAGATTCCCCTCCTATATAAACGGGATCCCCATGACTTTGTAACCCTCAGCTGTTGTTGCTCTAACCATTCTACACAAGATCAATGATCTCTCTCTCTCTCTCTCTCTCTCTCTCTCTCTTTTCTCTCTAACTTACTTGCTCGAGGCTACTCTTTACATTCATTGCTTTCATACTTGTTCTTCATTCATTGCTTGATATTGGCCATAAAGAGACTTCTTTAATTATATCTTAACGGTTATCCCCTTCCCGGTTACCCCCGATAGCTCGAGCTCGAGTCGAGTATCGACCCCGAGGCCTTTCATCGATCAGTCCGATGCCCGGGTAGAAAGCCCCTCAGTTTGATTACTACCATGTATTAACTTATATTTCCCCATTTAACTTCATACGCCTAGCATCAACTGCTCTAACAACTAGCATAAAAATAAATCACGTATTTTTAGAGTCTCATTTACAAATTTAATTATTGTTACCATTTTTACTGTAAATAGCATATTATTTTGAGACCCATGAAGAGAATATATAACAATATGTCACATGGGGAATCAAGAATGAAGAGACCCCTAGTATTTCTATAAATGAAGTCATTTATAAAAACCGTGTATTTGCTCATTTCTTCTGTATAATTGGACAATGCCAAAAAGAAGGAAGGGGTAGCCTTAATATACCGGGAGTAGGGAAAATTTCATATACTATTCTTGGCGAAGATTGCATCGTACTCTTCTAGAACCGCAAAATTCCACATTGCTACTGTTCCAACAAATTCTCGTTGGAAGCTTTTGCTGTTTTGAAGCTTTTTTTGGAACGAAGACTTAGCTTCTGATTGTAACATTTCTCTTGAATTTTTTTAAGGATGAATTTCTTCTCATCTCTAGTGTATTTGAACCTAAGTAGGAATGATAGATAAGACTTAGATTCAAGTCTTATGTTAGTTAAATTTCAATTTGACTATAAGTAGCCACATGGTATAGATGACTATGAGTCATTATGAGCCTTGTGGCATTTGTGCCACATTTTTTGGAGTGAAGTTTTATTAATTTTTATCCACTTATTAGTTAATTGGGTAATATTTCGTTACTCGGTAATTAACTAATAACCCGCATAATTTAAAAATTATCTCAAATTACTTAAATTTATGTTTATTCTTAATATACTTTATACATCGTACTATCGTGGTCATATGATACCTTGCATGGTACTAGTCCATAATTATCGGATATAATCGCTTGACCCGTATTTTATCCCAAATTGGCCACCTTCAACGAAACTCGTTTTCTTTAATTCGTGTACCCTTTATCCTTCATGACATTCATTTATCGCTTGTTATAAATAGCGTCAATACGTTAACCTCGAGATGCGAGATATAACAATGATAAATAGCGTCAATACGTCTATGTCAGTTAACTGAAGACAAAACTTTTGAACATACGAAAATGCGAGATATAACAATGATAACCTCATACGAACTGACCCATATGCTCAAAACATCAAAATAACATCTACAATCTAGAATTAAACAACTCAAGGATTTTAATGTTCTTAAACTTCAAATTTTTAATTTTTCACGATAAGCATCAAAATGCCTCAGGTCTCCCGAGACCCTAACTAAACATGCGTACACGTACAAAATCATCATGCGAACCTACTGGAATTATCAAAACACTGATATGATGCCGTTTACCAACAATGTTGATTGTGGTACACTCTATCCGTTTTAAAGTTCAAAACCAAGTTTTCTTGGAAAAATTACATTCAAACTTTTAGAAAATTAGAACGGACCATGCATGCAAGTCATAAATAATTAAATAAATATATATATCAGATCTCAATCATGAAATGGGAAACTAGAACTCAAAATGACCTATCGGGTCGTTACAATCTCCACCTCCAAAAGAAACGTTCGTCATCGAATAGACATAGAAATACACCTGAACTGGTAAAGAAATATGGATATATACTCTTCATATCGGACTCGAACTCCCAAGTAGTCCTCAATTAGCTGACCTTTCTAAAGCACCTTCATCGATGGAATTTCCTTTGATCTTCACTTTTGAACTTGCCGATCAATATAGCTACCTGCTCTTCTTCATAAGTCAGATTCTAATCAATTTTCACAGTTTTGAAGTCCAATACATGCAACTTGTCTTCATTGTACTTCCAAATCATAGAAACATAAAATATTGGATGTACCTCCTCCTAGAGTAGGAGGCAATGGAAGCCTATTGTAACGACTCGACCTGTCGTTGTGAGCATTAGCATTTCGTTCAGTGATTTGAGGTCTTAGATGACTTCATATTGTGTATTATGTCTCACGTGCATGGCCAGTTTTGATTTTCAAGTGATTCGAGATTAATTTGAAAGAATAATTCTCATTTTAGAAGCTTTAAGTTGGGAGAGCTGACAAAAGTTTGACTTTTGCATATTTGATATCAGATTGGAGCTTTGATGATTCTGTTTCATCTAGATGATGATTTTTTGACTTAGGCATATGCCAGAATTGAATTTGGAGGTCCCTAAGTTGATTCGGCTTGTTTTTCCTAAAGTTGGCAATTTGAAGGATTAGAATTTTCTTAATTTTGACCATGATTTGACTTATTGGCTATTGGGTTTGGATTTTGGTTTCAAGACTTGAAATATGTTCATTTTGTCATTTGTGACTTGTCTACAAAGATTGACATCATTTCGAGTTGATTTGATAGGAATCAGATGCGTGGTTGTGTTTTTAGAAGTTTCTGAGTTTCATTGTAAATTTTACGTGTTTTGACATTTGATTCATAGTTTTAGATGTTATTTTTAGAATATCTTTAATTGTTGAGTTATTTCTTCTTTATTGTGTGGTTGTTGAGACCTTGTGTACATTGTAGTTAAGTCACGAGATATGAGTTTTTATGACATTGATATTGGTGTTTTGGAAATGTTGTGGCATATGGGCACGTGTGGTGCAGTTGATGTGTTGTATGATTGTGATTTTGGCACATGTGGACTTGTGAATGGATTGTCAGGGTGTTGCACGATGTTTCTACAATGCTATTGTTATTATTGATTTTGCACATGCGGCGAGACAAGACAGGCTATATATATATATATATATATATATATATATATTAGGTTTGTGTATGTGGTGAGACAAGGTTGAATAATTATTGATGTACGTGTAGCGAGACAAAACGACATTTACTTTATTGTTGTACACGTGGCGAGACAAGGGGTTCTATGTCAGGGATGATATGTGATGGCCAGGGAGTATATTATTGATGATATTCGTGTGGTGGTGTGACTTCCGTGTGTGTGTCATGCATATTACGTGATTTGTTGTGTTGTTTACAATATGCTATTTAGTGTCTCTAATATTACTTGTTGATTTGAGCTGTGATCGTACACTTGCACATGCATACATCGTAATATTTCACCTATACCAGTCTAGGAGTATGAATCTTGATGTTCATTTACCATGTGCGTGTATTCTTGTATATCTGTCGTCTGTGTATGGATTGGACTAGTGGCACATGAGTTGTCCTTGCGAATATAAGATATTGTTACCTCTGGCACATGAGTTATCCTGGTGGATATGAGATATTGTTACCTTTGTGTCATGACCCGACCGATCATTTTGAGCTTTAGCATTTCGTTCAGTGGTTTGAGGTCTTGAGTGGATTCATATTGTGTATTATAACTTGCGTGCATGGTCGAATTTGATTTTCGGATGTTTCGGGATTGATTGGATGAGTAATTCCTCATTTTAGAAGCTTAAGTTGGAAATATTGATCGAGGTTTGACTTTGCTAAAAATGACCACCGGGATGGTGTTTAGATGGCTTCGATAGGTTCGTGTAGTGATTTTGGACTTAGGTGTATGCCTGAAATTCAATTCGGAGGTTCCTAGGTTGATTTTGACTTGTTTTACCGAAGTTGGCAATTTTAATGTTTAGAAATTCCTTAGGTTTGACTGTGGTTTGATTTATGGCTATCAGGTTCGGATTTTTGTTTTGGGACTTGGAATAGGTTCGTTATGCTACTTGAAACTTGTCTGCAAAGTTTGGCGTCATTCAGAGTTGATTTTATAGGAATTGGATGTATGATTGTGTTTTTATAAGTTCTTGAGTTTTAATGTAAAATTTCATGCAAGTTGATGTCCGGTTCGTGGTTCTAGATGTTATTTTAGTATTTTCATCATGCAAGCGAGTTCGTATGATGCTTTTAGACTTGTGTGAATTTTGTCACGGCTCCGAGGGCTCGGGTGAGTTTCTGACACGTTTCAAAGTGTTTGGAAGAGTTTTAATTCTGCTGGTTTTTGAACAGGTATTGTAGGTCTCGCAAATGCTAGATTTTGTTTGCATTTTCGAGAAGGGAGTCGTATTTGCGAAGACTGCTGGGGTCTATTGGGTTCTCATTTTCGAACAAATTGTTTTCTTTTGCAATGGGGGTCTGGGCTAGGCTGGATCACATTTGCAATCATTCGGTCGTTGTTGCAAAGTGTTTAGTATTCACATTTGCGATAATATAGTCACATTTGCGACGTTAGCAGGACTATGACAGATGTCTCCTTTGCAATCATTCTTTGCATTTACGAACCCCTATTCGCATTTGCGACACCTGCGCCTGAACATAAGGGTTGAAAGTCAGGATTTCACCTCTTTTCTCTCATTTTTGAACCTTAGATTCTGCAGGAGGCAATTTGGAGAAGGGATTTTCATATACAATCATTGGGTAAGTGAATTCAATCATGTTCTAACTATATCGCATGATTACATATGAGACTGAACATCAAATATTTTGAGAATCAAAGTGAAATTTTGGGAAATTTTGTCTATGTTTTGAAAAATGAAAATTTGAGATTTGAGAGTCGAATCATACTCATATTTCGAAAAAACATATATATGGACTCTTGGAGTTATGGGTAGTCAAGATCTACCATTGGACCAGGGTTTTGACCGGGAGGCCCAAGGTTGTCTTTTGGAAAATTGTACAAATATCATAGCTTTCCATATTGGAATTGGTTTTCCTTGAATTATTTGAGGGTATCAAGTCAATTTTGGTTAGATTTGGGTGGAGCGGAGTTGAATTGTAAAGGAAAAGCTATTTTTGAGTGTTGATTTGGCCTAGTTGAGGTATGTATCTTGCCTAGTTTCGTGTGGGAGAGCTCCCCCTTAGGATTGGGTTTGATTGTACTATTTGATTATGTGAAAGACGTGTACATGAGGTGACGAGTATGTATACGACCTTATATGTGGAAATTGATCGGTTTAGACTCTTAGGCTTCTTCATGCATCTAATTGAAGTTGTCATATCATGCTATAATTTCCATTGTTAAGTTTACTTCTCACATGCTATATTTAAAGTTGTTAGTACATGCTCTATCTTTTGTTGTCAAGCTTACTCATATATGCTTTAATTGAATTTGTTACCTCTTTTATTGTCGAGTTATTTTTAGTTGAAGTTCATTTCATGTTACCCCTTTTATTGTTGATTTATCCTCACTTGAAGTCGTTATAACATGTTAACTCTCTTACTATTGAGTTATTCTTATTTGAAGTCATTATTATGTGTTATCTCTTCCGTTGCTGAGTTTATTATTCTATTTCATTATGTTGTTGTGTTTTGGCGTATATGGAATTTTTGAGAGGATTGTAAGGCTTTTCGCACATGAGTTGTCCGTGATATTGCTATTATTGATATTTGCACATGTGGTGCGAGAAGTCGGGCTATATATATGTTGGGTTTGTTGTCACGACCCAAACCGATGGGCTGCGACAGGCACCCGGTGTCTTACTCAACTGAGTACCAACATAACGTATCTTTTCATGTCATATTATCATAGATAATTGAGCCGTAAGGCTGCCGTGAGATAAATAGGGTACAATATGTAATTCCAACTTATACATAAGACATAAGGGCCTATGAGACCAAAATAAGCACTCGTATACTGAACATAGGCCGACAAGGCCATACAATCTTTTACATACATGACATCTGTCTACAAGCCTCTAAGAATACGTATTTTCCATAAATGTGGGGATAAAGTCCCGCTATACCAAACATACACATCTAAATCATACTAACCAAACAAGCACTCTGAAGAAAATGAAGCGCACCAACATCTTCCGCTGAGCTGATAGCCTACTTGGAGGGCTCTCGACCTGGGTGCATGAAATACAGCGTCCCCAAGAAAAAGGGGACGTCAGCACGAATAATATACCGAGTATGTAAGGCACATAAATAATTACATAATAGACATGGGAGAAATATATAGTAAATGACTCAACCTGTATGTCTAGATAACTTCATAAATCATGAAATAATTATAGTGTCATGCATATGCGTATGAATGTCATGTCGTGCATAGGTACATGTTTCATAACATCATTAGCCTCTGAGAGCATCCCATCATATCATCTCAGCCACTGTGGGCAAATCATCAATGTATACCAGCTGATCAGATGGTGGTGCGTATATAACGCCGTAACTTTTTCCCATATCCCATATACATATATATATATATATACATATATACGTGTATATAATGTCATCTGGTCATGGGTCAATGTACATGAATGCAATGCATGAAAAGCACATCAATAAAATCTCTTGGAGTGTCATAAGACCATTATGCCTTTGAATAATATCATGAAGTAAACTTTTTCAACTTATGTATTTTTCTGAGACCCACGAACAAATGATAGAATAGACACATGGGGAATCAAGAACATAAGCATTTCTAATATTTCTATGAATAGAGTCATGTATGTAAATTGTTCATTTGCACGTTTCGTTAGTGTCGTATGGATCATGCCAAAAGAAATAAGGGATAGCCTTAACATACCTGGATCAATTTTCTTGACAATTCCTATAACACATGTCTTGTGTGATGAACACGTAACGACGGGTTGAAGTAGGAAAAAATATGTATGATATTCTTGAGAAGGATTGCTCTGTACTCCATTAGAATCGCAAATCACGCATTGTTGTAATATTACTAAATCCTGTTTGAGTGAGAGTTAAGAAACTCACGTTGCTAATGAAGTTTATACCTTCATCAAAATACTAATCACGTTGCTAAATATGTAACATACCTTTATTTACTAATTGAATGCATATAAGAATGCGTGTATGCATTATGTGTGACGACCTGGCCGATCGTCTTAAGAATTAATGCCCCAATCCCCTATTAACTGCTTTCTCCAAGTTTATTTCTGCTAATGTGATTTGCCGGGATGCTAGGTTTTGAGTTTTGAGGAGTTTTGGGACACTTAGTCCCTAAATGAGAGCTTAAGTGTTAGAAAGTTGACCGAAGTTGGAACAGTGGGGAGACATCCTCGAAATGGAAATCCGACAGTTCCGTTAGCTCCGTTAGGTGAATTTGGGGCTGGGAGAGTGTTCGGAATGTGTTTTGGAGGTCCGTAGCTAATTTAGGCTTGAAATGCCGAAGTTTGAATTTTTGAAGTTTCTGGTCCGATAGTGAGATTTTGATCCGAGGGTCGGAATGGAATTCCGGAAGTTTCAGTAGTTCCGTCATGCCATTTGGGATGTGTGTGCAAAATTTCAGGTCATTCGGATGAGATTTAATACAGTTTTTGATCGAAAACATAATTTAAGAGTTCTTGGAGTTCTTAGGCTTGAATCCTATGTGAAATTGGTGATTTGATGTTGTTATAAGCATTCTGAAGTGTTGATCAACTTTGAACGATGTCATGGGATGTGTTGGTATAATTGGTTTGAAGTTCCGGGAGTTCCGGGTAGGTTCCGGGATGTTTTAGTGCAAAAATCATAGCTGTAGCAGGTCTACAGGGGTTGAACGCCCCAGAACTCACTCACGCGGTCCGCACAAAAATTAGTTCGCCCGCGTGGAGTGTTGTGCGGACCGCACAAAAGCGGGCACAGCCGCGGTAGGCATCGCGCGGACCGCACAAAGTGGGGCGCGGCCGCGGTGAAGGGCCCTCCCGCTGGTCCTATTTCGGAAGATCTTATCTTTTGATCTACAAGCTATTTGAGGTGATTCAAAAACGAAAGTTGTAGCCCTTCGTGTCTAGTTTCCAGAAAGATAAAGATATCGCAATTTGTACATCTATAGCAAAAGTTATGGCCAAAGTACTAAAGCCTGTCACTGCAGCGGGAGGCCTGTGCGGCCGCACGTTGCCTTTGCGCGGACCGCACTGGCTTGCGCGGACCGCGTGAGTTTTGGTGCGGCCCGCAGTAGCTGGAAACTACGAGGTTTTGGGTTTTATTTAATATTTTGACCTAGAGAGCTCGGATTTTGGCGATTTTTTGAAGGTTTTTCAAGAAATTCATCGGGGTAAGTGATTTTAACTCAGATTTGGCTAGAATACATGAATCTAACACTGAATTCATCATTTAATTCGTGATTTGAGAGAGAATTTGGGAAGAAAATTGTGAAACCTTTCAAAAATGTAAAATGATGATTTAAAGGACCAAATAGTGTCGGAATTGTATAATTTTCGTATGGTTAGACACGTGAGAGTGCGAGGTTTCTGGGAATATAATTTTTTACTGATTCCAAGCCGTGGGCCCGAGGGGCGTTTTTGGTCATTTTCCATAATTTCGCGTATTAGCTTTGAATTAAAACATAGGATCATTTGTTTGAGATGATATTTACGATATGCAATTGAATTGATTAGATTTTGGCCATTTGGAGTCGGATACTCGTGGCAAAAGCGTGGTTTCTAGTTGATTTTGAGTCGGTTCGAGGTAAGTGGCTTGTTTAACCTTGTGTGGGGGACCTTTCCCCATAGGATGTGCTATATTTGATAATTGAAATGCCCTGTACGTGAGGTGACGAGCGCGTACTTGAGCTAATTGTTGAAAATCCGGTTTTTCCTTAAGTATTTCAATTGAGTACTTTTCTTGTTTTAATCTACTTGTGAATTTAGCATGTTGCTAGTCTAGAAAGGCATGTTTAGTTGAATTAATTGCCTATTTGCTTAAATTTCCTGAATTGCATTACGTGAAACATGTTAGGCTAGAAATAAATGTTTACTTGGTACGAAATTAGCGTTTAATTTAATATTACTGTGTTGCTGCTCTGTTTTTTAAATTGGGACTACAGGTTAGATTCCCGGGAGATTCCCCCTGCACATTTACTTTGGGACTACGGGTTAGATTCCCGGGAGATTCCCCCTGCACATTTACTTTGGGACAACGGGTTAGATTCCTGGGAGATTCCCCCTGCATATTTACTTTGGGACTACGGGTTAGATTCCCGGGAGATTCCCCGCACATATATTGAGGATACCGAGAGATCCTCGGGATACTTAGAGATCCCCGGTTACTTTCCTTATGGTTTGCTTTCATCACTGTTTCCGTTATTGTACTCTTATTATCCTGCATAGATTCTTACTAACCTCAGTTGGGCCCTGACCTTTCTCGTCACTACCCAACCGAGGTTAGGCTTGGCACTTACTGAGTACCGCTGTGGTGTACTCACGCCTCTTCTACGCATGTTTTTCATGTGCAGATCCAGGTACCTCTACTCAGGCGCACTATCAGTGAGGCAGGAGGACTACGGAGACTTCGAGGTAGATCTACTGCGTCCGTAGACCGACGAGTCTCCCTCTTTATTCTATCTTTAGTACTTAGTTTGGAGCCTCACTATACATTTCTGTAGCCTATGTTTTCCCGTGAGTTTCCGGGTTTTGGGATTGTTTGTCTTGAGATATTGAGTTGTATATGCTGAGCGACATTCAGTACAATTTCCTTTTTAGATAATTAAATATGGTATTCTATTTTTCCGCAAGTGTTAGGCTTACCTGGTCACGAAGACTAGGTGCCGTCATGACATGTTCACGGTTGGTGAACTAGGGTCGTGACAAGTTGGTATCAGAACTCTAGGTTCATAGGAGTCACGGAACACATGCCGGTTTATTAGAGTCTCGTTAATCGGTACGGAGACGTCTGTACTTATCTACAAGAGGCTATGTAATTGTTTAGGAAAATTCTTCACTTCATTGATCTCCTTGTCATGTGATATTTTTGACATCAATTCTAAACTTCTGTCTTCTATTCTCTCACTGATGTGAGGACACGTGCTACTCGGGACGATCAGGCACCCGCACCCCCTCCTACAGCCGTCAGAGGCAGGGGTAAGGGTAAAGGCCGTGGACGTGCACCTGGTGCAGCCAGAGCACCTGCGCGAGCTGCTGTTGAGGTACCGCCATCAGATCCAGTCGGAGTTCAGGCACACGACACGCCTGCAACCACTACTACTCCAGCCCTTCAGGAGACATTCGCATAGTTTATGAGTATGTACACCACGCTGGCTCAGGCAGGGTTGCTTCCCCTTGCTGCAGCCACATCCCAGGCCGGGGGAGGGGCACAGACTCCCGCCGCCCGCACTCCTAAGCAGCGAGTGCAAGTTGAGCAGGTCCCAGAGATCATTCTTGTACAGACTACAGTACCAGTTCAGCTCGAGGATGGGGCAGCTGCTTCTGAGGATGAGCAGCGGAGACTCGAGAGGTTCAAGAAGTATGATCCTCCGATTTTCAGTGGACTAGCAACAAATGATGCCTTGGGATTTCTGGAGGATTGCCACCGTATTCTTGCACACTGGGTATTACCGGATCGAGCGGGGTTTCCTTCACTGCTTTGCAACTTCGGGGAGCCACCTATGAGTGGTGGCACACCTATAAGTTAGACAGTCCAGACGAGGCTGCTTCACTAACTTGGACCCAGTTCTCAGATATGTTCTTGAGAGAGTTCGTTCCTCAGAGCCTCAGGGACGCATGGCGCGCAGAGTTTGAGCATTTGCGCTAGGGAGCTATGACTGTTTCAGAGTATGCTATCCGTTACACCAGATTGGCTAAGCATGCACCAGCCTTGGTTGCTATTGTCCGCAAAAGGGTTTGCCGATTTATTGAGGGGCTTATTCCTCCCATCAGATCTAGCATGGCTCGTTAGTTGGAGATGGACATTTCTTATCAGTAGGTGGTGAGCATTGCTAGGAGGATTGAGGGTATGCATGCTAGAGAGAGAGAGGAGAGGGAGGCCAAGAGGTCTCGAGAGTGGCATTATTCTGCTGTCCGTACCCTAGCTGCAGGTCATCATGTTAGGGACTATAGGAGTCGCCCCGTTCATTCAGCTCTTCCAATAGCCAGCAATGCTACAACTCCTCCTAGACCTCAGGAGCCTTATTATGCACCTCCGATTTCTAGCGCGCCTCCTGCGCGGGGTGCTTTCAGAGGTCAGTCTAGCAGACCTAGCCCTAGCCAGTCACAACCACCACATCCTCCCAGAGCTTGTTTCGAGTGTGGTGACACATGCCACTTGGGGAGGGAGTGCCCTAGACTTGGGAGGGGTGCACCTCCACAGACTTCTCAGCCACAGCATGCCCATCAGAGTTCTCAGGCTATGGTTACAGCTCCAGTTGCTACCCCACCTACTCAGCCAGCTAGAGGTGGAGGTCGGGTAGGTAGAGGTCGCCCTAGAAGGGGAGGCCAGGCCAAATATTATGCCATTCCTACTCGTATCGAGGCTGTTGCCTCCGATTCCATCATCACAGGTATTATACTGGTTTGTCATAGAGATGCATCGGTTCTATTCGATCCAGGCTCCACTTATTCTTATGTGTCTTCTTATTTTGCTCCGTATTTGGGTGTAGCCCGTTGAGTTATCCTGTTTATGTTTCTACTCTTGTGGGAGATTCTCTTGTTGTGGACCGCGTTTATCGGTCGTGTTTGGTTACTATTCGTCGTTTTAAGACTAGAGCAAATCGATTGTTACTCAAAATGGTTGATTTTGATATTATTCTGGGCATGGACTGATTGTCGCCCCATTATGCTATTCTTGATTGTCACGCCAAGACCGTAACGCTGGCTATGCCAGGTATTCCGTATGTTGAGTGGAGTGGTACTTTAGATCACACTCCCAGTAGAGTTATCTATTTTCTTAAAGCTCAGCGTATGGTTGGAAAGGGGTGTGCCGCGTATTTAGCTTATGTGAGAGACGTCAGTATTGATACTCCTTCAGTTGATTCAGTTCCAGTAGTACGACATTTTCCCGTTGTGTTTCCAGCTGATCTTCCAGGCATGCCGCCTGATAGAGATATTGATTTTGGCATTGATCTGTTGCCGGGCACTCAGCCTATTTCTATTTCCCCATATCGTATGGCTCCTCATGAGTTGAAGGAGTTGAAGGATAAGTTACAAGAATTGCTTGATAAGGGTTTTATTCGGCCCAGTGTATCACCTTGGGGTGCTCCTGTCTTGTTTGTGAAGAAAAAGGATGGTTCTATACGTATATGTATTGATTATCGCCAATTGAACAAAGTTACAGTTAAGAACCGTTATCCTTTGCCTCGTATTCATGATCTCTTTGACCAGCTTCAGGGCGCACGGGTGTTTTCTAAGATTGATTTGCGCTTAGGTTACCATCAGTTGAAGATTCGGGAACTAGATATCCCGAAGACTGCTTTCAGGACTCGGTATGGCCATTACAAGTTCCTTGTTATGTCATTTGGGCTGACCAACGCCCCAGCAGCCTTTATGCATTTGATGCACGGTGTGTTCCGGCCATATCTTGAATCGTTCGTCATTGTCTTTATTGATGATATTCTGGTGTATTCCCGGAGTCGGGAAGGTTATGAGCAGTACCTGGGAACTATGCTCCGGACTCTAAGAGAGAAGAAGTTATATGCTAAGTTCTCGAAATGTGAGTTTTGGTTGAATTCAGTGGCATTCTTAGGCCACGTGATATCGAGTGAAGGTATTCAGGTGGATCCGAAGAAGATAGAGGCCATTCAGAGTTGGCCCAGACCATCCTCAGCTACCGAGATCCGCAGTTTCCTTGGTTTGGCTGGCTACTACCGTCGTTTTGTGGAGGGGTTTTCATCGATTGCAGCCCCTATGACAAGGTTGACCTAGAAGGGTGCTCCATTTCAGTGGACGAAGGAGTGTGAGGCGAGATTTCAAAAGCTCAAGACAGCCTTGACCACAACCCCAATTTTGATACTGCCTACAGGTTCGAGGTCTTATACAGTCTATTGTGATGCCTTGAGGGTTGGCCTCGGAGCGGTGTTGATGCAGGATGGTAGGGTGATTGCCTACGCGTCCAGACAGTTGAAGATACATGAGCAGAACTACCCTATTCATGACCTTGAGTTAGCTTCCATTGTTCACGCCCTGAAGATTTGGCGCCATTACTTATACGGTGTGCCTTGTGAGATTTATACTGACCATCGGAGCTTGTAGCACTTGTTCAAGCAAAAGGATCTAAATTTGCGCCAGAGGAGGTGGTTAGAGTTGCTGAAGGACTATGACATCACTATCTTGTATCACCCTGGCAAGGCCAATGTGGTGGCCGATGCTTTGAGTCGCCGGGCGGAGAGCTTGGGGAGTTTGGCATATCTACCAGCATTAGAGAGGCCTATGGCAATGGATGTTCAGGCCTTAGCCAGCCAGTTTGAGAGATTGGACCTTTCGAAGCCCAGTCGAGTCCTAACTTATGTGGTTTCTCGGTCTTCCTTGTTTGATCGTATCAGGGAGTGGCAGTATGATGACCCTCATTTGCTTGTCCTCAAGGACAAGGTTCAACATGGTGATGCCAGAGATGTGACTATTGGTGATGATGGGGTATTGAGGATGCAGGGTCGGGTCTGTGTACCCAATGTTGATGGTATTCGGGAGTTGATATTGGAGGAGGCTCATAGTTCGCAGTATTCTATTCATCCAGGTACCGCGAAGATGTATCAGGATTTGAGGCAGCACTATGGGTGGAGGCAGATGAAGAAGGATATAGTTGGATTTGTAGCTCGGTGCCTCAATTGTCAGTAGGTGAAGTGTGAGCACCAGAGACCAGGTGGGTTACTTCAACAGATAGAGATTCCGGAGTGGAAGTGGGAGCGGATCACCATGGACTTTGTAGTTGGGCTCCCACGGACTTTGAGAAAGTTCTATGCTCTTTGGGTGATTGTGGATCGGCTGACCAAGTCCGCTCACTTTATTCCTGTGTGTACTACTTATTCCTCAGAGCGGTTGGTGGAGATCTATATCCGGGAGATTGTTCGTATGCACGGTATCCCAGTTTCCATCATTTCAGATAGAGGTACTCAGTTCACATCACTGTTCTAGAGGGTCGTTCAACATGAGTTAGGTACTCGAGTAGAGTTGAGTACAACATATCACCCTCAAACGGACGGACAGTCTGAGCGCACTATTCAGATTCTTGAGGATATGCTCCGCGCGTATGTGATTGAGTTTGGAGGGTCTTGGGATCAGTTCTTGCCATTGGCAGAGTTTGCTTACAACAACAGCTATCAGTCTAGTATTCAGATGGCACCGTATGAGGCTTTATATGGGAGACGGTATAGATCTCCGGTAGGTTGGTTTGAGCCGGGCAAGGCTAAATTATTGGGCACGGACTTAGTTCAGGGTGCCTTGGAAAAGGTTAAGGTGATTCAAGACAGACTCCGTACAGCCCAGTCGAGACAGAAGAGTTACGCGGACCGGAAAGTTCGTGATATTTCCTATATGGTTGGTGAGCGGGTTCTGCTTCGGGTTTCGCCTATGAAGGGCGTCATGAGATTTGGGAAGAAAGGGAAGTTGAGTCCAAGGTTCATTGGCCCTTTTGAGATATTGAGGCGAGTTGGGGAGGCTGCTTATAAGCTTGCCTTACCTCCCAGTTTGGCAGGAGTGCATCTAGTATTTCATGTTTCGATGCTCCGGAGGTATCACGGTGACTCGTCGCACGTGCTGGATTTCAGTTCAGTCCGGCTGGACAGGGATCTATCCTATGTTGAGGAGCCAGTGGCAATATTGGACAGGCAAGTTAAAAAGTTGAGGTCAAAGAACATTTCTTTGATAAAGGTTCAGTGGGGGGGCCAACCGGTCGAGGAGGCGACTTGGGAGACCGAGTAGAATATGCGCAGCCATTACCCTCATCTTTTCACTACTTCAGGTATGTCTCTATGCTCGTTCGAGGACGAACGAATGTTTAAGTGTAGGAGGATGTGACGACCCGGCCGGTCGTCTTAAGAATTAATGCCCCGATCCCCTATTAACTGCTTTCTCCAAGTTTATTTCTACTAATGTGATTTGTCGGGATGCTCGGTTTTGAGTTTTGAGGAGTTTTGGGACACTTAGTCCCTAAATGAGAGCTTAAGTGTTAGAAAGTTAACCGAAGTCAGAACAATGGGGAGACAGCCTCGTAATGGAAATCTGATGGTTCCATTAGCTCCGTTAGGTGAATTTGGGGCTGGGAGCGTGTTCAGAATGTGTTTTGGAGGTCCGTACCAAATTTAGGCTTGAAATGCCGAAGTTTGAATTTTTGAAGTTTCCGGTCCGATAGTGAGATTTTGATCCGAGGGTCGGAATAGAATTCCGGAAGTTTCAGTAGCTCCGTCATGTCATTTGGGATGTGTGTGCAAAATTTCAGGTCATTCAGACGAGATTTGATACAGTTTTTGATCGAAAACATAATTTAAGAGTTCTTGGAGTTCTTAGGCTTGAATCCTATGTGAAATTGGTGATTTTATGTTGTTATAAGTGTTCCGAAGTGTTGATCAAGTATGAACGATGTCATGGGATGTGTTGGTATAATTGTTTTGATGTTCCGGGAGTTCCGGGTAGGTTCCGGGAGTTCCAGGTAGGTTCCGGGATATTTTAGTGCAAAAATCATAGTTGTAGCAGGTCTACAGGGGTTGTAGGACCTAGAACTCACTCACACGGTCCGCACAAAAATTAGTGCGCCCACGTGAAGTGCTGTGCAGAACGGACAAAAGCGGGCGCGGCCGCGGTAGGCGTAGCGCGGACCGCACAAAGTGGGGCGCGGCCGCGGTGAAGGGCCCTCTCGCTGGTCCTACTTCGGAAGCTCATATCTTTTGATCTACAAGTAATTTTGAGGTGATTCAAAAACAAAAGTTGTAGCCCTTTGTGTCTAGTTTCCATAAAGATAAAGATATCGCAATTTGAACATCTTTAGAAATAGGTATGGCCAAAATACTAAAGCCTGTCACTGCAGAGGGAGGCCTGTGCGGCCGTACGTTGCCTTTGCGCGGACCGCCCTGGCTTGCGTGGACCGCGTGAGTTTTGGTGCGGCCCGCAGTAGCTGGAAACCTGAGGGGTACCTATAAATACGAGGTTTTGGGTTTTATTTAATATTTTGACCTAGAGAGCTTGGATTTTTGCGATTTTTCGATGGTTTTTCAAGAAATTCATCGGGGTAAGTGATTTTAACTCAGATTTGGCTAGAATACATGAATCTAACACTGAATTCATCATTTAATTCGTGATTTGTGAGGGAATTTGGGAAGAAAATTGTGAAACCTTTCAAAAATGTAAAATGATGATTTAAAGGGCCAAATAGTGTTGGAATTGTATAATCTTCGTATGGTTAGACTCGTGAGAGTGCGAGGTTTCTGGGAATATAAATTTTTACCAATTCCGAGACGTCGGCCCGAGGGGCGTTTTGGTCATTTTCCATAATTTCGCGTATTAGCTTTGAATTAAAACATAGGATCATTTGTTTGAGATGATATTTACGTTATGCAATTGAATTGATTAGATTTGGGCCATTTGGAGTCGGATACTCGTGGCAAAAGCGTGGTTTCTAGTTGATTTTGAGTCGGTTCGAGGTAAGTGGCTTGTCTAACCTTGTGTGGAGGACCTTTTCCCTTAAGATGCGCTATATTTGATAATTAAAATGCCCTGTACGTGAGGTGAAGAGCGCGTACTTGAGCTAATTGTTGAAAATCTGGTTTTTCCTTAAGTATTTCAATTGAGTACTTTTCTTGTTTTATTCTACTTGTGAATTTAGCATGTTGCTAGTCTAGAATGGCATGTTTAGTTGACTTAATTGCCTATTTGCTTAAATTGCCTGAATTACATTACGTGAAGCATGTTAGTCTAGTAATAAATGTTTACTTGGTACGAAATTAGCGTTTAATTTAATATTCCTGTGTTGTTGGTATGTGTTTTAAATTGGGACTACGGGTTAGATTCCCCGGAGATTCCCCCTGCACATTTACTTTGGGACTACGGGTTATATTCCCGGGAGATTCCCCCTGCACATTTAGTTTGGGACTACAGGTTAGATTCCCGAGAGATCACTAGTACATGTCGAGGATACTAAGAGATCCTCGGGATACTTAGAGATCCCCGGTT
This sequence comes from Nicotiana tabacum, assembly GCF_000715075.1. NCBI lineage: Eukaryota > Viridiplantae > Streptophyta > Magnoliopsida > Solanales > Solanaceae > Nicotiana > Nicotiana tabacum. The sequence goes on from NC_134082.1 coordinate 36,012,746, forward strand.
ACTTTCCTTATGGTTTTCTTTCATCATTGTTTCCGTTATTGTACTCTTATTATCCTGCATAGATTCTTACTGTAGGTTCTCAATTGCACTGCTTATCTTATCCTTCCATCTTTATATTTTATATAACCTTAGTAGGGCCCTGACCTTACTCGTCACTACCTAACCGAGGTTAGGCTTGGCACTTACTGAGTACCGTTGTGGTGTACTCACGCCTCTTCTACGCATGTTTTTCATGTACAGATCCAGGTACCTCTACTCAGGCGCACTATCAGTGAGGTAGGAGGACTACAGAGACTTTGAGGTAGATCTACTGCGTCTGTAGACCGACGAGTCTCCCTCTTTATTCTATCTTTAGTACTTAGTTCTCTTTCCTTCCGTTTGTTAGATATTCTGGAGTTTGGAGCCTCGCTATACATTTTTGTAGCCTGTGTTTTCCCGTGAGTTTCCGGGTTTTGGGATTGTTTTAGTCTTGAGTTATTGAGTTGTATATGTCGAGCGGCATTCAGTACAATTTCCTTTTTAGATAATTAAATATGGTATTCTATTTTTCCGCAATTATTATGTTTCCGCAAGTGTTAGGCTTACCTGGTCACGGATACTAGGTGGCGTCATGACATATTCACTGTTGGTGAACTAGGGTCGTGACATTATGTTTCTTAAGGATAGATATGACAATATTATATGTGTCTTTCCTTTATTAAAATGGAAATGATACATGTTGTTAAGACTTGCAACCTAGCCTAGTGACATATGAGTCACAAGTCTTGAATTGGTGGCTGCCACATCATTTCTTTGGGTCCTTATCCAAAGTTATTAATTAATCCACCATTAGTTATTAATTAACTAGTTAATGCCCCATTAATCAATTACCCACATAATTGAAAATTATTTTCATTTACTTAAAATATTACTCACTTTTCACTTACCTTATACACCTTACTATCATGGGCATGTGTTACCTTGTATAGTACTAGTTCATAATTATCAGGTATTTAGCTCGGACCGTATTTTATCCCAAAATTTCAAATTTCAACGGAAATTATTTTCTTCAATTTGCTTACCATCTCTCCTTCATGAATTTACTCATCACTTGTTTGAAATAACATAATTCTTATAATCTCAAAATAATCTCATTCCCGAACTTACGTCGATTAACTTACGACGTAACTTTAACGATCGAAAATGCAGAATGTAACATCTCATTTCCGAGATCCCATAAATTTATTTATGGCGCACTTTCGCATACGAAAACGTGGGGTGTAAAACCATTCCCCCCTTTGGAACATTCGTCCTCGAATGTTGACTGACGCTCATATTATTTTCATAACTTATAGCTTGTATACGGTAAAATCGGAGAGTCTGATTTTCCGTTGTCATAACACCACGAAGGCTTGAAATCACGGTCGAGTTTCATCCCTCGAGGGCCATCGATGCTCGACCTCGGTATCGTATGAGGCCGACGGTTACAAGAATAAAACGGGGACTTCACAAGGTATGAAGCTAGAGCCGACAATACCTGTTAGACTAGTCTAAGCCCGTAATCTTGGAGTTAGTTAGGTGTGCCATCTCCATTGTCACGTCCCAAAACCAAGGGGCGCGACCGGTTCTCAACCGAGCAAGCTCGACTGAGCAAGCCTATTAGGTTTCATTCTACCCAAAACTTAATTTATGAATAACAATGAGATGAACTCCATAAATCATACTTTATGAGCATTACATTGACAATTTTTATCTCTTTCTTTCATTAACAGTTCAACCATACTAACCAAATTATTACAATTAATAGATACGAAGGAAACATTCTGCCAAATAACAACATATCTAGTTCAAATTTTCAATACCCGACACCACCTACAACCTGTCTACGAAGCCTCTAAATACAACTTAATAGTAATATAGAAATGCCGGCAACAAGGCTCCGGCTATACCTCAAAATACAAAGTACATGATAAACAACAGTACAAGACCCTGAAATGAAGTGAGGATCACCAAGTCAGCTGAAAGGGAGATGCGTCACTAGCTGCGACCAATATTGCCTGCCATGGAACCACCTACATCCATTTAAAGACATAGCGCCCCCGACAAAAGGGACGTTAGTGCCATCGAATAGCACTAGTATGTATAACTAAACACCATCTCATTAGAAAGAACAACCATACAAGAAAAAAAATATCATAAGGATTCAACAAAAGCTTTAAATAATCACTACATCATCAAATAAAAGGAATCACATAGCTTTCACATAATTTCCATAGCTTTAGTTTGGGGCATTTAATACTGTTCACCATCATTCACAATACCACCGCTATCTTGAGCGGAGTCCGATCATGACCCGATCGGCTAGGTTGCCTTTTTTGAGACATGTACATCAATCGCAATCTCATTCTCACTTTCCAGAATTCAATATCAGCACAATACCACTATGTGTGCGGCATGGCATCCGATCACGACCCTATCGGCTAGGCCGCTTTACCAAGGCGTTGTTCCTTTCTCATTAATCATCTCATTTCAATCTTTATTTCACATATATCAATTCATATGCACTTAGGGACACACTTATCACATCATACTTGGTACTAGGCCATATTTCGTAAATCACATGCCACATTACTTTCACTTTCAACATCAAACTTGCAATTTAGGATAATGGGCACATACAAGAGCAATTCAATTTATTAGAATAGAGAGGAATTCTCATGATTCGGCATAATAATCACAATTTAAACTTGGCTTGAAATCTAGGCGATTTAGCATATAGTTCACATTCTTCACAGATCCCTAATTTACCAAGAATAACACATTGAACACATTGATACACACCTTTCACATATATTCTTGCAACACCAAATTCTATGAAATAACAAATACTACAAAAATCAAATTCAGGACTTATAGCATATGCGGGGACACCATGGGAGCTCAATTTCTAAGAAGTGGGGGTTTTAGCCATACATACCTCAAAGAGCTTTTCCTTAAGTTTCTACAATCCACAGACACCTCTAGCAATAACAATCCGGATGGAGGACAATCAAGTGGTTATCTTCCTTGATTCCTGAGACCTTAAGCAAGATTCGGGTAATTATAAACTAGGATCCTTCTTTCTCTCTCTATATTCTCTCATCTCTTTCTAAAATCAGTGGAAAAATGACCTCAAATGAAGCCTCAAAGCCTATATATTAAAAAGGGATCGGGTTATAAAAAAAGGAAAAATAAGCCTCCGAAATCGTGTATGCGGTCGCATAAATGACCGCAAAACAAGAATGTGGGCCGCAAAATGCATCGGGGAATTGGTGCCCAAAACTAGGCTACACTGGTCCAGTTTGCGACCAGATTTGCGATCACAGATCCGTTATGCGGACCGCATAATGGTTTTGTGATCGCAGAATTTATATAGGATCGCATTTTTCCAGACTTTGGTAATTTGATCAAAACTTTGTGTAGGAATGTCCAAATGACAAACGGTTTGAAGAGTCGGAAACTAGACTTTAAGACCTTTCATATGGTAGGTTGTTCATCACATAAAACCTTAGATATATTAAGATATGCTCGTTCAAATTGTGGACTTGTACAAGCTCATTTGGAATTTTAGCCTATTATGAATTTTCTAACTTGACTTAGACTTAGGCCTCCCATTAGACCCCACATTTCTTATTATAAGACTTATACACTTATTTACCAAATCCAATTGATGCCCATCATCTTAATAGCACATAAAATATTATAATTAGCCTACATGGCACCACGAAATCCTAAAGTACTTAGCAATATTTTCCTGGGCCTTACATTCTCCCCCTCTTAGGATCATTCATCCTCGAATGAGAAGTAGAGCGCGCCCCAAACACCTAACATAACATATCTTTTTTCTAACCTACCTCAAGTCCCTAAATTTTGACTAACTTCTAAATTTTTCAGAAATTTCGGCAGCATCTTCTTTTGTAACTAGGCCTATCCACCTGCCAGAGAACCACCAAAACATCCTAACAACTCGTCCACAACTTGACAAAGCCCCACAATGTATATTTCCATAACACTAATCTTACCATTACAAGTGCTACATTATCATACTGATACTCGAACATGGACTGCACATTTTTAAATCATAACACCTATAAGGTACTTTTCAAATCGAAACTAATTGTTACACAATCAAGCGAAAATGTTTTCTTTCCACGACACTCTCGGCCTTCAAGGTGGCCTCCTCGACTTACAGGCTTTGCCATAACACTTTCACGGAAACAACCCCAACCTCCAAACTTATCCAACAAGGATGACAACTAGATACCTTGTATAATCTAACTATCCATTAACTTCACCTTCAATAATTTCCATCGGAATGATACATAAAGGATCTCCAACTACCTTCTTAGGCATAGACATGTGGAAACACAAAATATATGGGGAACAACTATGGGGAACTTCATACTTCTAGTGTGGCCTAATATGAAATACACTTATGGAAGCCTCCATTATCAACTCACATAACATCTTTAGGGGAATATATTAGGAATAACCTGTTCCTCTTCCTAAATTCTAAATCTCTACGTGAACACCCACACTAAACCATTGATGACCTTCAACGATTACGCTAAGATGTACTATCTTGAACTGACCATAAAAATTACCTATCGAATATATGTGATCACACGGGGATTCTCCCTCTTTGACATGTTTGAACCTTCAATACCCAATAGATTTAATACAATGAGGAGCAACGGAGTTCAAGATCGGGCTGGAATTATTCAAGAACCCATTAATTTGATGAGTAGAGTATTTCACGAGGTGATATGCTAATAGATACCAAGATCACTACTAACAATACTGACATGGTTAATCATTATGACGACATCAATTATTAGACAAATGGGGGGTAACTAGTACATTGGTAATAGGAATCATTATGGAGGAAAATTTATGTACGTGACCCAGTCGTCTCCTGGAGTGTAGGGAAAATCCGTTTATCAAGAATGAGTATACTCTGGCACCTTGAATGTGATATGGGTTTTAAAATACATGAAGTTGAATTACACTCCTAGTGTTATCTGACACAAGGAATCTATTCCACAAGCACACGAGGATGGAAAGAAGTTGAACACTTATGAGATTATCATATTTCAAATAGCTTAACCCTTCCTGATAATTGATCCTATATGAGAGAACTAATGATACGACAACTTGTCTTCCAAATCAATATGCTCATGATATGTGCAGAAATCTAAAGGCATCTAATCTCAACCTTTCACGAGTGAAACCACATAAGCTAGGAAATCCTACCATAGGGGTGAAATCATGTATTGGTTAGAGGGTTTCTAATGGTTGACGTAACGCTCCAGAAGGAAAGACAATTAAAACTCCTATCCTCCTTAAGGAGGTGGAATGCCAGGGTAGCAAAATTTCCAGCACATGACAATGACGTTATCAATAATCCTAGAAGCCGAGTGAGCAGAAGGCCAAATAACCCATCCACTCCGACCCATATAAGACTTTTGGAAAGGGGACGCACTTTGGTTTGAAATCATGGCAATATAAGCTTGAACTTAGGGGAAATAAATACTTTTGGAACCCATGAGACAAGACCACATAGCCCTAGAAAATTGTTAACAATGGTGAGAAAGTACATAAAATCATTACAAGTTGGTATAGAACAAGGCCTCAAAGTGTCCACATGGATAAGTTTGAAAGAATGAGACGTCTTAATGCATTTATCGGGGAAAAGTAACCTAGGTTATCTAGTCACAAGGACAAGCAGAGCAGGTAAATGGTTGTTAGAAGAACATCTACAAGGAATACCAGCAATATTTATTTATTCTAACAAAAGGAATATGTCCCCATCCTTGATGCTATAAGACTTCCTCTTTGATGCCATAAACATAAAATGAGTTTTACAATGAGAGTTATCAGATGAAATAGATCATAGGGCAGCAAAACTAAAGAGCACCATTTGGAACCAACAAGCTTAAACTGAGTTGAAAACATTAGAAGTCTATAGTAAAGGGGAATTTACCCACTTCCAGTATCCTTTTTAGAAAATGGGGCTTGTAGAGTACATAAAAGTGAGGTGAATTGAATCGAATCATATAGTTGAATAGCTAGTCAAGAAAATGAGATAAGATCCTATTGAGAAATATGGAGAAACGATACATGATGCAAGGAAAATGAAAGGAAAGTGAGAGAGCCTATGGAAGTAACCTTTACATTGTAACCACAAAGAAGGGTGGTAATATAAAGGGATTACGAAAAGCTAAATTTTTTAAAGAAGATCTATGTATGTAGTCACGTGATGTATAGCTCCAGAATTCAAAAAGCCAATTATGTTTAGCAAATCTACTTCATAATGAAGCACTACAGCACACTTCTACACAACCAGCTATTACCAGCACATTGGGAGATGCTATAAGACTTGATTGAGAGAAAGGCTTTGACATATAAATGTGTTACTAGGTGTATTGCTCCTTGGTAAACCCAACACCAAAAGGCAAGAGTTAGACTGATAAGCAAATCGTTGGACTAGCACATGTGTAGATAATCAATTATCGAAAGGAGATCATTCAATCTCAGCAATTGGGACATGCTATCAACCCTTGATGAACTTGAAGTGAGGTGGGAACCCAATGAGATAATATAAAAGAATCATGGAAGGTTTGCAGATGTTCATAATGAGTTCTCCATGGATTTTGACTTGAGAACTACTTAGATGCTAATGAAAGACAGAAAAACATGAGAAACAGGCGTTGTGCTATGATAACCACCAAATGTGCGCTTTGTCTTGATGGAGAACCTAGTAAGGATCCTTATGAGAAAGGAGGTGTTACAATGACACATAGTAGGATATGTTCTCTAATGATTATCGAACAAGTGTTGGGAAACTAGCACAATGAATTCACTAACTAAGAAACACAATTAACACTTGTTGTAGATGTGTAAAGAGAAAATAAACATTTGTTATGAGTTGGACATGCTTCTACTATATTAACTCCCAACTGCAATACACGACCACGCCACGAGCAACCACAATACTAGGAGCAAAGTGAGCTACTTACTACGGGGAGTCCCAAGTGGACACAAAAGTTATACTAAGATGGGGACACAAGATCTTCCTATGACGGGATGTGAGGATCTCAATTTTCAGAGAGACTTTACGCACACGGTGACCATTTCGATTGACATGCACTCATGTGATAAGTGTTAAGGTATTCTCTTATGTTACTAGACAGTGAGAAACTTTCATGATGATAATCACAAGAGAGTAGAGTGAATGTTCAAACCATATAAGGCATATACACAAATGAGTAAAAGAGTAACTCGAGAAGGATCACAACACTGGGATGCTTTACATGTAACTTGACAACACATAGGTAAACTTTACGATAGTGCATGCATAGGCACAAATGAGCAGACGTTGTCTATAAAAAGATTTTGTAACATTCAAGGACGTATTTATAGAACTTAATTACACAAGAGGATGTAAATAAGAGAATTTGTGATAGAGTGGATTCACAAACAATACGTCTCCTTCAAGGAGTAGGTACACACATATTTTTGTGAATCACATCTTATTAAGACCATGTTTATGAGGATTCTTCAATATAGATGTAGACATGCAATGAGTAAAATTTTTGTGTTGTTCATAATGATGTACTAGGGAGTGACTTACTTGGTGACTTTAGGTTGATAGGGCAATAAAATAATTGATGCCTCTCGACTCCACATCCCTAATGCACGTTGGTAACATACTAATATACTACATTATCTGGTGGTGCAGTGACATTAATAGAAACAAGGGTACTCCCCTTAGCAACAAGTTATACCAATCCCTCCATGGCTCGATACAATTTCCTAACAAACTCTTGGGCAATCTCCCTCAGATTCAATGGTGGGGCCATTCCATCCTTAATGTTTCAAACTCGTGGATTATGGTATCAAGATTGCTCATATGGAGAATGAGACATAGCGAGGAAATTAGCTTCCTATCTTGGGTTCTACTACACGATCTGGAGTATCAAAGAAGGGTGAAATTCCTAAATGTCCGAATAGCCTCCAACTTATAGATGTGGTCGACAACACATCGATAAGAAGGACTCTACTAGATACGGCTCCAAGACATCCTAGGACACTTTAAAACCTTAGGCTCTGATACCAAGTTTGCCACGCTCCAAAATCGAGGGGCGCGACCGGCGCTCAACCGAGCAAGACTATTAGGTTTCATTCTACCCAAAAATTAATTTATGAATAACAAGGAGATGAACTCCATAAATCCTACTTTATGAGCATTATTTGACAACTTTTATCTTTGTATTTCATTAACAATTCAAACATACTAACAAAATTATTACATTTAATAGATACGAAGGAAACATTATGCCAAATAACAACATATCTATTCCAAATTTTCAATACCCGATACCACCTACAACCTGTCTACGAATACTCTAAATACAACTGAAGAGTAATATAGAAATGCCGGAAACAAGGCTCCGACTATACCTCAAAATACAAAGTACATGATAAACAACGGTACAAGACCCCGAAATGAAGTGGGGCTCACCAAGTGTAATGACCCAACCGGTCGTTTTGAGCTTTTGCACTTCGCTCGTCAATTCTCGGGCATGACTTTCCCCGTGTGGTATATTATGACTTATTTAAATCATTGGTGTTGGGTTTCAAGTTAATCAGAATGAATTTGGAAGAACAGTCTTAGTTGAAAGCTTAAAACTTGAATGGTTGACCAAGATTTGACTTGTTTGTATTTGATCTCGGATTGGAATTTCTATGGTTTAGTAAGCTCCGTTATGTGATTTGTGACTTAGGAGCAGGATCGGAATGAGTTTTGAAGTTGTAGAGAAGATTTAGGCTTGAATTGGCGAAGTGGATATTTTGGCGATTTCCGGTTGATAGGCGAGATTTTAATAGAGGGGTCAGAATGGAATTCCGAGAGTTGCAGTAGTTTCGTTGTGTCATTTGGGATGTGTGTGCAAAATTTCAAGTCATTCGGACGAGATTTGATAGACTTTTTGATCGAAAGCATAATTTAAGAGTTCTTGGAGTTCTTAGGCTTGAATCCTATGTTAAATTGGTGATTTGATGTTGTTGTGAGCATTCCGAAGTTTTGAACAAGTTTGAACCATGTCATGGGATGTGTTGGTACAATTGGTTTGAAGTTCCGGAGGTTCCGGGATATTTTAGGCCTAAAATCATCACTGTAGCAGGTCCAGAAGGGTTGCAGGCCTAGAACCCACCAGCGCGGTCCGCACAAAATGCAGTACGGCCGCGGTAGGTGCTGTGCAGACCACACAAAATGCAGTGCGGCCGCGTTGGGGAATATTTCACTGGTCCTACTTCGGAAGCTCATATCTTTTGATCTACAAGGAATTTTGGGATGATTCAAAAACAAAAGTTGTAGCTCTTCGTGTCTAATTTCCGTAAAGGTGAAGATATTGCAATTTGGACATATGTAGAGAAAGTTATGGCCAAAATACTAAAGCCTATCAATGTAGAGGAAAACCTGTGCGGCCGCAGTCGTTTTTTTGCGGACCGCACAGGTTTTGTGCGGACCGCGGTCGTTTTTGTGCGGTCCACAGAGAATGAAATCTGTGGGGTACTTTATAAATACGAGGTTTTGGGTTTTATTTAATATTTTGACCTAGAGAGCTCGGATTTGGCGATTTTTCGAAGGTTTTTCAAGAAATTCATCGGGGTAAGTGATTCTAACTCAGATTTGGCTAGTGTACATGAATCTATCATTCAATTCATCATTTATTTCATGTTTGGGATGGAATTTGGGAAGAAAATTTGTGGAATCTTCCAAAAATATAAAATGATGATTAGAAGGACCAAATGGTATCGAAATTGGATAATTTTGGTATGGTTAGACTCGTGAGGGTATGAAGATTCTGAAAATGTAAATTTTACCCAATTAAGAGATTTGGGCATGAGGCTCGAGTTTTGGTAATTTCGAGAATCGTGCCCTTTGTTGATTGTTTTCGCTTTGGCTACGTTCCCTTAGCATATTTTGACGTCCACGTTCTGATTTTGGATAGATTCGACGCGCGTGGAGGCTGATTTGAGGGGAAAAGGTGTTGCGAGCTAGAGATTTAGCCGGTTCGAGGTGAGTAATGATTGTAAATGATGCTATAAGGGTTTGAAATCCCGGATTGCACATCGTAGTGCTATATTGAGGTGAGACACAAGCTTGATGATGAGCGTAGGGTCGTACACTATTGGGGATTGTGAATTGGTCTGTCCTGATTAATGATTTTACCGCGTATTTGATTGAAACTTGTTTCCTATCATCATTATTTGGGTTGAAAGCCATATTTGGGCCTAGTGCCAGCTATTTGAACGCTTCGGGAATTTTTGTTGATATTTCCACACTGTTTTGACTTTATACTTGAACTCAGTCATTTTATTTTCTTTTGTTTTCAAAACTCAGCAATGTTTACTCTGCTTTAACACTTGAAATGATATTTTAAATAATATTTTGGACTGAGAGTTATGTTTTACTGTTATCTGAGTGGCTTATGTGATTTTTGACTAAGTAAGGCCGAGGGCCTGTATTGTGAGGATACTTTTGGGTCGAGCTGCACGCCACAGTAGTGAGATACTGATTATGATAATGAGGCCGAGGGCCTGTTTATCATGCCACAAGGTGGCTTGATATTGTGCTTGGGCCGTAAGAGGTCCCTCCCGGAGTCTGTACACCCTCAGTGAGCGCGGGTACCCATTAAGATGTGAGATATCCCTCGAGGGGCTAATATTGTACTATGTGATTGCCCGAGGGGCTGGTATTATTTTATGTCATTGCCTGAAGGACTGGTATTGTTCTGAGATATGGCCCGAGGGGCAGAGTTATTGACATTGTGCCTGAGGGGCGAACCTTTATGTGTTTATCTTTCATATTCACCTGTCATTTACCTGTTAAACTATGGTATTTGTGCCCGAGGGGTGGATTTATGTGCTTATCTGCACTAATTGTTTTGTATTCATTTGCGTAACTGTTGAAAAAGTCATTTTCAAATAAGTTTAAACTGAGATAAGATGTTTTAAGAGATTTCACAGCTTCACTGCTCTCTTACTGTTTTGAACTACTTCTTTACAACATCTTGGTATGATTTACTTGATTTCTTGCCTTCAGTCTTTTTTTATATTTATTACTCACCGAGTTGGAGTACTCACTTTACTCCCTCCACCTTATGTGTAGATTCATGTATTTAAACACCCGATAGCGGGTTTTGGCTGATCGGAGGCAGAGTCATCAGAGTTTAGCAAGGTAGCTGCCGGCATTCGTACCACTACTTTTCTCTCTTCTTCATTTCAGTAGACTATATTTGTACACTCCAGGCTTTAAGTTGTATTTATACCCTAGTAGATACTCGTGACTTGTGACACCCTGGTTAGGGCTGTGCCGGGTTAGACTTTCTACTATTTAGTATTGTTTAAATTATGTATAGACTATTTTTATGTTGATTAACTGCTTTAAAAGTTGAGTTGGGTTGAACGAGTTGGCCTTGTCTTCACGAGAGGCGCCATCACGACCGGGTTTGGGGTTAGGGTCGTGACATATTGGTATCAGAGCCTAGGTTACATAGGTCTCACGAGTCATGAGCAGGTTTAATAGAGTCTCGCGGATCGATACGGAGACGTCTGTATTTATCCTCGAGAGGCTGCAGAACCTTTAGGAAAACTTCACATTCTTGAATTCTTATCGTGCGTCATTTGATTCAGCTTGAAATGTAACTCTTTGAATTCCTTCCACGCGTTCGTATGCGCGCATGAGTGCTCAGTATCAGATGTGCATCGATGGCATGTGATTCCCCAATCGAAGGGCGAGACGTGATCTCTGTGAGTTGATGTTGGGTCGGTCTGGAGGACTTGAGGCCGGATCTTTGCCTATAGCTTGAGCACCGAGGTGCTGATTGTGTGAGCAAGTGTCTTTGAACTGATATGTTCGGTAGTGTCCCTATTAGTTGAAGTGATGGTTTCATAGCTATGTGATGAGTATGTTGTGACTGTGAGATGTATTCTTATGAATTGGAAGCGACGAGGAGGGTCTGCTGGAGAATAGAGGAACTATAATGTGCTTGATTTTCATCTTGATTTGAGGTATAGCCCCGAGTTATAGGCGTGCGAAGAGTCTTTTCATGTGTCCTAGTTGGGAGTAAAGTAAATTTCATTTTGCGGTATGAGTTTAGATTTAGGAAAGCTAAGTGATTGCGTAATGTTTATGATGGTGGAAGGTATACAGAAATATTAGTTGAAGACAAGGCAGGTGGGTTATCTCTTGCGAAGTGTTTCGAGGTTGTGTGATCCTTATGTGTCTTTTCGAATGTCTCATTTACAAGTGAAAAATAAGTGTTGAAATTTGAATTTTGAGTCACTTAAGAGAGTGGGCTTGACTGTTGCAAGGATGAATGCGAGATTTGCAGATGATTCAAGGTACCAGATGGTAAGTGTTTCACGAGCTTATGAAGGTTTGAGTTTAATCTCACTATGGTGTTGAGGCAGTAATAGAGTATATGCATTATGAGTTATTGTGTGTGGTTTGATCTACGGCTCCAAGCCAAGTGGGGGAGTATGCTATTGATGAAATGATTGCACGGTTATGTGCTATGTTGGTTCCGGCTTGAGACATTCGGGTGAATCAGTTATGGCCTGCAGAGGCTGAGACCGAGGATGGCTCGAGTAAAGGAAAATTTTGATGAAGATTATATTATGCTTCATAGGTGTGTGAGAATCACGGGATGTCTTGAGTTGTTATTGGCAAGAATGCTCGGTGCATAGAGAAGGAAGTGGCTTGGTTGTTCTAGGATGAGGTTACACACAACGATGTCGGAGTGCTATTGAGGCACGGGTGGTTTTGTTCATTTGGTCAGGCTAATTGCAGTTTGAATAGAGTGAATGACTTTCGAGAATGGTTTTAATGTGTTCATGATTCTACATGTAAAATTGGGAATTTTAAGGTTGTATATGTGGTTAGAAATTGAATTTTCATTGGAAGATGTCAAGACTTGTGGTATTTTCTATATTAATTATGGGATTCTATGTATCAGTATCATGAAGGTAAAGGTAATAGATTTAGATTCGCAGGAAGTTTTCTCAAAGTAAAGTATTTTGAATGTGGTGCTTTTGGGAATATTTGAGAGAGTATTCAGCAGCTTATGAGTCTTGGATGGTGTGGTTTGTGCTTGGGTCTCGCTTGGTGAGTCTGGGTTGAGGAATTGTGGCGTCGTAGCAAGAAGAAGTGTCAAGCTGACGGTAGATCAGAGGGAAACTCGGATAGATGATATAGCTTGGTAGTAGGTCAGATCGTTATGGTAGGATATGATTAGTTCCTTGGGTGTTTATATAAGGTAACGAGTCTTTGCAGGTGTCTCACGGCAATTCTTTTGGGTTTTAGTGACATGCGTAGCTCGGTTGAGTTAGAAGGATTCAATCCTGATGAGTTAGTGTTGTGCAAAAGGAATTCGGGGAGTTCTCGATGGTTTCCACCACAGTTAGAGAGGTATATTTTTCCTATTGGTGTGAGGAGCATGGGATGTATAGTGGTTCTCTTCTAGATGGGATCAATGGGAAGTTCTTGGCTAGTGGAATGCATAGTTACTTGCAGTTTGGAAGGGATATAAAGTTCTCATGGTTATCCTAGGATGGTACGGGTTATGAGGTATGTTGTGAATGATTGAGAATCACGTGTGTACGGTTGCGGTTCGGTTCTGAAAGGAAGGTCACAACTCTTAGGGGGCGGGCAGTTTCAGATAATTAGAGGAACGAACTTCAGATAATTAGAGAAAGGGTCTTCGGATGATTAAGGAAATGGTACTGCTAAATGGTAGTGATTTGACGATGGTATATGTTTCAGAAAAGGCAATGTGATTAAGTTGATGGTACTTCGTTAGAATTACGACGCTTTCTTGTTAGATCGACTCCTGATATTCGAGTTTCCTTGGTGACACAGGGGAATTTTAGAGTATCCTTTGTGGAATGATTGGGTATTTGAGGTGTAGTATGCATTCAGACGGCAAAATTGGGATCAGGTATGTTAATTTATGTGCCATATGGATTTGGAGATAGGGAAGTTCTCACATTCAGGCTATGTTGTGGTTGTGAATCGTGTGTATCGGCACTGTTTAGTGACTTCGGGATTTGGAGACTCGAGCGGATCTTTTATTGCTTGGTATGTTAGATTTTGGATATAATATTGGTTTTAGATTGTTTGTCTCTGTGTGGTGTCATTCTGGACTATTGCACTAAAGAGACGCTGTTGGCTATGCCAGAAATGCCATGGATTGAGTGGCGAGGTCCGTAGGATTATGCCCTAGTGGAGTGGTTTTATATTTTGAAGACCTAGCAGACGGCTGGGAAGGATTGTTTTTCTTAGTTGGGTTTTCGTGATAGTTGTCAGTGTAGAGGCTCCTACCATTGATTTAGTTCCGGTGGTGAGGGACTTTTCAGATATGTTTCTTATTGTCAGGCATGTCGGCGGGCGAGGTTGTTGATTTCGGTATTGATTTGATGTCGGGCACCATATTGTATGGCACCGACAGAGTTAAAGGAGTTGAATAGCAACTCCAGGATTTTCGTGATAAGGAGTTCGTTGGCAGGCTAATGTGGATGCGTGTTATTTGAGCCGGCTTGGTTGGCTCCGAATTGTACTGTTAAGGGATGTGTTGATTCAATTTTTATTGAGCTTATTAGTAATCAGTGGAGATCCATGAGTTACCTTTTTTGTGTTGCGAGATGTTATGATTTGTTGGTTATGGACACATATGGTGCGGTTCTATTGGTGTTTCATAATGGAAGTCGAGCGGGAAGAGTGATTGGGTGTTGCTCGGTGAATGGCATATCGGTTATGTCCTTTTGGGTTAGTATGGTGTATGTTATTTGCTTCACCGTGGGTATGATTATTTGTTTTGGTTCCAGACATCAAATTGTGCGTGGTTGTCGATTTCTAGCAATGTGACTTAAGGTGGTTCATGTGGAGCAGTATTGGATAGGATCGCACATCGCAATGAAGTTATGTGGAGGTATGACCTTGCGTGTTAGATTCATGTGTTTTGTTCCTATGTTGTGAGACGAGTTCTCAGCCTTGTGTTGTGGTGGTACTGGTGAGCTTGAGGTACAACTCTTTCATTTGAGTCATTTTCATGATTTGAGTTTGTTCAAACTGTTGCGTATTGCTACATATATCGTGCAAGTTGTGGCTTAGGCCTATATTGATGTGTCATGTCACCAGAGTAATGCGTTGGATTAGAGGAGATCGTTAGGATCATTAATAAATACGAACGGATGCGATTTCATCATGTTGAAAGGATAGTATCGAGCTTCGGCTGAGAAATTTGTTGTGGTATTTGCCAAGGAATAAGTGGCTTCATGAATGGTTGATCTGGGAAATGGTTATGGCTTACCGCGTGTCTTAGTGATCATTGGAAGTATATGAAATTGTTGGGATGAGAATTTAGTTGATAAGAGTTTTTCTATCGGTATGTGGATGTTGTGTGCAGCTGTTGTGGTTAGAAGTTATGTGGTATATCATGTGATTGCACCGAAGATAGCATATATGGTTTGTTACAACTTGTTCGGACTTATTCACAGTATAAATGTGAGATTCTGATCGTGTTGGTGATTTTAGAAGTGGAAATGTGGTTCTATGGTTTATGGACTAGGATGAATTGTGAAATTTCAGTTATATTGTGTTATCGAACCTATGTGAGATAGGGTGACGTGGGATCACCCCCGGGTATATGCATGGTAAAGTTATTCAGCAATTGGTTGGCTTCTAGAACAACTATAGGCACGTTCGAGGATGAACGTGTGTTTAAGTGGGGGAGGATGTAAAGACTCGATCGGTCGTTTTGAGTTTTTGCACTTCGCTCGCAAGTTCTCGGGTATGACTTGCCCCGTGTGGTGTATTATGACTTATGTAAATCGTTGGTGTGGGTTTCAGGTTAATCAGAATGAATTTGGAAGAACAATATTAGTTGAAAGCTTAAAATTTGAAAGGTTGACCAAGATTTGACTTGTTTGTATTTGATCTCGGATTGGAATTTTTATGGTTTGGTCAGCTCTGTTAGGTGATTTGTGACTTAGGAGCACGATCAGAATGGGTTTTGGAGTTGTAGAGAAGATTTAGGCTTGAATTGGCGAAGTTGATATTTTGGCAATTTCTGGTTGATAGGCGAGATTTTGATATAGGGGTCGGAATGGAATTCTGAGAGTTGCAATAGCTTCGTTGTGTCATTTGGGATGTTTGTGCAAAATTTCAAGTCATTCGGACGAGATTTGATAGACTTTTTGATTGAAAGCATAATTTAAGAGTTCTTGGAGTTCTTAGGCTTGAATCCTATGTTAAATTGGTGATTTGATGTTGTTGTGAGCGTTCCGAAGTTTTGAACAAGTTTGACCGATGTCATGGAATGTGTTGGTACAATTGGTTTGAAGTTCTGGGGGTTTCGGGTAGTTCGGGGTGGGTTCCGGGATGTTTTAAGCCTAAAATCATAGCTGTTGCAGGCCTCGAAACCCACCAACGCGGTCCAAACAAAATGAAGTGCGGCCGCGGTAGGTGTTGTGCGGACCGCACAAAATGCAGTGCGGCCACGGTGGAGAACATTTCACTGGTCCTACTTCGGCAGCTTATATCTTTTGATTTACAAGGAATTTTGAGATGACTCAAAAATGAATGTTGTAACACTTCGTTATAGTTTCCAGAAAGGTAAGGATATTGCAATTTGGACATTTGTAGCAAAAGTTATGGCCAAAATACTAAAGCCTATCACTGCAGAGGAAAACATGTGCGGCCGCAGTCATTTTTGTGCGGACCGCACAGGTTTTGTGCGGACCACGGTCGTTTTTGTGCGGTCCTCAGAGGTGGAAATCTGTGGGGTACTCTATAAATATGAGGTTTGGGATTTTATTTAATATTTTGACCTAGAGAGCTTTGATTTTGGCGATGTTTCGAAGGTTTTTCAAGAAATTCATCGGGTTAAATGATTCTAACTCAGATTTGGCTAGAGTACATGAATCTATCATTGAATTCATCATTTAATTCGTGATTTGGGATGGAATTTGGGAAGAAAATTTGTGGAATCTTCCAAAAATATAAAATGATGATTTGAAGTACCAAATGGTATTGGAATTGGATAATTGGGGATTGTGACTTGGTGCGTCCCGATTGATGATTTTACCGCGTAATTGACTGAAACTTGTTTGCTATCATCATTATTTGGGCCTAGTGCCAGCTATTTTAACCCTTTGGGGATTTTTGTTGATATTTCCTTACTGTTTTGACTTTACACTTGAACTCCGTCATGTTATGTTCCACTATTTTCAAAACTCAGCCATGTTTACTCTGCTTTAATACGTGAAATGATATTTTAAATAATATTTTGGGCTGAGCATTATGTTTTGCTATTATCTGAGTGGCTTATGTGATTTTTGACTAAGTAAGGCCGAGGGCGTGTATTGTGAGGATACTCTTGGGTCGGGCGGCACGCCGCAGCAGTGAGATACTGATTATGATAATGAGGCCGAGGGCTTGAGATTGTGCGCCACGAGGTGGCTTTATATTGATAGGAGGCCGAGAGCCTGTTTATGATTCCACGAGGTGGCTTGATATTATGCTTAGGCCGTAAGGGGCCCCTCCCAGAATCTTTACACCCCAAGTGAGCGCGGGTACCCATTGTGATGTGAGATATAGCCTGAGGGGCTGATATTTTGCTATGTGATTGCTTGAGGGGCTTGTATTGTTCTATGTGATTGCCCGAGGGGCTGGTATTGTTCTGAGATATGGCCCGAGGGGCGGAGTTGTTGACATTGTGCCCGAGGGGCGAACATTTATGTGTTTATCTTTCATATTTACTTGTCATTTACCTGTTAAACTATGGTATTTGTGCCCGAGAGGCGGATTTATGTGCTTGTCAGCACTAACTATTTTTCATTCATTTGCCTAACTATTGAAAAAGTCATTTTCAAAGAAGTTTAAACTGAGCTAAGATGTTTTATGAGATTTTTATAGCTCCACTGCTTTCTTACTGGTTTTGAACTGCATCTATACAACTTCTTGGTATGCTTTACGTGATTTCTTGCCTTCAGTCTTTATTTATATTTGTTACTCACTGAGTTGGAGTACTCACTTTACTCCCTGAACCTTGTGTGTAGATTCAGGTATTTATACACCCGGTAGCGGGTTTTGGCTGATCGGAGGCAGAGTGATCAGAGTTTAGCAAGGTAGCTGCCGCCGTTCATAGCACTGCTTTTCTCTCTCTTCATTTTAGTAGACTGTATTTGTACACTCTAGGCTTTCAGTTGTATTTATACCCTAGTAGATGCTCGTGACTTGTGACACCCCGATTAGGAATGTGTCGGGTTGGACTTTCCGCGTTGTTATCGATACTTCTACTATTTAGTATTGTTTAAATCATGTTTAAACTATTTTTATGTTGATTAACTTCTTTAAAAGTTGAGTTGGGTTGAACTGACTGGCCTTGTCTTCACGAGAGGCGCCTTCACGACCGGGTTCAGGGTTAGGGTCGTGACACCAAGTCAGCTGAAAGAGAGATGCGTCACTAGCTTCCACCGACACTACCTGCCATGGAACCACCTATATCCATTTAAAGACGTAGCGCCCCCGGCAAAAGGGATGTTAGTGCCATCGAATAGAACTAGTATGTATAACTAAACAAAATCTCATTAGAAAGTACAACCATACAAGAATAAAGAGATCATAAGGATTCAACAAAAGCATTACACAATCACTACATCATCAAATAAAAGGAATCACATAGCTTTTACATAATTTCCATAGCTTTAGTTTGGGCATTTAATATTGTTCACCATCATTCACAATAACACCGCTTTCTTGAGCGGAGTCGGATCACAACCCGATCGGCTAGGTTGCCTCATTTGAGACATGTACCTCAATCATAATCTCATTCTCACTTTCTGGAATTCAATATCAGCAGAATACAACCATATGTGCGGCATGACATCTGTTCGCGGCCTGATCGGCTAGGACGCCTTACTAAGGCGTTGTTCATTTCTCATTAATCATGTCATTTCAATCTTTATTTCATATATATCAATTCATAGGCACTTAGGGCAACAATTATCACATCATACTTAGCCCGGACAAAGAATTTGTTCATATGTTCCTCCTCTAAGGCAGGTCTCACCATAGCAGCTTCGGACCTCCAGCGAGTAGCATACTCATGAAATGTTTCTGTAGGCTTCTTCTTTAGATTCTCAATATAGAACACATCTGGTGCATTCACTCTGTTAAACATGAACCTGTCCATAAATTCAGACCACATGCCAACCCAGCTTGACCACTTCTTTGGATCTTGGCTGATGTACCAAGACAGCGCATCTCCTTTCAGACTCATCATGAACAGCTTCATGCGGATTCTCTCGTCTCTCCCTACTCCAACTAGCTTGTCACAGTATGTTCTCAAATAGACCCTTGGATCCCCTGTACTGTCAAACATTTTGAACTTTGGTGGTTTATACCCCTCGGGTAGTTCGACATTGGGCTGTATGCAAAAATCTTCATAGTTCAGCCCCTCGATTCCCTTTCTTTCTTTAACTCCTTGAATCCGGCTAGTCAACTTCTTAAGTTCCTCAGCTAGGTTCCTAATGAGGAGGTCTTTTACATCAGACTCAGGTGTGCTTGAGATAGGTTGGGTGGAGTATGGCATGGTCTCCACGTAGATGGGGGTGTTATGGTGGGTGTGAAAGTGGTTATTTGTGGAGTTTTGGGGTTCTGGGATGAGTAACAGAGTGTTGTTTGAGGTATGGCAGGTGTTGCATTGGGTCTTCGGTGGAATAGTGTGATGGTGAGGAGCGGGATGATTATGTTGCTTTGGGATGTTTTGAGGCGGTGTAGGGTTTTGAGTATTGGGGAAATTGATATTTGGGGTGCTGAGGGAAAATGACAAGCTTGCCAGATTTCGAACCTGATCGAGCTCTTCTTGGAATTTCAACAACTTTTGTTCAAGTTAGGATACATTCTCCTTAGGAACATGAGTACCATGGCTATTAGTGGCCTCTACCCGTTCAGTTGAATTCTCCTTTCTGACATTGTTCAAATCTTCCATTTCGCCTTTGTCCTTGTTTTTGATAGGACTAAGAGGTGAAGTGGGTGGAGGGCCCCTGGAACTTGTGGAATAGGATGATGTTGCCAGAGTGCACGAACTAATGGGGAGGGGAATAACAAAAACAAAAACATAAAAAAAGGTAACCAAGTTAGTGAGGATTATAGGAAGTATTGTAATATTTAAACACATAGTGCGAGAATGTAAATCGTGTCCTAATTTGGGGACCTCTTTCTGCCCGAGGTAGGCCTAGAGACAAATTGATTTGGAGAACATAGGATACTAAATGCCTCATTTTATTGATAAAGATAGACGAATCCCAAATTGACATTAAATAAACAGGAAATGAAAATCACTAATGGCAATTGGCCTTATTACATTTTATAGAGCAAAAAGAAAAACTCCAATCTATTTGGTCCCAGAGGGACCTTACCCACATTCGGCATCCTTAGCTCTGTCAAGCAGTTTCTCAACATGCGGAGCCCCAACATAGGTAGGCCCTGGCTAGATGTTCGCCTTCGATTCCTTCAGCATTTTGGCAGTCTTCGACCCTCCTGAGAAACTTTCTCTCCAACTCCACTATGCCTCGCTCCAAGTATCCCAGTCGCTTGTTGGCACTGACAACCATGTCCTTCCATTCCCCAATTAGCATTTGGTTGGACTCTTGTATCTCGTGGTGTTCGCTTTCATATTTCTGGATTCTTTTGCGCAGTTGGTTGTATTTAACTTGTGCCTCGGCCCTTTAATCTATGATCCTGTGGCCTCGAGCAAACCTTGGCTGGCCTAGACCATCATGATTGTCTTCCAACTAACCTGAGTAGAAAGGAGCGCAACCAGCATGATACATGTTTGGCTCGATGGTATATCTCCCCATTATGATCTTGCCATGCCACATATGCTAAGCCATGCACTTATAAGGACTATCATCATTCTGGAAGTCAGCCCGGAAATGACTCATCTTGTCGACCCTAGGTATAACCTGCTTCCTACCCGCTTGTCTCATAACTCAAAGAGGGATGTGAGGATAGGTTCCTCTTAGACAAATCAATATCAAGAAAGGTGCATCTCTAGATCGGGTGATGAAATCCTCGGTTGGAAACCACTTGAACATCCATTGAACCTATTATTCAGTCAGATTATCAAATAGCTCCTGCCATCCCTTGGCATCCTCAGGCTGAGCGAACATATCAGAGACGTAATTCATTCGCTGTGGATGATGGAAAGAGATATGATCATCCCAGTCCCTTTGTTGAATCTCTTGTCGGTATTCACCCTTTTAGAGAAGTTCCATGAGCCAGAGTTAAAGTAATAAATTGCAGCCTTCAAAGTGTTTTGCTCCTCATTGACACTTCTCCAAGGCTCGTTATATGTCGGAAATTATCATGGGCACGATGCTGAAAGGCTGCCCACTGATCCATTCCATTAGGGTTTTAGTTACCATAGCCAGACTAGTGTGGATTGTTTCTTTCTTCATCGGAAACACGATCAGCCCCAGGAAACAAAACATGAATACGAAGACCCTTCAATGGATGTGCCCCAATGATGTGATGGAAAACTCGTCAGGGTAGGTACGGTAGGATTTGCTGTGACCGTACTTTTAATACAAATAGTCAAAAGGGATTTAGGACTCCGTCAGACATGTCAATTCTAGATTATTCTTTAAACCCATCATTTTGAGGAAACCCCTGCCTTTACGGTTCTCAGGCATCAGCAGACTCGGAGTTTCCCATACTAGACCAGCCAATCCTCATATTTCCTCTAGCAATGGTATCATTTCAATGTCCCCAAAGTGGAACACAGCCCTTTCACAATCTCAAAACAGTTTGGCAGCTTCTATGATCTTGTTATTGGGTTGGATTTCCAGGAGGGAAGGTAGATTTCCCAAATATTTTCGGACGAGGGTTTGATCACTAGAGTGAAGATCTTTCAACCAGCTTAGCAGTCTTGGGTTGATGTTGGTGACCATGCCAAATCTAGGGACTTCGTGCCTCATATTTATGCAAAACAAAAGGGTTAGGCCCTTACCCCCACCAGAGTTGACTATTTAATACCATCTTAAAGGACAAAGGCTATCTTAAACCATCTTAGGGAAACCCAGTGGACTTTGGACAAGGCTATCTTAAAGGATCATAATGTGGACAACATAACTGACCCGGCTAGATTTGACCGTGATTCATGCACAATTCGAACAGAGTAAGGTTTCTATGGTGTTTTAGACTGGTACCTTTAAACAGACAACTTAAGGGGGAAGGCACAGAACCGTCGACTGCACCGCTGATCGACTGGTTTTACTGCAAATATGCATTTTCGAATTTAGGGGGTTAATGATATAGGATGAGCGCAACCACTCATTATAAGTGTTGTTATGGTATTTTTTTGGCACGAGTGGAGTATGATGTTGAGCATGATTATACAATAATTAAAAGCATGTTGGCACGTATTTGCATGTTAAGAAAGTAATAAATACAGCAGTTTCATAATTTAAAGCAGTAATAAAGGAAAGAAACGAAGAAGATAAGTTAGTTTGCTTTTGAAAAGAAATTAAATGCTTAAAGGAATTTAAACAAGTAATTGCACATAAGGGAGGGTACAAGTTCACAAGAACAATCTGAAGTGGTAAAAGCCTAAAAATCCTTAGCAGAGTTGCCATGCTATCACGCCCCCTTTTTCCCTCCGCAGAGAGGAGTTCGGGTTTCGACATTCATGGAGGTATAAGACAACTCATTCCTTTCAGGAACTGGGTTTTTCATTTGAATATTCGCCACCTAATGATTTAAGGTGCATTAGGACACCTATAAGGTTCACCTCTAAGTTTGTTTGATAACCAGAGATAGGGTAAGAGCTTAAAATTATCCCAAATGGAAGGTGTTAGGCACCCCTCGGGATCCACTAGTATGGTTCTCAGCCAGACAGTTTTTGTGAATTTGTGCAATTTAGCAAATAGACAAGTATAGGCTCAAATAGTAAGGGATTTAAGTTTAAACACAGAAGAATTTAAATAAAAAATTACTAAAAGGCGAATTTTGAAAAAGAAGTTACAATTCTACAAATACTTGGGAATATAGAAAGGGAGGGAGTCCTAGGTTTATTTATAATATGGATCACATCAATGCGATACCCGGTATGACACTCCTTATAAGAGGGGATACATGTGGTATTAGCGCACCGGTCATCATATCCATATCTTCCCTTCCCACCATGTCGAGGTATTAAAGCGTGGATTGGTCTCCACCACTATTGCATGCTATTACCCATCCCATTCCTATCAGTCCCGGAGGAACTTAGGACTACTATTCCTAAAGGGGAGGGATATTAGGCCGACTTTTAGGTTTCAAAAGGTGAAAAAGCTAAGGCGACATACAAAATACATAGGACTGCATATTAAGGAAAACATGTAAACAACTAAAAGGCGCATGTTTACCTCCTCAAACAAAGCACATAAATAGCATGACTTAAACACAGTTAGGGTCTGAATTTAAAGTACTAAGACAAGGGAGGTTTTATTGTTGATGCAGACCAGTTTATTACATAACTCAGATAAGAAGTCCGAATCAGGCCTGCCTGCTGGTTGTAGCAGTTACTAATTAACAAAGGCGGATTCAGTTTTTATTGTCGTTATCACCTAAGGCTTGCCTAAGTTTTTGGGTATGATCCTATAAACATGATATTTATTGCTGATTCAGAATGTAGCAAAGTAGTAACAGTTCTATAACAAATGATTTGAGATCCTATAGACATGCTTTCTAAACCGCGTTAATAAAAGAGTAAGGCTGTTTAAAATTAATTCAGTACAATACGATTTAGGCTGATTTTAAACTAGATGGTTTCAGATTTTTATAGACGTTGATATCTATTATTTCTAATTTTAATTCCTATAGACATGATATCTAGTCGAACGTGAAATGAAGCAGACAACATTTACTCGAAATTCCTATAGGCATGATTTCTATAAAGGTACTGATTTTAATCTATTGGCATGATGTTGGATTATGACCACCTATATCCTAAAAGCATGGTGTCTAAGTGTGGTAATAAACATGCATAATTGAATACAAACCCTATAGGCATGTTATCTAAATGTAGAGTTAGACATGCAGAATTTAAACAAGTCCTATAGACATGTTCTCTGAATGCAGAGTTAAACATGCAGAAAACAGGTCCTATAGGCCTATTCTCTAGATGTAGAACATGCAGAATTTAAAGAGAACAAATCTTATAGGTATGATATCAGAATGCAGAGTTAAACATGCAGAATTTAAAAACAACAGCTCTTATAGGCATGATATCTACCCTTAAGCATGCACAATTACCCGGCCCTTTTCGCTATCCAAACCCAATGTTTATTACAAATTATTACAAACTGAATAATGAATTACAGCAGAAAAGTATAAAAGAAGAAGTTACAACCAGAGGAAGCCTGATTCTTGACTTTCTCTCTGAGTTATGGAATAAACCACCTCAAATGCTATTTGTTTCAAAGCCTTTCTCAGAATTCTGTGTGTCAAAGTTCCCTAAGGGTCTCAAGGGACCTTGGGCAGTGCTTACACCCAAGTTTGCATAACCAGATACAGATGAGTGCAGTGTGGAAGGGCCAGCCGTTATGTGTCCAAGTTCAGAGGGAGCTCATGGGTCCCAAGGAAAGGCTCACACAAGAGGGGCAGAACCTAAGTCTAAGAGTATAGTGGAAGTGCAGGAGTAGAGATTTCGTTTAAAAACTAGGTTGGGAATAGTAAGGTGTAAGGGTAATTTGAAAACAGTAATAGTAAATCTAACACTACACAGAATCCACATTTTTATATAAAGGGGTCATGGGTTTGGGAATACATCGCAGGGAGCATATGACTCTAAGAGGGGTCAGGTTTGGACATGCACAACAATAGCTGGTGTTGGCATGCCCATAAACTAGCTAGAGAACACAACACATAGAGGGGATATGAAACATATGACCCTAGTGAGGGTCAGGCTTGGGTCATGCACAACAATGTCTCGTGCTGACATGCCCTCAAACCAACCAAAGAACACAAACACATAGGAGATATATCATGCTTGGTAATGTAACTACATTAAACAGAAGCAGAAAATAGGCAAGAGTGAAGGAAATAGTAAAGAAATAGGCAAGAGTGAAGGAAAGATATTGTTGATGCTGGAAGATTAATTTAAACATAACAGTAAAGACGCAAATGTAGAAATAAAAGTAAGCAAATTTCCACAGCCTAGCCTTGGCTTTCAGCCAGCTTGACAAGGCAGCAACATAAGTAGTAACAGAGAAAAGAGAGAGAGCTTTGAGTGAAGTGTGTGTTCTGAACTCAAGTGGTTCGTGTGTTGAAAGAAGAAAAGGTGCAGGGTATTTATAGCCTCTTGAAAACGAGTGAAGGAGAGGTAATAAGTAAAGTCTTAACAAAACATGGAAACAATCACAAATCAGAATCAATTAACCCAAGTGATTCCCTTTATTTAAGGGATCACTGTTTAGCAGCAGTAACTTCAATTAAGGGAAGAAAATCAATTTGAAAGCAGACTGATTATTGCCATAAAAGGAGTAGTATAAACATCAAGTAAGCAATCGAGTCTAAGTATAGAAATTTGCTTATTTTGGAAATAGATTCAGCAAGGTAAATATTACAGTAAAGGCAAAAGAATCAATCAATTTTGAACGGGCGAGTGAAATCAGGGTTCATAAAAGGGAAACTTTAGAAATTAGTCACAAGACGAAGATCAATCAAGGAAGAACTTCAGCATATAAGTAAAGTGAACAGGGTCACCAGATATGCGTGGCCAAACACATTGACAAGAGGGATAATCACAAACATGCAGTAGTGGCAGAAATAAACTACGGTTCAGTACTAAAGCAAACATTCGAAGCATAGTAATCAAGTAGGTCAAGTCACATTGAATCAACGGAGAAGAAAATAGAGTATCAGAAACATGCAAAGGTCTCACAATAGCAAGTGAGGAAACCTTTTGAAAAGTTAGGGTTTCAGTCGAGTCAAGTACTCAAACAAACAATTTCAGCCCCAAATACCTAGGGATTTTCAACAACAATCGAGTTTTAAAAATGGTAACACAAATAAATCAAACAAGAACGAGGAACTTAATTAAACAAGTATACATTTAAACAAATAGCTTCAGGATTCGAATGAGACCCAAAAGAAATTAGGGTTTTCAACATGTTGACTCAAGTAGAAGGAAAGCATAACAAACAGTTCAAACATAGTAAGGTCATAAAACAACATCGAGAATCAGAGAAAAGAATTTTGAAATAACTTAAAGGAAAACCCTAATCGGAACAATGACGAGTCGTTTTAAAAACAACGTTGAAGAACCTTCGAGAAAAAAATGCTTAAAAGTTCATCGTAAGCACAGATCGATGGTAGATCTGAACGAAATCGAAAGATCTTAGAGATTAGGGTTTCAGAAAACCCAAAAGAAACGAGAAAGATCTCGAAAGTTAATGATCTAACCAGAAAATGTCAAGGACCCATCTTGAAAGGCCATGAATGGCCGGAGAAGGTCGTGGATGGTCAGAGAAAGGCCATGAACACCAGTAGAGCAAGGACTGGACCAAACTCCTTCGAAGGTCGTGAAACCATAGCACCAAACACATAGAGACCATGGAAGACTGGTACAGGTCTCAGATGACCACGGAATGCCATGGATTAGGTAGGTATTAGGGTGGATTAGGGTTTGGTTTGATGGCGGCAGCTAGGGTTTGTAAGAGTTTTAGAGAGAGTTTGAGAGGGAAGAGGGATTCAGAGGCGGCGGTTGGTGAGAAATGAGGTAGGGTGAAGAGGTCGTTTAGGTTAAAAAAAGGAAATGGGTAATGGGAGCCGTTGATCTAAACCATCAACGGCTAGGACTAAAGGGGTTAGGTGGGGAGTCCGGGTTGGGTTATTTAAACGAGTAAGGGGTCAAATTTAAAAGAAATTGGCCAAGGTGAAATTCGGTCTGATTTGGGATTCAAATTAGGCTATAATTGAAATGGAATTGGGCTATCATTTAAATAGTCATTTTTTCCCTATTTAAAATTATAAAAAATAGTAAATCGATTTTTGGAAATAAATTAAAAGTATTAAAATAATTTATGATATATAATTAACAATTTAAAAATACTGAACATAATTTTTTATGAATATAAATGCAATTAAATCCTTAAAGAGGCTAATATTACAATTATAGATTTAAAAATACTAAATAAATTTGTAAAAATATGCAAAAATTACCTTAACTATATTTTAGCATAAATATAAAAGTCCAATAAATGAATTACCAAAAATAATAATTTTTGGAAATAATTATTTGGTTTTTATGGGTAAATAGGGGAATAAATTGATTTAAAAACCTTTAAAAGTTAAAGAAAAATAATAAAACATTTGGACATACTTATATATGCATACATATGCTATTTTGAAGTTATTTTGCATATGGAAAATATATAGGGGAAAATTGGGTATCAACACATAGTTGACCTCAAATTAACCATCAAATTGTCTGACTCTGCAGCGATTATGCGGTCCGCATAGCTATTCTGCAATCGCATAATGGACCGCAGAAACACACTTTTCTAGAAAACATAGTTCCGTAAATTTTTAATGCACAGATCAATCCAAAGGGCAAACTCGCCGCGAAGAATTTTACAATATCTAACCCATATACCTAACTTGGCACTAAGAGCTTTCGGGTTTTGAGTAGAAAATTTCACAAGGCCTTATAGTACATACAACAAAAGCCTAAGAATCTAGCCTATTCCCAAAAGTGCATCCTCAATAGCGGCATTTTTGACATCATCTCCTCGGGCGCGCGACCTCAAAGACAATATCGTCCAAGCCCAATCCCCTCGGGGTCTCATCTCGACCCTCCCGGAATGGCATCTTCAAAAGGGAAGACATAAAAGAGGAAAGCGATGGAGAAGAGCAAAGTGACGAAGGAGAAGCCGAAAGGAGACAAGAAGTGGCTGGGTGAAAAATCTGGCTAGTATGAACTCCTCCAGTATTACTGATATAAAGCCACTTCATGAGACATTGCCTCGGCCTGGGAAACGACAGTTAGTAGAAAACGCTGCCATACCCCAATGAATCCAAGGGGGGTGTAATGCGACAAACCGAGGAAGGAGGGTGATCAGCGGTGTATAATCTGAGCCCCCTCTTGAGTAGTGGTGTATAATCCAAATACTTCATCGGGTCAGAGGAAATCAGTCCTCTTTTTCATCGCCCCGAGCTAACGAATACAACAATAACAACAACAACAATAACAACAACAATAGCATCAAGGTAGCACGACTTCACCCGACCAGAGAAGATCCAGGAGACAGGTCGTAGCATGCTTGATGTTGCCATAAAATCTTGAGGCCATGGGCCTTAAACATAGTGAGACATCAAAGAATAAAGACAATAAGAAAAGAGGAAATGATAGATGTCATAGGATGCTTGGATACAAAAACTGGTCACAAAGAGCACTATTTATAGAAGAGACGGGCAAAATAACCGACGACGCCGTTATCGCCCTTGAAAATTGTAACGATAGGCACATTCAAAGCGTTCATGGGAGCCGAATCAACAACAACATTATGGCCCCGAAGAACAAGAAATCACGACATGTCGAGATGGCCCTAAAAAAGTAAAATGATGAAACATTTCGGCACTCATAAAGGATTGCGTCATCAGCATAACGTCATTATGGGAGCCCATAGAGTGGGATGTCAATCGTTTCTTATCTCTCCTCTCTAAGAAACGCGGAGACTATCTATGTACGAGGAAATCAGGGGGACCGATTTCTCGTTGGTAAAGTACTTTAGGAGATCGCCTCGGAGACCCGAGACCTTGAGCCGGATACTTCCCTCAAGATCTGTTGACACCCAGCCCGGGGATAATGTTGGCCGAGACCCCGACGAGCGTAGGAGGCTTCCAAAGAATGCATCCAGGGCCGATCAAGTCTACCAGGCTGTCTAACACCGGTCTACGTCTACGTCATGAAGCTAGTTAATTGTCCCATCCCGCCTCCTTTATCATTTAACGTATCATGTACTAGGTTTGGATTCCCCCCCTCTTATAACAGTGGAATAACTAGCACTTTGTAAGCAAGTTGCTCCAACTATTCTACAAAAGATCAATAATATCTCTCTCTTTCTCTCTAACTTACACGCTCAAGACTACCTCTCTCATTTATTGCTTTCATACTTATTCCTCATTTATTTATTGTTATTGGCCGTAAAGAGCCTCTTTTCAATTATATACTAATTGTTATTCCCTTCCCGGTTACCCCCGATAGCTCAAGCCCGAGCCCCGACATCGACGTCGAACCTAGGCATTGGTCTCGGGGCCTCCCATCGACCAATTTGAGGCCAGAGTAAGTGTTCTCTCAGTTCGATCATAGCTCTACTTTACCTTGCATTTCATCTATTATCTACATACGCCTAGCATCAACTGCCCTAACAACTAGCATAAAAATAGATTGCATATTTTTAGAGTCCCATCAACAAATTTAATTGTTATTAACATTTTCACGGTAAATAGAGGAATTGCTTCTCATCTCTAATGTATTTGAACCTAAGAAGGAATGATAGATAAGACTTAGATTCAAGTCTTATGTTAATTAAATTTCAATTTGACTATAAGTAGCCACATGGCATAGATGACTATGAGTCATTCTTAGCCTTGTGGCATTTTTTCCACATTTATTGGACTGAAATTTTATTAATTTTTATCCACTTATTAGTTAACTGGGTAATGTTTCGTTACCCGGTAAATAACCAATTACACGCATAATTTTAAAATTGTCTCAAATCACTTAAAATTCTATTTATTTATAATATACTTTATACATCGTACTTTTGTGGTCATATGGTACCTTGCATGGTACTAGTGCATAATTATCGGGTATTATCACTCGACTCGTATTTTAACCCAAATTGGCCACTTTCAACGAAACTCGTTTTCTTTAATTCGTGTTCCTTTTATCCTTCATGACACTTATTTATCGCTTGTTACAAATAGCGTAAATACGTTAACCTCAAGATAATCTCATCCCCGAGTCTATGTCAATCAACTGAAGACAAAACTTTTAACATACAAAAACGCGAGATGTAACATCCTTTCCCCCATAGAAACATTCGTCCTCAAATGTTCAACTCCCCGTGATCTATATAACTTTGGCAGGGTCGCCTTTGTAACAATACTACTACCAACTCTCCCCGTAGAAGCTTAATAACCCAACGCCACACATGACCACAATTATGAATAGTGACAATGGCCTCACACGACCAACAACAATAACCAACACAAGAATTTATACACGTACCTTATGGTTATGACGTCTTAGTCGGACCCTTATCTGGAGAAGGAAATAAGTAGGGATATCTAGACTTCATGGCAGCGAAGCTTGATTAAGCCCCCACGGAGAAGATAGGGACTATACATCCGGATCAGATGGTTGAGGGTGAAGGGCATCTCCTCAATCATGTTCGAGTAATGCCTGATCATATAAACCACGTGCCGTAAACAAAGATGAATTTGGCCTAGAGTCACTTGATAACAACGATAGAAGTAGAGAATCACAGGGTCGATCAGGGGCGAGGATGGCCCTACTGGACCTAAGGTAAATGGGTAGGTGTATACACTCAGAAAGCCGGCTTTTTTAGCCGTAATATCTTCCTCCCGAGTAGGAATCTCCACAAGCACGGTATCCCCCCCAGCGATAGTCAGCCCTCACTCTCTCGACATCCGTTATCGAGCTCATATACCAAGATACAGGCTCGTGGCGCCCTGGCTTTGAGGAAGGTCTCTCTACCTTGAAATCAGAGGTTATCGCAAAGGATCCTGGGATGCATTCCTCAGCACAAAGGGGAGTATCTGCTTTGCCTTGAGAGAAAAACAAAGAGGATGAACCTTCGACCTCCTGGGAAGCAGAAGTAGAAATTTTTGCCATCCTTGGGAGACTCTGAAATAAGAAAAAGAGTTGCGTTCCTGAAAGAGAACAAGAACAAAGGAAGAACAAACCTTATTAAGGGTTCTTGGCACGAGATGGGATATAGAAAGAAAGAGGGGAGTATTTATAAAAGCACCGTGTGTACATTGAAGGAAGCCAAAAGGCAGCCAATTGCCGCAATCAATGCGAAAACCTACAAGAACAACGCGCATGTTGCGTCTTGGCACCTCGTAGCCATCGTCAATTGCAAGAACATCAAAGGAATCAAAAGTTCAGGATTGTTTCTTACCACTGTCACTCTAAGAAATGCGAAGACTATCTATATGCGGTGAGTCCGGGGGCCCGATTTCCCCGTCATTAAGTCATCTCGCGGTCATGGTCCTCGATGATTGAAGTCGAGGTCGAGACTCACCCTTGAGGGGGCGCCAAGTACCAGCCTCGGAGGGCATTGCATTGTAACGGCTATAGTATGTGAGGGGGGAATTCCCAAGGCACATGGCTTAATCTGGAAAAGCTGACCTATCCGGGGCCTGTCTCAAAGATGTCACGTCCAGCCGTCCCGTCTCCATGCCTTTACAATTAATGCATTTTGTGCTATAACGGGATTCTCCTCCTATATAAACGGGATCCCCATGACTTTGTAACCCTCAGCTGTTGTTGCTCTATTCTTTAACAAAACCTTTCAATGATATATATATATATATATATATATATATATATATATATATATATATATATATATATCTTTCTCTCTTTTCTCTCTAACTTACTCGCTCGAGGATACTCTTTACATTCATTTCTTTCATACTTGTTCTTCATTCATTGCTTGATATTGGCCATAAAGAGACTTTTTTAATTATATCTTAACTATTATCCCCTTCCCGGTTATCCTCGATAGCTCGAGTGGGGTATCGACCCCGAGGCCTTTCATCGATCAGTCCGAAGCCCGGGTAACAAGCCCCTCGGTTTGATTACTGCCACATCTTAAGTTATATTTCGCCATTAAACTTCATACGCCTAGCATCAACTGCTCTAACAACTAGCATAAAAATAGATTACGTATTTTTAGAGTCCCATTTACAAATTTAATTGTTGTTACCATTTTCACTATAAATAGCGTATTATTTTGATACCCATGAACAGAAGATATAATAATATATCACATGGGAAATCAAGAACAAAGAGATCCCTAGTATTTCTATGAATGGAGTCATTTATAAAAATTATGTATTTGCTCATTTCTTCTGTATAATTGGATCATGCCAAAAAGAAGGAAGAGTTAGCCTTAACATACCTGGAGTAGGGAAAATTCTGTGTACTATTCTTCACGAAGATTGCATCGTACTCTTCTTGAACCGCAAAATTCCACGTTGCTACTATTCCAACAAATTCTCGTTGGAAGCATTTGCTTTTTTGAAGCTTTTTTGGAACGAAGACTTAGCTTCTGATTGTAACGTTTTTCTTGAAAATATTTAAGGAGGAATTGCTTCTCATCTCTAGTGTATTTGAACCTAAGAAGGAATGATAGATAAGACTTAGATTCAAGTCTTATGTTAGTTAAATTTCAATTTGACTATAAGTAGCCACATGGCATAGATGACTATGAGTCATTCTAAACCTTGTGGCATTTGTGCCACATTTTTTGGAGTGAAATTTTGTTAATTTTTATCCACTTATTAGTTAATTGGATAATGTTTCGTTACCCGGTAATAAATCAATTACCCGTATAATTTAAAAATTATCTCAAATTACTTAAAATTCTATTTATTCTTAATATACTTTATATATCGTACTACCGTGGTCATATGATACCTTGCATGGTACTAGTCCATAATTATCGTGTATTATCGCTTGACTCGTATTTTATCCCAAATTGGCCACTTTCAACGAAACTCGTTTTCTTTAATTCGTGTACCATTTATCCTTCATGACACTTATTTATTGCTTGTTATAAATAGAGTCAATACGTTAACCTCGAGATAATCTCATCCCCGAGTCTATGTCAATTAACTTAAGACAAAACTTTAGAGCGTATGAAAATGCGAGATGTAACAATGATAAGCTCATACGAACTCGCTCATAAGCTCAAAACATCAAAATAACATCTACAATCTAGAATTAAACATTGAAGCTCAAGGATTTTAATGTTCTTAAACTTCAAATTTTTAATTTTTCACGATAAGCATCAAAATGCCTCGGGTCTCCTGAGACCCTAACCAAACATGCTTACATGTACAAAATCATCATGCGAACCTACTGGAATTATCAAAACACTGATATGATGCCGTTTACCAACAATGTTGATTGTGGTACACTCTATCCGTTTTAAAGTTCAAAACCAAGTTTTCTTGGAAAAATTACATTCAAACTTTTAGAAAATTAGAACGGACCATGCATGCAAGTCATAAATAATTAAATAAATATATATATCAGATCTCAATCATGAAATGGGAAACTAGAACTCAAAATGACCTATCGGGTCGTTACAATCTCCACCTCCAAAAGAAACGTTCGTCATCGAATAGACATAGAAATACACCTGAACTGGTAAAGAAATATGGATATATACTCTTCATATCGGACTCGAACTCCCAAGTAGTCCTCAATTAGCTGACCTTTCCAAAGCACCTTTGTGGATGGAATTTCCTTAGATCACCACTTTTGAACTTGCCGATCTACATAGCTACCTGCTATTCTTCATAAGTCTGATTCTAATCAATTTGCACTGTTTTGAAGTCCAATACATGCAACTTGTCTTCATTGTACTGCCAAATCATAGAAACATAAAATATTGGATGTACCCCCTGCTAGACTAGGAGGCAATGGAAGCCTATTGTAACGACTCGACTGGTCGTTATGAGCATTAGCATTTCGTTCAGTGATTTGAGGTCTTAAATGACTTCATATTGTGTATTATGACTCGTGTGCATAGCCAGTTTTGATTTTCAAGTGATTCGAGATTAATTTGAAAGAATAATTATCATTTTAGAAGCTTTAAGTTGGGAGAGTTGACCAAGTTTGACTTTTGCGTATTTGATATCATATTGGAGTTTTAATGATTCTGTTTGGTCTGGATGATGATTTTTTGACTTAGGCGTATGCTAGAATTGAATTTGGAGGTCCCTAAGTTGATTCGGCTTGTTTTTCCTAAAGTTGGCAATTTGAAGGTTTAGAATTTTATTAATTTTAACCATGATTTGATTTATTGGCTATTGGGTTTGGACTTTGGTTTCGGGACTTGTTATTTGTGACTTGTCTACAAAGATTGACATCATTTCGGGTTGATTTGATAGGAATCAGATGTGTGGTTGTGTTTTTAGAAGTTCTTGAGGTTCATTGTAAATTTTATGTGTTTTGACATTTGATTCATGGTTTCAGATGTTAGTTTTAGAATATCTTTCATTGTTGAGTTATTTCTTCTTTATTGTGTGGTTGTTGAGACCTTGTGTACATTGTAGTTAATTCACGAGATATGTTTTTTTATAACATTGTTATTGGTGTTTTGGAAATATTGTGGCATATGGGCACGTGTGGTGCTAGTTGATGTATTGTGTGATTGTGATTTTGGCACATCTGGACTTGTTAATGGATTGTCAGGGTGTTGCACGATGTTTTTACAGTGCTATTGTTATTATTGATTTTGCACATACAGCGAGACAAGGCAGGCTATATATATATATATATATATATATTGGGTTTGTGTATGTGGTGAGACAAGGGGGAATAATTATTGATGTGCGTGCAGCGAGACAAGGCGGGCATTTACTTTATTGTTGTGCACATGGCGATACAAAGGGTTCTATGTCAGGGATGATATGTGATAGCCAGGGGGTATATTATTGATGATATTCGTGTGGTGGTGTGACTTCCGTGTATGTGTCATGCTTATTACGTGATTTGTTGTGTTGTTTAGACTATGTTATATAGTGTCTCTAATATTACTTGTTGATCTGAGCTATGATCGCACACTTTCACATGCATACATCATAACATGTCACCTATACCAGTCTAGGAGTATGAATCTTGATGTTCATTGACCATGTGCGTGTATTCTTGTGTATCTGCCTTCTGTGTGTGGATTGGACTAGTGGAACGTCAGTTGTCCTTGCGAATATAAGATATTGTTACCTCTGGTGCATGAGTTGTCCTGGTGGATGTGAGATATTGTTATCTTTGTGTAACGACCCGACCGGTCATTTTGAGCTTTAGCATTCCGTTCAGTGGTTTGAGGTCTTGAGTGGCTTCATATTATGTATTATAACTTGCGTGCATGGTCGAATTTGATTTTCGAATGTTTCGGGATTTATTGGATGAGTGATTCCTAATTTTAGAAGATTAAGTTGGAAATATTGATCGAGGTTTGAATTTGCTAAAAACGACCCCGAAATGGTGTTTTGATGGCTTCTATAGGTTCGTGTAGTGGTTTTGGACTTAGGTGTATTCCCGAAATTCAATTCGGAGGTTCCTAGGTTGATTTGACTTGTTTTACCGAAGTTGGCAATTTTAATGTTTAAAAATTCCTTAGGTTTGACTGTAGTTTGACTTTATGGCTACCGGATTCGGATTTTTGTTTTGGCACTTGGAATGGTTCGTTATGCTACTTGAAACTTGGCTGCAAAGTTTGGCATCATTCAGAGTGGAGTTTATAGGAATTGGATGCATGATTGTGTTTTTTTATGTTCTTGAGTTTCAATGAAAAATTTCATGCATGTTGATGTCCGGTTCGCGGTTCTAGATGTTATTTTAGTATTTTCATCATGCAAGCGAGTTCGTATGATGCTTTTAGACTTGTGTGAATTTTGGCACAGAGCCCCGAGGGCTCGGGTGAGTTTTTGACACGTTTCAGAGTGTTTGGAAGAGTTTTAATTTTGTTGGTTTTTGAACAGGTGTTGTAGGTCTCGCAAATGCTAGATTTTTTTTTGCATTTTCGAGAAGGGAGTCGTATTTGCAAAGACTGCTGGGGTCTATTAGGTTCACATTTTCAAACAAATTATTTGCTTTTGCAATGGGGGTCTGGGCTAGGCTAGATCACATTTGCGATCATTCGGTCGCTGTTGCTAAGTGTTTAGTGTTCGCATTTGCGATAATATAGTCACATTTGCTACGTTAGCAGGACTATGACGGATGTGTCTTTTGCAATCATTCTTCGTATTTACGAACCCCTAGTCGCATTTGCGATGCCTGTGCCTGAACATAAGGGTTGAAAGTCAGGATATCACCTCTTTTCTCTCATTTTTGAACCCTAAACTCTGCATGAGGCAATTTGGAGAAGGGATTTTCATATACAATCATTGGGTAAGTGATTTCAATCAAGTTCTAACTATATCGCATGATTAAATATGAGATTTAACATCAAAAGTTTTGAGAATAAAAGTGAAATTTTGGATTTTTTTTTATGTTTTGAAAAATGAAAATTTGGGATTTGAGAGTCAAATCGGACTCATATTTCAGAAAAAACATATATATATGGACTCTAGGAGTTGTGGGCAGTCAAGATCTACTATTGGACCAGGGTTTTTACTGGGAGGCCCAGGGTTGTCTTTTGGAAAATTGTATAAATATCATAGCTTTACATATTGGAAATGGTTTCTCTTGCATTATTTGATGGTATCAAGACGATTTTGGTTAGATTTGGGCTTAGCGAAGGTGAATTGTAAAGGAAAAACTATTTTTGAGTGTTGATTTGGCCTAGTTGAGGTAAGTATCTTGCCTAGCTTCGTGTGGGAGAGCTCCCTCTTAGGATTGGGTTTGATTGTACTATTTGATTATGTGAAAGACATGTACATGAGGTGACGAGTATGTATACGACCTTATATGTGGAAATTGATCGGTTTAGACTCTTAGGCTTCTTTCATGCATCTAATTAAAGTTGTCATATCATGCTATACTTTCCATTATTATGTTTACTTCTCACATGCTATATTTGAAGTTGTTAGTACATGCTCTATCTTTTGTTGTCAAGCTTACTCATATATGCTTTAATTGAAGTTGTTACCTCTTTTATTGTCGAGTTATTTTTAGTTGAAGTTCATTTCATGTTACCCCTTTTATTGGTTATTTATCCTCACTTGAAGTCGTTATAACATGTTATCTCTCTTATTATTGAGTTATTTTTATTTGAAGTCATTATTATGTGTTATCTCTTCCGTTGCTGAGTTTATTATTCTGTTTCATTATGTTTTTATGTTTTGGCGATATGGAATTGTTGAGAGTATCGTCGGGGTATTCGCACATGAGTTGTTCGTGCTATTACTATTATTGATATTTGCACATGCGGTGCGAGAAGGCGGGCTATATATATGTTGGGTTTGTTGTCACGACCCAAACCGATGGGCTGCGACAGGCACCCGGTACCTTACTCAACTGAGTACCTATGTAACGTATCTTTTCGTGTCATACTATCATAGATAACTGAGCTAGACGGCTACCGTGAGATAACTAGGGTACAACATGCAATACCAACTTATACATAAGACATAAGGGCCTATGAGACCAAAATAAACACTCGTATACTGAAAATAGGTCGACAAGGCCATACAATCTTTTACATACTTGACATCTGTCTACAAACCTCTAAGAATACGTTTTTTCATAAAGGTCGGGACAAATTCCCTCTATACCAAACAATACACATCTAAATCATACTAACCAAACAAGCCACTCCGAAGAAAATGGAGCGCGCCAACATCTTCCGCTGAGCTGATAGCCTACTTGGAGGGCTCTCGACCTACATGCTGGGACCTGCGTGCATGAAATACATCGTCCCCAGGCAAAAGGGACGTCAGCAAGATTAATGTATCGAGTATGTAAGGCACATAAATAATTACATAACAGACATGGGAGAATTATAGAGTAAATGACTCAGCCTATATGTCTGGATATCTTCGTAAATCATGAAATAATTATAGTGTTATGCATATGCGTATGAATGTCATGTCGTGCATAGGTGCATGTTTCACAACATCATCAGCCTCTGAGAGCATCTCATCATATCATCTCGGCCATTATGGGCAAATCATGAACGTATACCAGCTAATCAGGTGGTGGTGCGTGTATAATGTCGTAACTTTTTCCCATATCCAATATACATATAGATATATACATATATGCGCGTATATAATGTCATCTAAGTCATGGGTCAATGTACATGAATGCAATACATGAAAATTACGTCAATAAAATCTCTTGGAGTGTCATAAGACCATTATGCCTTTGAATAATATCATGAAGTAAACTTTTTCAACTTATGTATTTTTTTGAGACCCATGAACAGATAATAGAATAGACATATGTGAAACCAAGAACGTAAGCATTTCTAATATTTCTACGAATAGAGTCATGTATGTAAATTGTTCATTTGCATGTTTCGTTTGTGTCGTATGGATCATGCCAAAAGAAAGAAGGGATAGCCTTAACATACCTGGACCGATTTTCTTGACAATTCCTCTAACACACGTCTTATGTGACGAATACGTAACGACGGATTGAAGTAGAAAAAAATCCGTATGATATTCTTGAGAAGGATTGCTCCGTACTCCATTAGAATCACAAATCACACATTGTTGTAATATTACTAAATCCCGTTTGAGTGAGAGTTAAGCAACTCACATTGCTAATGAAGTTTATAACTTCATCAAAATACTACTCACGTTGCTGAATATGTAACATACCTTTATTTACTATTTGAATGCATATAAGAATGTGTGTATGTATTATGTTTCTTAAGGATAGATATGACAATATTTGTGTCATTCCTTTATTAAAATGGAAATGATACATATTGTTAAGACTTGCCACCTAACCTAGTGACATATGAGTCACAAGTCTTGAATTGGTGGCTGCCACATCATTCCATTGGGTCCTTATCCAAAGTTATTAATTAATCTACCATTAGTTATTAATTAACTAGTTAATGTCCCATTAACCAATTACCCACATGATTGAAAATTATTTCCACTTACTTACAATATTACTCATTTTTTACATACCTTATACACCTTACTATCATGGCCATGTGTTACCTTGTATGGTACTAGTCCATAATTATCGGGTATTTAGCTCGGACCGTATTTTATCCCAAAATGCTAAATTTCAACGGAATTCATTTTCTTC
The DNA here is from genome assembly GCF_000715075.1 of Nicotiana tabacum. Classification (NCBI taxonomy): domain Eukaryota; kingdom Viridiplantae; phylum Streptophyta; class Magnoliopsida; order Solanales; family Solanaceae; genus Nicotiana; species Nicotiana tabacum. The sequence continues at coordinate 36,051,853 of NC_134082.1, forward strand.
GATTGGCTTACCATCTCTCCTTCATGAATTTACTAATCACTTGTTTGAAATAGCATAATGCTTATAAGCTCAAAATAATCTCATTCCCAAACTTACGTCGATTAATTTATTTATGGCGCACTTTCACGTACGAAAACATGAGGTGTAACATCATCCCTCCCTTTGGAACATTCGTCCTCGAATGTTGACTGACGCTCTTATCATTTTCATAACTTATAGCTTGTATACGGTAATATCGGAGAGTCCGATTTTTCATTGTCATAACACCTCGAAGTCTCGAAATCACGGTCGAGTTTCATCCCTCGAGGGCCATCGACGCTCGACCTCGGAACCGTATGAGGCCGACGGTTACAAGAAGAAAATGGGGAGTTCCCAAGGCATGAAGCTAGAGTCGACAAGACCTGTCAGACTAGTCTGAGCCCGTAATATTGGCATTAGTTAGGCGTCCCATATCCATTGTCACGTCCCAAAACGAAGGGGCACGACCGGCGCTCAACCGAGCAAGCTCGACTGAGCAAACCTATTAGGTTTCATTCTACCCAAAAATTAATTTGAGAATAACAAAGAGATGCACTCCATAAATCATAATTTATGAGCATTACATTGACAATTTTGATCTTTTTCTTTCGTTAACAGTTCAACCATACTAACCAAATTTTTACAATTAGTAGATATGAAGGAAACGTTATGCCAAATAAAAACATATCTAATTCAAATTTTCAATATCCGACACCTCCTACAACCTGTCCACGAAGCCTCTAAATACAACTGAAGAGTAATATAGAAATGCCGGCAACAAGGTTCCAGCTATACCTCAAAATATAAAGTACATGATAAACAATGGTACAAGACCCCGAAATGAAGTGGGGCTCACCAAGTCAGCTGAAAGGGAGATGCGTCACTAGCTGCGACCAACACTGCCTGCCATGGAATCACCTACATCCATTTAAAGACGTAGCGCCCCCGGCAAAAGGGAAGTTAGTGCCATCGAATAACACTAGTATGTATAACTAAACACCATCTCATTAGAAAGAACAACTATACAAGAACAAAAAAATCATAAGGATTCAACAAAAGCTTTAAACAATCACTACATCATCAAATAAAACGAACCACATAGCTTTCACATAATTTCCATAGCTTTAGTTTGGGGCATTTAATACTGTTCACCATCATTCACAATACCACCGCTTTCTTGAGCGGAGTCCGATCACGACCCGATCGGCTAGGTTGCCTCATTTGAGACATGTACATCAATCACAATCTCATTCTCACATTCCAGAATTCAATATCAGCACAATACCACCATGTGTGAGGCATGGCGTCCGATCACGGCCCGATCGGCTAGGCTGCCTTACCAAGGCGTTGTTCCTTTCTCATTAATCATCTCATTTCAATCTTTATTTCACATATATCAATTCATATGCACTTAGGGCCACAATTATCACATCATACTTGGTACTAGGCCATATTTCGTAACTCACATTCCACATTACTTTCACTTTCAACATGAAACTTGCAATTTAGGATAATGGGCACATACAAGAGCAACTCAATTTATAAGCATACAGAGGAATTCTCATGATTCGGCATAATAATCAGAATTTAAACTTGGCTTGAGATCTAGGCAATTTAACATATATTTAACATTCTTCACATATCCCCAGTTTACCAAGAATAGCACATTAAACACATTGAGACACACCTTTGACATATATTCTTGCAACACCAAATTCTTTGAAATAACAAATACTACATAAATCAAATTCCGGACTTACAACATATGCGGGGACACCATGGGAGCTCAATTTCTAAGAAGTGGGGTTTTAATCCATACATACCTCAAAGAGCTTTTCCTTAAGTTTCTACAATCTACCAACACCTCTAGCAATAACAATCCGGATGGAGGACAATCAAGTGGTTATCTTCCTTGATTCTTGAGAACTTGAGCAAGATTTGGGTGATTATAAGCTAGGCTCCTTATTTCTCTTTCTATATTCTCCCAACTCTCTCTAAAATCAGTGAAAAAATAACCTCAAATGAAGCCCCGAAGCCTATATATTAAAATGGGATCGGGTTATAAAAATAGAAAAAATAAGCGTCCGAAATCGTGTCTGCGGTCTCATAAATGACCGCAAAACAAGAATGTGGGTCGCAAAATGCATCGCGTAATTGGTTCCCAAAACTAGGCTACACTGGTCCAGTTTTCGACCAGATTTGCGATTGCAGATCCGTTATGCGGACCGCATAATGGTTTTATGATCGCAAAATTGACACAGGATCACATTTTTCCATGCTTTGGTAATTTGATCATAACTTTGTGTAGGAATGTCCAAATGACTAACGGTTTGAAGTGTCGGAAACTAGACTTTAAGACCTTTCATATGATAAGTTGTTCATCATATAAAACCTTATATATAGTTAGATATGCTCACTCAAAGTGTGGACTTGTACAAAATCATTTGGAATTTTAGCCTATTATGAAATTTTCTAACTTGACTTAGACTTAGGCCTCCAATTAGACCCCACATTTATTATTATAAGACTTATACACTTATTTACCAAATCAAATTGATGCCCATCAGCTTAATAGCACATAAAATATTATAATTAGCCTACATGACACCACGAAATCCTAAATTACTTAGCCAAATTTTCCTGGGCCTTACATTCTCCCCCGTTTAGGACCATTCATCCTCGAATGAGAGGTAGAGCGCGCCCCAAACACCTAACATAACATATATCTTTTCTAACCTACCTCAAGTCCCTAAATTTTGACTAACTTCTAAATTTTTCAGAAATTTCGACAGCATCTCCTTTGTAACTAGGCCTATCCACCTGCTAGAGAACCACCAAAACATCATAACAACTCATCCACAACTCGACAAAGCACCACAATGTATATTTACATAACACTAATCTTACCATTACAAGTGCTACATTATCATACTAATACCCAAACATGGATTGTACATTTTTAAATCATAACACCTATAAGGTACTTTTCAAATCGAAACTAATTGTTGCACAATCAAGCGAAAATATTTTCTTTCCACGACACTCTCGTCCTTCAAGGTGGCCTCCTCGACTTACAGGATTTGCCATAACACATTCACGGGAACAACCCCAACCTCCAAAATTATCTAACAAGGATGACAACTAGATACCTCGCATAAGCCAACTATCCATTAACTTCACCTTCAATAATTTCCATTGGAATGATACATAAAGGATCTCCAACTACCTTCTTAGGAATAGACATGTGGAAACACAAAATATATGGGGAAACTTTATACTTCTAGTGCGGTCTAATGTGAAATACACTTATGCAACGCTCCATTATCAACTCACATAACATTTCAGAGGAATATATTGGGAATAACCGTTTTGCCCTCCTATATTCTATATCTCTACGCGAACACCCACATTAAACCTTTGATGACCTTCAACGATTACGCTAAGATGTGCTATCCAGAACTGACCATAAAAATTACCTATAGAATATATGTGAGCACACGGGGATGCTCCCTATTTGACATGTTTGAACCTTCAATACCCAATAGATTTAATACAATGAGGAGCAACAAAGTTCAAGATCGGGTTGGAATTATTCAGGAACCCATTAATGTGTTGAGTAGAGTATTTCACGAGGTGATATGCTAAGAGACACCAAGATTACTACTAATAATACTAACATGGTTAATCATTGTGAAGACATCAATTATTAGACAAACGGGGCATAGGGGTAACTAGTACATTGGCAATAGGAATTATTAAGGAGGAATATACAAGTGTGTGACCCAGTCGTCTCCTGGAGTGTAGGGAAAATCCGTTTATCAAGAATGAGAATACTCTGGCACCTTGAATGTGATATAGGTTTCAAAATACATGAAGCTGAATTACACTCCTAACGTTATCTGACATAAGGAATCTATGCCACAAGCACATGAGGATGAAAAGAAGTTGAACACTTATGAGATTATCATATTTCAAGCAGCTTAACCCTTCCTGATAATTGATCATATATGAGAGAACTAAAGATACGATAACTTGTCTTCCAAATCAATATGCTCATGATATGTGGTGAAATCTGAAGGCATCTAATCTCAACCTTTTACGAGTGAAACCACACACGATAGGGGTGAAATCGTGTATTGGTTAGAGGGTTTCTAATGGTTGACATAACGCTCTAGAAGGAAAGACAATTAAAACTCCTATCCTCCTTAAGGAGGTGGAATGCCAGGGGTAGCAAAATTTCCCGCACATGACAATGATGTTGTCAATAATCCTAGAAGCCGATTGAGTAGAAGGCCAGATAACCCAACCAATCCGACCCATATAAGACTTTTGAAAATGGGACACACTTTGGTTTGAAATCATGGCAATATAAGCTTGAACTTAGGGGAAATCAATACTTTTGGAACCCATGAGACAAGCCCACGTAGCCCTAGAAAATCATTAACAATGGTGAGAAAGTACTTAAAACCATTACAAGTTGGTATAGAACAAGGCCTCAAAGTGCCCACATGGATAAATTTGAAAGAATGAGACGTCTTAAGGCATTTGTCGGGGAAAAGTAACCTAGGTTATCTAGTTACATGGACAAGAAGAGCAGGTAAATGGTTGTTACAAGAACATCTACAAGGAATACCAACAATATTTATTTATTCTAACAAAAGGAATATGTCTTCATTCTTTATGCTATAAGACTTCCTCTTTGATGGCATAAACATAAAATGAGTAGATGAAATAGATAGTAGGGCAGCAAAACTAAAGAGCACCGTTTGGAACCAACAAGCTTAAACAGAGCTGAAGACATTAGAAGCCTATAGTAAAGGGGAAATTACCCACTTCCAGTGTCCTTTTTAGAAAAGGGGGCTTGTAGAGTACATAAAAGTGGGGTGAATTGAATCGAATCATATAGTTGGATAGCTAGTCGAGAAAATGAGATAAGATCGTATTGAGAAATATGGAGAAATGACACATGATGCAAGGTAAATTAAAAGAAAGTGTGAGAGCCTATGGAAGTAACCTTTACATTGTAACCACTAGGAAGGGTGGTAATATAAAGGGATTACGAGAAGCTAAATTTTTGAAAGAAGATCTATGTATGTAGTCACGTGATGTATGGCTCCAGAATTCAAAAATCCAATTATGTTTAGCAATTCTACTTCATAATGAAGCACTACAACACACTTCTACACAACCAGCTATTACTAGCCATTTTGGGAGATGCTATAAGACTTTACTGAGAGAAAGGCTTTGACATATGAATGTGTTACTAGATGTATTGCTCCTTGGTCAACCCATAACCAAAAGGAGAGAGTTAGACTGATAAGCATATCGTTGGACTAGCACATGTGTAGATAATCCATTATCTAAAGGAGATCATTCAATCTACTCTATTGCGGCATGCTATCAACCCTTGATGAACTTGAAGTGAGGTGGGAACCCAATGAGATAGTATAAAAGAATCATGGAAAGTTTGCAGATGTTCATAATGAGTTTTCTATGGATTTTGACTTGAGAACTACTTAGATGCTAATGAAAGATAGAAAAATATGAGAAATAGGTGTTGTGCTATGATAACCCCCAAATGTGCGCTTGGTCTTGATGGAGAGCCTAGTAAGGGTCCTTATGAGAAAGGAGGTGTTACAATGACACATAGAAGGATATGTTCTCCCATGGTTATCGAACAAGTGTTGGGAAACTAGCACAATGAATTCACTAACTAAGGAACACAATTAATACTTGTTGTGGAGGTGTAAAGAGAAAATAAACATTTGTTATGAGCTGGACATGCTTCTACTATATTAACTCCCAACTGCAATACTCGACCAAGCCACGAGCAACCACAATACTAGGAACAAAGTGAGCTACTTACTACGGGATGTCCCAAGTGGACACGAAAGTTATACTAAGATGGCGACACAAGATCTTCCTATCATGGGGATGTGAGGATCTTAATTTTCAAAGAGACTTTATGCACACGGTGACCATTTCGATTGACATGAACTAATGTGATAGGTGTTAAGGTATGTTCTTATGTTACTAGACAGTGAGAAGCTTTCATGATGATACTCGCAAGAGAGTAGAGTGACTGTTCAAACCATATAAGCCATATACACAAGTGAGTAAAAGAGTGACTCGAGAAGGATCGCAACACTGGGATACTTTACATGGAACTTGACACCACATAGGTAAACTTTACGATGGTGCATGCATAGGCACAAATGAGCATACGTTGTCTATAAAAAGATTTTGTAACATTGAAGGACAAATTTATAGAACTTAATTCCATAAGAGGATGTAAATATGAGAATTTGTGGTAGAGTGGATTCACAAACAATACGTCTCCTTCAAGGAGTAGGTACACACAAGTTTGTGTGACGCACATCTTATTAAGACCATGTTTATGAGGACTCTTCAATATGGATGTAGACATGCAATGAGTAAAATTTTTGTGTTGTTCATAATGATGTACTAGGGAGTGACTTACTTGGTGACTTTAGGTTGATAGGGAAATAACATAATCGATGCCCCTCAACTCCACATCCCTAATACACATTGGTAACATATTAATATACTATATTATCTGGTGGTGCAGTGACATTAAAAGGAACAAGGGTACTCCCCTTAGCAACAAGTTCTACCAATCCCCCCATGGCTCGATACATTCTGCTAATAATCGCTTAGGCAATCTCCCTCAGATTCAATGGTGGGGTCATTCCCTCTTTAATGCTTCAAACTCGTGGATTATGGTATCAAGATTACTCACATGGAGAATACGATATAGCGAGGAAATTAGATTCCTATCCTGGGTTCTACCGCACAATCTGGAGTATCAAAGAAGGGTGAAATTCCTAAATGTCCGAATACACTCCAACTTATAGATGTGGTCAACAACACATCGATAAGAAGGACTCTACTAGATATGGCTCCGAGACATCCTAGGACACTTTAAAACCTTAGGCTCTGATACCAAGTTTGTCACGCCCCAAAACCGAGGGGCACAACCGGCGCTCAACCAAGCAAGCTCGACTGAGCAAGCCTATTAGGTTTCATTCTACCCAAAAATTAATTTATGAATAACAAGGAGATGAACTCCATAAATCCTACTTTATGAGCATTACATTGACAATTTTTATCTTTGTCTTTCCTTAACAATTCAACCATACTAACCAAATTATTACAATTAATAGATACGAAGGAAACATTATGCAAAATAACAACATATCTATTTCAAAGTTTCAATACCCAATACCACCTACAACCTGTCTACGAAGCCAATAAATACAACTGAAGAGTAATATAGAAATACCGGCAACAAGGCTCCGGCTATACCTCAAAATACAAAGTACATGATAAACAACGGTACAAGACCCCTAAATGAAGTGGGGCTCACCAAGTCAGCTGAAAGGGAGATGCGTCAGAAGCTGCGACCAACACTGCCTGCTATGGAACCACCTACATCCATTTAAAGACATAGCGCCCCTGGCAAAAGGGACGTTATTGCCATCGAATAAAACTAGTTCGTAAAACTAAACAAAATATCATTAGAAAGAACAACCATACAAGAACAAAGAGATCATAAGGATTCAACAAAAGCATTAAACAACCACTACATCATCAAATAAAAGGAATCACATAACTTTCACATAATTTCCATAGCTTTAGTTTGGGGCATTTAATATTGTTCACCATCATTCACAATACCACCGCTTTCTTGAGCGGAGTCCGATCACGACCCGATCGGCTAGGTTGCCTCATTTGAGACATGTACATCAATCGCAATCTCATTCTCACATTCCATAATTCAATATCAGCACAATACCACCATGTGTGAGGCATGGCGTCCGATCACGGCCCGATCGGCTAGGCTGCCTTACCAAGGCGTTGTTCCTTTCTCATTAATCATCTCATTTCAATCTTTATTTCACATATATCAATTCATATGCACTTAGGGCCACAATTATAACATCATACTTGGTACTAGGCCATATTTCGTAACTCACATTCCACATTACTTTCACTTTCAACATGAAACTTGCAATTTAGGATAATGGGCACATATAAGAGCAACTCAATTTATAAGCATACAGAGGAATTCTCATGATTCGGCATAATAATCAGAATTTAAACTTGGCTTGAGATCTAGGCAATTTAACATATATTTAACATTCTTCACATATCCCCAGTTTACCAAGAATAGCACATTAAACACATTGAGACACACCTTTGACATATATTCTTGCAACACCAAATTCTTTGAAATAACAAATACTACATAATCAAATTCCGGACTTACAACATATGCGGGGACACCATGGGAGCTCAATTTCTAAGAAGTGGGGGTTTTATCCATACATACCTCAAAGAACTTTTCCTTAAGTTTCTACAATCTACCATCACCTCTAGCAATAACAATCCGGATGGAGGACAATCAAGTGGTTATCTTCCTTGATTCTTGAGAACTTGAGCAAGATTTGGGTGATTATAAGCTAGGCTCCTTATTTCTCTTTCTAAATTCTCTCAACTCTCTCTAAAATCAGTTAAAAAATAACCTCAAATGAAGCCCCAAAGCCTATATATTAAAATGGGATCGGGTTATAAAAATAGAAAAAATAAGCGTCCGAAATCGTGTCTGCGGTCTCATAAATGACCGCAAAACAAGAATGTGGGTCGCAAAATGCATCGCGTAATTCGTTCCCAAAAATAGGCTACACTGGTCCAGTTTTCGACCAGATTTGCGATTGCAGATCCGTTATGCGGACCGCATAATGGTTTTATGATCGCAGAATTGACACAAGATCACATTTTTCCATGCTTTGGTAATATGATCATAACTTTGTGTAGGAATGTCCAAATGACTAACGGTTTGAAGTGTCGGAAACTAGACTTTAAGACCTTTCATATGATAAGTTGTTCATCATATAAAACCTTATATATAGTTAGATATGCTCGCTCAAAGTGTGGACTTGTACAAAATCATTTGGAATTTTAGCCTATTATGAAATTTTCTAACTTGACTTAGACTTAGGCCTCCAATTAGACCCCACATTTATTATTATAAGACTTATACACTTATTTACCAAATCCAATTGATGCTCATCAGCTTAATAGCACATAAAATATTATAATTAGCCTACATGACACCACGAAATCCTAAATTACTTAGCCAAATTTTCCTGGGCCTTACATTCTCCCCCGCTTAGGATCATTCATCCTCGAATGAGAGGTAGAGTGCGCCCCAAACACCTAACATAACATATATCTTTTCTAACCTACCTCAAGTCCCTAAATTTTGACTAACTTCTAAATTTTTCAGAAATTTCGGCAGCATCTCCTTTGTAACTAGGCCTATCCACCTGCTAGAGAACCACCAAAACATCATAACAACTCATCCACAACTCGACAATGCACCACAATGTATATTTACATAACACTAATCTTACCATTACAAGTGCTACATTATCATACTAATACCCAAACATGGACTGCACATTTTTAAATCATAACACCTATAAGGTACTTTTCAAATCGAAACTAATTGTTGCACAATCAAGCGAAAATATTTTCTTTCCACGACACTCTCGTCCTTCAAGGTGGCCTCCTCGACTTACAGGATTTGCCATAACACATTCACGGGAACAACCCCAACCTCCAAAATTATCTAACAAGGATGACAACTAGATACCTCGCATAAGCTAACTATCCATTAACTTCACCTTCAATAATTTCCATTGGAATGATACATAAAGGATCTCCAACTACCTTCTTAGGAATAGACATGTGGAAACACAAAATATATGGGGAAACTTTATACTCCTAGTGCGGTCTAATGTGAAATACACTTATGCAACCCTCCATTATCAACTCATATAACATTTCAGAGGAATATATTGGGAATAACCGTTTTGTCCTCCTATATTCTAAATCTCTACGCGAACACCCACATTAAACCTTTGATGACCTTCAACGATTACGCTAAGATGTGCTATCCAGAATTGACCATAAAAATTACCTATAGAATATATGTGAGCACACGGGGATGCTCCCTCTTTGACATGTTTCAACCTTCAATACCCAATAGATTTAATACAATGAGGAGCAACAAAGTTCAAGATCGGGTTGGAATTATTCAGGAACCCATTAATGTGCTGAGTAGAGTATTTCACGAGGTGATATGCTAAGAGACACCAAGATTACTACTAATAATACTAACATGGTTAATCATTGAGAAGACATCAATTATTAGACAAACGGGGCATAGGGGTAACTAGTACATTGGCAATAGGAATTATTAAGGAGGAATATACAAGTGTGTGACCCAGTCGTCTCCTGGAGTGTAGGGAAAATCCGTTTATCAAGAATGAGAATACTCTGGCATCTTGAATGTGATTTGGGTTTCAAAATACATGAAGCTGAATTACACTCCTAACGTTATCTGACATAAGGAATCTATGCCACAAGAACATGAGGATGAAAAGAAGTTGAACACTTATGAGATTATCATATTTCAAGCAGCTTAACCCTTCCTGATAATTGATCATATATGAGAGAACTAAAGATACGACAACTTGTCTTCCAAATCAATATGCTCATGATATGTGCTGAAATCTGAAGGCATCTAATCTCAACCTTTTACGAGTGAAACCACACACGATAGGGTGAAATCATGTATTGGTTAGAGGGTTTCTAATGGTTGACATAACGCTCTGGAAGGAAAGACAATTAAAACTCCTATCCTCCTTAAGGAGGTGGAATGCCAGGGGTAGCAAAATTTCCCGCACATGACAATGATGTTGTCAATAATCCTAGAAGCCGATTGAGTAGAAGGCCAGATAACCCAACCAATCCGACCCATATAAGACTTTTGAAAAGGGGACACACTTTGGTTTGAAATCATGGCAATATAAGCTTGAACTTAGGGGAAATCAATACTTTTGGAACCCATGAGACAAGCCCACGTAGCCCTAGAAAATCATTAACAATGGTGAGAAAGTACTTAAAACCATTACAAGTTGGTATAGAACAAGGCCTCAAAGTGCCCACATGGATAAATTTGAAAGAATGAGACGTCTTAAGGCATTTGTCAGGGAAAAGTAACCTAGGTTATCTAGTTACATGGACAAGAAGAGCAGGTAAATGGTTGTTAGAAGAACATCTACAAGGAATACCAACAATATTTATTTATTCTAACAAAAGGAATATGTCTTCATTCTTGATGCTATAAGACTTCCTCTTTGATGCCATAAACATAAAATGAGTAGATGAAATAGATAGTAGGGCAGCAAAACTAAAGAGCACCGTTTGGAACCAACAAGCTTAAACAGAGTTGGAGACATTAGAAGCCTATAGTAAAGGGGAATTTACCCACTTCCAGTGTCCTTTTTATAAAAGGGGGCTTGTAGAGTACATAAAAGTGGGGTGAATTGAATCGAATCATATAGTTGGATAGCTAGTCGAGAAAATGAGATAAGATCGTATTGAGAAATATGGAGAAATGACACATGATGCAAGGTAAATTAAAAGAAAGTGTGAGAGCCTATGGACGTAACCTTTACATTGTAACCACTAGGAAGGGTGGTAATATAAAGGGATTACGAGAAGCTAAATTTTTGAAAGAAGATCTATGTATGTAGTCACGTGATGTATGGCTCCAGAATTCAAAAATCCAATTATGTTTAGCAACTCTACTTCATAATGAAGCACTACAACACACTTCTACACAACCAGCTATTACTAGCCATTTTGCGAGATGCTATAAGACTTTACTGAGAGAAAGGCTTTGACATATGAATGTGTTACTAGATGTATTGCTCCTTGGTCAACCCAAAACCAAAAGGAGAGAGTTAGACTGATAAGCATATCGTTGGACTAGCACATGTGTAGATAATCCATTATCTAAAGGAGATCATTCAATCTACGCTATTGCGGCATGCTATCAACCCTTGATGAACTTGAAGTGAGGTGGGAACCCAATGAGATAGTATAAAAGAATCATGGAAGGTTTGCAGATGTTCATAATGAGTTTTCCATGGATTTTGACTTGAGAACTACTCATATGCTAATGAAAGATAGAAAAATATGAGAAATAGGTGTTGTGCTATGATAACCCCCAAATGTGCGCTTGGTCTTGATGGAGAGCCTAGTAAGGGTCCTTATGAGAAAGGAGGTGTTACAATGACACATAGAAGGATATGTTCTCTCATGGTTATCGAACAAGTGTTGGGAAACTAGCACAATGAATTCACTAACTAAGGAACACAATTAACACTTGTTGTGGAGGTGTAAAGAGAAAATAAACATTTGTTATGAGCTGGACATGCTTCTGCTATATTAACACCCAACTGCAATACTCGACCAAGCCACGAGCAACCACAATACTAGGAACAAAGTGAGCTACTTACTACGGGATGTCCCAAGTGGACACGAAAGTTATACTAAGATGGCGACACAAGATCTTCCTATCATGGGGATTTGAGGATCTTAATTTTCAAAGAGACTTTATGCACACGGTGACCATTTCGATTGACATGAACTAATGTGATAGGTGTTAAGGTATGTTCTTATGTTACTAGACAGTGATAAGCTTTCATGATGATACTCGCAAGAGAGTAGAGTGACTGTTCAAACCATATAAGCCATATACACAAGTGAGTAAAAGAGTGACTCGAGAAGGATCGCAACACTGGGATGCTTTACATGGAACTTGGCAACACATTGGTAAACTTTACGATGGTGCATGCATAGGCACAAATGAGCAGACGTTGTCTATAAAAAGATTTTGTAACATTGAAGGAAAAATTTATAGAACTTAATTCCATAAGAGGATGTAAATATGAGAATTTGTGGTAGAGTGGATTCACAAACAATACGTCTCCTTCAAGGAGTAGGTACACACAAGTTTGTGTGACTCACATCTTATTAAGACCATGTTTATGAGGACTCTTCAATATGGATGTAGACATGCAATGAGTAAAATTTTTGTGTTGTTCATAATGATGTACTAGGGAGTGACTTACTTGGTGACTTTAGGTTGATAGGGCAATAACATAATCGATGCCCTCAACTCCACATCCCTAATACACATTGGTAACATATTAATATACTATATTATCTGGTGGTGCAGTGACATTAAAAGGAACAAGGGTACTCCCCTTAGCAACAAGTTCTACTAATCCCTCCATGGCTCGATACATTCTGCTAATAATCGCTTGGGCAATCTCCCTCATATTCAATGGTGGGGTCATTCCCTCTTTAATGCTTCAAACTCGTGGATTATGGTATCAAGATTACTCACATGGAGAATAAGATATAGTGAGGAAATTAGATTCCTATCCTGGGTTCTACCGCACAATCTGGAGTATCAAAGAAGGGTGAAATTCCTAAATGTCCGAATACACTCCAACTTATAGATGTGGTCAACAACACATCGATAAGAAGGACTCTACTAGATATGGCTCCGAGACATCCTAGGACACTTTAAAACCTTAGGCTCTGATACCAAGTTTGTCACGCCCCAAAACCGAGGGGCACAACCGGCGCTCAACCAAGCAAGCTCGACTGAGCAAGCCTATTAGGTTTCATTCTACCCAAAAATTAATTTATGAATAACAAGGAGATGAACTCCATAAATCCTACTTTATGAGCATTACATTGACAATTTTTATCTTTGTCTTTCATTAACAGTTCAACCGTACTTACCAAATTATTACAATTAATAGATACGAAGGAAACATTATGCAAAGTAACAACATATCTATTTCAAAGTTTCAATACCCAATACCACCTACAACCTGTCTACGAAGCCTCTAAATACAACTGAAGAGTAATATAGAAATACAGGAAACAAGGCTCCGGCTATACCTCAAAATACAAAGTACATGATAAACAACGGTACAAGACCCCTAAATGAAGTGGGGCTCACCAAGTCAGCTGAAAGGGAGATGCTTCAGAAGCTGCGACCAACACTGCCTGCTATGGAACCACCTACATCTATTTAAAGACATAGCGCCCCTGGCAAAAGGGACGTTATTGCCATTGAATAAAACTAGTTCGTAAAACTAAACAAAACTTCATTAGAAAGAACAACCATACAAGAACAAAGAGATCATAAGGATTCAACAAAAGCATTAAACAACCACTACATCATCAAATAAAAGGAATCACATAACTTTCACATAATTTCCATAGCTTTAGTTTGGGGCATTTAATATTGTTCACCATCATTCACAATACCACCGCTTTCTTGAGCGGAGTCCGATCACGACCCGATCGGCTAGGTTGCCTCATTTGAGACATTTACATCAATCGCAATCTCATTCTCACATTCCAGAATTCAATATCAGCACAATACCACCATGTGTGAGGCATGGCGTCCGATCACGGCCCGATCGGCTAGGCTGCCTTACCAAGGCGTTGTTCCTTTCTCATTAATCATCTCATTTCAATCTTTATTTCACATATATCAATTCATATGCACTTAGGGCCACAATTATCACATCATACTTGGTACTAGGCCATATTTCGTAACTCACATTCCACATTACTTTCACTTTCAACATGAAACTTGCAATTTAGGATAATGGGCACATACAAGAGCAACTCAATTTATAAGCATACAGAGGAATTCTCATGATTCGGCATAATAATCAGAATTTAAACTTGGCTTGAGATCTAGGCAATTTAACATATATTTAACATTCTTCACATATCCCCAGTTTACCAAGAATAGCACATTAAACACATTGAGACACACCTTTGACATATATTCTTGCAACACCAAATTCTTTGAAATAATAAATACTACATAAATCAAATTCCGGACTTACAACATATGCGGGGACACCATGGGAGCTCAATTTCTAAGAAGTGGGGGTTTTATCCATACATACCTCAAAGAGCTTTTCCTTTAGTTTCTACAATCTACCAACACCTCTAGCAATAACAATCCGGATGGAGGACAATCAAGTGGTTATCTTCCTTGATTCTTGAGAACTTGAGCAAGATTTGGGTGATTATAAGCTAGGCTCCTTATTTCTCTTTCTATATTCTCTCAACTCTCTCTAAAATCAGTGAAAAAATAACCTCAAATGAAGCCCCAAAGCCTATATATTAAAATGGGATCGGGTTATAAAAATAGAAAAAATAAGCGTCCGAAATCGTGTCTGCGGTCTCATAAATGACCGCAAAACAAGAATTGGATCGCAAAATGCATCCCGTAATTGGTTCCCAAAACTAGGCTACACTGGTCCAGTTTTCGACCAGATTTGCGATTGCAGATCCGTTATGCGGACCGCATAATGGTTTTATGATCGCAGAATTGACACAGGATCGCATTTTTCCATGCTTTGGTAATTTGATCATAACTTTGTGTAGGAATGTCCAAATGACTAACGGTTTGAAGTGTCGGAAACTAGACTTTAAGACCTTTCATATGATAAGTTGTTCATCATATAAAACCTTATATATAGTTAGATATGCTCGCTCAAAGTGTGGACTTGTACAAAATCATTTGGAATTTTATCCTATTATGAAATTTTCTAACTTGACTTAGACTTAGGCCTCCAATTAGACCCCACATTTATTATTATAAGACTTATACACTTATTTACCAAATCCAATTGATGCCCATCAGCTTAATAGCACATAAAATATTATAATTAGCCTACATGGCACTACGAAATCCTAAATTACTTAGAAAAATTTTCCGGAGCTTTACATCTATATCTTTGTAATAAATGCACTTGTACTATGTTGGGATTCCCCCTCTTATATAATTGGGATCCATATCATTTTGTAAACATTTGTTGCTCCATTCAAAATATACAAGAACATTTTCTCTGCTCTATAACATATTTTGTTGATCTTATTACTTCATTTATTGCTCGTACTTATTATGATTTTATTCATTGTTCATCATTTATTGCTTATTATTGGCCATAAAGAGCCACCCATGATCTATTTATAACTGTTATTCGCCATTGACCGCCTTCGATAGCTCCCAACCGAGATTCGGACTCGACCTCGAGGCCCTCAAATAGGCAAACTCGAGGCCCCAATTTACAACGATTCAGTTTGATTAACAACTCGTTCTTAAGCTCTTGTTTCATTTCTAAGTCTCTCACATAGCATCTACTGCCTAACAACTAGCATAAAAAATCACATATTTTTAGAACCACTAAATCAAATTTAATTGTTATTACCATTTTCACGGTAAACAGTTTGGCGCCCACCGTGGGGCTAAAAATAATGGTGATTATTTTCTTGCTTGTTTAAGTACATAACGCAAGTTACCTTTCACGCTTTTTATTGTCCAAGATCTTTGATTTTAGGTAAAATTGTCTGACTTAGTAAACAACGGTCTTGAGAATCATGGAGAAAATGGCGTAGACATTCCAGGTACTAGTGTACCGCAGTGAAACCCTGAGAACATGCCAGAACCGATCCCCGTGGATGCAGCCTCACACGATGCTCAACACATCGATGTAAGCTCCCACACTAACATGAGCGTGCACTAAAGAGACCAACAAAAAGCCCAAAAAACCCCGAATAGGGAAGAACGAGAGGTGAGCCTTCACGTTATTTTTGAAATGTTGCAGGCATTACAGCTAGTGATTGCTCAACTGAGAAGTCACCAGAAAACTCCTAGCATAGTAGCTCCGGTGATGGCTCCCCTGGCTGAGCATGTACCGGGTAGGTCAATCAACAACGGATAGGCAATCGACGCCGCCATCACAAAGATGCTCGAGGATATCACAAAGAGGATCAAATCGGGTGAGAAGAAGATATAAGCCAATGACAAAAAGGTCGAGACCTACAACTGTAGGGTCGACCAAATTACGGGCACACCCCCGATCCTGAAAGGTGTGGATTCGAAAAAGTTCATACAAAGGCCGTTCCCAGAGGATACGGCTCCAAAACCCATTCCTAGGAAGTTTAGAATGTTAGACCTTCCAAAATACAACGGGACCTCAGACCCCAATGAGCACGTTATTGCTTACACTTGTGCAGTGAAGGGCAACGACATAAAGGATGATGAGATCGTGTCCGTTTTACTAAATAAATTCAAGAAAACACTATCAAAGGGGGCCATGTTGTGGTATCACAACCTAGGTCCTAACTCTGTAGATTCATTTGCATGCTGGCAGATTCTTTCATAAAGGCACATGTTGTGCCATCAAGGTAGCAACCAGGAAATCCGACGTCTTCAAGATTAAACAGAGGGAGAATGAGATGTTGCGAGAGTTCGTTTCTTGCTTTCAAATGGAAAGAATGAAACTAACACCAGTCTCCGATGACTGGGCAGTGTAGGCCTTCACTCAAGGTCTGAGTGAACGAAGCTCGGTGGCTTCAAAACAGCTGAAACAAAATCTAGTCGCATACCCCACTGTGACCTGGTCGGACATTCACAATCGATATCAATCAAAAATTACGATTGAGGAAGAACAACTGGGAAGCCCCTCGGGCTCGGTATACCCAAGAAGGCTTTTGGCGAATGAGCCAAAGCCAAACAAAGAAGGGTACCAGTCGTCAACTAATGACAGGAGAAATGCCCCGAGGCATAACATACCCTGCAATGACCGAAGGATGGATCGTGGTCAAAACCCCCGAGGATTCGATCAATAGAGCCGGATTCGAAAGGAACACGGGGCCAGCAGAGGCACCTCGCTTGTTTGAGAATAACTTCAATGTAGGTGCATCAGACATCATGTTCGCGATCAGTAAAATCAGAGACGGCAGGTGGCCCAGTCCTATGAAATCAGATCCTTCGTAAAGAAATCATAACTTAATTTGTGAGTTTCACAACATGCACGGTCACAGGACCGAGGATTTCCACCAACTTCAAGTGGAAGTAGCCAAACTACTCAATAAAGGCCACCTCCGAGAATTCCTCAACGATCGGGCCAAAAACAAGTTTTGGGTAAGAGAAACGGCCAAGAAGAACAAAACGAATGAGCCATAGCATGTCATCCCCATGATCTTGGGAGGCATCGATTCCCCACAAGATCCCATAATGACAAGAACGAAAATATCCATCACTAGACAAAAGCGAACTCGGGATTACATCCCCGAGGATGCCCTCACATTCAGCAACGAAGATATCAAGGACTTGTCTCAGCCCCATAACGACGCACTAATAATCTCTTTTCTAGTAAATACATTTTAGATTAAATGTGTACTTGTGGATCCATGTATCTCGACCAACATTATCAGATCGAGGGTGGTAGAGCAGCTCAAACTGCTTGACCAAATCGTACCCTGTTTACCGTGAAAATGGTAACAACAATTAAATTTGTAAATGAGATTCTAAAAATACGTGATATATTCTCGAGTTAGTTGTTTAGAGAAGTTGATGCTAAGAATAAGAAGTTTAACGATGAAATGCAAGCTAAAATGAGGCAATATTCAAACCGAGGGCCTGTTGCCCAGATGTAGGACTGGTTGATGGAGGACCTCGGGATTGGTGTTCGGGTCGAGCTCGAGCTATCAGGGGGCAATCGAGAATGGGATAACAGTTAAGATATGATTAAATAAAGCTCTTTATGGCCAATACCAAGCGATAAAACGAAGAACAAGTGAGAAAGCGATAAATATTAAAGTGGCCTCGGGCCAGTGAGAATGAGCAAGTTAGAAAGAAGAGAGATAGAGAGATACTATTGAACTTATGGAGAAATGGGCCAACATCAGCCCTTTATAAAGTTGCGTGGATTCCCCTTATATAGGAGAGGGGATACCATATAGTACAGAGTGCATTGAATGTAAAGATACAGGGATGGGACGTCTAGGCATGATACTAATATTTACTGATTATAGCTGCTTGCCTCGGGAATCCCCTACCCTCGGCACCTTCGTTGGGTCGCGGACAAATTCCTTATCCTCAGAATCTTTGCTAGGTCGTGGACGAACCTCAAATAAGGCAGCTCGATTGTAATCCTGCAGCTTCGAGATGTTGATATGTCTTCCTGAATATACCTTAACGGCAGGAAATAGAACCCCCTGATATCACCGCATATAGATAGTCTCCGCGTGTCCTAGAGTGAAGTAATAGGAAATGATATAGAACCGTAATCTCGAGGTCATCATTGTCATGATGTCAACAGTCTAAGAGCATTTAATTCCATGCCCCAGAAAACCGTGCAAGGCTGCCATCGAATGCTGTAATCGAGAAACCCACGAACTGCCATCGGCTCGTCCTTTCTACTTCCCCAGCGATTCCTATAAATGTACCGGTTGCTAGACACTTCCCATTTTCACCTCATTCACAAGCCCGTGAGTCAGAATTTTGTACTTGACACTCTTTCTTCTTTAAGAGAAGGGTTTTTACCATTTGACATTGCTAGAACTTCTAGGATGGTTCCCCGACAGAACGATGATCATCGTCCCGATCACCTGAGGAAGAAACCATATCTATACCCACTTTGGAACAATGTACCCCACCCGATCTCGACACGTCGAAGAATTTTGACATCGAGACTCCCTTGCCTACACCGGGGCGATGTGAGCACGTGTCTCAATATGTTAGTATCGTGACCGATATTAGCAAGGTGAGGGAGGACTGCCGATGGAGCAAGGTAGTGGAGGTGGAGATTCCCGGTCCCAACGATAATATTACTAATTTCAAGATTGGATTCCTTTATGTATACACTTACCCATTCACCCTGGGCTCTGATAAATCCGTTGAATCTCCTCCCTTGGATATCGACCCGGTTATTCTTGACTTCTACGACCGATACCAGGTGACACTTGGTTAGATTTACCCTTCTTTTTGGAGGATAGTGCTGATGCTTAGACATTTCACCGAAGGGGTTGAAGGTGAGGTTTTTACCCTTAATTATCTTGTCAGAATATATCACTCTCGACTGTATCGAGGCTTAATCAAGCTCCACCATCGGTCCAAAAAATCTTTTTTGACGAGCGTTGATGAGGGGAAGGACTGAGGATGGATGAGCAGGTTTATCCGGGTGAGGACCTTGGATATCATCCCAGCCCTGAGGATGCCCTTTCCAGAGCGGTGGAACGCCCGACGTAAGCGATTTTCCCTTTAGCCACTTTTGACTACTCTTTCGTTTGTCATAATAATCTTGTTGTGCTTTTTGTAGCCACTGCTTGGCACCCGTAGGTGGTCCCACATTTGTCGGGATGGATCATACAGTTGAGCGATAAATTCCCATACCGCGTTCGGTCTTGGACCGTCCTGGCTAAGAAGCGTTGGGTGGCCAAGAATCACGATGAGGTTCCTTTACCGTCTATGCTTCGTATTTTGTGTTTCCTTCTGAGCTCTTAGCGAAAGCGTATCGTGGTTATTGTGCTGGAGCAGATCTCGGTGAGAATATGTAGATGAGGCTGCCTCTTTATGGTGAAGCACAAGCCTTGGAGCCTGGCACGAAAAAGAAGAGGAAAAGCAGGGTAGTCGTTGCCCGTCTTACGGCAAAGAAAACCCGGTCACTTGAGCGCCGAGCCACTGATGGGACTGCTGCTCTAACCACAGGGTTGAATCCTGATATCGTAGGGGAGGATGATCATAGCAGTTTGTTAAGGAGGAGAACAAGGTCCAGTGCGAGAGACTTGCAAGCACCCCGGTCGGAGGCTATTGAGTCCGGAACGGCTGGCTTCGGCCGGCCTCGTGGGTCGGGGGTCTTTGAAGATGACATTGATGTAGCTTCAAACACAATCGGATTTGATGTAGCTTCTACTAAGAGGATCGTTGGTGTTGACCCTGAGGGATCAGAGCTCGGGGCCTTCTAGGAACATGGGTTTCCACTTGGAGAAATCGACGAACCGAATGACTTCATTTCGAATTTTCCGGTTTCATCAGGGGAACTAAGGTATTTCCAAGGGATGATCGGTGTCACATCTAGGACTCCTCCTAAAGGGGGAGACATTATTGCCAACATTTTTTATGGCGTAATTGACATAGCTGATCTTGGTATTTCTGGCGCCGTTAAAGCGGCGGAGAAGTCCATACAGTAGGTGGTAGTCATTCCTCGCTTATTTCTTTCATTCTCAGGTGTTATTCGTCGTCTTGATAACGTTTACATTGTGCTACAGTGCAAGGAGATGTATGACCATGCCATCCTTCAACTCCGCGGGGAAATTTCTTATCACGAAAAGGAGCATAAGAAAATTGCTTCGAAGCTTCAGGATTCGGAGACTCGCTCTGCCTAGGGAGATAAAGAGTTGGGAGAACTTCGGGTCGCTTTGGAGATAGCGCTCCGGGAGATGGCAAGTCTTGCTGCTCAGGTATTTTTCCTTGCTCACACCCAACATTTTTCCCCATATTCATATACGTTTTGGATTTATATATTCATTGACTTGCCCTTCTCCCGTAGGTCGAGCAGAGTGGCTCGCAGATTAGTCAGTTGAAAGTGGAGATCTCCAGGCTGAGAGAGCGAAACGAGATAGTGGCCGGGGAGTTGGTGACATCCCGGGATCTTGAAACAGAAACTCGCAGGGATATTGTTGCTTTGGCCGCGGCTAAGCCCGAGGCTGAACGAGATGCTGCCACTTATCGGGGGGATGCGGCCACAACGTATACAATGGTCCATGACATATCCATGGCATCTAAGCAGAAAATAATCCGAGCTATGGAGCATATCAAGGTGGAGGCAAAGAGGTAGACCCTGGAAGAACTCGGGTCCAGAGGCTTCGACCTGTCAGCTGACCTTGAAGAGGCCCATGTAGTATAGGAAGGATTGGCGCTCTTGATTGCCCCTAATAAGGGCAAAGATGATAGCGACGAGGAGTAATCTCTGAGTCCTTTTTGTATGCCTTCCTTTTTGATTCGTATACTGCTTTGCTCCGAGAAACGGATAGTGTAAAGACATTTTTTCCTTTTTGTCAATGTATAAAATGAGCTTTCATTCTGTCAGCCTTCTCCTTGCTTTTTTGATTTTGCATTCAGGAAACGGCCCTTCGGGGCCCTTTCTTAGGAAAACTGGGGCCTCGGGACTAGCCACGTCCCGAGGTTGAATCGACAGTCCTCCTAAACCGATATCTATGACGTCGGGGATATCCCGAAGTCTCGCAGTTTTATGAGTCATGTGCGAGCCGGAGTGATTCTGCCAGTACACTCTCCTAGAAGAGGGTGATGTTAATGCGACCAGAACTAATTGGACCTCTTGGGCAAGCGAGCAGTTGTCGCTTTGCCTCTATATATTTTCTCATCTTCCACTTAAGCAGTGATTTTGAAGTTCATGATAAGCCTATCTACTCTGCAGAGACTGGCGCTTTGTGCTAGTCCTTCCGCTTCCCTGCTTCAAGAAATTTTTTCTTGGATCCTCATCTTCTTCCCCCTATTCTGCCGTAGTCATGGACCCTGCTTCGACGCATGATCCTCGGATGCAGGGGAGTCTCTCTTGTGCTCTACCTTTGGTCGGTATCTACGGCTCGCCTCCGGTGTCGAGAGAGCGAGGCTCAAGGTGCCCTGCCTCGAAGAGGGTTATCACACCAGGGAGGCCTCCCAATATTTCGGGCCATCGAGAGCATGTGTCAAGGATTATTTTGTCAGTGAGGGAGGAAAACCTCGAGACGATCATAAAAGAATGTGGATGGGGGGAAGGCACGATTTTGCAAGCACCTTCCCCCGAGGAGAGTGTTATGACATATGTTGAGGGATTCTTGTGTGTATATCCACGTTCTTGTGTCGGGTTCCACAGACGGGTCGTGCTTGATTTCTATAGAAGATATCAAGTAAAGTTGGCGCAGGTTCATCCCTTTCTTTGGAGAATAGTGCGGTCGATGAGATATTTTGCTAACAAGGCCGGGATAGAATTCACCCTCATTCACCTCATGAGGTTGTACCGGCCATTATGCTATCAAGGAATGATTGCTCTTCAGTGTAAATCCACTAGAACTCATGTAATCAGCAGCGAGGAGGATGAGAACCGTGGATGGATGAATCGGTTCTTTCGAATCCGTACGACCGATGTTATCCCTGAAGAGTTTTTATCGTTTCCTGACAAATGGAACTTCACACGTAAGTGCTCGGTTTGGTCTGCCTTTATCTCAACATAAGGTTGGCCCCGTAACGATATCTTTCTGTTCTTTATATATAGCAACTCATTGGTTGCCCAGTGAGGTCCCCGATTTAGCCGAATGTTCTCATAAGCTGGCAGCTTGCTCGATTTACGATAGGCGCCGGTGGCAAGATTTGTCAAAAGGTAGATAGGAGGCGAAGCATCATGGTAGGTGACTGGTGTTATGACACCCTAAGAGATGGCTTCCTTCTTGCCGGCTCATCTGATTTATCTGCTGCCGGTGCTGGGAATCTTTTTGAAGTGCGGCCGAGTTCCCCGAGGGAGGAGGAGAGATTGTTGGCCCTGAGGTCAAGGAGCGCCGGTAAAAGGAAAGGTGCTCGGGGTGCGAGAAGGCTTGTAGTGAGGCAACTTATTTGCAGTAGTTAAGGGGAAGTGATTCGGCCGACCGGTAACCTTTCGGGATTGGTACATCGTCGTACGTTGCTTCCGCCTTTGGCGAGGCTCAGCGCTTTGGCCTTATGGTGAGTTTCGATTGCTATAAGCATGTTCTGGCCCTACGCTCCCCTTTTTTTATTTATCTGGCTTTCTTTCTCAGGCTTTTGATAGGCTCAAAGCCGAACTACTTCATTGCGAGGCCCCTTTGCGGGAGGCTCGAGATAGGGAGAAATCGCTCAAACTTCTTTGTGCGGCAAAGAAAAGCGAGCTCGTCTCTTTGCGGCGTGAGGTGGACTGAAGCTGAGCCCGAGAGGCCCTCTTGGAGAAACAGGTACCTGCATTTCGCGCTGGCCTGTATTCCCTTTTTGTCTCGCCGCTTAGATGTTTTGCTATTTCAGTTGAAAGATAAGGTGGATGAGCTGGAACAACTTTGGGGTGAGGTTGGCAAAGCCAAATGCGAATTTACCGAGTTGCAGGCACATGTGAACGCTCATTCTGTGGCCAAAGAGAGGGCTCAGGTCGGGGCCTCTACTCTTGAGGCAAAAATTCAGACCACCCGTGTGAATGATTCGGCTCGGTCGAAGATGATTGCAAGACTCTCATCCGAGATTTCGAGGGTGAAGGTGGTGAATGTCTAGGCAGAGGTTGTGATGAATAATACCAGAGCGGGACAGAAAATGGCAGCTTATTCAGGAAGCACTGCCACTGCTAAAGCTGAGCAGAAGAAGATCCTCGATCGTACAAAAAATAGCAAGGAGTATGTGAGGTGCAGATCTCGGAGGAAAATCCTTGAGGATATTCATGCCAGGGGCTTTGATCTCTCGGGGGAGATCGAGCAAGCCAAAGGAGAGGAGTACGATGCCAATTTCCTACTGTCCGATGCTGAGGGCGATGAGGAGACCACCAGGCCATAGCTGCCTAAAAAAAGGGGGAATGTCTATTCCCTGCCTTATTTGTTGCATATATAGCTTTCATTATATGTCGCAGGCTGAGATTGCGCTTCATCATCAATATGTAGAAATAAGAGGGGTAACCTCACAATTTGTATCTTCTGCATTTCTGCTTGTTGTAGTTTTAATTGGGTCGATTCGACCATAGACTTGCCCTTGGGCTTGTGTGCTTTATCCGTCTTCGGGCTCCGTCTCCGAGTTGGGATCCGACTCGAGCTTAATTTACCCTCGAATTTTGCGTTTGTATGAGCTGGCGATGGTGGTTATTCCGCCTTTGGTCGGAGCGACCTTCTATATATGTGGCCCTTAGGCATTTGTAGTTAACTATTTTGGATCCGGTCTCCGAATCGGGTTACAACTCGAGCTCATTTTAATCCTCAAGTTGTCAATTTTCAAGCTGGCGACAGTGGATCTTACGATATTTTGGTCGTTGAGACCTTTTAGTGTGCGGCCCGGAGGCTCATTTTGGCTGGAGACAATGGCTATTACGCTTTTGCTCATGGGCTTTTTATATGTTTTATTTTCTGTTCATTAAGGTCTTTTGAAATAATTTAGCCTGACCCGACGTCGATTTTGGAGAACCTCAATTTCAAGTCGTTATCGGCGATGTTTGAGCACCTTAAAAGGTTCATAGCTCATATGCTAAGTAGGTTAAATCCTTGTGATTTAGAGCTGACATAGTCGAAGCTCGTTTGCCTGTGGAGGGAAGCCTGTTTTTAACCGGTTCTTTTCGAAGTATATTCGAAGTAGTGGCCTGCGATTTTGTTTAGCAACAGTTGAGGGCCCCCGAGTCACGTTAATTTGGCTGTATCACCCATATTGACCATAGTCATATACGTTTGGCCGGAGCCATATTTGATTCCGAGTGAAAGTTTAGGCGTCTACACCAAGGGTATGCCCTTTCGGAATTCCTACAAATGCGACATATAGCCTAAACTTCAGGATTTTTAATTTTCATGCTTGTTGAGGTCTTATAATTTGTCATGCCTATTGAGGTCTTACAGTTTTATCATGCTTGCTGAGGTCTTACAGTTTTATCATACCTGTTGAGGTCTTACAGTTTTATCATACCTGTTGAGGTCTTATAGTTTTATCATGCCCATTGAGGTCTTACAGTTTGTAGAATAGATCTGGTTACACCGAGTCTGCCCGCTCAGGGTCTTACAATTTCGGGTTTTCCAGTACATGAAGATTGGCGACAGTCTCCAAGTCATCGAGCTTGCTAAGGCCCGAAGACCATTATTCGTGAACTCGGAGTTACCTTGATAAAGCTTTATGAGTCCGGAGTTCCGACCCTGGGGTCTTGCGGGTGCCGAATAGTTGACGCGAAGTCTCCGAGTATTTTGGGAGGCATTTGGTGGAAAGTCCTCCGCCGTGATTTTGTTAGAATCCCCTTTTTCTGGAGTACGAGATGCCGAAAGATATTCTTTATTGCTTGGCGTAAATATATGTTGTAAATACGTGTTGTTTTGTTGTTGCGAGCTCGGCTCGTGCGGGCGCGGCTTCTTGGACCGTTCGATCCGATACATTGCTTCCTATCGGAGCCTCGTTCATCATTTCTCGGTATGGGGTTGGCCGTAAAGAAAGTCCCATAGGCTTACTGAATCCTTCTTGGGAAGTGTGTCGATGTTGCCTAGTTAAATACCCCTGCCGGTAGAAACCCGTTTCAGGATAAAAAACACGATCAAAGGAGAAGAGTGCAAAGGACGCTTTGAAGCCTCAGAATCTTCAAGCCGGGGTATCATCCCGATTACCTTGGTCGTTGTCCTGCACAAGAGTTACCGTGAAGTAGAATATAGAAAGAGGGATTGACAATTATACCTTGGTGACGACGGCGCTTCTGTGTTCCGACGCTTATTCGACAGTTGCTAAGCGGTCCTTTATTTGAACGTGTTTGGGACGATCATCAAAAAATCGTGTGTACGACGTGCTGAGGTTGATATATTTTGTTCTTTTTTGCTATTTCTCCTTCTTGCGATTGATTTTTAGCCCGGTTGCTGAGAAGTTCCCGAAGGTGCCCGTTATCCAGCAATCGGGCCACTTCCTCTCGGAGCTGCCTGCAATCTTCTGTTCGGTGCTCGTGCGAGTTGTGAAACTCACAAATCAAATTGTAGTTCATGTGGGAAGGATCCGATTGTAATGGTCTGGGCCATATGGAGTCCCTGATTTTTCTAATGGCGAACACAATGTCTGACACATCAACGTTGAAGTTGTACTCTGATTGGCGTGGATCCCCTGTTGGCCCTGTGTACCCGCCGAAGCCACCCCTATTTAGGGGTCCCCGAGGGTTCTGTCCTTGGTTTACCGATCGGCCGTTACGGGGCAGATTTTGCTTTAGAGCGTTTCTCCTATCGTCGGGGTATGGCTGGTACCTTTCTTTGTTTGATCTCGACTCCTTCGCCAAGAGCTTGCTCGGGTATACTGAGCCCGAAGGGTCTCCCAGCTGGTCGTCCTCGACCTTGATCTTTGACTGGTATCGGTTGTGGACGTATGACCAGGTTATAGCGGGATACTCAATCAGATTCTCTTTCAGCTGCCTTGATACCATCAATCTTCGTTCATTCAGGCCTTGAATAAAGTCCTGCACTGCTCAGTCATCGGAGACCGGGGGTAGCTCCATTCATTCTGTCTGAAAACGAGACAAGAATTCTCACAACATTTCGTTCTCCCTTTGCTTAATCTTGAATACGTCAGACGACCTTGTTGCTACCTTGATGGCTCCAGGATGTGCCTTTACGAAGGAGTCTGCTAGTATTGTGAACGAATCTATGGAGTTAGGATCCAAGTTGTGATACCACATCATGGCCCCCTTCGAAAGTGTTTCTCCAAATTTCTTCAGCAGGACTGACTCGATCTCATCATTTTTTATATTGTTTCCCTTTACCACACACGTGTAGGCGATGACGTGTTCATTGGGATCCGTGGTCCCGCTGTATTTTAGGAGTTCTGGCATTCTGTAATTTTTTGGAATGGGTTTCGGAGCCGCTTCCTCCGGGAATGACCTCTGTATGAACTTCTTCGAATCTAAACCCTTGAGGATCGGGGGCGCACCCGGGATCTGATCGACCCTAGAGTTGTAGGTCTCGACCTTTTTATCGTTGGCTACAATCATTTTCTCACCCGATTCTATCCTTTTGGTGAGGTCCTCTAGCACCTTCACTATGGCAGGGTCGACCACTGACCCATTATTTCTTGACCTTTCGAGTACTTGCTCGGCGGTGGGAGCTGTCTCTGGTGTTGTTGTGCTGGGAGTCTTCGGATGGCTTTGCAACTGGGCAAGGGCCAATTGTTGTGCCTGCAACATTTCAAAGATAACATGAAGACTAACTTCCTGTTCTTCCCGGGCCGGGGTTTTTTGAGCTTCTTGTCGGTCGATGTGTCATATGCTCCTATCGGTGTGAGAGGTTTCGTCGACTTATTGTGCGTCCGGCGAATCCGCGTCTTCTAGAATCGGTCCGGGCGCGTTATCAGGATTCTGTGGTGGTGCTCCAGCGGCCGGGACAACCATATCGTTTTCCCCGTGGTTTTCGAGGTTGTCGTTCTCAACTCTATTTACCGAGCCAGACATTTTGACCTGAAATCAAGATATCTTTAGATAAGAAAAAGTGTGAAAGATAACGTGTGTTTGTGCAATGGAACAAGCAAGAAAATAATCACTATTATTTTTAGCCCCACGGTGGGTGCCAAACTGTTTACCGTGAAAATGGTAACAACAATTAAATTTGTAAATGGGATTCTAAAAATACGTGATCTATTCTCGAGTTAGTTTTTTAGAGTAGTTGATGCTAAGAATATGAAGTTTAACGATGAAATGCAAGCTAAAACGAGGCAATAATCAAACCGAGGGGCCTGTTGCCCTGATGTAGGATTGGTCGATGGGGGACCTCGGGGCCGGTGTTCGAGTCGAGCTCGAGCTATCTGGGGCAATCGGGAATGGGATAACAGTTAATATATGATTAAATAAAGCTTTTTATGGCCAATATCAAGCAATAAAATGAAGAACAAGTAAGAAAGCGATAAACATTAAAGCGGCCTCGGGCCAGTGAGAACGAGCAAGTTAGAAAGAAGAGAGAGAGAGAGAGATATTATTGCACTTATGGAGAAATGGAGCAACATCAGCCCTTTACAAAGTGTCATGGATTCCCCTTACATATGAGAGGGGATACCGTATAGTACAGAGTGCATTGAATGTAAAGATACAGGGATGGGACGGCTAGGCATGGTACTAGTGTTTACTAATTCTAGCTTCTTGCCTCGGGAATCCCCCACCCTCGGCACCTTCATTGGGTCGCAAACAAATTCCCTATCCTCGGAATCTTTGCCGGGTCGCGGACGAACCTCGAGGGAGGAAGCTCGATCGCAATCCTACAGCCTCGAGATGCTGATATGTCTTCCCGAATGTACCTTAATGACGGGAAATAAACCCCCCTGATTTCACCGCACACATACCCGCCTCTCGAGTCCTCAACAGATTCAACATGCCGAGCGAAACAACAAAAGGGGAAATCACCCTTCCAGTCAACATGGCCGGCATGATCCAAAATGCCAAATTCCACATCATCGAGGGAGACATAAGGTACAATACCTTGCTTGGAAGGCAGTGGATATACTGCATGAGAGCGGTACCATCCACCCTCCATCAAATGATAAAATTCCCCACAAAGGATAGGATTACGACCCTCTACAAGGAATAGCACGCGGCGAAAGATATGTTCACGATACATGATGTGGCCCCGAAACCAGCACTTCCACCTTCGAGAGAGTCGAAGGATAAGCAAACAATAATATAACAATAACAAACTACACTTCCGGCTATCCCGACTAAACAAAGTACTGGACCGTACCGTGTCCTTATCACAAGAAACTAAAACATATCAGGGCTCGAAACATCGCCGGCACAGCGTATGCTACGGTATGACCGTTTCCTTTATTTTTCAATTATATTCTATACTGACCCAAGTGCAGGTACCCGATCAAAACGGCCAAAGCACTCTCTAACTCGAAGGCCTTAGGTTTCAAAAGCATGAGTTGCACTCTTTTCCTTCGACTGGGTTTTTATCCTGAAAAGGGTTTGACCGGCGAGGTTTTTAACGAGGCAACATACATATCCTACCTAAGGAAGACTCAACGAGTATTCAAGGCTTCCTTTGCAATCAACCTCAAATACTGAGAGGCAT
Source organism: Nicotiana tabacum (assembly GCF_000715075.1). Lineage (NCBI taxonomy): Eukaryota > Viridiplantae > Streptophyta > Magnoliopsida > Solanales > Solanaceae > Nicotiana > Nicotiana tabacum. Next base: position 36,081,400 of record NC_134082.1, read on the forward strand.
CCCCCCGGGGAGGTCACCTGCTCGGAGAAAGCCAAGATGCATCAAATGGGGTCTCGATAGGAAGATAATGTACCGGGCCAAACGGTCGAACGAACCGTGTCCGTATAGAAAAATTGAGCATTGTCAAGATATGTATACTTACACCAAGTAATCAAAGAATACTTCACAAAAGCATTGTCAAGAAAGCTCAACATTTTTTGCAAAAAACGGCTCCAAAGGCAAAAGACGACCCGAAAACTCAGGGACCGGCGTCAACAACTCACAACAACGCAACCCCCGGGTTGGAGCTTCAAGCTCGCAAGCCCTCAATGAAGCAACAACAAGATCACAAAAATGCTCCAAAGCCAAACGACGACCCGAACACTCGGGGACTAGTGTCAAAAACTCAATACCACATGACCTCCGGATCGAAAATTTCGAAATCGTAAGCCCTCAATAAGGCAATACCAAGTTTACAAGTAATGGCTCCCAAGTCAAGAAACCCTCGACGAGTCGGGGACTGCCATCATGCGCCACCTCCATCAACTTATCAAAACCTAAGGTCGTAAGGCCACATGCGGGCAGTTACCTACATAAGGTAACAACAATATCTGTAAGACCTCAAGCAAGGCATGAACAATACTTGTACCAAGTATCCAAAACTGTAAGACCTTAAAGGCATGTAACACTTGTAAGACCTTACTAAAGGCATAAACCCGATGTCAAAGTTTCGGCTATATATCGAACTTGTAAGACACCTAAAAAGGCATATCCTCGATATAGATACCGAAAATACTTCACGCGGGACATAAAGGCTCCGGCCGAACAAAAATGACTCCGGTCACAAGGCTGTTACAGCCAAACTAACGCGACTCAGGGACGCCCGACCGTCTCTATAAAATCACAGGCCTTCAATTACTTCGAATATACTTCGGAAAGAACTGGTTAAAACACGCTACCCTTGACATAGGTAAAAGAGCTTCGACCACATCAGCTCCTAAACAATTGGCTTCGAGATACTTAGCCTCCGAGCCAAACCTTCTTAGGTGCTCGATCATCTCCATATAACAACTCACAATCAAGGTTTTTTATTAAACCGCCGAAGAGCCAGGCAAATAGTATTTCAAAAAATCCTTATCGAGGGAAAAATAAAGCCTACAAAAAAGGTCGCATCGACCCAAGGCGTAAGAGTCATTGTCGCCAGCTCACATAAAAGGTCGCACCGACCCAACGCGTAAGAGCCTAAGGGCCAGCTTGCAATTCAAAAACTTGAGGGTCGAATGAGCTAGAGTCGTCACCCGATTTGGAGACTGAACCTAAAACAGCTTAAGGAAAAAGCGTAAGAGCCATTGTCGCCAGCCCACATAAAAGGTCGCATCAACCCAACGCGTAAGAGCCTAAGGGCCAGCTTGCAATTCAAAAACTTGAGGGTCGAATGAGCTCGAGTCGTAACCCGATTTGGAGACTTAACCCAAAACAGTTTATTAAATATGCCTAAGGGCAAAGGCATAAGAGCCATTGTTGTCAGCCCACATACACTAAAAAGGTCGCATCGACCAAAAGCGTAAGAGTCATTGTCGCCAGCCCACATACACTAAAAGGTCGTATCAACCAATGGCGTAAGAGCCATTGTCACCAGCCCACTCACACTAAAAGGTTGCATCGACCAAAAGCATAAGAGCCACTATCGCCAGCCTAAAATTTGACAACTTGAGGGTCATATAAGCTCGAGTCAATACCCGAATCGGGGACTGAGCACAAAACAATTGGGCTAAATATGCCTAAGAGCAAAAGCGCGTAAGAGCCTACGGGCTAGCCCAATGAGCCTCAAGGCGATACCATGAATCTAAGGTTTCCACTCAGCTCAAAGCCTAATTCATCTGGCTAATGCCAAGGTGAAATGAAATGTAGGAGAAACAAAGCCGCAAGTTTTCTTCTTTATACACACATACGAAAAATACAAGCTCTATTTACAACATACTTCGAAAGTAGTACGTACAGAATCGGAAAACAAAATCTATATTCCCCCATGGGGGCTATGGCTCGTTGGCTTCATCATCGCTATCCTCGACATCAAATATAAGCAACCGAGCACCACGCTCGTCTGCCCTTGCCTGCAACAACTCTTTTGAGAGGTCAAATCCCCTAGCATGGATCTCCTCGAGGGTTTTCCGCCAAGACTTACACAGAGCGTAATCTTTGCTCCTATATTTACGGTCAAGGATCTTTCTCAACTTAGCGTCAGCATAGGCAACGTCCTTCAAGTAGATTGCCACTTCTTGGTAAGCCTTATTTCGGCTCATTACAGCTTCAGCTCGGGCATCCACAATCTTGGAACTTTTCTTCGAGAGCTCGATCTCGAGCTTCACAATCGTATCTTTTCAAACCAAGCTACTGTCACGAGCTAAGCGAAGTTGAACCTCAAGGGCAGGATCCTTAGCTAGAGAACCCTCCTCCATCGAAGACTATGCACATACGCGAGCCTTTAACTCATCATACTTGTGCTTGGCTCAGCCAACGTCGTCTCGAAGGCGCTCTAAGCCCTCCGCCTTTTTTTGCAACTGAAATACACAAAACATTATCTTCATGAGTTAGAAAGAGAAACGCACACTCGTTCAGAACTAAAATTACCCGCACCTTCAAATAGCTCTCATAATTTAAGCTTTGGCTCGCCTCATACCGTAAACACGGCAATTCAACCTCCCTTTCATCGTGGAGGAGCCTCAGGGATTTCTCCTCGACCAGAGCTTTCCGCAGCCTGGCCTCATGATGAAGCAGCTTAGACTTAAGCTTGTTGAAGGCCTGCAAAAAAAACTCAGTAAGGAAGGGAAGGCGCGAAACTCTAAAGGCATGTGTCAAAAACTCACCACGAAGTAAAGTCGCTGTGCTTCCTCAAAGGTTGAGTGCACATCTGCGAACCTAGCTCCCTTAGCTCCAAAAGAGTCAACCCCAGCCGAGGCACGACCGCTCGGTGCATATGATCCCGGGTTTTGAGTACCCCGCAAAGTACCTCCAACAAAAAAAGAAGGTGGCAATGGAGGATAAACCGCCTCTCCAAAACCAAAAACCGCGAGTGCGGCGGGCTCGATCAACGCTTCTACTCCGAGCCCCTGGCCCAAGTTCGTCTTGCCCCGAGCGCCATTGCCCTGCAAAGGTATCTCTTGCTTATTGTTATCATTATTTAACCCGGAAGCTAGTTATCCTTCTTCCCCCCCAAGGGGACGTGGCCTCACCTCAGAAGGCTCCCCGATGCCTACAATAACAGGGTTAGCACGCAGAAAGAGAATGTCATGCCCCAAACCTTGAGAGGCGTGGCTGGCACTCGCTGTCGTACTGGCCTGAACGAACCACTCTGTAGCTTTTTTTTCTTCTAACTACCATGGGCCAATATGGCCACAACTCATGATGTATAACTATAAGTGGGCAAACGTTGTATCTATGAACTATTTTTCTTATAACATGAATACATATGGGCTGTCAAGGCCTCTGAATACTAACACGACAACTCATAGACTCGACTGTACTCTGAATGAGGTGGAGTCTTACCGATCCTTCACTGAATGCCAATCTCGTCTACTTTGAGGGCTCATCAAACTGTTTATCTATACCTGCAGGCATGAATGCAACGCCCCCAACAAAAAAACGTCAGTACGAATAATGTACTGAGTATGTAAGCCAAAACTGAAACATCATAATAAGTCAACATTAATTAAAGACATATAAGTATTAACCTGAATCTCTGAAGTGTCACCGTATATGCATACTTATTTTAATTATATATATAGAATGCTTCTCTTTAAGACTATTATCCATATCGTATGATACATGACTGCCCAACTGATCAGTAGTAACTGCCTGACCGGTTATTGCGCGCTGGTAAATGTATGACTGCCCAACCGGTGGTAAATGATAATAAATAACAGCCCAACCGGCTGTAGCTCAGTGGTAAATGTATGACTGCCCAACAGGTGGTAAATAATAATACATAACTTCCCAACCGGCCGTAGCCCGATGGTAAATGCATGACTGCCCGTAGCTCGGTGGTAAATGAATATGCTTGTGTGCCCAACCGGCCGTAGCACGGTGGTAAATATGTAACTGCCCAACCGGCCATAGCTCGGTGGTAAATGCATATGCATGAAGATGCATGTATTACTATATTTTGAACATTAACATCTTTATCAAATACCTCAATAGGAAAATAGATACATACACAGACATGCTAATTAAATTTGTAGAATGAATCTAATAATCAATATTCTCATGATCTTTATTCTTTACTAAATCAGTACACAGTAATGAAGACTTACGTAGATCCATTACAAAAAAACTGTTGTAGGAAAATCTGAATCTTCTAAGTCATAAATGTCGCCTCTATAATTAGTGTTTCTTCTATAAGATGATGGAGAAAAGAAAAATATAAATAAAGCCACATCTGACTTAGGGACCTCACCGTTTGATAAAAGTTGTCTGAATGTTCAAGTATACAAATCCTAGACATGAAACAAATATCAACATGAATTGTTCTGATAATTGCTTAGCTAATTCTTGATTGAATACACCTTCATAACCGTCGAAACTAATCTCACAGGTAATCCCATAACTTTTTTGGTTGGTTTAAGAATAGGACTTTCATGCCATAATATCGCCTAAGCAAAAACAGAATTGCACCACCCACTAAGAACATATCAACTTGGCACTATCAAAACATGTCTATAGATTTATCACTTTATGGGAATGAATAACATAGGCATCCTTAACTTCTAAGAGTAGAACAACTTATGGAATAGCATTATGTTTATGTATTGTTACTTGGATCATGCAAAAATGAAGGAAGGGCATAGCCTTAACATAACTTTAATGACGACTTTATCGAAGGTGATTAACTTGGCCTTCTTCACACGTAATTTGAGCCGATTTTGTAGACAATCTTTCTGAAAATGTTACAGTGATCTACTGGAGGTAAATCCAGTCACAGATTCACCCATCAATTCACAATATGAACAAAGACACCCTCATTTCCATATAGACTCTTTTTCTGGACAAGTAACATCTACACTTACTATTATTAACATAGCTTGTGTTAGTGTTGATTCATGATACTCCATCATAAACGCACAAATGCTGCCGTACTAAAAGCTTTTATGCTTCTACCTAATAGAAAGTCTCCTATTTCTACCAATAATGACAGACATAATCATCCCTACTAACATCATATCAACGTAAATTAATTCAAAATTTATTTTTAAGCTTAAGCTTACTTTCAACTAGTATATGTATCTTCTTCGTACTTGCTTCATTTTTATCTTGAAAATGTCCCCCGCATCACAAATGTACTTAGTTCTTTTATTCATAGTAAAAGACTGCATGTAAAAATAAGATCGTTTTGGCATCTATAAAAGATGCCACCTCATCTCTAATTGAAAGAGTCATTATTTGGTTTATTAAGAATGGCACTTGCTTCCACGTGACGTTCTTATCCAAATTTATTTTTGAGTAATTACCAATTACCCACATAATTAAGAATTATCTCAAATTACTTAAAATACTTCTTTCTATTAATACACTTTATAGACCCTACTATCATGGTCATGTGGTACCATATAAAATAAATACATACACTATATTCAGTAAAATATCCATGTAAAAATACATATATTTTCTCAACTTATAATTTTGCTAATCTCATATAAAGAGTACAAATTTTTCTTATGCTTAATTTTTAAAATGGTAAAAAGATAACCTTCTTTTCTTGTGAGAAACTAATTTATATCTTTACAATAAAAAAAATTGTACTATAAATTCTTAAAGCGGAAAAAAAGGATAACTTTTCTCATGATAAAATACTATCTATTCTTATAATAAATAAAACCTCATTTATAAACTCCCACATGTCATGTATTTAATTTAAAACTTATCACAACCATATAAAATCATATTTTTCAAACTATATTTTTTTAAATATTCCACTCAAAATACCATATCAAATGTATATGACGGTATCAAGGTTGTTAAACTTACGGGGTCCTATAATAACCTAGTCATGAATCCTCTATAATCTCATGAATGGTCTTAATCCCTTCGAACTCATATAGATTACTACGACTCATCCTAATATTAAAATACTGGATGTAACAGAGAAAGTGATTTTTCAACTAAAAGAAGGGAACAGATCGCGTTGCACATACCATGGTATTTTGCCTCCCACCTTTCCATAGACAAGGCTTGCCACTTACGCTAGTTGTAAGTCGAGTGGGTCGTCAACTTCCGAACCCAATCTGGCAGATCGGGAACCTCGCCCGGCATCCACGAAATCGCTGCAGAAAAAGAAAAGAAGACACACTTACGGAACATCCCTTTGACATAATTGAAGAACTATGAAGGAGCAAGTGTACCACTTATGCGTACAATTCCATTCTACGGGGAATGGCATAAACTCCACGGGAATAATATCTGCAGTTTGTACTCGGACGAACCGACTAATCTGCTCCTGATCCCCATCTTCTTCATCATCTACAACGAAAGGCATGGCCGACCGGCATCGTAAGGTTAGCAGACCTAGATAATGAAAGGGCCCGTATAGTCTGATGAGATGGCTAAGCGTAAGTTCAAGCCCTACTTTGTCAGCAAAGAACCTCACCATAAACACTATCCGCCAAAATGACGGGTGAATCTGGGCCAAGGTAACCCGATACTTTCGACAGAGGTCAAGCACAACCCTGTCAAGGGGGCCCTGCTAGAAGGGATACGTGAACACGTTTAGGAATCCCTCGACACGGTCCGTAATACTCTCATCCGGGGAAGGTGCCTGCAGTACCATTTTTCCCCCATCCATAGTCTTTCCTCACTGACTCAAGGTGTCCCTCTCTTATTGAAGAAGTAAACTCCAAGGTATGCTCTTGTTGGTCTTGAGCATCGAGGCACTTTTCTGGTGAAAAGTCCCCTCACAAAGAAGAATGCTCGAAGCCAACAAAGCGAGAACCGGGGGCAGAACTCTCTCCTCCCAACCAAACGGATCCTAGTATAGCACTCATAACTACAGCAGAATTGGAGAACCTGAGCAGGAATTTAGACCAGAGCGTCAATACCAAAATAATGAAAAGCATAACGCAGGAAAAATGTTAACTCCTCAGAATGGTGGAATCTCCAAAAGGCCGTAAGCACCCCTATATATGGAAAAAGCGATGTCGATTCGCCTTCCCCAGAGGCCAATTAAAATGCTTACCAAAATAGCTTTGGAAAGCTGTACCGGCGGGACTGCCTCGGTCACTTTATATCCGTGTCGCCCATTTGACATGTGTCGTGTGACGTTTTGGGCTCAGAGACCCACGTGCCAAGAAAGTTCCGAGGTGGTGCCCGACCTCGAGGATCTACGTCAAAAAGGAGTTAGGCTCCGGAAAGCATTTGATATCATCGCCAGTCCCAAGATGGTACCCGATCTTAGGGACCCATACACCAAGCAAGTCCCGAGGTAGTACCCGACCTCGAGGACGTCTAATAAAAAGAAGAAAGGATCCAAGAAACCATTAATATCACTACAAGATCCGAGATTATACCCGATCTCGAGGACCTCCATCAAAAAGAAGTTAGGCTCTAGGAAGCCTCTAGCATCATCGCCAGACCCGATATGGTACCCGATCTCGGGGATCTCTCCAAAGGGCCATCGACGTCATTACAAGACTCGAGATATGCCCGGTTTCGAAGGCTCTTCTCAAGGAGAAAAATAAGCACTTAAAACTTTTTTGTATGGGCTTGGCCTCGAGATATCATCTAAACCCGGGCAATCCCTTATCCAGGACTTATCTGCAATGTCTTATTTCTATATACACTAAGTACAAGACGAGTTTCTGGGTGGCCCGAGTTAACCCTCACTCAGGGACTTCCCTCACAAGCCTAAGGGTAGTCTCCATTCTTGAGCTTCTGAGCAATTCCCCCCTTGAAGGTTATCATAGGGTCTAAAGGCTAAATCTCGATTTAAGGGCTCGAAGCCTTACTCTCACTCAACTCGAAGTTAGGGTTCCGAAGACCCAAGTTTATCAGCCTAACCCGGGCTCGATATTTGCACCGACTGATGGTGTCATGCACTTAGATTGTATGCAAGCATAGATAAAGAGAAAATAGTGTGCATTATAGACAAATTAAAGGAACATTTTTCATTCATAAGCATCCCATTACAAAGGCCCAATACGGGTCCTTACATATGATTACAGAAGCCCACAAGGAGTCCTTACCCAGAAACTAAGAAGCAAAAAGGTACATATACAAGAGAATCCTAGAGTCTAATCTCTGCTCGGAGGTTCATCCTCGGCGGCAGTATCTTCGAGCGCCATTTCCTCGAGTATGCATCCTCGACGGCAACGTATTTGACCGCCACCTCTTCGGGGGCTCATCTCGGTCCTCCAAAAGGGTATCTCCAAGGGAGAAGAAGAAGAAAAGGAAAGGGAAAATATGAAGAAGAGGAAAGTGAAAGGGCCAAAAGGGATGAAAAAATGCCATAGCCCACCAAAAGGCAATGGCTTTCACCGGGCCAGGAAGACTACGGCCCAGTAAAAGACTTGGCAGGCATTGGTTTCGCTTGCACGACTACTTAGAGTCCACTTCTTGGGACATTGCGCCGTGCAAGCTACCGGCCAGAGGTACCATTTTACCCCACGAAAAGCAAAAGGGGTGAAGTGCCACACCAAGCTGGGGAATGAAGGTGAGCAGCGGTGTGTAGTCCAAAAACCTTCCCAATACAGAAGAGATCGGCCTCCCTATCTCCTCATCTCGGGCCAACATCGATGGTAGTAACAACAACAACGGCAACAACAACAAGTTGGTATAACCTTGCTCGACAAGTAGGGGCCACGAAAAAACCCATGGCATAACTGATGAGAATGCCACCATATAGCCTTGAGGCCACGGGCCTCAGGTATGGGAAATGACAACAGATAAGGATGAAAAGAAGAAATGTGAGGAAGGTTGATTGAAGAACACTTGAACGAAAATTGGTCCCAGAAAGCCCCCATTTATTGAGAAAGGGCAGAGTAATCGGTGGGCACAATCAATGCTCTTTTGAAAAATGCAACCGGTGGAACCATCAATGTCCTTGAAAGATGTATCGGTAGGTGTAATTTATGCATTTTTAGGAACTAAATTGGTAGCGATATTACTGCCTAGAAGACAAGGATCGACTATGCATTGAAAGACGTTGAAAAGACAAGTCGGCGGGGCGCCTCAGTTGCCACAAAATCCTATGTCATGAGTATGACATCATCAATATAACATTATCATGGGAAATTCAGAAAGATAGTTATCAAGGTCGTTTCTTATTGTTCTACTCTAAGAAACGCAGGGACTATCTATATACGGTAAAATCGGAGGGTCCTATTTTCCATCGTTATGACACCTCGAACGCTTGAAATCACATTCGAGTTCCATCCCTCGAGGGCCATTGACGCTCGACCTCGGAACCGTATGAGGTTGACGGTTACGAGAAGAAAATGGGGAGTTCCATCTCCATATCTTTGTAATAAATGCACTTGTCTTATGTTGGGATTCCCCTCTTATATAAAGGGGACCCATATCATTTTGTAAACATCTGTTGCTCCATAAAAATATACAAGAACATTATCTCTGCTCTCTAACATATTCTCTTGATATTATTACTTCATTTATTGCTCGTACTCATTGTGATTTTATTCATCGTTCATCATTTATTGCTTATTATTGGCCATAAAGAGCCGCCCTTGATCTATTTATAACTGTTATTCGCCATTGACCCCCTTCGATAGCTCCCAATCGAGCTTCAGACCCGACCTCGAGGCCCTCAAATAGGCAAACTCTAGGCCCCGATTGACTGCGATTTGGTTTGATTAACAACTCGTTCTTAAGCTCTTGTTTCGTTTCAAAATCTCTCACACAGCATCTACTGCCTAATAACTAGCATAAAAATAGATCACGTATTTTTAGAACCACTAAATCAAATTTAATTATTATTTCCATTTTCACGGTAAACATAGCTCTTGTGAATACCTTAATAATCTCCTTGCCATTTTGGCAATTGTTTTGTGAATAAATCCAAATGCTAGGGCATTCCCCCTTTAGGCCTCATTCTCAAGTCATGACTTATGGCTGAAATCCTTCCAATCTCGTAACTGTTTCTACCTTCTTTCATGCAGCTGGTATGATTCTGACATTGTAAGTGAGCCTATGCGACTCTTCCATTCTCTTTCCTCTTGCTTTTAGCCAATGTCTAGGCTTTACTTCGTGAACATATATAGAATTATATCAAGTTGCCCCTTTGGGCGTCATTAGCTTTAATTCATCTAAGAAAGTCATACTATACCATAATTCTTACTTCGATTTATCGCTACTGAGGTCTGCTACCATACTCTAGGTTACTCTTGTTGCTTATTTTATATATATGAATCTGAGTCCTTTAACGCTTCTTCATTACTGTTAATCTTAAGACTGATGGACAAATCTCATCTTGTACATTACTCCGTTTACTCATCTATTGTTGATTCACCTCAATGTTGATCTACATCCTTCCATTGATGACTTGAAACTTCTTACGTAAAATATTACCACTAGGGCTTATGTTGCATCGTGGAACATTTGAAGTGATTAGACTTATCAGCCTAGGGGCAATACTATGCTTCCAAAATTGTATTTCATAGTATCCCAATGTGATTTACCTTATGTGAGTATTTTAATCTCGGACAATTCATGAAATCCTCTTCAAATCATTAATTAACCGAAGGCCCAAACGTCATCCTTTGTCTATAACAATTACACACTTATTCTATTAAAAGGGACGCATTCCATGTCTTCTAAATGTTATTAGTCTTAGACTCCTTTGAGTTCATTCAGGGTATAGTAAGCTTTGTATAACTTAGATAAACCATATACTCTTCTTGTTTTCATGGGCATAATCCTGAGGACTTATCCATCTTTTTACTTTCTTACTCACATGTTCTTATCCTTACTCCTATCTTCTAGAACCTTGTCGCTTCATCATACAATAGCTTACGATCTACACATCTCTATTTATATTACTTACAACCTTTCCACTTGATTGCATCATAGATTCTTCATGTCATTTTGGAACGTCAAGTGAGACATCACATTGTCTCTAACTCTTTTTTACTATCTTAGTCAGGCTTTTCAATACCTAGACCATAGGTTGGAAGATATGCCACTGACGATGCCACTAATATTTTTTCAAGACCCAAACCGATGGGCCACGACGGGTGCCTTAGTCCTACCTGTCAAACACCCATACGCATGCGTCTAAGATATGAACCTGAATAACATCTGCTGCATTACGAAAATAACATACGTGAAGGAAACCTACCATCATGAAATATGTACGCATACATGCAGAATACAGTGGGCGAGCCAGCAAGGCTGCTATACACAACTATACATCCAAAACCGAAAGCCGACAAAGCCACATACAACCCAACTAGACATACTGTCCATAGACCTCAAATAGAAACATAACTATACAAAGACGACACTGAGCCAAGTCATACCCATATACATATATATACAAACATATCGTACCAAAATCAAAAGCAGCTCCGGATCAAATTGAGCACGCCAACTCTCGGTGATCAGGGATCCTAAGAAGGGGGACCATCAGCTTGCCTACCTATACCTAAGGGCATGAAATGCAGGCCCTGTGAAATTGGGCGTTAGTACGAAAAATGTACTGAGTATGCAAGGCATGAAAATTAGTACGTAAAAGACGTAGATCAAACATGGAATAAGGAAACACATCTTTAAATCTGAATAACTTTGTAAATTCTAAAACGTTTATAATGTCATGCACGTGCGTATAAATGTCCTGCCATGCATAGGTATGGGTGTACATAATATCATCAAGCCACTGAGGGTATGCCATCATATTATCTCGGCCACTGTGGGCAGCATTATCAACATATACCAGCTGATCAGGTGGTGTTGCATATATAACGTTGTAACCTTTTCTCATACCACATATACATATATTTACTTATATACATATATAATGTCATCTGGTCATGGGTCAATGCACATGTATAAATGAGTGAAATGCATGAAAAATACGTAATAATCTCAATATTCCTTCCGGATAAACTTTTCCAACTGTGTATTATTCTGAGACCCATGAACAAAAGATAATAATAATTTTCATGGGGAATCAAGAATATAGACACCCCTCCTATATCTATGAATAGAATAATTTATGGAAACTATGTATTCGATCGTTTCTTCAATATAATTTGGATCATACTAAAAGAAAGAAGGGAGGGCCTTAACATACCTGTTTCTCGAATTATTTTAACGAAATTACACTTGGATTTCCTTGAAATTGGAATGAACTTGCTTTCTACTTCTAAAGTTTTGTGAACCAAAGAATGAATTTAAGCTAAAACTTGTTTCAACATTTTTTTTTGAAGTTTGCCTCAAGCTTCTGTTTCAAAGTTCTTTCTTCCAGCCAAAGACACTAAATGATTTGGTTCCAAAGTTCTTATCTTAACTAGCAAAGACTTAAAATCAAGTCTTACTTAGTTAGGTCTTTAGTGGCCACATGGCATAATGACTAAGATAAGAGTCATTTTCTTTACATGGTGGCTTTGTGCCATGTGATTGGGGGGATAATAATTATTTTTTATCCACTTATTAGTTAATCGGATAATGTCACGTTACCCGGTAATTAACCAATTACCCGCATAAGTTAAAAATTACCTCAAATTACTTAAATTTCAACTTATTTTTATTATACTATATATATAATCTGTACATTATACTACCATGGTCATATGGTACCTTGTATGGTAGTAGTTCATAATTATCGGGTATTATCAATCGACCCATATTTTATTCCAAATTGACCACTTTCAACGAAACTTGTTTTCTTTAATCTGTGTACCCCTTTATCCTTCATAATACTTATTTATCGCTTGTTATAAATATCATAAGTATGTTAACGTCAAGATGATCTCATCCCCAAGTCTACATCGGTTAACTGGAAAAAAAATTTTAACGTACGAAAACGCGAGATGTAACATCCTTCCCCCCTTACAAACATTTGTCCTCGAATGTTTAACTCTTACGGATTTATATAACCTTGGTAGAGTTGCCTTTGTAACAATGCTACTACCAAATCTTCTTGTAGAAACCCAATAATTTAACGCCACATAGGACAACAATCATTAATAACGACGATGGCCTCACACAATCAATAACAATAGCTTACATAAGAATTCGTACACGCACCTTGAGATTAGGACGTCTTAGTCGGACCCTTCTCTGGAGGAGGAAATAAGTAGGGATATCTAGACTTCATGTCTTTCTCGGCCTTCCAAGTCATTTCTTCCACATTGTTGTTCTTCCAAAGTACTTTCACGGAGGTTACCTCCTTGTTCCGTATCTTGCAGATTTGTCGGTCTAGAATGGCAACTAGAATTTTCTCGTATGACAAGTCCTCTATAATATGTACATCATTCGCGGGCACCACTCGGGTAGGATCGCCAATTCACTTCCGTAACATAGATACGTGAAAAATCGGATGGACAGACTCCAATTCCAAGGGCAATTCGAACTCATAAGCTACTTGGCCCACTCTCCGGATGATCCTATAAGGCCCAATATATCGTGGGCTAAGTTTACCTTTCTTGCAAAACCTTATCACACCCTTCATAGGTGACGCCTTTTATAATACCCAATCATCAACCCCGAACTCTAAATCTCATCACCGCACGTTAGAATATCACTTTTGTCGAATCTGAGCTGTCAATAGTCTATCCCAAATAAGCTTTACGTTTTCTAGAGCTTGCTAAACCAGGTATGGCCCATCTAATCTAGATTCTCCAACATCAAACCACCCTATAGACGACGTACACTTCCATTCGTAAAGAGCTTCATATGAACTTATCTGAATACTAGAATGGTAGCTATTATTATATGCGAACTTAACAAGCGGAAGATGATCATCCCAGCTACCTTTGAAGTCCATTAAACAAGCTCGTAACATATCCTCCAGTGTCTGAATAGTACGCTCAGCCTGTCCGTCTGTCTGGGAATGAAATGTTGTACTAAGACTTACTTGAGTCCCCAATCCTTTTTGGAAGGACCTTCAGAAGTGAGCTATAAATTGAGATTATCTATCCGAGATAATAGATACAAGGACACCATGCAGTCATACTATTTCCTTAATATAAAGTCTTGCATAATCCTCTAAGGAATATGTAGTTCTAACGGGCAGAAAATGGGCTGACTTTGTAAGCCTAACAACAATCACCCATATCGAATCGAACTTACGCTGGGTACGAGGTAAGCCTACGATGAAGTCCATATTGATTACTTCCCATTTCCAAGTCGGAATCTCCATAGCTTGCAATAACCCATCGGGTTTCTGATGCTCAATCTTAACTTGCTGACAGCTAGGACACTAGGCAACAAATTCTGCCATATCCTTTTTTATTCTGTCCCACCAATACACTTTCCTGATATCATGATAAATCTTTGTTGGTCTTAGATTGATAGAATAATGAGAATAGTGAGTTTTTCCCATAACCTGCCGATGCAGCCCTGCAACATCAGGCACAGATAATCGTCCTCGATATCAGAAGACCCCATCTTCTGTAATTTCAAATGGCATCTTCTCCTTCTGAAGGGTGGTATCCCTATAATGAACTAACCCAGGATCCTCGTACTGGTGTTCCTTTACTTTAGTTACTAAAGAGGATATTGTTGTATCCTGAAGAGTAATTCCAATGTCACCTGAGTCCAGTAACCGAACTCCAAGACTAGCTAGCTGAAGAACCTCATGGGCTATTCCCCTCTTTTCTAGCTATAAATACGACAGGCTACCAATAGATCTATGGCTGAGCGCGTCGGCTACTACATTCACCTTCCCCGGATGGTATAAAATATCAACGTCATAGTCTTTAAGTAGCTCCAACCATCTCATTTGACGTAGATTCATTTCCTTTTGCTTGAAGATGTACTAGAGGCTCCTATGGACTGTATAGATACCAACATTAATTCCATAAAAGTAGTGTCTCCACATATTTAGTGCATGAATCACCACAGCTAACTCTAAATCATGGGTCAGGTAGTTCTTCTCGTGCTTTCTTAGTTGTCTAGAGGTATAAGCCACAACCTTACCATGTTGTATCAGCACACAACCTAATCCAACAACTGAAGTGTCACAATAGATCACATAATCATCGGTCCCTTCTAGAAGCGTTAGAACCGGTTCTGAGGTTAATCTGTCCTTTAATGCCTGGAAACTCTGTTCGCAAGCATCAGTCCATTGAAACTTTACTCCCTTCTGAGTCAACTTTGTCAAAGGTGCTGAAAGGGAAGAAAATCCTTCCACAAATCTTTTGTAATAACCTGCCAAACCGAGAAAGCTACGAACCTCCGTCGGTGTTGTGGGTCTAGGCCAAATCTTTACTGCCTCAATCTTTTGTGTATCCACCCAAATACCTTCACCCGAAATTACATGCCCAAGGAAAGCTATAGATTTCAACCAGAATTCACATTTAGAAAATTTTGCATACAGCTTCCCTTCTTGTATAACTCTGAGCACAGTACACAGATGATCTGCATGCTCATCCTTTGTACGAGAATACACCAATATATTGCCGATAAATACAATTACGAACAGATTTAAAAAGGTCCTGAACACACGGTTCATCAAATCCATGAATACTGTTGGGGCATTGGTCAGACCGAACGACATAACCCAAAACTCAAAGTGCCCATATCTAGTGCTGAATGCTGTCTTCGGAATATCTTCATACTTAACCCTTACCTGATGGTACCCGGACCTCAGGTCTATCTTTGAAAAATACTTGGCACCTTGTAACTGATCAAATAATTCATCAATTCTCAGAAGCGGGTACTTATTCTTGATCATCACCTTATTCAGTTTCCTATAATCAATACACATTCGTAAGAAACCATCTTTCTTTCTCACAAACAACACAAGTGCTCCCCACGGTGACGTACTAGGTCTGATAAAACCTTATTCAAGCATGTCCCTTAGTTGTTCCTTTAACTCTTTAAGCTCCGCGGGGGCTATTCTATAGGGAGGAATAGATATTGGGTGAGTATCTGGTAGTAGGTTAATAGAAAACTCAATTTCTCGCTCTGGCGGGAGGCCGGAAGCTCATTGGGGAAACATCGGAAACGCATTCACCACAAGGATGGACTAAATGGTTGGTGACTCCACTTCCACATCCTAAACCCGAACTAAGTGATAAATACAGCCCTTTCTGATCATCTTCCTTGCCTTGAGATAGAAAATAAATCTACCTCTCGGTAATGCCGTGTTACCTTTCCACTCCAAAACAAGCTCCCCTTGAAATTCAAGTCGGACTATCTTTGATCTTGAATCAATGCTGGCATGACAAGAAGCCAACCAATCCATGCCCATTATAACATCAAATTCTACCATATCTAACTCGATTAAGTCTGTTATGTTTGGTCGGCCATGAACTACTATTATACAACCCTTATATACTTGATTAGCTATCACCAAGTCCCCAACAGGTGTAAATACCTCAAAAGGTTTAACCAATTTAGGTTTTATGCCAAACTTACCAGCAACTAATGGAGTAACGTATGATAAGGTAGAACCTGGGTCAATCAGTGCATATACATCATATGAGGAGACTAATAATATACCTGTAACAACATTAGGCGATGACTCCTGCTCCTGTCGTCCTGCCAATGCTTAAATGCAGTTCTGAGGGCTACTCGAGCTAGATTCTCTGCCTCTGCCTCTACCATGACTCATTGGTGCTTGGGGACCTTGCCAAGGGGGCGTACTGAAGATGACGAACCAACTGCAGATTCGACGGCTAAGCTATGCTTGCATCACCTCTCATTGGACAATCCCTCATAACGTGGTCTGGATAACCACAAGTATAACAAATACCTAACCACATACGGTACTGCCCGGTATGATGCTTACCACATTGAGCACATTGTGGAAAAGGTGGCCTCATCTGATTTGACTCACCCCTATACTGAGAACCTGAGGCCATGAAATTCTGACTAGACCCTGAATATATAGAACGATCAAATCTCTTACCGCCAAATTGAGGGGGCACGCTAGCCGAGGGCTGGGATGGATACCTCGAGTACTCCTGCCTTTTACCACCTCGAAACTCACCAAAAGGACCCGAAGACCTCTCTCTCTTATTCTGGGCCCTATCATGCTCACAATCGATCCTCTATTTCTGTTTACGCTCCTCTACACCCTGAGCATATGCCTAAATAGGAAAAATATCCATGTCTGGCTAAAGTGAGACCGACATACAATCG
Organism: Nicotiana tabacum; assembly: GCF_000715075.1. NCBI lineage: Eukaryota > Viridiplantae > Streptophyta > Magnoliopsida > Solanales > Solanaceae > Nicotiana > Nicotiana tabacum. The sequence continues at coordinate 36,098,689 of NC_134082.1, forward strand.
TTAAGCGAGTGAGCCTCTAATCTTATCACGAACTAGTGAACTCGATCCTCCATGTTAGATACAATATTGGGAGCTGTAGAAGGGTCAAGAACCTATTAACTCTGTCGAATGGTCAAGAACCTATCAACTCTGGCTTGCCTAAGCTCTGGTGGCAGATAATGATAAAGAAAAGCTTCCGTAAACTCATGCCATACTGCTGGAGGGGCATCCTACTTCCTAACGTCAATCCTGTGCGGCTACTAATCGGGTCAATAACTGAATAGCATCTCTCATCTCTTGACCTGGCACATCCAGTTGAGGTGCAGAATGTACAGGGGCGGGAGCTGGAGCTGGTACCCCTCGGAGCTCTTTTGGAAAAGGCGGGGTATGTGAAGTGTGAGATGGAACCTCACCATGAGACTCTCCCCGAGCCCTAGTATCTCGTGGCGCTCGACTAGTAGTCTCACCAGCCACGGACTTTCCCTTCTAGGCGGCAGTATTCTATGGAGGCATCATTGAAAATTTAACATATCGTTAGGAACATGAATTCTTGTATCACATGATCTGAGATAAAAATAGAGGATAACAACCTATACGTCGTATAGCCTCTTGTTTATAAGTGTGATGCACAACACACCCATAAACAAGACTCTACTAGACACGCCCTAGGACAAAACTGCTCTGATACAACTTTTGTCACGGCCCAAACTGATAGGCCGTGACGGGTGCTTGTGTCCTACATGTCAAATACCCCTAAGCATGCGTCTAAGATATGAACCTGAATAACATCTACTACATTATTAAAATAACATACGGGAAGAAAACTTGCCATTTAAAATATCCCAAATCGAGGAAATTTTGACTTTATTTTTAAAAGTCTACGAAACCAGAAATTCTAGATAAGAAATTCTGTTAACCTAGGAGAAGGTGTTAGGCATTCCCGAGTTCTGTGGTTCTAGCACGGTCGCTTAAAATATCAATAATTGGCCTATTTATCAGATTAATTATAAGTTTTAAACCTATTGTGCTTTTTAACTTTGTAACCGCTTTTAGGAAGATTTAATGTCATTTAAAACACATCATAAACCACTCTACATGAAATGCACCTGTGGTTTGCAACACGTTTTATTTAACATTGTTGAGAAATTGAAATTTGGTCACATAAAATGTACACTCAGAATTTAAAATCACAACTACGACACGGGAACTGTACCCGTAGCTATGATGAATTATTTATGTAACGCGCCCAAAGCAACTACGAGGCTTCAAATTAATAACAACATTTATGAGGGCCAAGGAGAGTTCAATTGATGGCACACCTCAATTTTACAAGGTTTAAATTAAGTTCATGAGGGTCATGGGTTATTAAAGGGAAAATGGCACACCTCAAAAGGTTTTAAAAGAAAAGTACATAATTAAGAGATTCTAAGGATGTTCTTATTTTAAAACTAACTTAAACTTAACAAAGAAGCTATTGATTATAAACTAGTTTTAGTCATTTTGGACAAGGGGAATGGGCCAGCAACTTCTCCATATTTGGGCAATTTAGCTTTAAGGCTGTCTTTGGGCTCACGAGTTGGTCCAGGAGAATAGAACTCCAATTTCCTCTGCCCAAGTCATAACTTCAATTAATCTTTACCCACATTGGGCTCATACCAGGCAGGCCCAATTATGGTTATCTGCATTTGGGCCTATCTACCTTTTATACAATATATACGAATTAGTGAAGAAAGGATGAAACGAAGTCATTCTTGAAAGAAAAATCGAAGCACAAGGCTAGTTTGAAAATTAATTCTACTACATTAATTTGCAAGATACATCATATATGCATCTGTAATTAGTGAAAGAAAAATATCTGTTGATGGGTCAAGCTGTGGAGTCCAACTGCCCAAGCCCAATGGCCCAGGTCAGACTTGCTCGAGTGAGCCCAAGACTTGGGCCTACTTGCAAGTGCAACCCAATTTATATTTACATACAACTCTAAACATGTTCATTACAAAAGTAAAATCTACTATTGAAAGCCTACTAATAATTAAAATTTAACAGTCTGTTTACAATATTGTGAATCCAAGAATTTATACAACAAAGCTTTTACTCCTAATGAATCAGTATCCTAACAACCATTATAGCTAGCATCTAAAAAGAAAATTCAAAAAAAAAGTAAAGTAAAAAAAATGAAAGTTTCTTCTGGTTTAAAAATTCTTTCCATCAACTTCTTCAAAACCAAAGCATATGATCTACAAGAGGACAGCTACAGAGCTGCTTCTCACAAGCTGTTTACTTAAGCTCCCAACCTGATGTTTCTTATTGCCAAATCAGCCTCTATTTTTTCTAAGTATTTCATGGATCTGACCATGTGAAAAGGTCAGATTCACAAAATTACTTCAGTTATACTAACATACTACATTGTCAGGCCCAAAACTTAAACACATAATGCAAAAACAATAGTGATTCATGTGTTTTAACCATGTTAAAGGTTAAACTCATGAATCAGTACAGGTTTCAAGCCCAAAATCATGGCATATTGCCTTGGTGAAATACTAGAATAGACTCAAAGGGAAGGAAAGGGGAAGTTCAATCCATGAACCTCACCATGTAAGGGTCAGGCTCAATGGACAAACATTATTTTAAGGAGGGGAGCCTGAACATGCTATTTAGTCAGTGCAAGAATAAACAGAAATGCATACTTGCATGAGATAATCAATACTAAAGTTTAACAAATAAAAAAACATTATGACATAAACTTGAGGTAAAAAAACTCATGCATTATGAGAGAGAAAGAAAAGTTTTTTCAGCATGTAAAACTTAACCAGCATATACAAATAGTGTCAAACAAAAAGAAACAAATAATATTCATCTGAAGTTTCAATTATAAGCAATCAAAACAAGAAAAAGGGTCATATGTACCTTGAAACAGCAATTAAATAACAGCTAAAGATAAAGGTAAGACTATGGAGGAATCTCAGAAATAGAAAACAGCAGCAATGACCAGCACAGCTTCAGCAAACCCAAAGAATTAAAATTTCAGACCAAAAAAACCAAACAGCTAAACCCAGAAATCCCAGCTAGCAGACCAAGACACTCTCTACTTTTGAAACCATGTTTTTACACTTATAAAGAATCAGAAAATGAGAGGTTTTGGAGTTCTTTCTTAAGATTTTTGGAATCCCAATTTTTAGAAAGAAAAAATGGAACTTTTGTGCAGTGAAATGCTGACAATTGCTAAAAAATCCTCCCAAATCTGTGTAGAAATGGTACCATATATAGGTACCAAAGATGCCATGTGCACGGAAGAATTATTCCTCAGCCACAAAAGCATATTCCAATAGAATTGGACAACTAGTTTTCCCCTATTGGTTTCAGTACTTTTGTACTAACCAAATGAGCCCAGCTATCCCTTTTCTAGAATATTCTGATATTTTTTCAATTAGAAAATTCCTAAATTTCCCTTCTAAAGTCTGCTTATTGCAGTTCTTACCTAAACCTTTTGTTCAATTAGGTCCCTAGAATTCTATTGATTTTCAAGGACAACAGCAATCCAAATCAAAACAGGGCATATAGTTGCAATTGAACTTAAAATTAACCTAGACAAAAAGCAAAAATGATTATCTAATTAAACCTAACAAGATTAAACCTAAACAACTATATGCATTTACATAGTGACTAACTAAAATTTATCAGGAAAGGAACCCCAAAAGACAACTACACAAATTTTGAACTAATATGTTGAAGCTTAATTATAGAATGTATTAAAGGAGTAGTTAAACAAGAAAAATAAAAATGGAAACAACGCAGAAAAATAATTCACCAGAAACCTAGTCATGCTAAACTCATGCAAAATTGAAATAAAGTTTTATCAATCTTTGAGTAATCTACTGAACACGGGGTAAACAAACAACTAAAAAAAGAAAAAGACCCTAAAATCATGCAGTTTAACAAGAACAAATAAACATGTAGAAAAGAAACAAAAATCAAAACCAAACAAATTAAAAGAAAAGAAAGGGATTTACCGGAATTTTATTTCAAAACTGGTTCAAATCACGAACTTGTCCCAATTCTTCGAACTATAAATGAACCTTGACCAACATTAATCGACTGTTCTTAACAAGAATAGTCGATTATGGTGGTTTTAAGTTCACTTGATGTCGCGCCCCCTTTTTCCCTCTTTGCATCGGAAAATCGAGTTTATGACATTTTGGGTATAGGACAACTTATTCCTTTTAGGAACTGGTTTGCATTTGAAGAGTCGTCATCTAATGATTTAAGGTGCATTAGGACACCTATAAAGTTCATTTATAAGTTTGTTTTATAACCAGAGATAGGGTAAGAGCTTGAAATTATCCTAAGTGGAAGGTGTTAGGCACTCCTGAGGATCCACTAGTGTGGTTCCCAGCCAGACAGTTTTTGTGAATTTTGTACAATTAGCAGATAGACAAATATAGGCTCAAATAGTAGGGAATTTAAGTTTGAACACATAAGAGTTTAAAAATAAATATTAAAAGGTGAATTTTGAAAAGGAGTTACAATTCTACAAATACTTGAGAATATAAAAAGGGGGGTCCTAGGTTTATTTATAATATGGATCACATCAATGCAATACCCGGTATGACACTCCTCAGAAGAGGGGATACACGTGGTATTAGCGCACCGGTCATCATATTCATATCTACCCTTCCCACCCCATTAAGGTATTAAAGCGCAGATTAGTCTCGACCTCTATTGCATGCTATTACCCATCCCATTCCTATCAGTCCCGATGGATTTAGGACTGCATATTAGGGAAAACATATAAACAACTAAGAGGCTCATATATACTTCCTCAAATAAAACACATAAATAGCATGACTTAAATACATTTAGGGTCAGAATTTAAAGGTACTAAGGCAGGGTGCTTTAATTGTTGAAGCAAACCAATTTATTACATAACTCAGAGAAGAAGTCCGAATTAGGACTGCGTGCTAGTTGTAGCAGTGCTAATTAAACAAAGGCGAGTTCAGTTTTATCAAGCAATTACCTAAGGCTTGCCTAAGTGTGTATTGGTGATGTCCTATAAGCATGATATCTATTACTAATTAATAAGGCAGCAGAACGGTGGTTAATTTCAAAACATGCGATTTGGATCCTATAGGCATGCTTTTTAAACCATATTAATAAAAGGAGTAGGTTGCTTAAACTGATTCAGAACAATACGAGTCAACCTGATTTTTTAACTAAATTGGTTTAAGATCCTATAGACATGATCTCTACTATAGCTGATTTTAATTCCTACAGACATGGTATCTAAGTATTAAAGGCTGATTTTGATCCTATGAGCATGGTATCTAATTGAACATGAAATGAAACATGTAGGATTTATTTGATTAAAGCGAAATTCCTATAGGCGTGATTTCTATTAAAATAAATTTTAATCTTATGGGCATGATTTCTATTTGTGTGAAAGTAAAGCACGCAGAACTTGAATTAAAACAGCGCAGATCCTATAGTCATGGTTTCTAAGTGTGGAAGCATGCAGAACTTGAATTAGAACATAACAGATCCCATAGGCATGTTCTCTAGCCTTCTAATAGCTAAAACATGCATAATTTATCCATCCCTTTTCACTAGCTAACCCCAATAATTGTTACAAAACTACAGACCAAATACTGAATTACATCAGAAATGTGTAAAATAAGAAGTTATAACCATACGAAGCCTGATTATGACTTCCTCTCTGAGTTATGGAATACACTTCAAATGCCACCTGTTTCAAAGCTTTTTCAGACCTGAGTGTGTCAAAGTTCCCTAAGGGTCTCAAGGGACCCTGGGCAGTGCTTACACCCAGGTTTGCATAACCAAATAGAGATGAGTGCAGTGTGGAAGGGCCATCCCATATGTGTCCAAGTTCAGAGGGAGCTCAAGGGTCCTAAGGCAAGGCTCACACGAGAAGGGCATAACCAAGGTTCTAAGAATATAGTGGAAGTGCAGAACACAACGATTTATTTAAAACTGGATTGAGAATAGTAAGTGGTATGGGTGATTTGAAAACAATAGTAATAAAACTCAAACTACACAGAATAAGCAGTTACACAAAGGGGTCAGGGGTTTTGGGATTACATTGCATGAAGCATATGACCCCAGAAAGGGTTAGATTTGGTCATGTACAACAATAGATGATGCTGGCATGCCCACAAACCAGCTAGAGAACACAAACACATAGGGGAATATTGGGGGTTTGAGATTCATAAGTCAGCAAATCACACAACAAGTGACTGACAGAGTGCATACATAAGGGAAAACATTAATCTAGAAGGGGATGGAGCAGATTACAGCATGCTTAGTAATGTAAATTGATTGCATAAACATAAGTAGAAGCAGGCAAGGGTGAAGGAAACCGAAACAGCTAAAGAAACATGTTGTTGTTGATACTTGAAGATTAACTAGGACATACCAGTAGATAAACAAAGTGCATGAAGGAAAAGTAAGCAAAAATTCCATAGTTTAGCCTTGGCTTTCAGCCGACCAGACAAAGTAGTAGCACAAGTAGTAATAGAGAAAAGAGAAAAAGTTTTGAGTGTAAGAGTGTGTTCTTGAACTCAATTGTTCGTGTCTTTGAAAGAAACGAGGGTGGGTATTTATAGTTTTGAAAATAGGTGAAGAATAAGGTAATAAGTAAAGCCTTAACCCAAACATGGAAACAATCACAAGTCAGAATCAATTACAACAAGTGATTCCCTTTAATTAAGGAATCATTGTTTAACGGGTAGCAGCAGGTCTACTTAAGGAAAGAAAATCAGTTTGAGATAGATTGATTATTTCCATAAAAGGGGCAGTAAAAGCATGAAGCAAACAATCAAGTCTAAGTACAAAATATGCTTATTTTGGGCAAGGATTCATAAAGGTAAAACATGACAGTAAAGGGAAAGGAATCAATTAATTTTAAACATGCGAGTGAAATTAGGGTTCATAAAAGAAAAGCTTCTGTAATCAGTCACAAAATGAAGATCAATCAAGGAAGAAACTTTAGCATATAAATAGAGCGAACAGGAACATGAGACATGTGAGGCCAAACATATTGGCAAAAGATATAGCACAAACATACAGTAGTGGCAGAAATAAGCTAAGATTCAGTAGTGAATAGAGTCAAGTAGTCAGGGCTCACATGTATTAGCCGAAGCGAAGAAGAGAGTCAAAAACAAGTAAAGGTCCCACAGTACCAGGTGAGGAAACCTTTTGAGAAGTTAGGGTTTCAACAATAGTCGAGTTAAAAAATAGTAAAACTCAGAATCAGATAAGTCACATTAAGAAAAGAGAGTCTGAAACAATGAACCTTTAATCGAGTCAAGTATATATTCAAACAAGCAGTCTCAGACCAAAAGACCTAGGTTTTTCCACAATAATCAAGTTTAAAAGATGGTGAAACTCAGAATCAAATAAGTCAAACAAGAACGAAGAACTTAATCGAACAAGTACTCATTTAAATAAATAATTTCAGAACTCATATAAGACTAAAAGGAACTAGGGTTTTAAACATGCTGACTAAAGTAGAAGGATAACATAAACAGGTAACATAGCAAAATCATGATACCACACCAAAATAAAGGAAGAGATCTTTAAAGAGAGGTTAAGAGAAACCCTAATCAGAAAATAAAGAGTCATTTTGAAAATATGTATCAACAGGTATACATCTCAGTATTAAACATGACCCCTCAAATTGGTATCAGAGCTATGGAAAATAAACATTTATATTAAGAAGCAAATCATGAAAAATAACACTGACATTAATAGTACAAACCCGCAAATTGGTGAAACAATTAAAATAACTAAGAAATCGCAGAAAATTAGAAAGAAACTAAAGAAACTATACATAGAATATGAATACTTAAGTATCACAAAAATAAACAAAGCTAGGCTGTCTAAATTAATCGATATAATATCTAAAACAGAATATAAATATGTTTGTTATCTAAAAGATAAAAGAAGAATAAGGAAGAATTCGCACTAGAAGAGAAAACATATGAGAATCCAGAAGGATTAAAAATAACAATAATATTTTCCAACTTAGGAAGAAGATATAAAAAAATAGGAAATAAGCTAAACTTAATGTTAGAAAAAGAAACTGTAAAACTAGAGGATAATTTAACCGCCATGGTTAGAATAACAAAAGAAAACGAAGAAATAGATAGAAAACGAGAGATTAAAGAAATACAACAGCAAGCTAAAGAAAAAATACAACAGATAGAGGAAGTAAAAAACACTAAAATAACAGAATTAGAAAAAGAATTAGAGATGCTAAAACAGATGTATGCAAATAAACTAAAAGAAAAGGGAAAACGTAAAGAAGAAGAACAAGAACTAAAACTAACAAATGAGATAAAAAAGTTCAAATTACAGTTAGAAGAAGTACAGGAGAGTCCATCAAAAATAAGTATAAATGAAATAAATGACCAAAGTGATAAAGACACAGAACTAGGAGAAAACTATTCAGAAACAAGTGAAACATACACAGAACTTATAGAAAAAACAGAAAAGATAAAAATAAACCCAGAAATAAATATAGGAGATATGAACAAGGATAAACCAAGCACATCAGGAATAAAAAATCCAAAACAATTAAACTCAACCTATTACAGAGTAAGTTATGATGCATATGATAGAAACAAAACATTATGGGATAAAAGGTTAAATAAGAAATGGGCACCAAGACAGATAACTGAACAATATAATTTTTTAGATCTAGATTGTGTAGCAGATATAAATAAAACAATACAATTATGGATAGGATATATCTCAAAACAACTAATAGATAATAAAATATCAATAGCGGAAACACCAGGATATATAGAAAGAACATTAATAGGAACTGTAAAATTATGGTTACAAAATTTATCAAGTGAAAGCTTAGACACATTAAGGAGTAATAAAAAACTTGACGGTACAACTACAACAACAGTTACATATATATTAAATAAATATGAAATAGCAATAAGAAATGAATTTAGTAGTATGACAACAGAAGTAGAAGAACAAAATAAAGAAAAAATTACAAATAGGAATTTAATGACAAAATTAGCAATATGTAATATGTGTTATATAGATGAATATACTTGTGCATTTAGAGACTATTATTATAAAGGAACATATAGTCCGGATGAAAGTAAAGAGATAAGAAAATTATATTTTACAAAATTACCAGAACCCTTTAGCTCAAAAATAATAAAAAATTGGAACGAAGCAGGACTAGCAGATACATTAGGAGCGAGGATAAAATTTCTACAAAACTGGTTTATAGAATTATGTGAAAAATATAAAGAAAACATGAAAATGGAAAAAATATTAGTAAAAAATTTGGCATGTTGCAAAAGTAGAATAGCACCCCAATTTGGCTGCACAGATAAATATTACAAAAAAGAAGGAAAGCAAAAGAAATTTAAATCAAAATATTCAAAATATAAATATAGGAAACCAAGAGGAAGATATTATGTAAAAAATTATAAACATAAAAAACCATATAGGAAAAAGAAAAAACTAACAGAATGTACTTGCTATAATTGTGGAAAGCTAGGACACTTAGCAAAAGATTGTAAATTACCAAAAAACCCAAAGAAGAAACAAATTACCGAAATATTGATAGATAATGATAAATATACACAAGTAGAATATGTAGATTATGAATTAAGCAGTGAAGACAACATATGTGAGATATCAGAAAACGAGTTCTCTGAAAATGAAAAGGAAATAAATAAGGATATAGAAGAATCAGATGAAGAAAATTATGACTGAAAAAGATATACAAATTATACAACAAGAAGAACACCAAGATGAACAATCTTCAGAACAAAAAATAATATTTGACGCTAATATATTTGAACAAATAAAAGGAAAAGAATTGGATCTAAGCATAGACAAAATATTATACGTACCAACAATAAAGAATTGGTTTAAAAGACAGAAAGAAGAATACTATGTAGTAAGCCAAAGAGAACATATAATAGATTGTAAATACATCAAAGGTAAAACACAACTACCAATTTTAAATAAAAGACTACTAAATAAAGAAATGCAAGATATAAAAGCAAAAAATCCAATAAAATATGTACACTTAGGAGGAACGGAGATCCTAATAAAAGCATGTTTTAGGGAAGGAATAGATACCCCTATAGAAATATACTTGGCAGATGATAGAAATGTACAACCTATAGAAAAGAGTATAATAAGTGCCGTAAGAGGTAACTTAATATACCAAAAATTTAAATTTATAATAAGTGCTAACTATTCAGTAGCAGTAGATGATAAAAATATAGATAAATCATTAGTACTATACTGGAAAATGTCTGGAATAGAATTAGCACCAGGAAGTAAAATATTCACAGCAAGATGTAAAAATCTATATGTCTTAACAACAAAACATAAGATAACAGCTAAAAATAAAATAAATAAAATAAAAATAGAAAATCCATTCGAAAGAATAGTATCAGTTATAGACAACAATGATTACAGTTATACGGAAATGGACATGGATGAAGATTTAGAAATAGTAAAAGAAAGATTAAGCACATCAAAATGAATAAATAATGAAATGCCAGAAACGTCATCAAGAATAAGTACATCAATAAGTACATCAAGAAGAATAAATTATACCACTCCACAAAAATTAATAGAACAAAAAATAGAAGAAATAAACCCACACCATTATTATATAACAGGAATAATGGACCAAAGAAAATATTTAATACTAATAAATACAGGACAGGAAGAGAATTATGTTATAAGAGAATTGATACCAGAACAAGAGATAGTAACAATAGAACAGCAAAATTCAGAACTACCAAAAGCGTTAAGAAAAAACGAAGAAACAACTGAAAAAGAATTAATTATTGGAGGAATACCAATATTAACAAATTTTAAAATATATCAAGGCGATAAAAACATTACACTAGGAATAAAATGGTTAGAAAAAGTAAAACCATATAAATTAGAAGATAGGCAATTAACAATAAGTTATGAAAACAAGAAAATAATAATAAAAAGAACCTTAATATAATGCCAAAAATATATATACTTGCCAAAATAATAGTAGAAGGATATTATAATAGATATTATACACCTATGATGGATACAGGAGCAGAAGCTAACATGTGTAGACATAATTGTTTACCAGAAAGTAAATGGGAAAAGCTAAAAAACCCTATAGTAGTAACAGGATTCAATAATGAGGGAAGTATGATAACATACAAAGCAAGGAATATAAAAATACAAATATGGGATAAAATATTGACCATAGAAGAAATATATAGTTATGAATTTACAAATAAAGATATATTATTAGGAATGCCATTTTTAGACAAATTATACCCACATATTATAACAAAAACACATTGGTGGTTTACTACCCCGTGTAAACAAAAATTAGGAGCAAAAAGAGTAAATAATAAAGTAAGAAAAACAACACCCTGGATTAAAGGAAGTGAAAAGATTACCCAAAAATTAGAAAATGTAATACAAAGCAACCATAATATAGAAATAATCATTTTCTCAATAAATAAAATAAAATTACTACAAGATAAATTAGAATTACTATATAATGATAATCCACTCCGAGGATGGGAAAAACATAAAACAAAAATAAAGATTGAACTAATAGATGAAAGTATCATAATAACACAAAAACCTTTAAAATACAATTTTAATGATTTAACAGAATTTAAAATGCATATAAAGGAATTATTAGACAATAAGTACATACAAGAAAGTAATAGTAAACATACTAGCCCGACATTTATAGTAAATAAACATAGTGAGCAAAAACGAGGAAAAAGCCGTATGGTTATAGATTATAGAAACTTAAATGCAAAAACAAAAACATATAATTATCCGATACCAAATAAAATACTAAAAATCAGACAAATACAAGGATATAACTATTTTAGTAAGTTTGACTGTAAATCGGGATTTTACCATTTAAAACTAGAAGATGAATCTAAAAAGTTAACAGCATTCACAGTACCACAAGGATTTTACGAATGGAACGTATTACCTTTTGGATATAAAAATGCACCAGGTAGGTATCAACATTTTATGGATAATTACTTCAACCAATTAGAAAATTGTATAATATATATAGATGATATATTGCTATATTCTAGAACAGAGAACGAACATATAAAACTACTAGAAAAATTCATACACATTGTAGAAATATCAGGAATAAGTTTAAGTAAAAAGAAAGCAGAAGTAATGAAAAATCAAATAGAATTTTTAGGTATACAAATAGATAAAAACGGAATAAAAATGCAAACCCATATAGTACAAAAAATAATTAATTTAAATGAAACACTTGATACAAAAAAGAAATTACAATCATTTTTAGGATTGGTTAACCAAGTAAGAGAATATATTCCTAAATTAGCAGAAAACTCAAAACCATTACAGAAAAAATTAAAAAGGATATAGAATATCATTTTGACGAAAAAGATAAAATACATATACAGAAGATAAAAAATATGTGTAAAAAATTACCAAAACTATATTTTCCAGATGAAAAGAAACAGTTTACATATATTGTAGAAACGGATTCTAGTGATCACAGCTACGGAGGAGTTCTAAAATATAAATATGATAATGAATAAATTGAACACCATTGTAGATATTTTTCCGGATCATACAGGGAACCACAATTAAAATGGGAGATAAATAGGAAAGAACTATTTGGATTATATAAATGTTTGTTAACATTTGAGCCATATATTGTTTATAACAAATTTATAGTAAGAACAGATAATACACAAGTAAAATGGTGGATAACACGGAAAGTACAGGATTCAGTAACTACAAAGGAAATAAGGAGACTGGTATTGAATATACAAAATTTTACATTTACAATTGAAGTAATACGAACTGACAAGAATGTTATTGCAGACTAACTATCAAGACAAAGGTACCCAAACAGATGAAAGCCAAGAATCAAAAGACATATTTACAATCCTTACTACTCTATCTTTACAGATGGATGGTATGGGAAAAAGATTACAACAGCTAGAGGAAAGCAAGCTAAGTCAGTAGCATGACTATAAAAATGCGGAACTAGGTCAATCGGAAGACTCTAAACTTCCAGAGTTAGAAGGAGACGTTGGGAAACTCCAAAAAACCCATAACACAGTTGCTTTATATACAGCTGCAGGTACAAGCAAACAAGTTAACAAAAAGCCACCTATGCCAATAGCCTACACCACAACAAAAAGGTATATAACCATATTACTCAAACATATATTGAGAATATATATAAAATTCAGACATTCTTGAACCTAAACCCTAGATCAACTACTACTACAGATCCAACACAGGATTATGTAACCCAAAAACTACAGGGATATAATAGGCTTATAGCCCAGCCAAAACCAAAAGCAAACCTAGTAAAGACATGTTACAACTACGGACTACTTAGCACAGGATATACCCACGACGGAGAAGAAATAATTGGAATACCAGAGTTATACAAAGCATTTGTCACCTTCAAGAGAATTACAAAAGGCAACCTATTCTTCATCAAATTCTATACAGCACCAGCGGAAATACTATATGACGAAATAAAACCCATAATACAGGTGATAAAGATAGGACTAACACGAGATATGATAATACCGGAAGAGATAGAGAAACAACCGGAGATACATAAAATGGAGATACCAAGTTTCTATGCGAATAAAAGAATAATTGGTATAGCAACTATTATTCAAGAACTAGCTAACAATTATCTACAAGGAAATGCTATCTGGAGCTACTATTCCAGAGACCAGTTAATGATATATGCCAACTCAAAGGAACTACGACAAGGAGATATGGATGAAGTCCAGAAATGGATTTTATCATTATTAAAGCCAGAAATGCAACCAACTACTAGAGCATTGAAAAACGAATTTATTTCAAACGAGTTATTAACAAGATACTGCAAACTAGTAGGACACAAATATCCAGACCACATATGTTCAAAGTGCAACGGAGATGATAACTATGTACCAGAAGTCCAACTAGAATGAAGGTATCAACAAGAAGACAAAAGAAGAAGACAGCTACTGGAAACACATAATGTAAAGTAAATAGTACTAGTCACATTCATGAACAGTAAAGGTCGTTCATGAATAGTAAGAGTCATGTAAAAAAGTCGTAAAGTAAATAGTACTAGTCACATTCATGAACAGTAAAGGTCGTTCATGAATAGTAAGAGTCATGTAAAAAAGTCGTAAAGTAAATAGTACGAGTCACATTCATGAACAGTAAAGGTCGTTCATGAACAGTAGGAGTCGTTTAAATTTTCTATATATTTTGTAAATCAGAAGAAGGGAGGACATCCTCAGACACCTTCATCCTCACCTTATCTTCTCTCAATAAAATATCTGATTATATACAAACTTCTGAAAGATATGGAGCATTCAAATGAGTTACAAAACCAGGTAAGTTTATTCATAATCATGTTTAACTAAACTCTTGTATTCCTTATAATCTCTTGAATATCATAATTGTTTATCATATTATAGTATTGTTATAAAGAACATCTTAAGAAAGTTTGCCTGTCTAATAATGCTGAGAGTAGTTAAGCCCAGACTATGCCATCCTAAAGTGGAAACCAGTAGGCAAGGAAGCCGTTTAGGGGAGTACACAGAGTTGAGGCGCTGTTAGGGTAAATGATTGAAGCATGAAAAACATGGTAGTGACCAGAAAAGATTGTTCAGTATAACTTATTAAAATATGATAAACTCTATGATAAACAAAGAGGTTAGAGGGAATATGTTTAGTAAATACATGATAAGGATAAATAGTAAATCTGAATGAACAACCACAACCACACGTATTTATTAGAAGAAAATATTGAGTACAAAATACTTATATTATATATCTTTAACAGACTTAATAACGATGTTAAAAGAAAAATTTATGATATTTTAGTTACTTTTGAAATAATATATGTAATGGAACAAGCATTTACAGAACTAATTGTATCACAAGAAATAGATATATTAGATCTATATGAACTAGATTTATATTCAGATTAATGATCACATATCAAGTTAATAAAATCTGTTTATAAATGAAACATAACACTTTTCATTATATAAGATTCTATAACACCCAGAAATGGAAACTTCTTAAAACCCTCAGTAACATAAATAGAAAAATAGATTGTGTTAAACACAATATTAAAACCTGCAAAGACATAATTAGATATAATAGATTACGTAATAAAGCTTTATTAACTATAGAAAATGAAATTGAATTCTATGAAGATAAACTTGAAAGTTATCAACACAGAAAAGAAATAAATCTGAGAAATATAGAAACCATGGATATATGTATCAACAGGTATACATCTCAGTATTAAACATGACCCCTCAAATTGAAGAACCTTCGAGAAAGCACTTAAGAGATTTATAATAAGTACAGATCTAAGGTAGATCTGAAAGAAAATTGAAAGACCTTAAAGGTTAGGGTTTTGGAAAACCCAGAAAAGGTGAGAAAGACCTTGAAA
The DNA here is from genome assembly GCF_000715075.1 of Nicotiana tabacum. NCBI lineage: Eukaryota > Viridiplantae > Streptophyta > Magnoliopsida > Solanales > Solanaceae > Nicotiana > Nicotiana tabacum. The sequence goes on from NC_134082.1 coordinate 36,114,167, forward strand.
TTTACTGATCTAACTAGGAAAGTCAAGGACCTACCTTGAAAGGCCATGAATGGCCACAGAAAGGCCATGAACAGAAGTCGAGCAAGGACTGGACCAAATCCATTCGAGGTATGTCCATGAACCACAAAAACAAACACCCAAGATCCAATAGAGAAACAAAGTGCATGAAGGAAAAGTAAGCAAAAATTTCACATTTTAGCCTTGGCTTTCAGCTGACTAGACAAAGTAGTAGCACAAGTAGTAGTAGAAAAAAGAGAGAAAGTTTTTAGTGTAAGTTTGTGTTCTTGAACTCAATTGTTCGTATCTTTGAAATAAAAGAGGGTGGGTATTTATAGTTTTGAAAACATGTGAAGAATAAGGTAATAAGTAAAGTCTTAACACAAACACGGAAAGAATCACAAGTCAGAATCAATTACCACAAGTGATTCCCTTTAATTAAGGAATCACTGTTTATCAGGTAGCAGCAGGTCTACTTCAGGATAGAAAATCAGTTTGAGATAGATTGATTATTGCCATAAAAGGAGCAGTAAAAGCATGAAGCAATCAATCAAGTCTAAGTACAAAATATTCTTATTTTGGGAAAGGATTCAACAAGGTAAAACATCACAGTAAAGGGAAATGAATCAATTAATTTTAAACAGGTGAGTGAAATTAGGGTTCATAAAAGAAAAACTTCTGTAATCAGTCACAAAATTGAGATCAATCAAGGAAGAAACTTCAGCATATAAATAGAGCGAACATGAACATCAGACATGTGAGGCCAAACATATTGGCAAAAGTGATAGCACAAACATACAGTTGTGGCAGAAATAAGCTAGGATTTAGTAGTGAACAGAGTCAAGTAGTCGGGGCTCACACGTATTAGCCAAAGTGAAGAAGAGAGTCAAAAATAAGTAAAGGTCTCACAATACCAGGTGAGGAAACATTTTGAGAATTTAGGGTTTCAACAATAGTCGAGTTAAAAAGATAGTAAAACTCAAAATCAAATAAGTCACATAAAGAAAAGAGAGTCTGAAACAAGGAACCTTTAATCGAGTCAAGTATACATTCAAACAAGCAGTCTCATACCAAAAGACCTAGGGTTTTCCACAATAATCAAGTTTAAAAGATGGTAAAACTCATAATCAAATAAGTCAAACAAGAACGAAGAACTTAATCGAACAAGTACACATTTAAACAAATAATTTCAGAACTCGGATAAGACTAAAAGAAACTAGGGTTTTAAACATGCTGACTCAAGTAGAAGGAAAGCATACACAGGTAACATAGCAAAATCATAAAACAACACCAAAATCAGGGAAGAGATCTTTAAAAGAGAGGTTAAGAGAAACCCTAATCGAAAACTGAAGAGTCATTCTGAAAGAAAAGTTTAAAGAACCTTCGAGAAAGAACTTAAGAAATTCATAGTAAGTATAGATTTAAGGTAGATCTGAAAGAAAATTGAAAGACCTTAAAGGTTAAGGTTTCGGAAAACCCAGAAAAGGTGAGAAAGACCTTGAAAGTTACCGATCTAACCAGAAAAGTCAAGGACCTGCCTTGAAAGGCCATGATTTGCCGGAGAAAGGCCATGAACAGTAGTCGAGCAAGGACTAGACCATATCCCTTCAAGTTCTGGCCTTGAAACCATATAAACAAACACCCATAGCCATAGGATTCATGAGGGATTTCAGAGCGAATTGAGAGATAAGGGGGATTCAAGGGCAGCATTTAGTCAAGAATGAGGTAGGGTAAGGGGTCGTTTAGGGTTAAAAATGGTAAGCGGAACGATGGTCGTTGATCTAAATGATCAACGACCTAGATTTAAAATGGTATGTGGGGAATCCTGGTTTGGGTTGGTTTAATTGGGTTGGGGTCGGGTTAATTGAAATTGGGCCGAGAAATTGGGTCTGATTTGAGGTTTAATTTAGTCTAGAATTTAAATACCAATGTGCTATTATTTAAATAGCCAATTTTCGCCTTTTAAATTATACAAAAAAGTAAATAAATTTCTGGAAATAAATTGAAAGCATTAAAATAATTTATAACATATAATTACCAATTTAAAAATACATGACTTAATTTTATGAATATAAAATACGATTGAATCTTAAAAGGGCTAATATTGCAATTATATGTAATTTAGCTAAAAAATACTAAATAAATTTGTAAAAATATGCAAAAATTACCTTAGCTATATTTTAGTAGAAATATAGAAGTCCAATAAATGAATTACCAAAATAATAATTTTGAAAATAATTATTGGATTTTTTATGTATAAAAGAGGGAAATAAATTTATTTTAAAACCTCTAAAAAATTATGAAAAAAATAATAAGACATTTGGATATTCTTACATATGCACATATATGCTATTTTGAAGGTATTTTGCATATTAAAAATATATAAAGAAAAATTGGGTATTAACACTTGACCCAAAATTTGACCGAAAAATCAGAAAGGGGGAATAATCTGGGATTTATGATTCGTGAAGTTTGGCTAGGGTTTTTGGGAAATTAATAGTGAGACAGTGTTGGGAGAGGGTTGAGGACTATATGGTATGAATTTGGTGGGGTTTGGAACAACTAGGGTTTTGGCCGTGGTTTTTCGATTTAAGATTCGAAGAAACCGGCAAGGATTCTAAGGAAGAGGAGTGAAGATATAGACTGAGGAGATGAAGGGGAGTTCAGGGTGTAAATTTGGGAGGCTTTGGACCACTTGAACCACCATGAGGCAATTTCCAGCGGTGTTTTATGGTGGAGGCACTGAAGGAAACCTAGGCGGCTAGGGTTTGCTTTTTTGGAGAGAATAGATGAAGTGAGGAGAATGGTCTGATTGGGGGGGGAGGGGTCCGTGTAAGGCCCCGTGAAATTTCAACTCAAAAACCTGAATCTCGTAGTGCCAAGTTAGGATCATATGTTAGAAATTCATAAAGTTAAGGAATAATGTTTTCCAGGAAAATGCATTTCTGCGGTCCATTATGCGATAACATAATAGTTATGCGAACCGCATAGTCACTGCATATCCAGACAGTTTGTTGGTTAATTTGAGGTCAACTATGCGGCCAATTATGCGATCGCATAATCAATATGCGGGCCGCATAGTCATCACATAATCCCGTATGAATATTTGTGAGAAGCAGTTCTGTGGTGCATTATGCGACCGTAGAAAAAGTATGCAGACCGCATTTCTGTCGCATACCCAGATAGTCTGTTCAGGTTTTGGGACCATTGTTGCGGTCCATTCTGCGGGCCGCATGTCAATTTTGCGATAGCATATACGATCGCAGATCTGAGTCGGGGCTTCAGATTTCTAAATTTTAAACCTGACCCCTATCATTATATCCTGTGCAATAGCACATTTTGACCCTACTTTCTTGGTGCTTTTAGAGTGAGAAAGAGGGTCTAAGATAAGGGAAGTGTCTTTCATCAAAATTGCTCCACAAATCCTTGTTAAAACATTGAAGATAATCAAGTAAGGAACCTAAATCTTCATCCTAGGAGGTAAGACTTCACCACCTAAGCTCTTAATTTGAAACATAGCCAAAAGGGGGCCATCTGTGTGGTAATTCATGGGGATAAGGGTGATTACAATGCATGCATGTGCTCTTAAAAGATATGGAGAAATTATAAATAGAGAGGCATGGGGAAAGGGCTAGTGTAATCATGCATAAAAGGACCATAAGGCCTTGATGAACACTCAATGCTTGATAAAATGCTCAAGTGAGCTTAAACTATGATCTTTTCCTGATTATGGGTTCAATTGTGCTACATTGCATAAATAGATTGAAGTGCGAACATTCCAGAACATTATAGGATTAAGGGAAAGCTCAATTGAGGTATATATGGCTAAAACCTCATCTTTTAGAAATATATCTCCGTTGGTGTTTGTGTAAATGCAGTAAGATTAAGGTTGGATTGTTATATTGGTTGTTGTTTCACATGAATTGGAGTTGCAACCTTATAGGCGTGAAAGATATGTCTCAATATGGTCGAAGTGCTATTTTTGATAACTTGAAAAGGTGCAATGAATATGAATCATATATTGAAATGCCTAGACCTTAAATTAAGATTAAAGCTGCATATGTTGTGCCATCTACGTGGTGTCTCATCTATGCTTACAATTTGATTTGCTCTTGTGTGCACATATTATCCTAAATTACATATCTAACATTGAAATTTGGAATAATATGAGATGTGGCCTAGTGCCAAACATATGACGTGATAGTTGTTTCCCCAAGTGCCTATGAAATGATAAATGTGAAACAAAGATTGAAATGAGATGATTGACGCAAAAAGGGAAATGCCTTGGTAAGGCGGCCTAGCCGATCGAGCCGAGATCGGACGCCATGCCGCACACATGGTGGTATTGTATTTGTGATTGAAGTATATGTCTCAAATGAGGCAACCTAGCTGATCGGGTCGAGATCGAACTCCGCTCAAGATAGCGGTGGTATTGTGGACAATGATGAACAGTATGAAATGCCCCAAACCTAAAAGCTATGGGAAAATGATGTGAAAATTGTATGATTCTTTTATTTGATAATGTTGTGACCATTTAAAGTGTTTGAGTTATACTTGTAATTATCTTATTCTTGTATGAAAGTTATTTCTAACTGGATGGTGTTTAGTTATATATACTAGTACTATTCCATGCTACTAACGTCCCTTTTTCTGGGGGCGCTATATTTTTAAATGAATGCAAGTGGCTCCGTAGCAGAAAGTGCCGATCGCGCGTAGCGGAGTGTCCTCCTCTCAAAGTTTTGGTGAGCCCCTTTCTCCTTCATGGGGTTATATTGTATATCTTTTGTTGTAGACTTCCACTTTTGAGGTATAGTTGGGGCCTTGTTGCCGGCGTTGTTATAATTTGTCTTTTGTATCCATAGAGTCTCCGTAGACATTTGTGTGGGTTATGTATGGGTGTTGGACGGGTTTATGAACTAGGTTGAAATCTTGAACTCGTGTTTCTCTAAATTGTAACTGTATGGGATCTTGAAAACTTAACTACGGTTTAAGGTTGTGATATAAAATGAATCAACAATGTTGAATGTACGATTTTGCTATTGTCTAAATAAACAAAATCATGGTTTCTTAATCATATTGAGATGGGCAGAACAAAGTCTTGCTTAGTTGGGTTCATTCGATTGAGCGTCGGTCGCGCCTCCCGAGGTTGGGGCGTGACAGTCCGGTCTTCGGACAATTTTGTACTAAGTGAATTGTGAGTTCCGAGTCGTTGGATGATTAAAATCCAATGGCTATGATCAAGTGTTACAGAAACGGGGTCATTTGGGGTTAGACGGGTCTGGACCGGGTTTGGCAGGGATTGGGTTTGGGTCAAGGGGAGTTTTAGATGGGTTTTGGGCATTAAAATGGCCCAAACTCAAATTAAAAACCCTTTTCTCTTTTATTCCCCTTTTTTCTTTTTTTTTTCTCTTTTTGTTAATTGAAAATCCTGAAATTAAAAATCCTAAACTATCTAAAATTTGAAATTAAACTAATTAACTAATTATAAAAATTATAAATATAACTTAATTCTAAATTAAAAGAAAAAACTCAATAAATTAAAAATTAAAAGGCCAAAATGTAAAAATGAGCTAATTTTGTAATTTTTAAATTTTTTATAAAACAAATAATTACTGATTAATTCTAAAAAATATAAAAACAAATCCCAAATGCAATTCATGATATTTTTGGTAATTTTCATGATTTAAATAAAAATTAAACATTCACAGAAAAATACAAATAATTAAGAAAATTCTACAAAAATTCCTAAAATGGCAAATAATTAACGGAAAACCTATTTCTTGGGATTTTATAGGACTATTTCGTATATGGAAAAAATCACATGCTCACAACTGCCCCTCTTTGCTCAGAAACTCAAAGGGTTTCGGGTAAAGACAAAATGAGCAAACTATGAGGGATTTTTTCCCGTTTGAAACTCTATGAGAAGCATCTTTTGAAAAGGCCCGACTAAACCTTGCTTCGGAGGTTGCATACATAACCTTGGCTATAAAGGAATCAGGTCAGTATAGTTCTGGAAGTTTGGTAGCTGGGACTATCAGGAAACTGTGATTTCACTGCTGTTGCTGCTGTTTCTACTTGCTGAGCTCCTTATTACACCAAAATGAAAGATGAAAAGCTAAACTAGCTAAGCCTATCAACTACGAGTGATAAGATTCCTATCTATAACCTTATAAAGCTTGATCTTGAGTCTTGGCTGGTTCTTCCTGCAGACTCTAATCTAAATATTGATACTCGTTAGCTGCAACTGCTGGTTCACTCTTCTTTAGCTTTTCGGATCAAGGCGGGACATGCGAAGCTTGTGACTTCAATCAAATTTGAGTAGTCCGCATCTTTTCTCCGCTTCTGCACCTTGAGTTCAACTTCTTTTCTTATTTCTTCTTTTCTTTTATTTGGGTTAAGACTTCTTCTTCTGGTCATCTCAAACCTTGTGCCTCCCAGTGAAAACCTATTTAGGCACCAAAGCAAATAAACGAACGAAATTTTTCTGCCCCAGTTTTCACACGAAAAATTTCGTGAGTTACTGTAACAAAATCTAAACAATTTCTTTATTGAAGCAATAAAATCAGGATTGTGTGTCCTTGGGAAAAAGAGATTAGGGAGTGGAGCCCAATATCTATGCCAAAAATCAACTAGGGAGTAGAGATTCTATGTCTAAAAATAAAGTCAACTACTGAGTGGAGACCCTATGTTGGGAAAGCGACTAGGGAGTGGACACCCTATGTCTAAAAATAAAGTCAACTAGGGAGTCGAGACCATATGTTGGAAAAGCGACTAGGGAGTGAAGACCCTATGTTTAAAAATAAACTCAACTAGGGAGTGGAGACCCTATGTTGGAAAGGCGACTAAGGAGTGGAGACCCTGTGTCTAAAAAAATAAACTCAACTAGAGAGTGGAGACTCTATGTTTAAAAATAAAATCAACTAGGGAGTGGAGACCCTATGTTGGAAAGGCGACTAGGGAGTGGAGTCCCTATGTTTTAAATAAAATCAACTAGGGAGTGGAGACCCTATGTCTAAAATAAACTCAACTAGGGAGTGGTTACCCTATGTTGGAAAAGTGACTATGGAGTGGAGACCCTATGTCTAAAATAACTTCAACTAGGGAGTGGAGACCATATGTTGGAAAAGCGACTAGGGAGTGGAGACCCTATGTCTAAAAATAAACTCAACTAGGGAGTGGAGACCCTATTTTGGAAAAGCAACTAGGAAGTGGAGACCTTATGTCTAAATTAACTTCAACTGGGGAGTGGAGATCCTATGTTGGAAAAGCGACTAGGGAGTGGCGACCCTATGGCTAAAATAAAATCAACTAGGGAGTGGAGACCCTATGTTGGAAAAGAGACTAGGGAGTGGATACCCTATGTTGGGAAAGCGACCAGGGAGTGGAGATCCTATGTCTAAAAATAAACTCAACTAGGGAGTGGAGACCCTATGTTGGAAAGGCGACAATGTAGTGGAGATCCTATGTCTAAAAAAATAAACTCAACTAGGGAGTGGAGATCCTATGATGTAAAAACGACTAGGGAGTGATGTGTTAGGATCATGTGTTAGAAATTCATAAAATTCCTCGCAAGCTCGCCGCGGTTCGGACCCTTTGGATTGATCTGTGCATTAAAAGTTAAAGAGTAGTGTTTTCCAGAAAAGCGCGATTCTGCGGTCAACTATTGCGGTCGCATAATAGCCATGCGGACCGCACCGTAGAGTCAGACAGTGTGATAGTTAATTTTGATGTCAACTATGCGGCCAATTATGCGATCACATAGTCGATATGCGGGCCGAATAGTCATCGCATAATCCCCTTGGAATTTTTGCGGGGGAAAGTTCTGCGGTGCATTGTGCAATCACAGAACAGGTATGCGGACCACATTCTTGTCGCATACCTAGGTAGTTTGTTAAAGTTTTTGGGAGAATTTTTGCGTTCCATTCTGCGGGCCACATGTCAACTTTGTGATCGCATATGCGACCGCAGATCTGAGTCGGGGCTCCAGATTTCTTAATTTTAAACCCGACCCCCCCCCCCCCCCCCCCCCCCGTCATTTTATCCTACGCAATAGCTCATTTTGAGCCTATTGCCTGGTGCTTTTAGAGTGAGAGGGAGGGTCCAATAGAGGGGAAGTGAATTTCATCAAAATTGCTCTACAAATCCTTGCTAAAACATTGAAGATAATCAAGTGGGGCACCTAAACTTTCATCCCAGGAGGTAAGACTTCATCACCTCAGCTCTGAATTTTATACATAGCTATAAGGGGTCATTAGTGAGGTAAATCATGTGGATAAGGGTGATTGCATTGCATGCATGTGTTCTTAGAAGATATGGGGAAATTATAAATAGAGAGGCTTGGGGCATGGGCTAGTGTAATCTTGCATAAAAGGACCATAAGGCCTTAATGAACACTCAATGCTTGATAAAATGCTCAAGTGAGCTTAGATTATGATCTTTTTATGATTATGGGTTCAATTGTGCTACATTGCTTAAATAAATTTAAGTGTGAACATTCCGGAATATTATAGGATTAAGGAAATCTCAGTTGAGGTATGTATTTCTAAAACCGCTCCTATTAGAAATCGAGCTCCGTTGGTATGCGTATGTGCAAATATGGCAAGACTAAAAACTTGATTGATGTATTGATTGATATTTTACATGAATTGGTTTTGAAATTGGATGTGTAAACATGAAAGGTGTGCCTCAATGTATGCAAAGTACTATCCGAGATATTTGAAGATGTGCAAAGAATATGAACCACGTGTTGAAATTGCCTAGACTTCACGTCAAGACTTAAAACTGGGATTATCATGCTAATTATGTGAAATCTTACCTATGCTTGCAACTTGAATTGCTTTTGTATGTGCCTATGATCATAAATTGCAAGGTTGACATTGAAAGCGGAAACGATGTGATAATTTTGGCCCTAAGTGCCAATGAATTTATATGATATATGTGAAATAATGATTCAAATGAGATGATTAATGAGAAAGGAACAACACCTAGGTAAGGCGGCCTAGCCGATCGGGCCGTGATCGGACACCATGCCGCACACATGGTGGTAATGTGCTGATATTGAATTTCGAAAAAGGGAAATGAAATGGTGATTGAGGCATATGTCTCAAATGAGATAGCCTAGTCGATCGGGTCGTGATCGGACTCCGCTCAAGATAGCGTGTTATTAAGAATAATGATGAACAAATGAAATAAATGCCCCAAGCTATAGTTATGGAAATCATGTGAAAGTTGTATGACTCTTTATTTCATGATGTGGTGTTCGGTTAAAGCTTTGATTGTTTCTTGTGATTTCCTTGAATTCTTGTATGATAGTTCTTTCTAATAATATAGTGTTTAGTTATACATACTAGTACTATTCCATGGTACTAACGTCCCTTTTGCCGGAGGCAATACATTTTTAAATAAATATAGGAGGCTTCACAGCGGATAGTGCCGATCACGCGTAGCAGAGTATCCTCTTCTCAAAATCTTGGTGAGCCCCTTTCCTCTTCCAGGGGTTATGTTGTACATCTTTTGTTATAGATATCCACTTTTGAGGTACAGCCGGGGCCTTGTTGCTGGCATTGTCATACTTGTCATTTGTATCCTTAGAGGCTCCGTAGACGTTTGTGTGGGTTATGTACGTGGGTTGGATGGGTCTATGAACTAAGTTGTAATCTGAAACTCTTGTTTCTCTAAATTGTGACTATATGTAATCTTGGAACTTAACTATGGTTTAAAGTTGTAATATGAAATGATCTGACAATGTTGAATGTGAAACTTTTCCTATTGTCTAAATAAACGAAAGCATGGTTTCCTTAATCATATTGAGTTGGGTAGAAAGTGTTTGATAAGGTTTTCTCAGTTGGGTTCACTCGATTGAGCGCCGGTCGCACCTCCCGAGGTTGGGGTGTGACAAACTTGGTATCAGATCCTAAAGTTTTGATGTGTCCTGGGATGTCTCAGAGCCGTGTCTAGTAGAGTCTTTCTTATCGGTGTGTAGTTGACCACATCTATAAGTTGGAGGCTACTTGGGCATTCAGAAATAACACCCTTCATTGATATTCTGGATTGTGCGGCAAGACTTGTTATGAAACTATTCCCCCTATAAGTAGTGTATTGTTCTATCTTTTAGTAAATGACACCTAAGAAGAAAGCGAGAATTGGCCAAGAAGACAATGCCACCTGAGTAGTGGCTGATGATTCACTACTTGATAATGCGAGTGAGGGTAGTCGCCCTACTATCACCTTGCCTGGTTCTTCTATTCTAGAGCAGACTACCCCAACTCCAACATCTGCGGAGGGTACCACTATCCCTCCCATTGATACTCATGTTCCGCCTCCAGCCCCAACTTCTAGTTCTGGTATTTCTGATAGGGATCTTAGGGGTTGACTCAGCTAGTGGCCTCTTAGGCCCAGAGGTAAAATGCTGCACCCAGTTCATCTAGCCAGCAAGGGGATTCCACCAGTTCCAAGGTGAATACATTTCTTCCATTAAACCCTCCAGTGTTTACGGGTGCCAATGCAGAAGAAGACCCGCAGGATTTTATTGATGAGATGCACAAGACCCTCAAGGTTATGCGTGAAACTGATACATAGGGAGTAGAGTTGGATGCCTACCGTCTGAAAGGGGTGGCTTATTAGTGGTTTGAGTTGTGGGAAGATTCTCGTGAGGAGGGGAGCCCTCCGACGAGGTGGAACGAGTTTGCCGATGCTTTTATAGATCACTTCCTGCCTGCTGAGACAAGGGCAGCCCCTGCAGCAGAGTTTGAAAACCTAAAGCAAGGTAGAAAGAGTGTGTGGGAGTACCATATGGAGTTTGCTTGCTTGTCCAAATATGCTATCTATATGTTGCCCATAATAGAGGCCAAGGTGCGCCGGTTTGTTCAGGGCCTTAATCCTTTGACTATTAAATAAGGCTTCTACGACTGCATTGAATTTTGACATGAATTATGGGAAGATGGTAGCATTTTGATCAGGACATAGAGAACCATAAACTAAAGAACATAATGGACAGAGAGGGTAACAACAAGGCCGGATCTACGGGAAACATGGGAGAGTCACTAGGCGGGGGAAGATCAGTCTTTAGGGGAGGATCGTCAGGGCCATCCCAGTCTTTTGCGCAGCCTTCAGCCATTGCACTACCATCGGGATTCAGCCAGCAGTAGCAATAGAGTCGGTTCAGGCCCAGTCAGGGCAACAGGGGATCCCACCAGTGGGGTCGGTAAGGAGAGAGATCTCAGCGGTAGTAGAGGTTTGTGTGCCCCAGGTGCGAGAACATACACTCAGGGATTTGCTATTTGGAGTTACCTGTATGCTATGGATGTGGGATGAGGGGTCATATTCAAAGGCATTGTCATGTATCCCGCTAGGGAGCGGGTAGGGGCATAGCACATCCAGCCCAGCAGCTGCTACATCTTCATCCCTCTTTCCAGCTCGAGGTACCCCAACACTCGTAGGCCGGGGTGCAGCTAGGGGTGGCGCGCAGAGTTCAGGAGGACCTAGCCGGTTCTATGCTATAAGTGGTCGCCAAACCACAAAGGCTTCTCTAGATGTTGTTACAGGTATTCTGACTGCCCAATCTCATGACGTGTATGCACTTATTGACCCTGGTTCCACCTTGTCCTATGTTACACCTTTTGTTGTTATGGAATGTGGGATAGAACCGGATCAGCTTCATGAGCCATGTTTGGTGTCTACTCTGGTTGGTGAGTCTATTTTGGCTGCTCAAGTTTATAGAGGATGTGTTGTTACGGTACGGGGTATGGATACCATGGCCGATCTTATTAAATTAGGTATGGTCAACTTTGATGTAATAATGGGAATGGATTGGCTTTATTCATGTTTTTCCAAACTTGATTGTCGGACTAGAACTATGGGGCTTAAATTTCCTAATGAGCCCATTGTTGAATGGAAGGGAGATAATGTCGTGCCAAAAGGTCAGTTTATTTCTTACCTTAAGGCCACGAAGAAGATCAAGAAGGGGTGTATCTATCATTTAGTTCGGGTTATGGACACTAATGCCGATGCGCCTAGCCTTGAGTCCGTGGTAGTTGTGAATGAATTTTCGGATGTCTTTCCAGATGAACTCCCTAGGATTCCACCAGATAGGGAGATCGATTTTGGGGTCGATGTGATGCTAGGCACAAAGTCTATATCTTCCAACTTACAGAATGGCACCGGCAGAATTAAAAGAGCTAAAGGAACAACTGGAGGATTTGCTAGAAAAGGGTTTCATCCGGCCGAGTGTGTCACCGTGGGGCACACCGGTCTTATTTGTAAGGAATAAAGATGGGTCGCTACGGATGTGTATTGACTACCAGCAACTCAAAAAAGCCACAATCAAAATTAAATATCCTCTACCAAGAATAGATGACTTGTTTGATCAATTGCAAGGTGCTACATATTTCTCAAAAATTGACTTGCGGTCCGGGTATCATCAATTGAAGATAAGGGAGCAGGATATCCCAAAAACAGCATTCAGGACTCGGTATGGGCACTTTGAATTTCTGATGATGTCTTTTGGGCTAACAAATGCCCCGGAAGCAGTCATGGATCTTATGGATCAAGCCTTCAAGCCTTTTCTAGACTCATTTATGATAGTGTTCATTGACGATATTCTTGTGTATTCCCGAAGTCGGGAGGACCATGTTGACCATCTTAGGCCAGTTCTACAGACTCTTCAGCAACATCAACTATATGCAAAAAAATTCGAAATGTAAATTTTGGCTTGAATCTGTTGTGTTCTTGGGTCATGTCATCTCCAAGGAAGGAATTATGGTTGATCCTCAGAAGATTGCAGCGGTAAAGAATTGGTCTAGACCTACCACTCCAAAAGAGATTCGCAGTTTCTTGGGTTTGTCCAGGTACTACAGAAGGTTTGTGGAGGGATTTTCTACTCTCGCCTCTCCATTGACTAAATTGACGTGGAAAGAAATTAAGTTCCAGTAGTCCGATTCTTGTGAAAGGAGTTTCCAAGAATTGAAATCAAGATTGACTACAACATTGGTATTAAACCTACCATAGGGTATAGAGGGATTTGTGGTGTATTGCGATGCTTCGAGTATTGGGATCGGGTGTGTGTTATTGCAGCATGGCAAGGTAATAGCCTACGTTTCTAGGCAACTTTAGAATCATGAAAAGAACTATCCAACCCATGACATAGAGCTTGCGGTAGTGGTGTTTTCGCTAAAGATTTGGCGACATTATTTGTATGGGGTCCATGTGGATGTATTTAAGGATCACAAGAGCCTTCAATATATTTTCAAGCAGAAGGAGTTGTAATTTGAGATAGAGAAGAAGGCTAGAGTTACTCAAGAACTATGACATTGATATTCTCTATCACTTGGGAAAGACTAATGTCGTGGCGGATGCTCTTAGTTGAAATCTATGGGAAGTTTGGCTCATTTGGAGGCATATCAGAGGCCGTTGGCCAGGGAGGTTCATCTGTTGGCCAGTTTGGGAGTTCGCCTTGCGGACTCTAATGAAGGAGGAGTGATTGTGCAAAATAGGGCTAAATCATCACTTGTGGAGGATATGAAAGAGAAGCAATTTAACAATGGGCTCATTATTTGTAGATATTTGGAGTTCAAAGAAGATGATTGGGTATTTTTGACGGTTTCCCCCATGAACGTTATCTTGCGATTTGGAAAGAAAGGAAAATTGAGTCTGAGGTATGTCGGACCGTACAGAATCATTCAGAGGATTGGTCAGGTGGCATACAAGCTCGAGATGCCACCCAAGATGTCATTGGTACACCTAGTCCTCCATGTGTCTATATTGAAGAAGGTGGTGGGAGATCCATCCACTATTGTGCCAATTGAAACTATTGAGGTTAATGAAGAACTGTTTTATGAAGAAGTTCCAGTTGCCATTCTTGACAGGCAAGTCCGGAAATTGAGAAATAAGGAAATTGCCTCCGTAAAAGTATTATGGCGGAACCAGTAGGTTGAGGAAGCCACTTGGGAAGCAGAGGAAGAAATGAGAATGACGTACCCACATTTGTTGGTATAGCCATGTAATAGCTTTTTATGCAATTGGTCCCTATGAACTCTTATCTTTTGATTTGATCTATGTAAAACTGATCTATTTTTGTTATATGTTGCCTATGCGGCCATGTTTGGTGTCGTACAAGTTATGTTATGTCTATGTTGTTAGAATATGTTTTTGGGGCCCTCTGACAGGTGGATAGGCCTAGATACAAAGGAAACTCTGACAAATTTTTTGGAAATTTAGGGAGTTAGCCAAATTTGGAGTTGTTGATGTGTTTTTGTTACAACCCATATTCATGTATGTTAGCTCATGCCATAATGTAGTTGACGTAAATCGATGAATATATTATCTTTAAGATGATAAGAAGTTAATCCTATTGGTTTTAACTGATACAAAGGTGCATAAGGGTGGTTAACAAGTATTAGAAGTTAAACGAATCAAGGATGTTGTCAGCCGTATTTTCGGGTAAACCTATAGGTGCTTAATACACTCAAGAGGTAGTATTTTAAGGTATTTGAATCATATAATGTCTGTATCATAAGTCTTGAAGTCAAATGAGTTATGAGAAAAAAGTCAACAAAAGTTGTCGCAACTTAGGTTCATAGTCTTACTTAAACATTAGGTCAAATGTTACTAATCATTTTTCCCAATTTACTTAGAATTATGGGGCTATTTACATACCAAATTGAAGATCTATGAGTCTAGTTTCCAACTTATTAAACCGTTTGTCGATAAGATCTCGGAGTAAAGAGATATTCGCGTTTTTGCGAGACTGCGCCAAGCACCTCTCTATGGGTCCCACTAAGGCGGTTTAAGTATATATATATATATGTATGTATGTATGTATATATATATATATATATATATATATATATATATATATATATATATATATATATATATATATATATGCCTCCAACCCATTTAAGTCATTTTTTCACTAAATTCAGACCTTAGAACCCTAGAAACACCATCTCAAGGTTCTCTCAATATTCAACACCCAAACAAAGGGCAAACAACATAAATCAAGTGTGGGGAATCCCGTGGCGCTATTAAGTTTCTTGTTCTTCTTGTTGTTGCTCATTTTTGGGTTGTTACAGCTCGCGTGGGAGGTTGTTTTAAGGGGTTTATGTTATGTAAATACTCCCTCAAGTTCTTAATATCAACCCTAGGTGATTTCAAGCCTTCTAAAGTTATTCTAGTTTCAAAAAACGCTAATTAATTGCTAGTTTCGCTTCCTTGTTGTTGTGGCAGCATTGAAGGGATATTTCATGGACAATTAAGGTCAAATCGGAGTTGTTATTTCTGTCTAAAGGTAAGGAACCTCTTACTCTACATGTATTTAAGATTATCCAAGTTGCGGCTAAGTCATTGAAGCTAGAACTTGTGAAATATATATCGAAAGGCTTGGTAGTAGTGTTATCAGTTGGTGGACTACTTTGGGAGGTTAAATATGATTACATAGATGTTGTTTGGGCTGTTTGGTGATTGTTTTCACTTGTGGGATCTCATATAAATAGGGGAGGTGATATCTGTTTCATCATAAAATAGGTTGTGGTCGGTACATAGTAGTTACGATGCTTAAACGTTAACGATAGTGTCATTTCTCCTATTGTAGACTAAGAAGTCGTTAAATTTGCATAGCTTGAGGTTGGGCAGTATATACAAGGTATGTGAGGCTATCCCTTTCCTTCTTTTGCACGACTCCGATTGTACATAAAATGAACGAGGTTCCAAAGATACTCTACTCTTAGAAGCTAGCAGTACTTACATTGTTTCCCCTCTTATGGAACTATTGATGTTGATGTTGCTTCTCTTATTCTTATGTTATCAATGTTGTTGGTACTTCCTAATTCTTATAAGGTTCATAGTGAAGAGTTAGTCCTAATAATGTGTACAGAGGATACTGACCTTACGTCACTCCGAAAGGTTTAGAACATGATTCCATGAGTCAAGCATGTATTATATATATGTATCTATTTTACTCTACTGAGCCGTGCAATTGTTGGCCGGGTACGACAACTATTGTAAAACCAATAATCAGTTGGGTTTTATCGAGCTCCACGTGGCCAGGTACGATTCTATCGAGCCTTGTGATGGTCAGGTATGTTTTTACCGAGTGTATTATGGCCTGGTACAACATGATGATAATGATGCCCACAGAGGCGTGTGTTTTAAAAGTTTATATATATACATATAAATGTATCATGCATTTCATGTCAGTAGCCCTCAGAGGTGCCTAGATGTTACAGGTTGTATATTCTCTATCCCTGCTTACATTACTGTTCGTACTTATGGTTCCCTACCTTACATACTTAGTACTTTATTCGTATTGACGTCCTTTTATTTGTGGATGTTGTATGTTGTGCTATAGGTCCTGATATACAGGCAGGCGCAGTTCCCCCAATATAGTAGGCTATCCAGTTCATCGGTGATTGGCGAGATTCCTTCTTTGGACTTGTTGTGGTCTTGGTATGCACTTTTGTTATAGATATTATGGGTATGTCGGGGCCCTGTTCCGGCTATGTTGTAGCACTTATGTTCCTTTAGAGGCTCATAGACTGGTGTCAACTCATATATAGTTTGGTATGCCTTGTCGGCTGAATTTTTGTTGTATGGTACCTTATATATGTTTCTTGTTTGTCTGGTTATCCCATGTTATGTATGTTCATGCCATCATATTTTATTGTTGGTTGTCCATGATCCATGTCTACCATTTATATTGATCTCGTCAGCCCTAAAAGATAATAAATAAGGTTAGATAAAATGTACATTGGTGCTCGGCAAGTATGGCTGGGTGCTAGTCATGGCCCTCCAGTTTGGGTCGTGAAAATCTTGGTATCAGAGAAAGTGTGTCCTAGGGGGTTTCTATGATCCGTGTCTAGTAGAGTCTTGATTATGGATGTGTAGTGCGCCACATTTGTAATCAGGAGGCTATATGACATCTAGGGTTGTTACCTTCTTTTTGAATCTAGATCGAGCATAGAGTTGAGTCGTAAGTGTTCATCTCTAATATTCACCTTGTTTTATTTCAGTGATGCCTTCGACTAGGAAGCAAACGATTAGTATATGGCTTGATACAATAGCGGAAGAGGGTACCAGTCAGGTGCCCCAAGCCAGGGCAGGCCAAAGTGAGGCTCAGAGTGAGATGCCCTCTAATACCTCATCTACTCCGTCTCCTCCAAAGGATATTACGAGGCACCCAACACCTCTAGTTCCTCTGTCTGGCACTACAGACCAGGATATGTGGAGTGCTTTGCAGTTGTTGACTAGCTTGGTAGCTGCTCGGGCTCAGAGGCAGAATGCAGGTGCTGCTGATCAACCAGTTAGTACAAGAGTTCATGATTTTACTAATTTAGACCCTCCAATGTTTATCAGACTAGACCCCAAGGAGGACCCGCAGACGTTTATTGACCAGGTTCATCGTACATTGCGGGTTATGCATGCTAGTGATACGGAGGAAGTAGAGTTGGCTTCTTATCGATTATATGATTTAGCGATTTTCTGGTATGATAGTTGGGAGAGATCCAGGGGTACGAACGCTCCTCCAACTGTGTGGAAGGAATTTTCTGAGGCCTTTCTTCGTCACTACTTGCCAGTTGAGATACAACGAGCTAGAGCTGATAAGTTCTTGAACCTTCGACAAGGTAATATGAGTGTTCGAGAGTATAGTATGCAGTTTGATTCTTTATCAAGGTATGCTCCCCATATGGTGGCCAAGATGAGTGATAGGATGCATCTGTTTGTGAACGGGTTGGGACCACATCTGATAAATGAGTGCACGACAGCCTCCTTGGTGGAGGGCATGGATATTTCCCGTATTCAGGCTTATACCCAGACCCTAGAGGATCGCAAAGCGCCAGTAGAGGGCATATAGGGAGCAGGATAGGGGCCAACATAAGAGGGCGAGATTTGCAGGGTATTCTGATGAATTCAGAGGCAGCATCACGCCCCATACTTCGAGGAGTTCGGTGCCTCCTGTAGCTGGTGCTCCTCCACAGTTTCAGAGGCCTCGATATGATCGATTTACCTATTCTGGTCCAGGTCAGAGTTCACGGGCATCAGGCTCGCAACATCACAAGGATGTGATCAGTGCGGCAAGGCCCACTTTGGACTGTGCCAT
Source organism: Nicotiana tabacum (assembly GCF_000715075.1). Taxonomy (NCBI): domain Eukaryota; kingdom Viridiplantae; phylum Streptophyta; class Magnoliopsida; order Solanales; family Solanaceae; genus Nicotiana; species Nicotiana tabacum. Next base: position 36,132,258 of record NC_134082.1, read on the forward strand.
CGAGGTTCTGATGGACTGTGCCGTTGAGGTTCTGATGCGTGCTATTCATGCGAACAGCCTAGCCATATGATGCGGGATTGTCCTAACAGAGGAGGTGGTGGTATGGCTCAGCCGACAGGATCTATGTCTGGTTCTTCCTCATCAGTTCGACCTCGAGCACAGGGTTTTCAGCAGTCGATAGGTCGTAGTAAAGGTAGAGGTGCAGTACTGAGTTCGAGTGATGCTCAAAATCAAACCTATGCTCTAGTAGGTCGACAGGATCTCGAGTCATCTCCAAATGTTGTTACAGGTATATGGTCTGTGTTTTCATATGATGTATACGTGTTGATTGATCCGGGATCTACATTATCATATGTTACACCCTTTGTGGCTAATAAGTTTGGCGTTGAACCTGAATTGATAAGTAAACCACTTGCGGTATCTACTCTAATAGGAGATTCTATGATTGCTAGGAGGGTATATAGAGGTTGCATAGTGATGATTTGTAGTCGTCAAACCTTGGCAAATTTATTTGAGTTAGAAATGGTTGATTTCGATGTGATAATGGGGATGGACTGGTTAGCCTCATGCTATGCAAATATTGACTGTCATACGAAGATGGTTAGGTTTTAGTTTCCTGGTGAACCCTTTATTGAATGGAAGGGGAACATTGCTACACCAAAAGGTAGGTTTATTTCCTATCTTAAGGCAAGGAAGATGATCTCAAAAGGTTATATTTATCATCTCGTTCGCGTTAGGGATGCGTAGGCGAAGCTGCCTACTCTACAATCAATCCTTGTGGTCAATGAATTTCTAGATGTTTTCCCAGATGAAATATCAGGCCTTCCTCTTGAAAGGGAGATTGAGTTTAGCATTGATGTGTTGCCTGACACTCAACCCATATCTATCCCTCCATATAGAATGGCCTCGGCAGAGTTGCGAGAGTTGAAGGCGCAATTGAAAGACTTCCAAGATAAGGGCTTCATTAGGCCTAGCATTTAACCTTGGGGTGTGCCAGTTCTGTTCGTGCAGAAGAAAGACTGGTCATTAAGGATGTTTATCGATTATCGACAGTTAAATAAGTTTACTATAAAGAACAAGTATCCACTTCCAAGGATTGATGACCTTTTTGACCAACTCCAGGGTGCCAAGTATTTCTCCAATATTGACTTATGTTCGGGGTATCATCAGGTGAGGTTTAAGGAGAAGGATATACCAAAGACGGCCTTTCAGACAAGATATGGCACTTTGAGTTCTTGGTGATGTCGTCTGGGCTAACAAATGCCCCAACAGCTTTTATGGATCTCATGAATACTGTACTCAGGCCCTATCTTGATGTGTTCGTGATCGTATTAATTGATGACATTCTAGTGTATTCTCGTTCGGAGGTGGAACATGCGGGCCATTTGCGAATAGTATTAGAGACGCTTCAGGATCGTAAGTTATATGCTAAGCTCTCCAAATGTGAATTCTGGCTTAACTTAGTAGCATTCCTTGGCCATGTGATATCTAACGAGGGTATTAGTGTCGACACTCAAAAGATCGATGCAGTAAAGAATTGGCCGAGACCTACAACACCATTAGAAGTCCGCAACTTCCTAGGGCTAGTAGGATATTATAGGCGGTTTATAGAAGGGTTTTCCTCTATATCCACACCATTGACTAAGTTAACACAAAAATTTACCAAGTTCCAGTGGTTTGACGCTTGTGAATGTAGTCTTTAGGAGCTGAAGAATCGATTGACATCCACACCAGTGTTCACTCTTCATGAAGGAACAGAAGGTTATGTGGTATATTGTGATGCCTCGGGTATAGGTTTGGGGTGCGTATTGATGTAGCATGGGAAGGTGATTGCTTATGCATCAAGACAATTGAAGAAGCATGAAAAGAATTATCCAACCCATGATTTAGAATTGGTTGCAGTAATATATGCTTTAAAGATATGGCGGCACTACATATACGGCATCCATGTTGACATCTACATAGATCACAAGTGTTTACAATACATCTTCAAGCAAAAAGAGTTCAATTTGGGGCAGCGTAGGTGGCTTGAATTACTAAAAGACTACGACGCCGAGATATTGTATCATCCCAGTAAAGCCAATGTTGTGGCAGACGCTCTCAGCCGTAAGTAAATGGGAAGCTTAGTACACATTGAGGCAGGTAGATGAGGGTTGACTAAAGAGCTTCATCAGCTAGCCAATATGAGAATCAAATTGTTAGACTCTGATGACGGAGGTGTTACTGTATATAATACATCATAAGCATCTTTGGTAGCCAAGGTAAAAGCACGACAATATGAAGATCCTATCTTAGTACGATCGAGAGAGAGCATTCAGTAGTGTAAAATTATGGCTTTTGAGATAGGAGGAGATGGGGCACGGAGATACTAGGGCCGATTATGTGTGCCTAAAGCGATAGGGTTGCGAGAGAAGATTATGAATGAGATTCATCAAACCTGATATTCTATCCATCCCAGCTCGACAAAGATGTATCATGATGTCAAGGAGCAGTATTGGTGGGATAACATGAAGAAGTCTATTGCAAAATTTGTAGCCCAATGTCCCAATTGTCAACAAGTAAAGATAGAACATCAGAAACCCGGTGGATTGCTTCAGAATATAGAGATTCCAACTTAGAAATGGGAGGTGAGTAATATGGACTTCGTTATTGGATTACATTGCTCTTATCATAAGTTTGACTCCATCTGGGTGATAGTTGATCGACTTACAAAATGTCCCTATTTTCTGCTAGTTAAGACAACTTACATGGCTGAGGATTATGTGAATTTGTATATCAAGGAGATTGTTAGGCTTCATGGTGTGCCAGTCTCTATTATATCATACTGAGGAGCTCAATTCACGGCTAATTTTGGGAGGTCTTTTCAGAAGGGTTTAGGAACACAAGTGAATCTTAGCACTGCATTCTATCTGCAGACTGACGGACAGGCTGAACTTACTATTCAGACATTAGAAGATATGCTATGAGCATGTGTTCTGGATTTTAAGGGAAATTGGAATGACCATCTTCTACTCATAGAATTTGCCTACAATAATATCTACCATTCCAGTATTAAAATGGCCCTATACGAGGCACTATGATCACCAGTTGGATGGTTCGAAATCGGTGAAACGGAATTATATGGGCCAGATTTGGTTCACCAAGCCATTGAGAAGGTGAAAGTGATACAGGAGCGATTGAGGACAGCGCAAAGCAGGCAAAAGTCTTATTCCGATGTCCGATGTCGTGATCTAGGGTTTAAGGTTGGTGATTCGATTTTCCTGAGGATCTCACCGATAAAGGGTGTTATGCGTTTCGGGAAGAAAGTTAAGCTAAGTCCACGGTATATTGGGCCGTATAAATTCTTCAACGAATTGGATAGGTTGCTTATGAGTTAGAATTTCCATCCGAATTGGAATTTGTCCACCCGGTATTCCATGTATCTATGTTGAGGAAATGTATTGGAGACCCTTCTCGGGTCGTCCCTATCAAATATGTACAAGTTACAGATGATCTAGCATATGAAGAAGTGCCAGTGGCAATATTAGATTGACAAGTCCGCAAGATGAGAACAAAAGATGTAGCTTCCATCAAAGTATTATGGAGGAACAAGAATATGGAAGAAATGACATGGGAAGCAGAAGAGGAGATGAAGTCTAAATACCCTTACCTATTCCAAAATGAAGATAACAAGGATGCTGGTGGAATGCAGGATACATTGGAAGGTGAAATTGCTCTATGAGGTAAGCAATAACTTGAGAATACTCTTCCTTAATACAAAATGGTGATATGCAAATAATGTAAATATCCATAATGCTTTGTGTAGCCTTGTGAGGTCATATGTTGGGCTTAACTACTTGCAAGTTTTGCTAGTGACCATTTTATAGGGGAAAATTGACCGGAAATTTCCATTGGAATCCATGATGATTTGGACTCCCCAAAAACCCTTACATTCGAGGACGAATGTTCCTAAGGGGATGAGGGTGCTACAACCCATATTCACATATGTTAGCTCATGCCATAAGGTAATTGACGTAAATCCATGAAGATATTATCTTTAAGATGATAAGAAGTTAATCCTATTAGTCTTAAATGATACAAAGGTGTAAAAGGGTGGTTAACAAGTATTAGAAGTTAAACGAATCAAGGATGTTGTCAACCGGATTTTCGGGTAAACCTAGAGGTTCTTAATACACTCAAGAGGTAGTGTTTTAAAGTATTTGAATCATATAATATTTGTAGCAGAAGTCTTGAATTCAAACGAGCTATGAGACAAAAGTCGACAAAAGTTGTCGCAACTTAGGTTCATAATCTTACGTAAACGTTAGGTCAAATGTTACTAAGCTTTTTTCCCAATTTACTTAGAATTATGGGGTGATCCACCCAGAAAATTTAATATATGTGAGTCTAGTTTCCAATGCATTAAACCGTTAATCAATACGATCTTGGAGTAGAGAAATATTCGCATTTTTGCGAGACTGCGCCAAACACCTCTCTATGGGGCCCACTTAGGCGGTTTAAGACATTTGGATATATATATAATGCCTCCAACCCGTTTTAAGTCATTTTTTCAGTATATTCAGACCTTAGAACCCTAGAAACACCCTCTCAAGGTTCTCTCAAGATTCAAGACCCAAGCAAAGGGCAAACAACACTCAAGACCCAAACAAAGGGCAAACAACACAAATCAAGTGTCAATACGATCCCGTGGCTCATTTTTGTGTTGTTCCAGCTCGTGTGGGAGGTTGTTTTAAGGGGTTTATGTTATGTAAATAATCCCTCAAGTTCTTAATATCAATCCTAGGTGATTTCAAGCATTCTAAAGTGATCCTAGTGCCGAAAAATGCTAATTGATTTCTAGTTTCGCTTCCTTGTTGTTGTGACAGCATTGGAGGGATATTTCATGGACAATTAAGGTCAAATTGGAGTTGTTATTTATTTGTAAAGGTAAGGACCTCTTACTCTACATGTATTTAAGATTATCCAAGTTTCGGCTAAGTTATTGAAGCTACAACTTGTGAAATATATATCGAACGCCTTGGTGGTAATATTATCGGATGGAGGATTGCTTTGGGAGGTTAAATATGATTAACATTGATGTTTTTGGGCTGTTTGGTGATTGTTTTCACTTGTTGGATGTCATATAAATAGGGGAGGTGCTGTCCGTTTCATCGTAAAATAGGTTGTTGTCGATACATAATAGTTATGACGCTTAAACGTTAACGATAGTGTCATTTCTCCTATTGTAGACTAAGGATTCATGAAATTTGCATAGCTTGAGGTTGGGCAGTATATACAAGGTATGTGATGCTATCCATTTCCTTCTTTTGCACGACTCCAATTGTGCATAATGTAATGAAAGAGCTTCCAAAGATACTCTACTCGTAAAAGCTAGCAGTACTTACATTGTTTCCCCTCTTATGGAACGATTGATGTTGATGTTGCTCCTCTTATTCTTATGTTATCAATGTTGTTGGTACTTCCTGATTTTTATAAGGTTCGTAGTGTAGAGTTAGTCCTAATAATGTGTACAGAGGATACCGACCTTACATCGCTCCGAAAGGTTTAGAACACGGTTCCATGAGTCGAGCATGCATTATATATATGTATCTATTTTACTCTACCGAGCCATGCTATAGTCGACCTGGTACGACACCTATTGTGCAACCACTAATAAGTTGGGTATTACCGAGCTCCACATAGTCGGGTACGATTTTACCGAGCCTTATGATAATCGAGTACGTTTTTACCGAGCCTATTACGGCCGGGTACGATATGATGATGATGATTCCCACAGAGGTGTATGTTTTAAAAGTTTCTATATATATATAATAATGTATCATGCTTTTCATGTCGGTAGCCCTCAGAGGTACCTAGATGTTACAGGTTCGATATTCTCTATCCCTGTTTATATTACTGTTCGTACTTATGGTTTCCTGCCTTACATACTTAATACTTTATTCGTACTGATGTCCTTTTATTTGTGGATGCTGCATGTCATGTTGTAGGTCCTGATAGACAGGCAGGCGCAACTCCCCCACCACAGTAAGCTGTCCAGTTCAGCGGTGATTGGCAAGATCCCTTCTTCGGACTTGCCGTAGTCTTGGTATGCATTTTTGTTATAGATATAATGGGTATGTCGGGGCCCTATTCCGGCTATGTTACAGCAGTTATGTTTATTTAGAGGCTCATAGACAGGTGTCGACTCATGTATAGTTTGGTATGCCTTGTCGGCTGAATTTTTGTTGTATAGTCTTTCATGGCAGCATCGTAGCTCATACCTTATATATAGTTTCTTGATTGCCTGTTCATCCCATGTTATGTATGTTCATGCTATCATATTTTATTGTTGGTTGTCCATGATCCATGTCTACAATTTATATTGATCTCGTGAGCCCTAAAAGATAATAAAGAAGGTTAGATAAAATGTACGTTGATGCTCAGCAAGTATGGCCGGGTGCTAGTCATGGTCCTCCAGTTTGGGTAGTGACAGTTTCATGTTGTGAAAAGCTGAGGTTGCACAAAGATTGCTGATGCGTGAACCTTGATCCTCATTCGAGGACAAATGATCTTAAGTGGGGGAGGATGTAAGGCCCCATGAAATTTCTACTCAAAATCCTGAATCTCGTGGTGCCAAGTATGGATCATATGTTAGAAATTCATTAAATTCCTCGCAAGCTCGCCGCGGTTTGGACCCTTTGGATTGATCTATGCATTAAAATGTTAAAGAATAGTGTCTTCAAGAAAATTTCGATTCTGCGGTCAACTATGCGGTCCCATAATAGCTATGCGGACCGCATAGTCGCCGCAAAGTCAAGCAGTGTGATGGTTAATTTTGAGTTCAACTATACGGCCAATTATGCAATTGCATAGTCGATATGCGGGCCGCATAATTATCGCATAATCCCCTTGGAATTTTTGCGAGGGGTAGTTCTGTGGTGCATTGTGCGATCGCAGAACAGGCATGCAGACCGTATTCTTGACGCATACCCAGGCAGTTTGTTTAGGTTTTTGGGAGCATTTTTGCGGTCCGTTCTGCGGGACACATGTCAACTTTGCGATTGCATATGCGACCACAAATCTGAGTTGGGGCTCCAGATTTCTAAAGTTTAAACCCGACCCCCCTGTTGTTATATCCTGTGCAATAGCTCATTTTGAGCCTATTTCCTGGTGCTTTTAGAGTGAGAGGGGGGTCCAAGAGAGGGGAAGTGCCTTTCATCAAAATTGCTCCGCAAATCCTTGTTAAAACATTGAAGATAATCAAGTGGGGCACCTAAACCTTCATCCCAGGAGGTAAGACTTCATCACCTCAACTCTTAATTTTATACATAGTTGTAAGGGTCATTAGTGAGGTAAATCAAGGGGATAAGGGAGATTGCATTGCATGCATGTGTTCTTAGAAGATATCGGGAAATTATAAATAGAGAGTCATGGGGAATGGGCTAGTGTAATCTTCCATAAAAGGACCGTAAGGCCTTAATGAACACTCAATGCTTGATAAAATGCTCAAGCGAGCTTAAATTATGATCTTTTTCTGATTATGGGTTCAATTGTGCTACATTGCTTAAATAGATTGAAGTGCGAACATTCTGGAATATTATATGATTAAGGAAAGCTCAGTTGAGGTATGTATGGCTAAAATCGCTCCTATTAGAAATCGAGCTCCATTGTTATGTGTATGTGCAAATGTGGTAAGACTGAAAACTTGATTGATGTATTGATTGATATTTTACATGAATTGGTTTTGAAATTGGATGTTTAAACATGAAAGGTGTGCCTCAATGTATGCAAAGTACTATCCGAGATATTTGAAGATGTGCAAAGAATATGAACCACGTGTTGACATTGCCTAGACTTCACGTCAAGGCTTAAAACTGGGATTATCATGCAAATTATGTGAAATCTTACCTATTCTTGCAACTTGAATTGCTTTTGTATGTGCCTATGATCATAAATTGCAAGGTTGACATTGAAAGCGAAAACGATGTGATAATTGTGGCTCTAAGTGCCAATGAATTGATATGATATATGTGAAATAAAGATTCAGATGAGATGATTAATGAGAAAGGAACAACGCCTAGGTAAGGCGGCCTAGCCGATCGGGCCGTGATCGGACACCATGCCACACACATGGTGGTAATGTGCTAATATTGAATTCTGGAAAAAGGTAAATGAAATGGTGATTGAAGTATATGTCTCAAATGAGGCAGCCTAGCCGATCGAGTCGTGATCGGACTCCGCTCAAGATAGCGGTGGTATTGAGAATAATGATGAACATATGAAAGAAATGGCCTAAGCTATAGTTATGGAAATCATGTGAAAGTTGTATGACTCTTCATTTGATGATGTGGTGTTCAGTTAAAGCTTTGATTGCTTTTTTTGATTTCCTTGAATTCTTGTATGATAGTTCTTTCTAATAAGATGGTGTTTAGTTATACATACTAGTACTATTCCATGGTACTAACATCCCTTTTGCCGGGGGCGCTACATTTTTAAATGAATGTAGGTGGCTTCATAGCGGATAGTGTCGATCATGCGTAGCAGAGTATCATCTTCTCAAAGTCTTGGTGAGCCCCTTTCTCCTTGAAGGGGTTATGTTGTACATCTTTTGTTATAGATATCTACTTTTGAGGTATAGCCGGGGCCTTGTTGCCGGCATTGTCATCCTTGCCTTTTGTATCCTTAGAGGCTCCGTAGACGTTTGTGTGGGTTATGTACGGGGGTTGGATGGGTCTATGAACTAAGTTGTAATCTCAAACTCTTCTTTCTCTAAATTGTGACTGTATGTAATCTTGGAACTTAATTATGGTTTAAGGTTGTAATATGAAATGATCTAACAATGTTGAATGTGCAACTTTTTCTATTGTCCAAATAAATGGAAGCATGGTTTCCTTAATCATATTGAGTTGGGTAGAAAGTGTTTGATAAGGCTTGTTCAGTTGTGTTCACTCGATTGAGCACCGGTCGCGCCACCCAAGGTTGGGGCGTGCATTTTGATCACTTGATCTCGGTCCAACTCTTTTAATGAGAACCTCTGTTGCTTGCTGGCTTTCTGGAGATCGATATCTTTTCTAAAACCGAGGACCTTGACTTTCCAAAATTTCACATGATGGTTCACCCGTGTGGGACTTCAGCCTTTTAATCTTATTCTACCTTTATGGGCAATTGACTTTAGATTTCTTTCATTTTAAATATTTTTGACTTCGGAGCATCGGTCATCATGGCCAGTCAGATCAACTTGATGTACCCGCTGAGGTTGGGTGCTTTACTTTGCATTCAGATTTTGTCAAACAGAACTCTATAAACAAATCTTGCCATTTTTTCTTTGTATTAGTTTCAGAGAAGAATTAAACCGAAAGGGATTCAAAGAAAGGTAAACAAAGGACAAGAAAGTTAATTTAAAGAGAAGTGTCCCTTTCGGGGTGGAAAGAAGGACTTATCTGGAGTGCCTGCAGACTTCAATAGACATGACATGCTTCTTGGACTGGATACCCGATCTGTGCAGCCATACAATATCGCCAAAAACACATCATAATCCAATCTCAAAACCGAGGAACCTTGTCAGGACTTTTGTCTATGTCAATGATCTTAAGGAATTCCCTCTTTTTGATCAATGGCACCCTTTGCGGGTTTTTAGCCAATTGACCTCTCTCATTTCTCTTCTCACCATCACGTTATAGTGCTCTTTGCGAGTTTTCACTAACAAGACTCTCTCATTTCACTTTCTTTGCTTACTGTCGTCTCACGGTGTGCGTGTGAGTTTTTACCAATAAGACTCTCTCATTTGATTGCATCAGATCCAAGTAGTTGTATCCTCCAATTTTGGACATGCCTTACCAATTGATTGGAAAGGCTTGAACAGGATTTGGGGTAAAAAGAATTTGGATTGAATTACAACTTTGGAACCATTCAGGCGGGATCATCGCGAACCATTGTAACATCTGCCCCAATTTCACATTTGGGAGAATTTGGATTTTTATTTTGGTATGTGTGAACCCCGAAGAGGCTGCCTACATATCCTTTCGGAATCAAGTCGAACATAGTTCAGGAAAACATTTGTTTTTGTTTTTCTTTTTGTTTTTCTGTCTTGTTTTGTTCTCTTTCTTTTTGCTTTCCTTTTTCCTCTCTTTTTTTTCAATTTTTTCCATTTCATTTTCTTTGTCTTTTATTCCTCCTTTTTTTGTATTTTTTTCTTTTTTTCATTTCATTTTTTAATAACACTTTCAGGTTCCAAAGAGGATAATCAAATAATGGGAGCCGGCTCAAAGGGTTTGCAAAGGGTTGATAGTGTTTGGGGTAGCGAGAATGAAAGCCTTCATCATCCCAATTAGATAATATTGTTGCTCCCGAAAGACTAGACATAATACCTTTTGACTAAGTTTGCATTTACAGCTGTTTCGAGATCATTTCCTTCAATGTCTCCCAAGTACAACACCCCTTTTGGCAATAATTTCCTGATAATGTATGGGCCTTTCCAGTTAAGTGCGAACTTTCCTTTTTCTACTTTGTGATGAGGGAGAATAAGTCTCAAAACGAGTTGCCCCACTTCAAAGTTCCTAGGCATCACTTTCTTGTTATAGGCATGGGCCATTCTTTGTTGATACAACTAGCTGTGGTAGACTGCGACCATTCGCTTCTCATCAATCAAGGTTAATTGTTCCAGCCGAGTTTTGACCCACTCACTGTCCTCAATCTCGACTTCCACAATGATCCGAACAGAAAGAATTTCAACTTCTACAGGTATCACGACTTCAATGCAAAAAAACAATAGATATGGGGTCGCTCCTACTGATGTGTGCACAGTTGTGCGATATCCCAACAATGCAAATGGCAATTTTTCGTGTCATTGCCTGGAACTTTGGATCATTTTTCTAAGAATCTTCTTGATGTTTTTGTTTGCTGCTTCAACATCACCATTAGCTTTGGGACGATAAGGGGTTGAATTTTGATGTGTGATCTTAAACTCTTCACATATCTCCCTCATCAAGTGACTATTCAAGTTCGCAGCATTGTCCGTAATGATAGTTGCAGGAATACCAAAACGGCAGATGATATTGGAGTGCATAAATTCTACCACTTCTTACTTAGTGAAAGCTTTGAGAGTGACTGCCTCAACCTATTTTGTGAAGAAATCAATGGCAACCAATATGAATCTATGCCCATTTGAAGCTTTTGGCCTGATTGGCCCAATGATATCCATACCCCAGGTAACGAACGGCCATGGTGCTGAAATAGGATGCAGTTCTGTAGGTGGTGCATGAATCAGCATTGATGACATTTCTAGACAAAACTGAAGCAATCTTTTTCCATAGTCATGCAATAATAGCCTGATCGAAAGATTTTCTTTTCCAAGACGTACCCATTCATGTGGGGTCCACACACTCCTGTGTGCACTTCATGCATGATTCTACCAGCCTCTTTGGCATCCACACATCTTAACAAGTTGAGATCTGGAGTCCTTTTGTACAAGACCTCGTCGCTCAAGAAGAAACCGCTGGCAAGCCTTCTAATGGTTCTCTTTTGGTCTCTATTAGCTTGCTCAGGATATTCTTTTGTTTTTAGAAATCTCTTGATATCATGATACCATGGCTGAACATTTGATTCCACCTCAACCATATTGCAGTAACCACACCTTTCTTGGATTTGGATTTTCAACGGGTCAATGTGGAGATTGCCTGGGTATGGCAACATTGAGGCCAAAGTAGCGAGTTCATCGGCTAACTCATTGTGAAAATGAGGAATGTACCTAAACTCGACTGACTTGAAACGTTTGCTAAGATCCTCTACATGTTGCATGTATGGAATAAGCTTGACATCCCGGGTTTCCTATTCTCCCTGAGCTTGTCGGATGATCAGATCTGAATCTCCCATGATTATCAATTCTTCCACATCTTGGTTGATTGCCATATTCATGCCTATGATGCAGGCTTCATACTCAGCGGTGTTGTTTGTGCAGAAAAACCGAAGCCGAGCTGTGGCTGGATAATGTTGACTAGTGGGTGATATCAGAATTGCCCCAATCCTGACACCTTTTGCGTTCACAGCTCTATCGAAGAACATTTTCCAAGCATTGGTGTCTTCTAAAATTAACTCAACTGAATTTACTTCCTCATCCGAAAAGTAAGTATCCAGAGGCTGATATTCATCATCAACGGGGTTTTCAGCTAGGTGATCCGCTAGATCTTGGGCCTTCGTTGCCATGCGATGCATAGACTAAATAAAACTCAATGAGCAGGATTTGCCATTTTTCCTACCTCCCTGTGGGCATCAACTTCTGGAATATGTACTTTAAAGGATCCAGCCTGGTGAAGAGGTAAGTGGTATAGGCCAACAGGTAATGCCTAAGCTTTTGAGCGACCTAAGTTAAGGCGCAGCAAGTCCTTTACAACAAGGTATATTTGGCTTCATAACTTGTGACCTTTTTGCTCAAATAGTAGACTGCCAGCTATTTCTTCTCGGTCACATCGTTTTGCCGAAGGACATAACTGAATGAATTCTCCATGACTATCAAATACAAAAACAAAGGCCTCCCAAGTTCAGGTGGGACCAAGACTATCGGATTTGATAGATATTCTTTGATTTTGTCGAAGGATTCTTGACACTCATCTATCCATTTAATCGCCACATCTTTCTTCAACAGTTTGAATATAGGCTCATAGGTAGAAGTCAACTGAGCAATGAACCGACTGATATAATTCAACCTTCCCAGCAGGCTCATAACCTCTTTGTTGGTTTTCGGAGGAGGCAAAACCCGAATAGACTTTATTTTAGTTAGATCTAACTCGATGACCCTCCGACTAACTATAAATCCTAAGAGTTTGCCAGACGGGACCCCAAAGGCACATTTAGCTGTGTTTAGCTTCAAATCATACTTACACAGCCACTCAAAGAACTTCTTCAGGTCCTCAACATGGTCGTCCTGTGTTCTGGATATGATGATCACATTGTCCACATAAACCTCGATTTCTTGGTGCATTATGTCATGAAAGATGGTAGCCATAGCTGTCATGTATGTTGCCCCGGTGTTCTTCAGACCAAAAGGCATGACCCTATAATAATAGGTGCCCCAGGGTTTGGTAAAATCTATCTTTTCCGCGTCCTCTTCATCCATCAACACCTGATGATATCATGCATAACGATCCATGAAAGATTGTATCTCATGTTTGGCACAGTTATCAACAAGGATGTGGATGTTTGGCAAAGGGAAGTTATCCTTGGGACTTACTTTGTTCAGATCTCGGTAGTTAACACACACTCAAGTTTTTCCATCTTTCTTTGGTATAGGAACCACATTAGCCAGCAATGTGGTGTATCGGACCACTCAGAACACCCCCGCCTTCAACTATTTGGTGACTTCCTCTTTGATCTTCTCATTGATATTAGTTTTGAACTTCCTTTGCTTTTGCTGGATAGAGGGATAATCGGGGTAAGTCAGCAACTTGTGGACCACCAAATCGACACTTAATCCTGGCATGTCATTGTAGGACCAAGCAAACACATCTTTGAATTCAAACAAAAGTTCGATCAATGCATCCCTGGTTCTTTCATCCGTGTGAATGCTTATCATGGTTTCTTGAACCTCTTCAGAACTACCCAAATTAACCAACTCAGTTTCATTTAAGTTTTGCTTAGGTTTATTATCGAATTGTTCCAATTCTCGGTTTATTTCCCTAAAAGCCTCTTCTTTATCATATTCCGGTTCTTCATTCATTATTTTACAATTAGAAAGCGCATTTGGATCAGGGCATGAAGTGTGCAAGCATGTCATGTTATTTAAAGCCGCATTATTAGAACTGAAAGAAGAAATAAGAAAAAGTAACATCAATCAGAAAGAATAAAGAAGGATGAAGGGTGAAATATTAATTTCATTTCATTGAATTTTGAAGATAATAGGATTTACATTGGAATTTAAAGAAGGTAAACTAAAAGAAACATCCATGTTACACCCTAAAATAACTTGTGATATAGAAAAGGTAGCAGACTGGACTACCGGGATTCCCGCGTGACTAGGAACCGAGTAGCCTTCTAGTTTTGCAACTTGGCATTATGCCCTATATACAGCACCTCAGCGGTGCTCGAGACTTCTCCTAGCTGGACCATATGGGTTTCATACAACATCTGCCTCATGGCTCCACATATGTTTTCAATTTCCTCGGCCGTGAATGCCTCATCTTCTTCTTCTTCATTGTACTTAGGCTTGACAAATGTTTTGTAGAGATGTTGAACTGGCTGAGGTAAAACCCAACCATTTCTCTTTCGTTCATTTGCCTATGTCACATAAGTTTTTGTGGTGCGAAAACCCATACCGAAGAATTTCTTGCTGGCCGGTAAAGTGATAGGTTCTGCGATACCTTCCAATGATGCCCTGAGTCCCCTCCCAGGCTTATAACCATGCTTGATCATTTCAGTAGAGACCATGATGGATGCATTTGATAGAAAAGGCTGAGGACAAGGGCTTCCCTCCTCACATTGATCTGCGACCACCACCTCGAAAGCTTGATAAACTATATGTTCACTACCTTCCCTAGCTTCGAGACATGGGACTAATGGGTCCCAGTAAATCGACTGCTCGTCCGCTCCGTGGACTACAATATCCTGATCCTCATATTCAAATTTCACCATCTCATGGAGAGTGGAAAGTACGGCTCCTACTGTGTGAATCCAAGGCCTTCCCAAAAGGAAATTATAAGAAGTGTCCATGTCTAGGACCTGAAATGTCACCTAGAAATCCACAGGACCAATAGTCAAGATTAAATCGACCTCACCTATGGTGTCTCTCTTAATACCATCAAAGGCACGCACGCAGACATTATTAGGCCTGATTCTCTCAGTCCCAGTCTCCAATCTTTGGAAAGTTGAAAGAGGGCAGATATCAACCCCCGATCCACTATCCACCTTGACTCTTTTTACATAGTACCCCTCACATTTAACTGTCAGATGGAGGGCTTTGTTATGGGCGGCCCCTTTCGGGGGAAAATCATTATTGCTAAAGGAAATCTAATTGACTGCGAAGAATCTTTTTGCCATCTTTTCTAGCTGTTCGATAGTGGTTTCAATCAGAACATAATCCTTATCGAGGGTCTTTATCAACACTTTCTGATGTTTCGTTGAGCTTAGTAGTAGAGACATAAGCGAGACATGAGCAGATACTTCCAGAGTTGGTCTATTACCTCATAGTCCATAGTTTTCATTTTACGGAAGAATTCTTCGACCTCCTTGGCACTGACAGGCTTCTTGAGTGGGAAACGCTTCTTCGTGGCTTTGTTGAAATCCTCCAAGTTAAGGTATTTCTCAGCTGGGTTAGTTTAATTTACTTCTCCTAGGACCTTTTTTCCCTTGTAGGTTACTACCGACTTGTTATAATTCCATGGGACGGCAGCAGGGTCAGTCATGGGCCTCTGCAGTGCGCGGCAATAACCACAAACTCATTCAACCTTGGTGAAATTACTGGCCCCCATACCACATAGGTCCCTTTAGGCATGTACATCTTAGGTACCTTTTTCAGCTCGAACCTCTTTGGAGGTCTTAATGTCATATGCTCTTTCATGTGACCTCGGGGAACATAGAGAATGGCATCTTTTGGGGAGACTGCCCCAATTTTGGCTTCCACTATCTTTTTTGCACTTTGAGGGGTGGGATTACCTTTTTTTCTCCCCCTTATCCTGCTTTATAGCAGCCTTTGGCTTCTTCTTGATATCAGCAATTGCAATGATGACTTTCAAAGCAGGATCAAACTCTTTATCTTCACAAATCATTCCAATGATCGGCTCGTTGTTGTGAGCTGGTAATGGGTTGTTGGTCACATTAGGAATTTCTTCATCCTTTAGCACTATCCATTTTTGCTCTATGACATTTTCAACAGCACATTTCAAAGTCCAACAGTCTTCAGTGGCATGTCCTTTCGCTCCCGAATAGTAAGCACATCGAGTACTGGCTCGGTAGGAGGGTGACTCTAGGTTTTGCCTGGTTTGGGGTACAGGTTGCAACAAACCCATTTAGACCAGTTTAAGGAAAAGGCTAGAGTATAACTCACCAATAGGCATGAAGTTTTTTCTCCTGGGTGGCTCCCGAGCACGGGCATTGTTGGGAAGTTATTTTGTGGAGGTTGGGGATTATAATAAGCTTGGTGAGGAGGGTGATTTTTAGGAAATGGAGCTCGGTTTTGGTTGAACTGTTGTTCTGGCCGAGCGTATGGCTGGGCGTTCGTTACTGCATACGGCTGAGGATCCATAACATAGGCCACATACTGATGAGGATAATAATGTTGTGGGGTGCTTGGAGGGAAGTAACCTCTTGGTGGACGGGGGTTTCGCAGACTTGAAGCTGCCATCGCCACCTCTTCTTTCTTCTTTCTATTTGCTACACCTCCGGACCCGCTTTGAATTGCTTGGGATGTAGCTCTTATGGAAGATTGGCTCAATATGCGCCCTGTTTTCAGACCATTCTCGACCATCTCATCAATCTTGATGGCCTCAGCAAATGGTTTCCCCATCACAGACATCATATTCTGAAAGTAGTCAGTCTCTTGGGCTTGAAGAAAAACACTCACCATTTTTGTTTTATCCATCGGGGGCTTCACCTGGCCTCTTGTTTGCGCCATTTAACAATATATTCTCGAAAACTTTCCGATTACCTTTTCTTGAGATTCAACAGAGAATTCTTGTGGCGAGCTATGTCTATGATATACTGAAACTGCCTGACAAAATCTCAAGCCAGATCATCTCAAATGTGCCAACGAGATATGTCCTGGTCCATGTACTACTCAGATGCAATGCCAACTAGACTCTCTCCGAAATAGGCCATTAGGAGCTATTCTTTTCCGCCTTCCCTCTCTTAATTGATTGCAATATCTCTTGATCTAGGCTATGGGATCCCCGCGCCCATCATACTTTTCGAACTTTGGGGTCTTGAAACCCAGGGGCTAGTGCACATGTGGGAACATACATAGATCAGCGTAGGATACGCTCTTTTGTCTGCTCAAACCTTATATTCTTAAGGCTTTGTTCCATACTCCTCATTTTCTATGTAATTTGCTCTTTCTCGGGGTTCTTTGTAGCCTTCTTCTGTCCAGTGGTGAACTCGTACCTGGGTTATTGGGGGTAAGAATTGGTGGTGAACTGGGTAGGTTCTGGTGGAAATGATGGTACTTGGAAGGTGAAGGATGATGGATCAAAGCTTGGCCTAGGAAAAGTGGGTTGCACCGCAGCTGATATTGGTGGTGCGGTAAATATGTTGGAGGCCACTTCTGAAACACCTAGGGGCAAACCTCAGAAGGTGTTCCAGTGAAGTGAGCTAGGATGGTGGGGTATCCAAGTGGGGTATTCGGGTAATTTATCTGGACATTGGAATTTCCACTTACTCTGGGAAGTAACTTGGGGAAACCGGGTATTGCACTCAGCGGCTCTCTCCTATTGGACCAGGCGTCCCACATTTCCAACACTCGGAGGCATAGTGCCCTATTCTCTTCAGCTGTCGCTGACTCTGAGGTTGGGATAACTGATAGCGGGCTATCCTCTGAGATGGGAATCGTTGGTGGATGACCTTCTGATGATATTTCTACACTGCCCATAGATCTTGTAAAGTATGGGTGTGAAGCCAGGTTACCACAAATCAACCACCATAAAAATAGAACCTATACTCAATAGTAGACAACAAACCGGTTAGTTTGAAGCAATTAACACATAAGGAATCACACATTGGTGGTGTGATGCACCTATATAGTTAAATGTGTTTCTACATGTTTTGCAACTATTGCATGTTTCATCCCAGCTTTTGTTTATTTCACCAGATCTTCTCTTGTCCTCTTTTGCACTCTCATTTTTTCTCTTGTTCCCGTTCTCTTTTCCCTATTTTCTCTCTTTTCTTTCTGGTTTTTCTTTTGCTTTTCTCTTTTCCACATTCCTATTTTATTTGAGATATTTACAAAAATCATGACCGGATCCGATGAGGATTGCCTACGTATAACGACGCCGCGTGAATCAGATCATCACTAAGTTCAAGGAATAAATGCAAAAAGTAAAGAAACAATTTTTGGGGTTTTCCAAAATTTCATTAATAAAAACTTCTACTTTTTTGAGTTACAAAAGACTCTATCATACTTTTTCTAGGAATTTAAAACTATAAATAGACTCGAAACATAATTTAAACTAGAATATGAAATACAAACTCAAAATGAAAATCAAAAATACATAAGTGCTTCTACTCTAGGTGTCTGTGGGACATCAGTCGGTCTTGCCACGTGCCTATGTGGTTCTAGTCATGTCTTCACATTCATGACACTTAATGACGATATAGTCAGCAATTGCTCTAACTCCCTCCCTGATGATACCCTTTTCTTGGAGCAACCGCCATATTTGCTGAGACCTAGCGTCTAGCACCTGGGCATCATGATGGTTTTGACCCTGCAACTATTGCATATCTTCCTCTAGCTGGGACATTAATGCATAGCAATGTTTCCTTTCCGCTCTAAACTTCTTAGCTTGGTTGGTCATATCATTTTTGAGGGTAGTTAGCATTTTCTTCAAATTTGCATCTGTTCCCTCATATTTCCTTTTCAACTGCCGTATAAACTCCGCTCGTCCCTCTGCGTTTTTTGTCAGCTGTGCTCAGGCTTTTGCTGGATTAACCTCAGATTTTCCCAACTCATCCTGATACTCAGATAGTTTCCTTCTAAGACCATTTATGATCCTTTCATCTGCTCGGTTTCTTTCCTGATTCTCAGCAGCTATCTTCATTTTTTGGATCTGGGCTCGAAGGGCTTTGTTTTCTTGAGCCAACTTCTTCTTTTCCCCTTCATTAGAAGCGGTTTGTACACTATTGTCAAATTTGAGATCCCTGATTTTTCTCTCCAATTTGCTTATCGTGGCCCTGTAACTTGCCTCTTTTGCCAAACGATCCCACTGCTCCCGCGAATCGTCAGTGAATTGCTTGACGTGGGGTTTTTTAGCAGGTCGTTCGGGCTCCCGAGGGATTTGAAACCTTACCAAACCAAGTCATGTAATTAGGATCTAATTCTTCTTTAGATAGATCCCGCACCCGGGTTTTTGGCTCTAGAAATCTACACTCATTCCAAATCTGACGAACTTTTCCTTTTGGGAACATAGCTTTAGGACCCAATTCGATGACTTGTCGGCTCAGATCTTCGTCATGTGGGATAGTTTGATACCTGCCTAGTTGGCGCAGTACCCTGTGTGGAGCATATGGCTGAATGCTCCGGCGACCCATTAAGAGAATATAGCACACCTCGGCTGACATGTAAATGACTTCAGTGAACGGGAGCCAACCGAAGGTCCATCTGTGAGCACCTAATTTTTGCCCTACATGAAAATAACTCCTAAAAATAAACCAAAAATGTCACGTTTAAATTTCATGTCTTCTTAGGTCCAATTTGCATGTAGGAATTAATTTTATAATAAAAAAATTACAAAAATGGTCAGTATCACATATTTAGCTTTTAGTATTTAGAAAGTAGTATTTTTATTTAGTTTTAAGTTAATTAGTTGTTTTAATAGATAAATAATTTTAATTTTTACAAATTAGATTGATTTAGGATTTTATTAGATTGTAAAATCATAGAAAATAAAAATGAAAAAAAAAATTTGATTCAGTCTTCCTACCCCAAAGTTAATTAGCCCAAATTCATGACCCAAATCCCTTCAAGCCCAAAAACATTGAGCTCATACCCCATTTTCCATTTGACCTAACCTAATTTCTACCCTTATAAAATAACACTTAACTCCTAAATTAAAGAGACCTAGAACCTATAGACCTCAGATCCGTCATTTACACCAAGACCAATCCCCTCCCATAGAAACAAGAGTCGTTTCCACCCATCTTCTACAGATCCTAGACCTAAAAATTATGAGAGCGAACACACAAGAGAGATCGGCGACAGAAGGACCCTCCTTCCCAAAAGAGATTTCAATCATCTCTTTTCTCACAAATCAAAGGGCACACGCCAATCTCAAAAGAGGAAGGGATTCCCTCACATACTCTCCATAATCTCCTTAGCTAAACATAAACACACAAGCACATAGAAAAGAACAGTACATAATTAGAAAAGGGTAGCTGTAATGTACTCAAGAATTGAAACTAAATTGGAAAGTTTATTGATCAAACGAATTTGTACAATCAGTTACAAGCTTGGGAAGTAATACATCAATTCCTAAATCGAACTACCTAATTCAATGGATAAGAAGTATTAAGAAGAAAAGGAGAGAAGAAGATGGAAAAGATAAGAAACGAGAAGGGAGCGAAGAGATACACAGAGAGAGAAAGAGAAGTGAGAAGTAGAAGCTACAAAAATGGATTAAAATTCTGAATACCCTGTTGACCGCTTGCTTGTCTCTATATAATGGAAAGTTTCCACATCGGTGAAATAAGAGTTGAAAGTTATTGACTCACGTAAGAACAAGCCCAACACGTGACCTCCTTTGATAACTAATTCCCGATCATAACAATCCTTCCCACTTGAAATTGACCTTGTCCTCAAGGTCATTGTTGAACCATGCTGACAAAGGTTTCTTGTGATCATAAACACAAGAAATTTTGTTAAAACATTGCTCTCATTTAGAGTGCCCTGCAGATCATTGTTGCTTTGTTTGAAATCGTAGTGAACTACTAGAGTCAAGCCATGACAAGGATAATCGGTTGCAGCATCCAAATTAATACCAAGCATATATTTCCTTCCATAATAACTTCTTCTCTCAAGGTCAAGAACAAGAATAATATTGACATAACCTCGTAAACTACTTGTACCACAACCTTCAATACTGATAGTTCCACTTGTGATAATCAAACATGCTAAGAAGCCTACCATAATTGTTATTGTCAAATGGACACAATGTAGTTTCGGCATTTACATGTCCTCCCTTGAATTCTTTACCCACAGGGAGCATCTCTTCACAACATTCGACAATTGCTAGTTGGTTTGCACTTTTAAAATTTTTATGCATTCCAAAAGTTTTCAAGGAACCAAGGATGTAGTGAATATCATTAGTACTTAGTAAATTTTCGTAACCAGTTATTCTTCCATGTAGTCTCTTACAGTGAGTCCTTTAGCAACTTGTAGCAGTAAACCAGGTCCAACCAATGCATCCTTAAATATGCCTTCACTTGAACAATCATTGAGTGAAAAATTCAAGAGTCGGAACTTGAACCCTTCCCTGTATTCTACCTTCATTTTCCATGATTTCAAGAGAGTAACTATCATCAGGCTACCCGATTCAAGAGCTACAAATTCAAGGAATACCTCTCAACATATCTTCTTATTTGGCCTCTTGCCTTCCCTTTTGTGCCTTTTCTCAATGTCATACACCTGTAACATCAAATATAGAAGTACCATACATTTCTCATAGAACATAGCCAATTATCCATTGCCTGGGTCCTTAAGATTACAATCAACAATAAAATGGAAGCCACTACACCATTAAACTTTCCCCCTCCGAACAAAAAACCTTCTAAGCAACTATCCTGTTATTCACCAAGAACAAATTTTGTTTTTTTCCAGTAAACATCAAACAATCCATTAAGCCGCCTCTTAGTCCACTGGTTTACACCCTTAGAAATGTTAGCGAGCCGTATTTTAGTGTAATTCAAAGAATACAAATATAAAGGAAATGAGGCACAAGCTGCAATTTCTCCATCGAGCAACTCCTTCAATTGATTTAGCCAATCAAACACTATGCTTGTATCCCAAATTAGTAACCATGATTGAGAGCTAGCACTCAATAACGAGGGAAATTTAGACTCAATAAACTGCATAAGGCTAATATAGAACACATCAATTGTAGTACCTCCAGGATCAAACTCTATAATATTTTCATCATTTTGATCTTCAGACATGTAAGAGGAGTCCGCAAACAAACATGAAATAGGCGCGACATCTATTTCGAGCAATTCATCAAACAGCTTGAGTGAATCATGGGATTCCTCACTCCTACCAAACATGACACCAGTGATTATGCACATAAAATTCTTAGCACATTGTCCCACCATGTGGTGCTCACACAAGAGAGATTCGAGATCAAGACTAAGAGGAACTTGCTGACATACCTCAATTTCGGCATATTTGGTTGGATCTAACTTCCTAACGATTTCAAGTGGAGGTATGAAAATTTTGTTCTTTGCCTCAATTCGCTTGAGGCTTAAACATTTTCCAACATAGGCATCTTCAAGGTTCATGGGTTCTACCATAGGTTTGTTAGGCGCATCAACTGATCTTAAGATACCGTCACTTGATGGAACCTCTTGATCGTTAGATTCTCCAACTTCTATTTCCTTTGTTGCACTTTCTTGATCCTCCGTAAAGACTTGATAATCAGTTCCCTTATCTTCCATACCGATTCCAAGCATTTCCAAGATTTTGTCCAGTTTCTAATTTAATCCATCCAATCTCTTACCCAATTTATCAAAGTTTGCCCCCATTCGAACCCCAGCCGACTGAATTGTCTTTGCAAAATCCTCAAATACGGTTTCTTCTACCATGGTTGACAACTCAGAAAGGTGCCAAGATTAGGCTCTGATACCAATTGTAATGTACTCAAGAATTGAAACTAAATTGGAAAGTTTATTGATCAAACGAATTTGTACTATCAGTTATAGGTTTGGGAATTAATACATCAATTCATAAATCGAACTACCTAATTCAATGGATAAGAAGAATTAAGAAAAAGAGGAGAGCAGAAGAAGAAGAAGAAGAAGAAGAAGAAGAGAAGAGACGAGAAGGCAGCGAAGCGATACACAGAGAGAGAAAGAGAAGTGAGAAGCAGAAGCTACGAAAATGGATTAAAATTCTGAATACCCTGTTCACCGCTTGCTTGTCTCTATATATTGGAAAGTTTTCACATCGGTGAAATAAGAGTTGAAAGTTATTGACTCACGTGAGAACAAGCCCAACACATGACCTCCTTTGATAACTAATTCCCGATCATAACAGTAGCTAGGATTTAGGGAAAAGAAAATGCTCTTCTTTGGTTTTTGTTTTATTGAAATTCTGAAAAAATAAAAAAATATACAAAAGTGTTTCTGTTTTATGATTTTTTATTCATGGAGTTCGATTGAGGCACTGTGGGGGTTTCGAAGTTTTGTTTGCTGTCCGAGGCGGCTCGCGGTTCTGTCCGGGCTGATCGTTGCTTCAAATTTTGATCGAAGTTGTGGTATTTTTTGTTCATATAATTGTCGGAATCTCTTTATTAATCGAAATTGCTTTTCTCAGGTTCGGGCCTTTACTACTCCCTCTGCTTTAATTTGTTTATACTGAACAAAAATCTTGAGTGAGCCATTGTATGATTGATCGAATTCTCAATTTCTAGTGATTCTGATTGTTAACTCTTTGCTTGTGGGTATTAAAGACAATGTAGGTTTGATTGAGTGTTTCTTGAGTTGCAATGATATATTCTAATCCATTGACATTTGGTTGTTGCGTTAATTAGAGTTCTGTGGTCCGAGTCGTTGGGAATTATAGTGGACGTTGTCATGTTCCTATTTCTGACAGTAGAATAGTTAATCTTCTCATACCAAGGTAAAATTGAAGATGCAAAGGGATTTTGGAATGTTTGAGTAATTTAGATAGTGCATGTCTTAGTTGATTGTTCTTTCCTCTTTATTGAAGTCTAGTATTTTTTTAGTAAATTTAGGCAGTGTGCTAACGCGATTATTATACATATGTTTTAGACTTACTATTAAATCAATTAGATACCTTTGCTTAGCAGATTTTTTTTAAACTTTATGCTCCTTTGGCTAAAGGGTACTATCAATATTCATATGAAGTTCAACGTTAATTTGGATGCCGACAATCCTGAATTTAGAATAATTTATGAACACCATAATTTGCTTTAGGAACGATTAAATTATTACAACTACGGGTACGATTCCCGTGGCGTGGTTGTTATACCTATTTTTAAATTAGATTAAAGTAGAAGCATCTTTAGTTTACCTTAGAGAAATACATATCTTTTCTTTTAAAGTAAATTGAGGCGTCTCATTCACAAATGAATCCAACAACCTATGACCCTCACATAAATAAAATTAGTATAGTAAATGCCTCGAACTTTCGTGGTTTGCTTTAGGCGGTTTAATTAAATAATTGTCATAGCTATGGGTACGGTTCCCGCGACGAAGTCGTGTCGCTTAATTAGTAAAATCTGGGGGTACATTTATGTGACCCGACCACCATTTACTCTTTAATAATCTAAACATGTTGTAGATTGTGGGTACGGTTCCAGTGACATGATTCGCAATATGTAACAATAAATAATTAAAAGCGGGTTTAAAAGTTAAAAATGCACAATAGGTTTAAATGTGTAGTAAATCAGATAATAAGCCAATTATCAATAGTTTAAGCGACTGTGCTAGAACCACGAAACATGGGAATGCCTAACACCTTCTCCTAGGTTAACAGAATTCCTTATCTAGAATTTCTAGTTCGCAAACTTATAAATAAAGTCGAAATTTCCTCGATTTGGGATTTTAAAATAAACCGATGACTTGGGACACCAATTAAACTATTCCAAGTGTGATGACCCAAAAGGTCATCGCTTATTTTAAAATGAAATTCTGCATTTCGAGGCTTTAAAACCCTCTTTTAGCATCACCTCGATTTGCGTACGCAGTCTGGGTGCATAGCCGGAAAGCCTATATGTGAAAATCTGTGAAAAATGATAAACTTTGACTATAAAATGAATTAATTTGACTTCGGTCAATGATTTGGGTAAACGGACCTGGATCCATAATTGATGGTCTCGGAGGGTCCGTAGGAAAATATGGGACTTGGGCTATGCCCGGAATCGAATTTCGAGGTTCCAAGCCTAAGAAAGGTTTGGAAATGAATTTTGATTGAAACTTGATAATATCGGGCCCGTATTTTGGTTCCGGCGCCCGATACATGTCTTATATGTTATTTAAGATAATCCTGTGAAGTTTGGTAAGAAACGAAATCCATTTGACGTGATTTGGACCTTAAATTCAAATTTTGATGTTTAAAGAAGTTTTGAGGAATTTCATTGATTTGAGGTTTAGTTCGATGTTCATGATGTTATTTTGGTGATTTGATTACATGAATAAATCCGTGGGATGTTTTGAGGTTGTGTGTTTATTTTGTTTGGAGCCCCGAGGGCTCGGGTGAGTTTTGGATAGGCCACAGGGTGCATTTTGAACTTAGAAAATTGCAGGTTTTATGCTGGTAGCAAGCTCGAAAATGTGAGCCTTGCAGCGCAAATGCGAGAGGTGGCCTGGGCAACCTTCTTCGCAAATGCGACACACATCTAAATCCCCTATAGTTGCAAATGTGACTTCGCAATTTCGATTCCCCCTTCAAATTTCCTAACCCAGCAGAGGTCGGGGTTCGTAATTGCGAACCCCTATTCGCAATTCCCATATCTGAGACATGCAACTTTTATACTTAGACGATTTCCAACCCATTTTTCACATCTTTTCAAAACACAAACTCCCTAGGGCGATTTTTCAAGAACAACTCTTCTTCCAAATCGATTGTAATTTAATTTTAACTCATTTCCTTCAATCATTAACATCTTTTAACATGATTTCAAACTTAAAATCAATGATTTTCATGGGGGAAATTGGGTGTTTTGGGTAGAACCTAGGTTTTTCAAAAATTGGGGATTTGGACCTCAATTTGAGGTCCGATTTCAAAACAAATTATATATGGATTCGTAGGGGAATGTGTAATCGGGTTTTGGTTCGAACCTCGGGTTTTGACCATGTGGGCCCAGGGGAAATTTTTGACTTTTGAGAAAAACTTTAGAAAACTCATTTTCATGCATAAGAATTGATTCATTTAGCGTTTATTGATGTAATTAAGTAACTTGTGACTAGATACGAGCGAATTGGTGGTGGAATCAAGGGGCAAAACTATAATTGAATCGTGAATTGTGTTCGTGGCATCGAGGTAAGTATTTGGTCTAACCTTAGCTTGAGGGATTAGGAGTCGAGTCCTATTTTCTATGTGGAAATTGATGAGTACGATGTATATGCATGGTGATGAGTATCTATACGTTGGTGTCTAGCATGCCCGTAGGTCTTTATATTGTGGTTATCATGATTTCGTTGTATGTTGCATGCCATGGTGATGCTTTCTATTTGTTGTATAAAGTTTGTGGAAGGAATTGTGACCTATGAATATTGAGGAGCATTAGCTCAAGTTGTATAACAAATTGTGAAAGTATAAGTGATAATTGACCCTCTAGAGCATTGGCTCGAGTTGTGAAGTGAAGAGTGAAGTAAAAATGAGAAAGAGAAGAGATTATTATGATGTCACCCTTGTTGGGCCATTGTTGAATTATTTTGTATCTCCCTTGCTGGGATGTTGATGTTATTGATATTGTTCCCTTGCCGGGATTAATTGTTGAATTGTTGTTCCCTTGCCGTGATTTTCATTACAAATTCATTTATTCCCTTGCCCTGTTGTTTGTGATTGTTGTTTGGCCGAGGAAGAGAGTTAAAGCATGAAGGGTGATGTCGTGTATTATTTGTTTTGTGAGGAAAGAGTTTAAAGCACGACGGGTGATGCCGTGTATGATTGTGAGGAAAGAGTGTAAAGCACGAAGAGTGATGTTGTGCCTCACGATGTACCATTCTGTGCCGATTTTATTGGTTATATGGTAAGGAAAGAGAGTAAAAGCACGAAGGGTGATGTCGTGCGCATTTTTATTATATGCTTGATTTGGTGAGGACGAGAGTAAATGCACGAAGGGTGATGCCGTGCATTTATTGATAACTGATTCTTTGATGATATCCGAGTTCTATTGCTTCTTTTGTTTACTTGTTTTCTTTCCATTCGGAATAGATATCTTCCCCCGCAGCATACCCCCCTCCCATACTTGACAGGTTATTTCTGTATTTCTTTTCCACTGTATATACATTTGAACTGCACAGGTTTATTTGGTAGTTTGGTCCTAGCCTCGTCACTACTTCGCCGAGGTTAGGCTAGGTACTTACCAGCACATGGGGTCGGTTGGGCTAATACTACACTCTGCACTATGTTCAGATCCCAGAGCAGTTCCTGGACCGTAGTTGGAGGCTACCTTCAGTCCACGCGGAGATCCAAGGTACACCTGCAGGCATCCGTAGGCCCTGGCGTCTCTGTTTATCCCTATTTCATGTTTCATTTACCTTTTGTTTAGAAATAGTGTACTGTTATTCCTTTAGACTTTGTATGTAGTTAATTTTAGTCCTTCAGTGATACTGTGACACTAGGTTTTGGGTGATTAAGGCTTGAGTAATTGCAATAGACATAGATTTCAGATATTTTATTGATGTCCTCCGCTCAAATTCTAATTTCCACAGTTCAATTGTTATCGCCTTATATTTGTTAAAAAGAAATAATTGGATAATGAAGTAAGTAGTTAAAGGATTGGCTTGCCTATCTCATATTAGTAGGCGCCATCACGACTCCCGAGGGTGAGAAATCCGAGTCGTGACAAGTTGGTATTAGAGCTCTAGGTTACATGGGTCTCACAATTCACAAACAAGCTTAGTAGAGTGTCAGGGATCGGTACGGAGACGTCTGTATTTATCCCCAGAGGCTACAGAGTTAGGAGAAACTTCACATTTATTCTTTCCTGTTGTGTGGTTTGGTTTCTCAATGCTAATTGATTTTCTACCCTATTCTTTCGCAGATGGCAAGAACATGCGCTTCCTCATCCACTGAACAGCAGCCTGAGCCCCAGCAGCAGCTTCTAAGAGGGGCAGAGGGCGAGGCCGAGGCCGTGCTAGAGGGCGAAGAAGGGGCAGAGCTCAGCCCAGGGCAGTAACACCCGCAGCAGAGCCTTATGTTGATTTTGATGATGAGGTTCCGGCACCAGCAGTTCCGGCGGGCCTAGCTCAGGTCCCAGAGGGGTTTATCGCTACCCTAGTTCTCCAAGATGCTCTGGTCCGTCTAGTGGGACTTATGGATAGTGTCACTCGGGCAGGTTTGCTTCCTGTAGCACCAGCTGTCTCTTAGGCTGGAGGAGGAGCTTAGACTCTTACTACCCGCACTCCGGAGCTGGTAGCTCCCCAGGTTAAGGCTCCAGCAGTTCAGCCAGTTAGAGCAGTTCAACCGGGTGTGGTAGCTCAGATAGGTGATGGAGCAGCTATGTCTGCCGCTGCGTTGTGGAGGTTGGATAGGTTCACCAAGCTCTTCACTACTACTTTCAGCGGTGCATCTTCTGAGGATCCCCAGGATTATCTAGACAGCTGTCACGAGGTTCTCAGGAATATGGGGATAGTTGAGACCAATAGGGTTGATTTTGCTACTTTTTGCTTGTTTAGATCAACCAAGACTTGGTGGAGGGATTACTGTTTGGCTACACCGGACGGATCGCCAGCTTTTACTTGGGAGTAGTTCACTCAGCTATTTCTGGAGAAGTTTCTCCCCATCACTCAGAGAGAGGCCTATCAGAGGCAGTTTGAGCATCTCCAGCAGGGTTCTATGACTGTCACCCAGTATGAGACCAGATTTATCGACTTGGCTCGTCATACTCTTATCATACTTCCCACCGAGAGAGAAAGAGAGAGGATGGGGAGGTTTATTGATGGACTTATTCAGCCGATTAGTCTTCATATGGATAGGGAGACAGGGAGTGAGATTTCCTTCCAGGAGGCGGCTAATGTGGACAAGAGAGTGGAGATGGTTCTGTCGCAGGGAGTTGGTCATGGATCAGACAAGAGGCCCCGTCATTCAGGCCAATTCAGTGGTACCTCATCTAGAGGCAGGGATTCATATGGTAGAGTCCATCTTCCTAGGCCTTTTCAGTCAGCACTTTAGGTTTCTCATGGTGCTTCAGGTGGTGGTGGTCCTCAGATGCAGTATTCTGATCAACAGTACTATAGTGCACCACCTGCTCCTATTAATGCACCGCTACTTCAGAGTTTTCGGGGTGGTCATTCAGGTCATCAAGGTTAGCAGTCTCAGCAGCCGAGGGCTTGTTACACTTGTGGTGATATGGGTCACATTGCTAAGTTTTGCCCTCGAGCACCGAGTAGCTCTCAGCATCAGTGTTCCCGTTCTATGCTCCAGGCACTAGGTGTTCCACAGCCCCTCCAGCCAGCTAGAGGTGGGGGTAGAGGTGGTAGAGGTGGAGGTAGAGGTATTAAAGGGGGAGCTCAGGCCACTAGAGGTGGAGGCCAGATAGCAGTAGGCCATCCCAGAGATGTAGTTTAGGGTGGTAGGGCCCAGCCCCGATGTTATGCTCTTCCAGCCAGGCCCGAAGCTGAGGCTTCAGATGCAGTTATCACATGTACGGTTATTGTTTGTGATAGAGATGCGTCAGTGTTATTTGATCCAGGGTCTACTTACTCGTATGTGTCATCTTATTTTGTGTCACGACCCAAATTGATGGGCCACGACGGGCACCCGATACCTTACTCAACCGAATACCAACGTAATGCATCTTTCTTATTACATCATCATATACACGTGACATACAGGCCTAATAGGCCAACATAATCATTTATAAACTCAAAACATAGGTCGACAAGGCCATACAATCTTTCACGTACACGACATATATCTACAAGCCTCTAAGAATACATAAATATCATAAAGGTAGTGACAGAGTCCCGCCATACCAAAAAATATACGTCTAACTCATACTAGCCAAACAAGCAACTCCGAAGCAAATGGAGCGCACCAACATCTTCCGCTGAGCTGATAGCCTACATGGAGGGCTCTCGACCTGACTATCGGGACCTGTGGGCATGAAACGCAGCGTCCCAAGCATAAAGGACGTCAGTACGAATAATGTACTGAGTATGTAAGACACATAAATAAATACATAAGAGACATGGAGACATATAGAGTACATGACTAAACCTGTAAGTCTAAATAACTTTGTAAATCATAAATTACTTTTAGCGTCATGCGTATGTGTATGAATGTCATGTCGTGCATAGGTACATATTTCATAACATCATTAGCCTCTGAGGGCATCCCATCATATCATATCGGCCACTGCGGGCAAAATCATCATCGTATACCAGCTGATCAGGTGGTGGTGCGTATATAACGCCATAACTTTTCCCATATCCCATATACATATATACATACATATATACGCGTATATAACATTGTTTGAATCATATTTACATATATATGCATATATAACGCCGTTTGAATCATATTTCGGCCATTGTGGGCAACATCATCATCATATACTAGCTGATCAGGTGGTGGTGCGTATATAACGCCGTAACCTTCTCCCATATTCCATATACATATATTTACATATATACGCATATATAACGCCATCTGGTCATGGGTCAATGCACATGAATGCAATGCATGAAAAATACGTCAATAAAATCATTCGGAAGGTCATAAGACTACTTTGCCTCTTGAGCAATATCATAAAGTAACTCTTTTCAACTTTCATATTTTTCTAAGACCCATGAACAGATGATAAAATATTATGACACATGGGAATTAAAGAACATAGATATTTCTATTACTTCTATGAGTAGAGTCACTTATGGAGTTTGTGCATTTGCACGTTTCGTTCATATCATATGGATCATGCCAAAAAAAATAAGGGATAGCCTTAACATACCTGAGCCGATTCTCTTAAAAATTCCTCTAACACCCATCTTTTGGATGACTTCGACTAGTAAATCCTTCTGATAAACATCTAACCTTGAATGAACATACGAACTCGTTGATGGTCATAGACATTGGATCAAACTTGGGTTGCATTCTTGATAGCTTCATGTTAATTTATATCACTAAGAAGTAATATCCGATTCACTTTGCACACGTTCAAACTGGCCTTGATTTGTTTATGGCAATCAAGCGAAAATGTTTGGGTAGTAACAACAATCGGACAAAACTCTACTCCTTCATCACTAGATCGTATTGTCATCCGATCATCTTCGACCAAAGTACTCTTCCAAATACTCTCTCCAAAATCATACACTGTATTCACAATCCCATTGAAAAATCTAGGCACAACTTTTTAAAATACTAAAAGCTTTATCTTTCAAACTCAAAGTTGTTCCTTGACGTGAAGGAAATGTTAAAGGAAGTGAAGGATTATCCACTCTTTGTAAACAAGAAAGAAGAGCTCCCATTAAAGAATAACCATCTCCAAGAGAATTATGAAGTTTGAAAATTACACTTCCAGCTGCATTTTTTGTTGGGTATTTGAATATGTGGATTTTCCAAAGTGGTCTATTTTGTGGGAATTGTCCCATGGCTAAGCTTGATATATAGTTTGAGAAACACTCACTGTAGAAACCAAGTGTTTGTTTACTAGGAAATAGAGGTATTCTAATATGGTCTTGGTAGTTCAATTTCACTTGCTTCCATTTTGTTTATACACAGTAAGAAGCCTTGGTTCTTTAACGCTGAACCCAATTTTACTCATATTCATGCAATGTTAAATGTTGCCACCTTATCAATTATAGGGTAAGGTCACTAATTGAAAGCATGGGCTGCCACGTTTGTTGATTTTTACTTCTTATCCAAATACAACCACTAATTATTAATTAACTAGGTAATGTCCCGTTGCTCGGTAATCAACCAATTACCCATGTAATTAAATATTATCTCAAATTACTTAAAATACTACCCACCTATAACATACATTATAACCTTACTATCATGGCCATGTCGTACCTTGTATGGCACTAGTCCATAAATACCGGGTATTTTAGCTCGAGCCGTATTTTATCCCAAAATGCCAAATTTCAACGAAATTCATTTCTTTTGATTTGCTTACCCTTTTACCTTCATGAATTTACTTATCACTTGTTTGAAATATCATAATCCTTATAATCTCCGAATAATATTTTCCTTGGACTGATGTCAATTACCTTAC
Organism: Nicotiana tabacum; assembly: GCF_000715075.1. Lineage (NCBI taxonomy): Eukaryota > Viridiplantae > Streptophyta > Magnoliopsida > Solanales > Solanaceae > Nicotiana > Nicotiana tabacum. Next base: position 36,164,048 of record NC_134082.1, read on the forward strand.
GACAAATTTAACGTACAATACTACAAGGTGTAATATCGTCGTAACTTAATACTACAAAGTGTAACATTAGCGTAATATTGCGGGCTGTAACATTTTGCAAATATCTGGTCATGCCTAGTGATTCTTTGAGTGCTCCTGTTTGTGTGTCTACGTCGGTGGGTGATTCTATTATGGTAAATCGAGTCCATCATTCATGTATAGTTGTGATTGGAGGTCTTGAGACTCATGTATATTTGCTTCTTCTGGACATGGTTGATTTTGATGTCATAATGGGGATGGACTAGTTATCACCTTACCACACTATCTTGGACTGTCATGCAAAGACTGTAACCTTAGCCTTGCCGGGTTTGCCTCGTTTAGAGTGGAGAGGGACTCCTAGTCATTCAACCCGTAGTGTCACTTCTTATGTGAAGGCTCGGCGTATGGTCGAGAAGGGGTGTTTGGCCTATTTGGCATACGTTCGTGATTCTAGTGCCGAGGTTCCTTCTAATAATTATGTGTCCATTGTTCGTGAGTTTCCTGAGGTTTTCCTTTCAGATCTGCTAGGTATGCCACCTGATACGGATATTGACTTTTTCATTGATTTGGCTCCGCGCACTCATCCCATTTTTATCCCACCATATCGTATGACCCCGCCTGACTTGAAAGAGTTGAAGGAGCAGTTGCAAGACTTGCTTGAGAAAGTTTTCATTAGGCTGAGTGTTTCGCCTTGGGGTGAGACAGTGTTGTTTGTTAAGAAGAAAGACGGATCAATGAGAATGTGCATTGATTACCGGTAGTTGAACAAGGTTACAATCAAGAATAAGTATACATTGTCGAGGATTGATGATTTGTTTGATCAGCTTCAGGGTGCCAAGATATTTTCGAAGATTGACTTGAGATCTGTCTACCATCAGTTGAGGATTAGGGCATCTGATGTCCCTAAGATAACTTTTCACACTCGGTACGGGCATTATGAGTTCTTGGTGATGTCATTTGGGTTGACAAATGCCCCAACAACTTTTATGGATTTGATGAACCAAGTGTTCAGGCCTTATTTGGATTTGTTCGTGATAGTCTTCATTGATGATATTTTGATCTATTCCCGTAGTCGGGAGGAGCACGAGCAGCATCTTAAAGTGGTTCTTTAGACCTTGAGGTATAGTTAGTTATACGCTAAGATCTTGAAGTGTGAGTTATGGTTGAGCTCAGTTGCATTTCTGGGTCATGTTGTATCAGCAGAGGGTATTCAGGTTGATTTGAAGAAGATTGAGGCAATCAAGAACTAGCCTAGACCAGCATCAGCCATAGAGATTCGGAGTTTCATGGGATTGGCAGGCTACTATCATCGGTTCGTGGAAGGGTTTTCATCTATCGCAGCCTCGATGACCAGATTGACCCAGAAGGGTGCCCAGTTCAGATGGTCGTATGAGTGTGAGGCGAGCTTTTAGAAGCTCAAGACAGCTTTGACTACGGCAACGGTGTTGGTTTTGTCCATAGGTTTAGGGCCTTATACAATTTATTATGATGCATCTCATATTGGACTTGGTACAGTGTTGATGCAGGATGGCAAGGTCATTTCCTATGCTTCGCGGTAGTTGAAGATTCATGAGAAGAACTATACGGTTCATGATTTGGAGTTGGCAGCCATTGTTCACACATTGAAGATTTGGAGGCATTATCTGTATGTCATGGCATGTGAGGTGTTCACGGATCACAAGAGTCTTCAGTATTTGTTCAAGCAAAAGGAGTTGAATTTGAGGCAGAGGAGGTGGTTGGAGTTGTTGAAGTTTTATGATATCACCATCTTATATCATCCGGAAAAAGCCAATGTGGTAGCCGATGCTTTAAGTAGGAAGTCAGCCAGTATGGGCAGTCTTGCTTATATTTCGGTTAGTGAAAGACTGCTTGCTTTGGATGTTCAGGCTTTGGTCAATCAGTTCGTGAGGTTGGATGTTTTGAGCCTAGTCATGTGCTTGCACGGTCAATCGTTCAGGCTTTCACCAATCAGTTTGTGAGGTTGGAAGTTCGATGCAATGTTGGTTGTTGTTGATAGGCTGACCAAGTCAGCGCATTTCATTCCTGTGGCAGTCTCCTATTCTTCTGAGAGGTTAGCTGAGATCTTTATCCAGCAGATTGTTCGCCTTCATGGTGTGCCCGTGTCTATCATTTCGGACCGAGGTACGCAGTTTACCTCACGGTTTTGGAGGGCAATTCATCGATAGTTGGGCACACAGGTTGAGTTGAGCACAACATTTCATCCCCAGACAAACGAGCAATCCGAGCGGGCCATTCAAATTTTGGAAGATATGCTCTGAGCTTATGTCATTGACATTGGAGGCTCGTGGGATCAGTTTTTGCCTTTAGCAGAGTTTGCCTACAACAACAGCTACCAGTCAAGCATCCAGATGGCTCCTTATGAGGCTTCATATGGTAGGCGGTGTCGGTCTCCGATTGGATGGTTTGAGCCGGGAGACGCTCGGTTGTTGGGTACGGATCTGGCTTAGGAGGCCTTGGACAAGGTCAGGATTATTCAGGATAGGCTTCGTATAGCTTTGTCCTGGCAAAAGAGTTATGCTGGCAGCAAGGTTCGTTATTTGGCATTCATGGTCGGTGAACGGGTATTGCTTCGAGTGTCGCCTATGAAGGGCGTTATGAGGTTTTTAAGGAAGGGCAAGCTTAGCCCTAGGTTCATTGGCCCGTTTGAGATTCTTGATCGAGTGGGAGAGGTGGCTTATAGACTTGTGTTTCCACCGAGCTTATCAGCCATGCATCTAGTATTTCATGTGTCCATGCTTCAGAAATATCACAGCGATCCATCCCACGTGTTAGATTTCAGCACTATCCAGTTGGAGAAGGACTTGTCTTACGAGGAGGAGCCGGTAGCTATTCTAGACCAGCAGGTTCGTCAGTTGAGATCGAAAAGTTTTCCTTTTGTTCGTGTTCACTGGAGAGGTCAGCCTGCTGAGGCATCGACCAGGGAGTTCGAGTTCAATATGCGGAACCGTTATCCGCATCTCTTCACCGACTCAGGCACTTCCTACTTCTGTCTATTCGAGGACGAACGGTTGTTTTAAAGGTGGAGAAGGTGATGACCTTTTTAAAATGAAATTCGACGTTCCGAGGCCTTAAAACCCTCTTTTAGCATCACCTCAATTTGCGTGCACAGTCTGGGTGCGTAGCCGGAAAGCCTATATGTGAAAATTTATGAAAAATGATAAATTTTGACTATAAAATGAATTATTTTGACTTCGGTCAATATTTTGGGTAAACGGACCCAGACCTGTGATTTGACGGTCCTGGAGGGTCCATTAGAAAATTGGGACTTGGGCGTATACCCTGAACAGAATTCCGAGGTCCCAAGTCCGAGAAATGAACTTTTGAAGAAAATTGCTTATAAGGTTTTGAAATGAATTTTGATTAAAACTTGATAGTATCTGGTACGTATTTTCATTCCGGCGCCCGGTACAGGTCTTATATGTGATTTAAGATAATCTTGTGAAGTTTGGTAAGAAACGGAATCTATTGCTAATGTTATATTACCTGTTTACTTCTTGTGGCTACTTGTCGTTTCCATTTTCCATTGCTAACATTATATTGTTGCTCTTTCTATGTTTAATTGTACTTTGATATTTGTTCCATTGTTAGCTTTATATCAACAATTGCACATGTTAGTATGTATAGTAGGTGTCTTGACTTGAGCCTCGTCACTACTCCACCGTGGTTAGTCTTGATATTTACTGGGTACCGTAGTGGTGTACTCATGGTATGCTTCTACATATATTTTGTGAAGATCCAGGTACCTCAAAACGTGCCGGTCATTAGTTAGCTGATTGTGAGTTGCGGTGGGGACTTCAAGGTATACATGCCATTGTGTTTGCATGCCTCAAAGTCACCTTCTGGAGTTTTACTTTGATACTATTTATTTCCATTTCAAACAGTGATGTATTTGATATTCTTAGTTACTCTTAGAAGAGCTTATGACTTCGTACTAGCGATTTTGGGATATTGTATATCTATTGATGGTTCTTGTTTATGTATGGCAATTTCTGGTTCATGTTTAATGGTAAGATGGCTTAAATTTGTTAATAAATTAGTATGTGTTAGGCTAACCTAGTCTTAGAGAATAGGTGCCATCACGACATCCGAATGTGGGAATTTGGGGTCGTGACACTTTGGCTCGTGAGTTGTCCCTGCGTATATGAGATATTGTTATTATTGGCACCCGAGTTTTACATACAACAGCCAGTTGTCCTCTTGGATTCGGGAAATTGATTTTATTGGCACATGAGTTGTTCGTGAGGTTATGATCTACTACAAGAAAATGACTTATTAGCGACCAACGTTTAGCGACAGAGTTTAAATCCTGTCCTTAAAAGTACTCCTATTGGGCAAGAGATGTCATGTGTATATGATTCGTGATTTGGGACTTGTGAATTGTGGTAGTTGAGGTATGGTACATCAAGGTGATTTTTGTTGTAATTCCTGGGGTGGAATGGTTTAATAATTAGAATGGTGTGACGACCCGGCCGGTCGTCTTAAGAATGAATACTCTGATGCCCTATTAACTGCTTTTCCCGTGTTTATTTTTGCTATTTTGATTTTCCGAGATGTTTGGTTTTGAGTTTCGTAGAGTTTTGGGACACTTAATCCCTAAATGAGAGCTTAAGTGTAGGAAATTTGACTGTAGTTGGAACAAGGTGAAGATGGGCTCGGAATGGAAATCCAATGGTTCCGTTAGCTCCATTGGATGATTTTGGGCTTAGAGGCGTGTTCAGATTGTGTTTTGGAGGTCCATAGCTAATTTAGGCTTGAAATGTCGTAAGGTTGAATTTTGAAGTTTGCGATTCGATAGTGAGATTTTGATCCGAGGGTCGGAATGAAATTCCTGAAGTTGGAGTAACTCCGTAGTGTTGAATGTGATGTGCTTGCAAAATTTCAGGTCATTCGGACGAGGCTAGGTAGACTTTTTGTTCGAAAGCATAATTTGAGAGTTTTTGGGGTTCTTAGCGTTGAATCTGTTGTTTAATTGGTGTTTTGATGTTGTTTTGAACGTTCTGAAGATTGGAACAAGTTTGAATGATGTTTTAGGATTGGTTGGCATGTTTGGTTGTGGTCACGGGGGCTTCGGGTGTGTTTCGGATGCTTAACAGACCATTTTTGGACTTGGAAAGATTGTAGAAAATTGCAGCAGCCCAGTTCTGGTTTCATTCTTCATGTTCGCGAGTGGGGTCTCGTGTTCGCGAAGAGGAGCTGGGGCTGGGGGGAGGTTAATGCTTCACGTTCGCGATGTCTTTTCCACATTCGCGAAGGAGGGGGGAGATCGTGCATCGCGTTCACGACCATGACATCGCGTTCACGATGAAGGAAGCTGGACCCAAGCGAAGTTGGGCTTCACGAACGCGAGGGTCCTTTCGTATTTGCGAAGAAGGAAATACCTGGGCAGTATTAAACATTTAAAAACGAGGGTTGGCCATTTTTAACAAAACTTAAGCTTGGGAGCTCGGATTTGAGTGAGGTTTTTGAGGGATTTTCAAAGATATGACATCGGTAACGATTCTTAACTCCTTTTTGCTTGTAACTTATTAATCCAAACATGAATTCATCATTTAATTTTGGAAATTTGTATAAAAATTTGGGGAAAGTTCTTAGACCAAAAATTTGAGTTTTTATTGGGGATTTGACATCGAATTTGGATAATTTTGGTATGGTTAGACCCATGAGAGTTTGAGGATTCTGAAAATATAAATTTTACCCGATTTCGAGATGTGGGCCCGAGGGGCATTTTGGTCATTTTACCTAATTTTGAGTATTAGCTTTGAATTGCTTTGTAGAATTAGTTACTTGAAGTGTTATTTACATTATGCGATTGAATTGAATAGATTTGGGCCATTTGGAGTCGAGCACTCGTGGCAAGAACGTGGTTTTGGGTTGATTTAGAGCCGGTTCGAGCTAAGTGGCTTACCTAACCTTGTGTGGGGGACCTTCCCCTTAGGTTTTGGTATGTTTTTTAATTGAAATTCCTTGTACGTGAGGTGACGAGTGTGTACTTGTGCTAATTGTTGGAAATCCGGTTTTCATTAAGTAATTACTAGTATGTTTCCTTTCATGTTTACATTACTTGTACTATTAAGCCTGTTGTTAGATTAGGAAGGCATGTCTAAGTGACTTAATTGCTTTACTTTCTCAAGCTGCCTTACCTGAATTTTGTGCAGCATGCTAGGCTAGAATTATTTGTTGCCTTAATATGAAATTTGCATTTTCTGAATATTTTCCTATTGTTGCTGTGTATTTACACTAGGACTACGGATGTGGGATTCCGATATCTCCCCCTTGTCTGTTTATTTTAGGACTACGGATGTGGGATTCCGGTAGACCCCCTACACATTTATATGGAACTGCGGGAATGCACCCGGTAGATTCCCCCAGTACAAGGTATTTACATTTGGGACTATGGAACGTGATTCCCATAGATCCCCGTGCACTATGAGCTGGACTATGGGACGGGGTCCTGGGAGATCCATTGGATATTATATTTGGGACTACAGGACGGTATCTTGGGAGATTCCTAATTTTTATTATAGTGTTGAACTGCATTTGCTTCTGTGTTTACCTTGTCTCTATAATAGTTGTTGTTTCCCCTTTATATCTTGTGTTTCTTTTATTGCTTTACTTATTTATACTGTTCTGTTCTACACTATTGAACTTTATATTTTACTTAACCTCAGTAGGGCCCTTACCTTTCTCGTTACTACCCGACCGAGGTTAGGCTTGGCACTTACTGAGTACCGCTGTGGTGTACTCATGCCCTTTCTACGCATGTTTTTCATGTACAGATCCATGTACGTTGATCCAGTCCTATCACCCTTGAGGCGAAGCAACTGTTCCATAGACTTCGAGGTATATCTACCGCGTCCACAGACCGAGGAGTCCCTTTCTACTCTCCCTATTGTATTAGCCCTTTTTATTTCCTTTTCCTTGTTAGATATTCTGGAGTTAGACACTGGTAGACATTCCAAGGCTTGTAGATTCATGAGTTTCTGGGTTTTGGGAATATGTATTAGTTTTTGAGAGTTAATGTCAGGTATACCGAGAAGCACTTTTAAATGTTGTTTATTACTATATTTCTGTTTAAAATAGTTTTATTCCGCGAATTGGTTGTTTTCTGCATTATTAGGCTTACCTAGTTGTAGGGAACTAGGTGCCGTCATGATGGTTCACGGATGGTGAACCGAGGTCGTGACAAGTTGGTATCAGAGCTCTAGGTTCATAGGAGTCATGAGTCACAAGCCGGTATAATAGAGTCTCGCTGATCAGTACGGAGACCTTTGTACTTATCCACGAGAGGCTATGTAACTGTTAGGAAAATTTTCACTTCATTTGATTTCCTTTTCGTGCAATATTTTGACATCACAATTCTAAACTTATGTCTTCTATTCTCACAGATGGTGAGGACGCGCGCTACCTGAGATGATCAGGCACCCGTGCCCCCTACTGTAGCCATCATAGGCCGGGGCTGGGGTAGAGGCCGAGGATGCGCACGCGGTGCATCTAGAGTACCTGCGCGAGTTGCCACCGAGGTACCACCTGCAGTTCCAGTCGGAGTCCAGGCACCTGATCCGCCTACTACTACTACTACTCCAGCACTTCAGGAGACTCTGGCATAGTTCATGAGCATGTACACCACTTTGGCTCGGGCAGGGTTGTTTTCCCTTGCTGCAGCTACGTCTCAGGACGGGGGAGAGGCACAGACTCCCGCCGTCTACACTCCCGAACAGCAAGTACATGTTGAGCAGGTCCCTGAGATTATTTCTGTACAGCCTGCAGTCTGAGATCAGCCCAAGGATAGGGTAGCGGCTTCCGAGGATGAGCAGTTGAGGCTTGAGAGGTTCAAGAAGTACAAGCCTACTGTATTTAGTGGTCTGGCATCGGATGATGCTCTAGGAATTCTAGATGAGTCTTACTACATTCTCCGTACCATGGGTGTGGCTACTTGTTGTTTCCATTTTCCATTGCTAACGTTATATTGTTGATCTTTCTATGTTTAACCGTACTTTGATATTTGTTCCTCTGTTAGCTTTATATCAACAATTGCACAAGTTAGTATGTATAGTAGGTGCCTTGACTTGAGCCTCGTCACTACTCCACGGTGGTTAGTCTTGATACTTACTGGGTATCGTAGTGGTGTACTCATGCTATGCTTCTACATATATTTTGTGAAGATCCAGGTACCTCAAATCGTGCCGGTTATTAGTTAGCTGATTGTGAGTTGCGGCGGAAACTTCAAGGTATACCTTCCATTGCATTCGCATGTTTACTTTGATACTATTTATTTCCATTTCAAATAGTGATGTATTTGATATTTGTCGCACCCCGTTTTTCCCTCTTTGCATCGGAAAATCGGGTTTATGACATTTTGGGTATGGGACAACTCATTCCTTTTGGGAACTGGGTTTACATTTGAAGAGTCGCCACCTAATGATTCAAGGTGCATTAGGACACCTATAAGGTTCATTTCTAAGTTTGTTTGATAACCAGAGATAGGGTAAGGGCTTGAAATTATCCTAAGGGGAAGGTGTTAGGCACCCCTCAGGATCCACTAGTATGGTTCCCGGCCAAACAATTTTTGTCAATTTTGTACAATTAGAAGATAGACAAATACAAGCTCAAATAGTAGGGGATTTAAGTTTGAACACATAAGAGTTTAAAAAAATAATTATTAAAAGGCGAATTTTGAAAAGGAGTTACAGTTCTACAAATACTTGAGAATATAAAAAGGAGGGGGTCCTAGGTTTATTTATAATATGGATCACATCAATGTAATACCCGGTATGACACTCCTCAGAAGAGGGGATAGACGTGGTATTAGCACACCGGTCATCATATCCATATCTACCCTTCCCACCCCGTTAAGGTATTAAAGCGCGGATTGGTCTCGACCTCTATTGCATGCTATTACCCGACCCATTCCTATCAGTCCTGGAGGGATTTAGGACTACTATTCCTATAAGAGGGAGGATTTTAGGCTAACTCTTGGTTTTTAAAGGTAAAAATACTAAGGCGACATACAAAACACGTAGGACTACATATTAGGGGAAACATATAAACAACTAAGAGGCTCATATATACCTCATCAAATAAAGCACATAAATAGCATGACTTAAATACATTTAGGGTCAGAATTTAAAGGTATTAAGGCATGGTGCTTTAATTGTTTAAGCAGACCAATTTATTACATAACTCAGATAAGAAGTCCGAATCAGGCTTGCCTGCTGGTTGTAGCAGTGCTAATTAAACAAAGGCGGGTTCAGTTTTATCAAGCAATTACCTAAGGCTTGCCTGAGTGTCTATTGGTGATGTACTAAGCATGATATCTATTACTCATTAAGAAGGCAGTAGAACAATGGTTAATTTCAAAACATGCGATTTGGATCCTATAGGCAAGTTTTATAAACCGTATTAATAAAAGGAGTAGGTTGCTTAAACTGATTCAGAACAGTACGAGTCAACCTGATTTTTTAACTAGACTGATTTTAGATCCTATAGACATGATCTCTATTATAGCTGATTTTAATTCCTACATGTATGGTATCTAAGTATTAAAGGTTGATTTTGATCCTATAAGCATGGTATCTAATTGAACATGAAATGAAACAGAAAGGATTTATTTGATTAAAGTGAAATTCCTATAGGCATGATTTCTATTAAAATGAATTTTAATCCTTTTGGCATGATCTCTATTTGTGTGAAAGTAAAGCATGTAGAACTTGAACTAAAACAGAGCAGATCCTATAGGCATGGTGTCTAAGTGTGGAAACATGCAGAACTTGAATTAGAACAGAACAGATTCTATAGCCATGTTCTCTACCCTTCTAATAGCTAAAGCATACATAATTACCATATTGCTTTTCACTAGCCAACTCCAATATTTGTTACAAAATTACAGACCAAATACCAAATTACATCAGAAAAGTGTAAAATAAGAAGTTACAACCATAGGAAGCCTGATTCTGACTTCCTCTCCGAGTTATGGAATAAACCACCTCAAATGCCATTTGTTTCAAAGCCTTTCTCATAACTGGGTGTGTCTAAGTTCCCTAAGGGTCTCAAGGGACTCCGGGCAGTGCTTACACCCAGGTTTGCATAACCAAATAGAGATGAGTGTAGTGTGGAAGAGTCGGCCCTTATGTGTCCAAGTTCACAGGGAGCTCAAGGGTCCCAAGGCAAGGCTCACACAAAAGGGGCAGAACCTAGGTTCTAAGAACATAGTGGAAGTGCAGAACACAGAGATTTATTTAAAACTGGATTGAGAATAGTAAGTGGTAAGGGTGATTTGAAAACAATAGTAATAAAACTCAAACTACACAGAATCAGCAGTTACACAAAGGGGTCAGGGGTTTTGGGATTACATTGCACGAAGCATATGACCCTAGAAAGGGTCAGGTTAGGTCATGTACAACAATAGATGATGCTGGCATGCCCACAAACCAGCTAGAGAACACAAACACATAGGGGATATGGGGGGTTTGGGATTCATAAGTCAGCAAATCACACAACAAGTGACTGACAAAGTGCATACATAAGGGAAAACATTAATTTAGAAGGGGATGGAGCAGATTCCAACATACTTAGTAATGTAACTTGATTGCATAAACATAAGTAGAAACAGGCAAGGGTGAACGAAACTGAAACAACTAAAGAAACATGTTGTTGTTGATGCTTGAAGATTAACTAGGACATACCAGTAGAGAAACAAAGTGCAAGAAGGAAAAGTAAGCAAAAATTCCACAGTCTAGCCTTGGCTTTCAGCTGGCTAGACAAAGCACTATCACAAGTAGTAGTAGAGAAAAGAGAGAAGTTTTGAGTTTAAGTGTGTGTTCTTGAACTCAATTGTTCGTGTCTTTTAAAGAAAAGAGGGTGGGTATTTATAGTTTTGAAACAGGTGAAGAATAAGGTAATAAATAAAGTCTAAACATAAACATGAAAACAATCACAAGTGAGAATCAATTACCACAAGTGATTCCCTTTAATTAAGGAATCACTATTTAACGGGTAGCAGCAGGTCTACTTAAAGAAAGAAAATTAGTTTGAGACAGATTGATTATTGCCATAAAAGGGGCAGTAAAAGCATGAAGCAAACAATCAAGTCTATGTACAAAATATGCTTACTTTGGGAAAGGATTCAGCAAGGTAAAACATTAAAGTAAAGGGAAAGGAATCAATTAATTTTAAACAGGCGAGTGAAATTAGGGTTCATAAAAGAAAATCTTCTGTAATCAGTCACAAATTCGAGATCAATCAAGAAAGAAACTTTAGCATATAAATAGAGCAAACAGGAACATCAGACATGCGAGGCCAAAGATATTGGCAAAAGAGATAGCACAAACATACAGTAGTGGCAGAAATAAGCTAGGATTCAGTAGTGAATAGAGTCAAGTAGTCGGGGCTCACACGTATTAGCAAAGGCGAATAAGAGAGTCAAAAACAAGTAAACGTCTCATAGTAACAGGTGAGGAAACCTTTTGAGAAGTTAGGGTTTCAACAATAGTTGAGTTAAAAAGATAGTAAAACTCACAATCAGATAAGTCACATAAAAAAAAGAGAGTCTGAAACGAGGAACCTTTAATCAAGTCAAGTATACATTCAAACAAGCAGTCTCAGACCAGAAGACCTAGGGTTTTCCACAATAATTGAGTTTAAAAGATGATAAAACTCAAAATCAAATAAGTCAAACAAGAACGAAGAACATAATCAAACAAGTACACATTTAAACAAATAATTTTAGAACTCGGATAAGACTAAAAGGAACTAGGGTTTTAAACATACTGACTCAAGTAGAAGGAAAGCATAAATAGGTAACATAGCAAAATTATGAAACAACACCAAAATCAGGGAAGAGATTTTAAAAGAGAGGTTAAGAGAAACCCTAATCGGAAAATGAAGAGTTATTTTGAAAGAAAAGTTTGAAGAACCTTCGAGAAAGCACTTAAGAAATTCATAGTAAGTACAAATCAATGGTAGATCTGAAAGAAAATTGAAAGACCTTAAAGGTTAGGGTTTCGGAAAACCCAGAAAAGGTGAGAAAGACCTTGAAAGTTACCGATCTAACCAGGAAAGTCAAGGACCTGCCTTGAAAGGCCATGAATGGCCGGAGAAAGGCCATGAACAGAAGTCGAGCAAGGACTGGACTAGATCCCTTCGAGGTCTGGCCATGAAACCATAGAAACAAACACCCAGGAGCCATAGGAGGCTGATACACATCTCAAATAACCATGAGCGGCCATGGATTAGGCAGCGGTTGAGGCAGATTAGGGCGGGATTAGATGGTAGCGTCCAGGGTTTATGAGGGATTTCAGAGAGAGTTGAGAGAGAAGGGGGATTCAAGGGCGCCGTTTGGTGAAGAATGAGTTAGGGTAAGGTGTCGTTTAAGGTTAAAAATGCTAAGGGGGAACGGTAGTCGTTGACCTAAATGATCAAATGCCTAGATTTAAAAGGGTAGGTGGGGAATCCGGGTTTGGGTTGGTTTAATTGGGTTGGGTCGGATTTAATTGAAATTGTGTCAGGAAATTGGGTATGATTTGAGGTCTAATTTAGGCTAAAATTAAATACCAATGGGCTATTATTTAAATAGCCAATTTCCCCCTTTTTAATTATCAAATAATAGTTAATAAATTTCTAAAAATAAATTGAAAGAACTAAAATGATTTATAACATATAATTATTAATTTAAAAATACAGGACTTAATTTTATGAATATAAAATACAATTGAATCTTAAAAGGGCTAATATTGCAATTATATGCAATTTGGCTTAAAAATACTAAATAAATTTGTAAAAATATGCAAAAATTACCTTAGCTATATTTTAGGATAAATATAGAAGTCCAACAAATTAATTACCAAAATAATAATTTTGGAAATAATTCTTGGGTTTTTTATGGATAAAAGAGGGAAATAAATTGATTTGAAAACCTTTAAAAATTTATGAAAAAATAATAAGACATTTGGATATGCTTACATATGCACATATATGTTATTTTGAAGGTATTTTGCATATTGAAAATATATAGAAAAAAATTGGGTATCAACAAATACCCCTCTTTACTCGGGAAAGATGAAAGAGTTGTCGGGTAAAGATATAATAGCCAATTTTGACCGAGCGAAACGGTTTGAAAAAGATAGACCGCACCCTAGCTTGTGAGTTGCCTACATATCCCTGCTTTTACAGGAATCAGGACATATGTAGTTCAGAATCCGTCGGTGGAGTATGCTGATGGAGACTTTCCAAGAACGAACGCAATATCCCGGGTGGGGTGAGTGGGCGGCTTGTGGGAATGGTTAAGGTTTGATATGGCTACAGGAACTGGAGCATGGCAGCTCCTACCGGGATGGCCATTGCTCTCCGGTTTACCTGCAATTAAAACAAAATACAAGCGTATATTGCGCATTAATCTAAACATGATGCAAATTCCCGTCGGACCATGAATGTTGTCTTCGGACGATTGGGATGACGTCTTTAGACCATGACGTCCTGGGCCATGAAGCGTATGATAAAGGATTTGCAGGCCATAAAATGAAGCTTTCGGGCTATGAGGATGGTGCCTCCGAACCATGGTGCCTTTGAATAATGATATGCAAAAGATTAAAAAGGATCCTCAGGCCATGACATGGTGTTCTCGGGCTATGAAGATGGTGCCTCCAAACAATGATGCCTTCGGATAATTTGGCGATCTTTCAGCCCATGAGATGCAGTATGAGGCAATCTTTCAGCCCATGAGATGCAATATGATGCGATCTATTAGCCCATGAGATGCAATAACATGGTGTGGACAAGACAAAGCTTAGTCTTGCGAATTGAAGGGCAGAGCTAAGCCCGTAAGAGAAACAAAATAAATGATGCTTGAGATAGTGCTTAGCTTCGAAGAAAATTAGAGGCAGAGCTTAGCCTCGGAAGGCAGAATGATAGCCTTATGCAAAGATACAAATGCGGAGAGAGGTAGAGCTTAACCTCGGAAGGCAGAATGGTAGCCTTATGCTAGAATGCAGATGGCAACAACGTTTAGTTTCGGAAGGCAGAATGGTAGCCTTATGTAGGAGTGCAGATGGAGACAGCGTTTAGTCTAGAAAGTCAGAATGGTAGCCTTATGCAATGCAAATGTAGATGGAGACATCGTTTAGTCTCAGAAGGCAGAATGGTAGCCTTATGCAAGTTAGAAGGCAGAATAGTAGCCTTGTGCAATGCAGATGCAGATGGAGGTAGAGCTTAACCTTGGAAGGCAGAATGGTATCCTTATGCAAGTTGGAAGGCAGAATAGTAGCGTTATGCAAAAACGAAATAATGAAGGATATAGTAGAGTTTTCTTAGCTGATAGCAGTTTGCGATGTCGTGATTACTGAGAACGTTATGATAGACGGAACATCACTGGTGTATGTTGATAGCAAATGTAACGGTTCGGAGATTCGTGTTCCTAAATAATGTTTGTCAATGAGTGTATAGTATGTTTAATGATTTTTCAATCCTGGTGCATGCATCCAAAGAAAAATCATGAGTTTTGTTGGGGGGGGGGGTGAGGGGATTAGATCGTATCCCCGCTGGCATTGCTTGTCCTGCTCGGCTTTGATCTGGTGATACTGTACGTATCGTTGGGGTAGCGTTGCTAAACAAAGCAATTTTAGTAATAAACATGCATGTTTTTGTAAAAATATAACATAAGTGTATAATTAAGAAATAGCTTTTAGATGAACCGACGACTGTGACGTGGCTCGAGACATTGCAACCTCTTTAGATATGGAAGGGTCCCCCTCAAAATTCTGCACCAGTTTGATGAGTTGACGTTTCTGACTGCTGCTCGCGGCGATTGGCTGAAATTACTTCGGAATTTTGAGGGTCTTCCTCAAAATTCTGCCCCAGTTTCCAACTGTGGGGGGAAACAAAATTTTTATTGCATTGTTACCGAACCCACAGGGCTGCCTACGTATCCCCTCTTAAATGGGAATTAGGTCAGGCGTAGTTCTAATTACATCATATAAGGAAAGCATAAAGATTACACATAGTAACACTTGACTGCATCTGATTTAATTGGCTTTAGCCAGACTTCTCCGTCCATCTCTGCAAGTATGAGGTCTCCTCCTGTTAGAACCCGGTGAACCATGTATGGACCCTACCAGTTGGGAGAGAATTTCCACTTGGCTTCATCTTGATGCGGGAAAATTTTCTTTAACACCAGCTTCCTCGGTGTGAACTGTCTTGGCTTGACTCTTTTGTTGAAGGCTCTGGACATTCTATTCTAGTACAGTTGACCATGGTAAACTACATTTATTCTCTTTCCGTCTATAAGGGCTAGTTGTTCATAACGACTTTTTACCCACTCTGCGTCGTCGAGCTCAACTTCTTGTATGATCCTTAGGGAAGGAATTTCTACTTCAGCGGGAATGACAACCTCTATACCATAAACTAGCATATAGGGGGTTTCCCTGGTTGATGTGCGGACTGTGGTACAATACCCCAGAAAAGAAAATGATAACTTCTCGTGCCACTATCTGTGATTCTCTATCCATCCACATTTGATGCTAACCAGCAAAGCGATCTACGAATGACTGTAACTCATGCTTGGCGCAATTGTCAATAAGGATGTGTATATTTGGCAAAGGGAAGTCATCTTTCGGATGGGCCCGGTTGAGATCCTGGTAGTTGACACAGACTCTGACCTTCCCATCTTTCTTTGGAACTGGCACAATGTTGGCTAACCATGTCGGGTATTCTACTACTCTGAGAACCTTAGATTTGACTTGCTTAGTGACTTCTTCCTTGATTTTCAAACTCATATCAGTATTTGAATTTTCTGAGCTTTTGCTTTACCGGTGGATATGTCGGATCGGTTGGCAGTTTATGAGCCATAATAGACGTACTCAGACCAGTCATGTTATCTTACAACCAAGCGTATATGTCCTCATATTCCTTTAGAAATTCTATGTATTCCTTCTTTTCTGATGGCGATAAGTGAACGCTGATTCATTTTATGCGTCTCCCAAGTTAACAATTTCTGTCTCATCCAGGTTGGACTTAGGTCTGTTCTCAAAGTTCTCAACTTCTTTGACAATCTCATCAGGTATGTCATCTTCCTCTGAATCAATGTCCCTTTGTTGCGTTGTCTCATTGCATGTCATAGTCATTGGTTCATCAAGATAAGTAATAGTAATACTGTATATGTAAAGTAATGAGAGAAAAATAATAATGAGTGTTGATTCATAAGAAAAGTAAAAATGCTTTAATAAATTGCATAACTATTTTGAACATTGGATATCTTATTACGGAAATTGAAAGAATGCGAAAAGAAAATCTTTTAGTAAATAAAACAGTGCATGATACTTGTTTTAGTCTTGCTACCCCGAGGTTCGCTGGGCTCTGGTTGTCTTGATGGTCCAGTTATTGAGGCGTGCCCCTCTGCTTACAGCCTGTATGGAAGGGCCTTCCTCCCCCTCCTCATCGAGAACAACACAACAGTCTATGTCATTATTTTCTAGGAACGAATTCTTCACCGCTGCAAGTGCTTCTTCTTTGTCTGGCCCATAAATAATGTCAGCCTGTTGGAAAGTCTGCTCCAGATGCGGTATTGGCTGCTCTAGGGGATAGTAACGACCGCGCCATGGTGGCGACCAGTTGTTGAATTCTTCCCAGGTGTAATCATATCCCAAACCGAAGGTAGTGCCATGCTTCTTGAGTTTTATAGGCTTAGTGATTCCTTGGAGGTTCTTGCCGAGCCCCTTGCCAGGTTCGTACCCACTCCAATTCAGTATACTCTCGATTTTGTTATCCCACCATTTGTCTTTGTTAACAACACTTACCCGTTCAATGTGGTGGTAAGTCTCTCTACCTAGATTCCCTCTTCCTTCGATTGCCATAATGGTTTGGCGACTGTATATAGGGTTGTTACCGTCACCGTGAATGATCACTTCCTAGTGATTCCATTCAAATTTTACTCCCTGATACAGTGTTGACGCTACGGCCCTAGAAGCATGAATTCATGGTCGTCCTAACAATAGGTTGTAAGATGCTGGCACGTCTATCACCTGGAAATCGACATCGAACCATGTTGGCTCCATTTGCAGGCATAGGACATTCTCACCAATGGTGGATCTTTGGGAACTGTCGAAGGCTTTCACATTGATAGCTCCATCTTTTATCTCGTGTATTCCTTTAGCCAACTTTTTGAGTGTTACCAGCGGACAAATGTTGAGACTGGAACCTCCATCGATCAGGATTCTGGTAGTGAAATAATTTTCGCATTGCACGGTGATGTGCAGTGCCTTGTTATGCCCCAGCCCTTCACGTGGCAGCTCGTCTTTATGAAAGGTGATCTTATGGCTTTCCAGAACTTGTCCTACCATGTTAGCCATTTCCTTGCTAGTGATGTTACTTGGCACGTATGCTTCACTTAGTACCTTTAACAGAGCAATTTTGTGTGCCTCAGAATTTTGTAGCAAAGCAAGAATGGAGATTTGCGCTGGTGTTTTGTTCAATTGGTCGAGGACCGAGTATTCCTTAGCCTGTATCTTTCTCCAAAGATCGTCTGGACCCGTATCGATGAGGGGCGGCCGATTGGAGGCCTTCTTGCTTGATTCAGCTAGATGTTCAGGGCATAGACTCTACCAGTTCTTGTCATACCCTATGCTGCAACAGTCTCTTCAAACCTGACCTTGCCCTTCCTCCTTGCCTCGGCTGTATAGTCCCAGGGTACAGCCTTTGAATGGAATGGTGTCATAGCCAACATTGCCACTGGGATTGGCGTGGCTATCCTTAATCCGAACGGAGCGTGTGCCTTGGGTGGCAAAATTGCAACCTCGAATGGTGTGGGTGCATTTGCTGGTGACATGAATTTGACCTCAATCGGTGCTGGTGTCTTTGCAGATGGCGTTGCTTCAAACTCAAGTGGCACAAACATATTTTTCCTCAGTGTCCTCATATGGTTGAATCTGGACTACGATTGGATTGAGAGTAACTATTGGCTTCTTTGGGTCATCGCCTTCTGTGATCAACTCGATTGATCCCTCGGGATCCTAATCATCTTCTATTTCAATCATGTTGATACATCAACCCTTATGGTGTGGCAGAGGGTTGTTGCGGACATTCGGCATGGGTTCCTTTGCCACAATGATCTTGTTATCAATTAAGGTCTGGATTTTGTCTTTGAAAGAACGACATTCATTGATGGTGTGCCATTTCATGCCGGAGTGGTATGCACAGGATTTGTTTGAGTTAACCCACTGAGAAGGGTTCTCAGAGGTCACAGTAGGGATGTGGGTTACATAACTAGTAGCTTTGAGTCTCTCGTACAACTAGTTAATGGGTTCAGCAATGGTTGTATATTGTTTTGGAGGTTTGTTATCAAAATTAGGTCAAGGTCTAGGGAAGTTTTGGTGTGCAGGAGGTGATTGATAGTAGGATGGTTGAGCATTATAGGTTTGGTAGACATGAGCGGGTTGGGAGTATCTGTGTGAAGTAGGTTGATATGTGGGAGGTGGAGGTGATTGATAAATTGGTTGTGATGGTGCTTAGTAGTTCGGAGTTGGCTGACATGTGAGTGGAGGTGTTGGGTAAGTTTGGTATTTGATGGGAGATTTGGTCCTTCGTGCAAACATCACGGCCCCTACATCCCTTTTCTTGGACACACCACCAGACTACAAGTCCTTATTTGTAGCTTGCAAGGCCTCGAAGTTTGTAACCATTGCGCTTTTGATACCCTCTTCAATTCTTTCACCTAGTTTGATAATGTCTGAGAACTTGTGGCTCTCGATCATCATCAATCGTTCATAATACTGTTGGTCCTGAGCCCGAACAAAGAATTTGTTTATCTGTTCCTCCTCTAAGGAAGGTATGACCTTAGAGGCTTCGGACCTCTAGCGAGTAGCATACTCGTGAAACGTTTCTATAGGCTTTTTCTTTAGATTCTGAATATAGAACACATCCGGTGCATTCTCTGTGTTAAATCTGAACCTGTCCATAAAGTCCGATGCCATGCTTACCCAGCTTGACCACTTCTTTGGATCTTGGCTGATGTACTAGGACAACGCATCTCCTTTCAAACTCCTCATGAACAGCTTCATGTGGATTCTCTCATCTTTCCCTACTCCAACCAACTTGTCACAGTACATCCTCAAATGGACCATGGGATCCCCTGTAGCATTAAACATTTCGAACTTCGGAGGTTTGTACCCCGTTGGGCAGTTTGACATCGGGCTATATGCAAAGATCTTCATAGTTCAGCCCCTCGATTCCTTTACTTCCTTCAACGCCTTGGATCCGGCTAGTCAATTTCTTAAGTTCCTCATCCAGGTTTCTAATGAGCAGGTCTTTTTCATCAGACTCGGGTGTGCTTGAGATAGGTTGGGTGAAGTGTGGCATGGTCTCCACGTAGATAAAGGTGTTATGGTGGCCTAGTGTGTGGGTGTGAAAATGGTCATTTGTGGGGTTTTGAGGTTCTAGGATGAGTAGTGGACTGTTGTTTGGGATATGTCAGGTTTTGCATTGTTTTTTTGGTAGAATAATGTGATGGTAAGGAGCGGTATGGTTCTGTTGCTTTGGGATATTCGGAGGTGTAGGGTTCTGAGTGTTGGGAAAGTTGATATCTGGGGTGCTGAGGGAAAATGACAAGCTTGCCAGATTATGAACCTAATCAAGCTCTTCTTGGAATTTCTACAGCTTTTGTTCAAGTTGGATACATTCTCCTTATGAACCTGAGTACAATGTCCATTAGTGGCCTCTACCCGTTCAGTTAGATTCTCCTTTCTAACGTTGTTCAAATATTCCATCTTGCCTTTGTTCTTGTTTTTGACAGGACTAAGAGGAGGAGTGGGTGGAGGGCCCCTAGATCTCGTGGAATGGGATGATGTTGCCAGAGTGCACGAACTAACCTTTGGGGAGGGGAATAATAAAAATAAAAACAAAAGGTAATCAAGTTAGTGAGGAATATAAAAAGTGTTGCATTATTTAAACACATATAGTGCAGAATGTAAAACGTGTCCTAATTTGGGAACCTCTTTGTGCCCGAGGTAGGCCTAGTGACAAATTAATTTGGAGAACTTAGGATGCTAAATGCCTCATTTTATTGATAAAAAGTAGACGAATCCCAAATTGATATTAAATAAATAGGAAATAAAAGTCACTAATGGCCATGCGCCTTATTACAATTTATAAAGAGAAAATATAAACTCCTATCTAGAAGGACCTTCCCCAGATTCGGCATCCTTGGCTTTGTCGAACAACTTTCCCAACTCGCTAAGTCCCAGCAACAGGTATGCTCTGGCTAGGTGTCCACTTTCGAACCCTTCATCATTTTGACAATCTTCGACCCTTTTGAGAAACTTTCTCTCCAATTTCATTATGCCTCGCTCCAAGTATCCTAGCCGCTTATTGGCATTGATAGCCATGTCTTTCCATTCCTCAATCATCTTCTGGTTGGAGTCTTGTATCTCGCGACGTTTTCTATTGTACTCCTGGATCCTTTTGCACAGTTGGTTGTATTTGACCTGTGTCTCGGCCCTTTCATCTATGATCCTGTGACCTCGAGCAAACCCTGGCTGGCCCAGACCATCATGATTGTCTTCCAACCAACCGGAGTAGAAAGGAGCACAACCAGCATGATACTTGTCTGGCTCGATGGTTTCTCTTCCTATTATGATCTTGCAGTGCCACATATGCTGAGCTTGGCACTTGTAAGGACTATCATCATTCTGGAAGTTAGCGTAGAAATGACTCATCTTATCGACCCTGGGTATAACCTGCTTCCTACTAGACCGATCAGTATTAGGAAAGGTGCATCTCTGGATCGGGCGATGAACACCTCGGTCAGACACCACTCGAACATCCATTGGACCCCTTCCTTAGTCAGATTATCAAATAGATTGTCCATCTTTTGGCATCCTCCAGCTGAGCGAACATATTGGGGATGTAATTCATTCGCTTTGGATGATGGAAAGCGATGTGATCATCCCAGCCCCTTTGCTGAATCTCTTGCCGGTATTCACCCCTTTGGAGATATTCCATGAGCCAGAGTTGAAGTAATAGATTGGAGCCTTCAAATTGTTTTGCTCCTCGTTGACACTTCTCCAAGGCTCGATATATGTCTGCAATGATCATGGGCACGATGCTAAATGGCTGCCCACCAATTCCTTCAATTAGGGTCTTAGTTACCATAGCCAGCCTGGTATGGATTCTTGCCTTCTTCATCGGAAACACGATCAGACCCAGGAAATAAAACATGAAGACAAAAACCTTCTGATGGATGTGCCCCAAGGATGTGATGGAAAACTCGTCAGGGTAGGTACGATAGGATTTGCTGTGACCGTACCTTTCATACAAATAGTCAAAAGGGATGTAGGATTCTCTCAGACATGTCAATTCTGGATTTTTCTTCAAACCCATCATTTTGAGGAAATCCCTACCTTTGCGGTTCTCAAGTATCAGCAGACCCGGAGTTTCCCACACTAGATCGGCCAATCCTCCTATCTCCTCTAGCAAGGGTGTCATTTCAATGTCCCCAAAGTGGAATACATCCCTCTCACAATCCCGGAACAATGTAGCAGCTTCTATGATCTTGTTGTTAGGTTGGATATCCAGAAGGGATGGTAGATTTCCCAAATATTTTCGGACGAGAGTTTGATCACTAGAGTGAAGATCTTTCCACCAGCTTTGCAGTCTTGGGTGGATGTTGGCGACCATGCCGAATCTAAGGACTTCGTATCTCATATTTCTGCAAAACAAACAGGGTTAGTCTCTTACCCCCACCAGACTCGACTATTTAATATCAACAATTAGCATGAAGCATTTAGTTCTCCAAATAAATGCACAGAACGTGGTGATGTCCGTTTGGGTTTAGGGAAACCCAGTGGACTTTGGACAAGGCTATCTTAAAGGATCATTATGTGGACAATATAACTGACCCGACTAGATTTGACAATGATGTATGAACAATTTGAATAGAGTAATGGTTTCTATGGGGTTTTAGACTGGTACCCTTGAGCGGACAACTCAAAGGGCAAGGCACGTAACCGTCGGCTGCACCGCTGATCGACTAGTTTTACCGCAAATATGCCTTTCTGAATTTAGCGGGTAATGATATAGAAAGAGCGCAACCACTCATTATAAGCATTGCTATAGTATTGTTTGGAATGAGTGGAGTACGATGTTGAGCATGATTATGCAATAATTAAAACATGTTGGCACGTATTTGCACGTTAAGAAAGCGATAAATACAACAATTTCATAATTTAAAGCAACAATAAAGGAAGGAAACAAAGAAGATAGGTCAGTTTTGAAGTTTGAAAGGATATTAAATGCTTAGATGAATTAAACAAGTAATTGCACATAAGGAGGTACAAATTCACAAGAACAATCCAAAATTGTAAAAGCCTAAAAATCCCCAACAGAGTCGTCATGCTGTCGCGCCCCCTTTTTGCTTCTTTGCATCGAAAAATCGGGTTAATGACATTTTGGGTATGGGACAACTCATTCCATTTGGGAACTGGGTTTGCATTTTAAGAGTTGTCACCTAATGATTTAAGGTGCATTAGGACACCTATAAGGTTCATTTCTAAGTTTGTTTGATAACCTGAGATAGGGTAAGGGCTTGAAATTATCCTAAGGGGAAGGTGTTAGGCACCCCTCAGGATCTACTAGTGTGGTTCCTGGCCAGACAGTTTTTGTGAATTTTGTACAATTAGCAGATAGACAAATATAGGCTCAAACAATAGGGGATTTAAGTTTGAACACATAAGAGTTTAAAAAAATAATTATTAAAAGGCGAATTTTGAAAAGGAGTTACAGTTCTACAAATACTTGAGAATATAAAAAGGAGGGTGTCCTAGGTTTATTTATAATATATATCACATCAATGTGATATCCGGTATAACACTCCTCAAAATAAGGGATACATGTGGTATTAGCGCACCGGTCATCATATCCATATCTACCCTTCCCACTTCGTTAAGGTATTAAAGTGCAGATTGGTCTCGACCTCTATTGCATGCTATTACCCGTCCCATTCCTATCAGTACCGGAGGGATTTAGGACTACTATTCCTATAAGAGGGAGGATTTTAGGCTAACTCTTGATTTTTAACGGTAAAAAGACTATGGCGATATACAAAACACGTAGGACTCCATATTAGGGGAAACATATAAACCACTAAGAGGCTCATATATACCTCTTCAAATAAAGCACATTAATAGCATGACTTAAACACATTTAGGATCAGAATTTAAAGGTACTAGTGCGGGGTGCTTTAGTTGTTGAAGCAGACCAATTTATTATATAACTCAGATAAGAAGTCTGAATCAGGCCTGCGTGATGGTTGTAGCAGTGCTAATTAAACAAAGGCGAGTTCAGTTTTATCAAGCAATTACCTAAGGCTTGCCTGAGTGTCTATTGGTGATGTCCTATAAGCATGATATCTATTACTGATTAAGAAGGCAACAAAACAGTGGTTAATTTAAAAACAGGCGATTTGGATCCTATAGGCATGCTTTCTAAACCGTATTAATAAAAGGAGTAGGTAGCCTAAACTTGTTCAGAACAGTACGAGTCAACCTAATTTTTTAACTAAACTGGTTTTAGATCCTATAGAAATGATCTCTATTATCGGCTGATTTTAATTACTACAGACATGGTATCTATGTATTGAAGGCTGATTTTGATCCTATAAGCATGGTATCTAATTGAACATGAAATGAAACAGGTAGCACTTATTTGATTCAAGTGAAATTCCTATAGGCATGATTTCTATTAAAATGAATTTTAATCGTATTATGTGAAAGTAAAGCATGCAGAACTTGAATTAAAGTAGAGCAAATCCTATAGGCATGGTGTCTAAGTGTAGAAGCATGCAGAACTTGAATTAGAACAGAACATATCCTATAGGCAAGTTCTCTACCCTTCTAATAGCTAAAACATGCATAATTACCCCATCCCCTTTCACTAGACAACCCCAATATTTGTTACAAAATTACAGACCAAAAACTGAATTACATTCGAAATGTGTAAACTAAGAAGTTACAACCATAGGAAGCCTGATCCTGACTTTCTCTCTGAGTTATAAAATAAACCACCTCAAATGCCACTTAATTCAAAGACTTTCTCAGACCTGGGTGTGTTAAAGTCCCCTAAGGGTCTCAAGGGACCCCGGGCAGTGCTTACACCCAAGTTTGCATAGCCAAATAGAGATGAGTGTAGTATGGAAGGTCCAACCCTTATGTTTCCAAGTTCTAAGGGAGCTCAAGGGTCCCAAGGCAAGGATCACACAAGAGGGGCAAAACCTAGGTTCTAAGAATATAGTGGAAATGCAGAACACATAGATTTATTTAAAACTGGATTGAGAATAATAAGTGGTAAGGGTGATTTGAAAATAGTGGTAATAAAATTCAAACTACACAGAATCAGCAGTTACACAAAGGGGTCAGGGGTTTAGGGATTACATTGCCCGAAGCATATGACCCCAGAAAGGGTCAGATTTGGTCATGTACAGCAATAGATGATGCTGGCATGCCCACAAACCAGCTAGAGAACATAAACACATAGGGGGATATGGGGGGTTTGGGATTCATAAATCAGCAAATCACACAACAAGTGACTGATATAGTGCATATATAAGGGAAAACACTAATTTAGAAGGGGAGGGGAGCAAATTACAACATACTTAGTAATGAAACTTGATTGCATAAATATAAGTAGAAGAAGGCAAGGGTGAACGAAACTAAAATAGCTAAAGAAACATGTTGTTGTTGATGCTTGAAGATTAACTAGGAAATACCGGTAGAGAAACAAAGTGCAAGAAGGAAAAGTAAGCAAAAATTCCACAGTCTAGCCTTTGCTTTCAGCCGGATAGACAAAGCAGTAGCACAAGTAGTAGTAGAGAAAGAGAGAAAGTTTTGAGTGTAAGTGTGTGTTCTTGAACTCAATTGTTCGTGTCTTTGAAAGAAAAGAGGGTGGGTATTCATAGTTTTTAAAACAGGTGAAGAATAAGGTAATTAGTAAAGTCTAAACACAAACACAGA
This sequence comes from Nicotiana tabacum, assembly GCF_000715075.1. NCBI lineage: Eukaryota > Viridiplantae > Streptophyta > Magnoliopsida > Solanales > Solanaceae > Nicotiana > Nicotiana tabacum. The sequence continues at coordinate 36,189,073 of NC_134082.1, forward strand.
AACAATCACAAGTGAGAATCAATTACCACAAGTGATTCCCTTTAATTAAGGAATCATTGTTTAACGGGTAGTAGCATGTCTACTTAAGGAAATAAAATCAGTTTGAGACAGATTGATTATTGCCATAAAAGAGGCAGTAAAAGTATGAAGCAAACAATCAAGTCAAAGTACAAAACATACTTAATTTGGGAAAGGATTCAGCAAGGTAAAACATCATAGTGAAGGAAAAGGAATCAAATAATTTTAAAGAGGCGAGTGAAATTAGGGTTCATAAAAGAAAAGCTTCTGTAATCAGTCACAAATTCGAGATCAATCAAGGAAGAAACTTCAACATATAAATAGAGAAAACATGAATATCAGACATGCGAGGCCAAACATACTGGCAAAAGAGATAGCACAAACATACAGTAGTGGCAGAAATAAGCTAGGATTCAATAGTGAACAGAGTCAAGTAGTCGGGGGTCACACGTATTAGCCAAAGCGAAGAAGAGAGTCAAAAACAAGTAAAGGTCTCACAGTAACATGTAAGAAAACCTTTTGAGAAGTTAGGGTTTCAACAATAGTGGAGTTAAAAAGATAGTAAAACTCACAATCAGATAAGTCACATAAAGAAAAGAGAGTCTGAAACTAGGAACCTTTAATCGAGTCAAGTATACATTCAAACAAGCAGTCTCAGACCAGAAGACCTAGGGTTTTCCACAATAATTGAGTTTAAAAGATAATACAACTCAGAATCAAATAAGTCAAATAAGAACGAAGAACTTAATCAAACAAGTACACATTTAAACAAATAATTTTAGAACTCGGATAAGACTAAAATGAACTAGGGTTTTAAACATGCTAACTCAAGTAGAAGGAAAGCATAAACAGGTAACATATCAAAATCATGTAACAACACCAAAATCAGGGAAGAGATCTTTAAAAGAGAGGTTAAGAGAAACCCTAATCGGAAAATGAAGGTCATTTTGAAAGACTAGTTTGAAGAACCTTCGAGAAAGCATTTAAGAAATTCATAGTAAGTACAAATCTAAGATAGATCTGAAAGAAAATTCAAAGACCTTAAAGGTTAGGGTTTCGAAAAACCCAGAAAAGTTGAGAAAGACCTTGAAAGTTACCGATCTAACAAGGAAAGTCAAAGACCTACCTTGAAAGGCCATGAATGGCTAGAGAAAGGCCATGAACAGAAGTCGAGCAAGGACTGGACCAGATCCTTTCAAGGTTTGGCCATGAAACCACAGAAACAAACATCCAGGAGCTATAGTAGGTTGATACACATCTCAAATGACCATGAGCGGCCATGGATTAGGCAGGGGTTGAGGTAGATTAGGGCGGGATTAGATGGCGGCGGCTAGGATTCATGAGGTATTTCAGAGAGAGTTTAGAGAGAAGGGGGATTCAAGGGCGGCATTTGGTGAAGAATGAGATAGGGTAAGGGGTCGTTTAAGGTTAAAAATGGTAAGGGGGAATGGTGGCCGTTGATCTAAATGATCAACGGCCTAGATTTAAAAAGGTAGGTGGGGAATCCGGGTTTAGGTTGGTTTAATTGGGTTGTGGTCGGGTTTAATTGAAATTGGGCCAGGGAATTGGGTCTGATTTGAGGTTTAATTTAGGATAGAATTTAAATACCAATGGGCTTTTATTTAAATAGCCAATTTTCTCCTTTTTAAATCATAAAAAATAGTAAATAAATTTCAGAAAATAAATTGAAAGCACTAAAATGATTTATAACATATAATTATCAATTTAAAAATACATGACTTAATTTTATGAATATAAAATATGATTGAATCTTAAAAGGGCTAATATTGCAATTATATGCAATATAGCTTAAAATCATTAATAAATTTGTAAAAATATGCAAAAATTAATTTAGCTATATTTTAGTATAAATATAAAAGCACAATAAATGAATTACCAAAATAATAATTTTAGAAATAATTATTGAGTTTTTTATGAATAAAAGAGAGAAATAAATTGATTTGAAAACCTTTAAAAAATTATGGAAAATATAATAAGACATTTGGATATGCTTACATATGCACATATATGCTATTTTGAAGGTATTTTGCATATTAAAAATATATAGAGAAAAACTGGGTATCAACAGTATTCTTAGTTACTCTTAGAAGAGCTTATGACTTCGTACTAGCGATTTTTGGGATATTGTATATCTATTGATGGTTGTTGTTTATGTATGGGAATTTCTTGTTCATGTTTAATGGTAAGATGGCTTAAATCTGTTAATAATTTAGTATGTGTTAGGCTGACCTAGTCTTAGAGGCTAGGTGCCATCACGACATCCGAATGTGGGAATTTGGGGTCGTAACACTTTGGCTTCATGAGTTGTCCCTGTGGATATGAGATATTGTTATTATTAGAACACGAGTTTTACATGCAGCACGCCAGTTGTCCGTGTGGATCTGGGAAATTGATATTATTGGCACGTGAGTTGTCCTTGAGGTTGTGATCTACTACACGAAAATGACTTATTAGTGACCAACTTTTAGCGACAGAGTTAAAATTCTGTCCCTAAAAGTACTCCTACTGGGCAAGATATGCCATGTGTAAATAATTCGTGATTTGGGACTCCTGAATTGTGGTAGTTTAGGTATAGTACTTCAGGGTGATTTTTGTTGTAATTCCTGGGGTGGAATGGTTTAATAATTAGAATGGTATAATGACACGGTCGGTCGTCTTAAGAATTAACAACCCGATCCCCTATTAATTGCTTTTCTCGTGTTTATTTCTACTATTTGATTTGCCGGGATGTTCAGTTTAGAGTTTCAGAGAGTTTTGTGACACTTAATCCCTAAATGAGAGCTTAAGTGTTGGAAATTTGATCGTAGTCAGAACAGTGTGAAGACAGGATCGGAATGGAAATTCGATGGTTCTGTTAGCTCCATTGGGTGATTTCGGTCTCTGGGGCGTGTTCGGATTGTGTTTTGGAGGTCTATAGCTAATTTAGGCTTGAAATGCCGAAAGGTTGAATTTTGAAGTTTCCAATTCGATAGTGAGATTTTGATCCGAGGGTCGGAATGGAATTCCGGAAGTTGGAGTAGCTCCGTAGTGTTTAATGTGATGTGCTTGCATAATTTTAGGCCATTCGGACGAGGTTTGATCGACTTTTTGATCGAAAGCGTAATTTGTGAGTTTTTGGAGTTCTTAGGCTTGAATTCGTTGTTTAATTGGTGTTTTGATGTTGATTTGAGCGTTCTGAAGATTCGAACAAGTTTGAATAATGTTTAAGGATTGGTTGGCATATTTGGTTGAGTTCCCGAGGGCCTCCAGTGTGTTTCAGATGTTCAATGGGTCATTTGGAACTTATAAATATTGTAGAAAATTGCAACAGCCCAGTTCCGGTTTCCTTCTTCGCGTTCGCGAGTGGGATATCGTGTTCGCAGAGAGGAGTTGGGGCTGGGAGGAGGTTAATACTTCACATTCGCGAAGTCTTTTCCACATTCGCGAAGAAGGGGGAGATCGTGAATCGCGTTCGTGACCAAGACATCGCGTTCACGATGAAGGAAGTTGGACCCAAGTGAAGTTGTGTTTCGCAAACGCGAGGGTCCTTCCTCAATTGCGAAGAAGGAAATACCTGGGCAGCATTAAACATTTCAAAATGAGGGTTTTGCCATTTTTTCAAAACTTAAGCTTGGGAGCTCGGATTTGAGTGAGGTTTTGAGGGATTTTCAGAGATATCGCTTGGGTAACGATTCTTAACTTCTTTTTGCTTGTAACCCATTAATCTAAGCATGAATTCATCATTTAAATTTGGAAATTATATGTAAATTGGGGGAAAGTTCTTAGACCAAAAATTCGAGTTTTGATTGGGGATTTGACATTGGATTGAGATATTTTTGGTACGGCTAGACTCGTGAGAGTATGAGGATTCTGAAAATGTAAATTTTACCCGATTCTGAGATGCGGGTCTGAGGGGCATTTTGGTCCTTTTACCTAATTTCACGTATTAGCTTAGAATTTATTTGTAGAATTAGATACTTGAAGTGTTATTTACATTATGCAATTGAATTTAATAGATTTGGGCCATTTGGAGTCGAGTACTCATGGCAAGAACATGGTTTTGAGTTTATTTAGAGCCGGTTCGAGCTAAGTGGCTTGCCTAACCTTTTGTGGGGGACCTTCCCCTTGGGATTTGGTATATTTGGTAATTGAAATGCCTTGTACGTGAGGTGACGAGTGTGCACTTGTGCTAATTGTTGAAAATCCGGTTTTCATTAAGTAATTACTAGTATGTTTCCTTTCGTACTTTCATTACTTGCACTATTAAGCCTATTGTTAGCTTAGGAAAGCATGTCTAAGTGAAATTTGCCATTTCTGAATATTTTCCTGCTGCTGCTGTGTATTTACATTTGGACTACGGAAAGGGATTTCGATAGATCCTTGCGCACTATGAGTTGGACTACGGGACGGGATCCGATGAGATCCATTTGATATGTATATTTGGGACTACAGGACTGTATCCTAAGAGATCCCCGATTGTTATTTTGGTGCTGAACCGCATTTCCTTCTATGTTTACCTTGTCTCTGTAATAGTTGTTGTTTCCCCTTTATATCTTGTGTTTCTTTTATTGCTTTACTTATTCATACTGTTCTGTTCTACACTGTTGAACTTTATATTTTACTTAACCTCAGTAGGGCCATGACCTTCCTCGTCACTACCTGACCGAGGTTAGGCTTGGCACTTACTGAGTACCTTTGTGGTGTACCCATGCCCTTTCTATGCATGTTTTTCATGTGCAGATCCAGATACCTTAAACTAATCCGATCACCCTTGAGGCGAGGCGACTAATCCAGAGACTTCGAGGTATATCTGTCGCGTCTGCAGACTAAGGAGTCCCTTTCTACTCTCCCTATTGTATTAGCCCTTCTGTATTTCCTTTTCGTTGGTAGATATTCTGGAGTTAGACACTGGTAGACATTCCAAGGCTTGTGGATTATCGGTTTACAGGTTTTGGGAATATGTATTAGTTTTTGAGAGTTAATGTCGTGTGTGCCGAGCGACACTTTTATACGTTGTTTTATTAATCTATTTCTGTTTAAAATTGTTTTATTCCACAAATTGGTTGTTTTCCGCATTATTAGGCTTACCTAGTTAACTAGGTGCCGTCACGGTGGTTCACGGAGGCCAAACTGGGGTTGTGACAAGTTGGTGTCATAGTTCTAGGTTCATAGGAATCATGAGTCACAAGCCAGTTTATTAAAGTCTTGCTAATCGGTACAGAGACATCTGTACTTATCTACGAGAGGCTATGTAACTATTAGGAAAATTTCCACTACATTTGATTTCCTTGTCGTTCGATATTTTGACATAATAATTCTAAACTTCTGTCTTCTATTCTCTCACAGATGGTGAGGACACACGCTACCCGAGATGATCAGGCACCCGTGCCCCCTACTATAGCCGTCAGAGGTTGGGTCCAGGATAGAGGCCGAGGATGTGCACGCGGTGCAGCTAGAGCACCTACGTGAGCTACCACCGAGGTACCACCAGCAGTTCCAGCCGGAGTCCAGGCACCTGATACGCCTACTGCTACTACTACTCCAGCACTTCAGGAGACTCTGGCACAGTTCAAGAGCATGTACACCACTTTTGCTCAGGCAGGGTTGCTTCCCCTTACTGCAGCTACGTCTCAGGCCTAAGGACGGTCACAGACTCCCGCCTCCTGCACTCCTGAGTAGTGAGTGCATGTTGAGCATGTCCGTGAGATTATTCCTGTACAGCCTGCAGTCCGACATCAGCCCAAGGATAGGGCAGCGACTTTCAAGGATGAGCAACTGAGGCTTGAAATGTTCAAGAAGTACAAGCCTCCTGTATTCAGTGGTCTAGTATAGGATGATGCTATGGGATTTCTAGATGAGTGATACCACATTCTTCGTGCCATGGGTATATCAGGATCGAGCGGGGTTTCCTTCACTACCTTCCAGCTTCGAGGAGCTGCCTATGAGTGGTGGCGCACCTATGAGTTAGACAGTCCGAATGAGGCTGCTTCACTGACCTAGACTCAGTTTTCAGATCTATTCTTGAGAGAGCATGTTCCTTAGAGCCTCAGGGATGCATGGCATTCATAGTTTGAGCATTTGTGCCAGGGTGCTATGACCGTGTGAGCCCCTTTCCTCTCGAGGCCCTGCGTGGCTCATGCCGCTTATCCTCCCGAAAATTTTCTTTTGGTATTTGCGTAAGGTATAGCCGGAGCCTTGTTACCAGCAAATATTGTAACACTCTTCTATATCTCTAGAGGCTCCGTAGACAGGAAATGTGGGTTATGTACTTATGTATTTTGGGCAGTATAACTTGTAAACCACGCTAAGTAACTATGTATGTTATGGAAATCTCGTAAGAATGTGTTTAAATTTATAAATGGCTATTTCACTTGGTTAATGAGTAATGGAAACGTAGGGTATCACGTGGAATAGGAAAGGCACCCAGGTCCGCTTGGCTGGGGGCTACCCGGTCGAGCGCCGGTCGCGCCCCTCAGGTTTTAAAGTGTTCTAGGATGTCTCGGAGCCGTGTCTAGTAGAGTCCTTCTTATCGGTGTTTTGTTGACCACATCTATAAGTTGGAGGCTACACGGGCATTTAGGAAATTACCTTCTTCTTTGTTACTCTATATCGTGCGGTGAAGTGAAAAGTGGAAGTATTTACATCTAACTCGTGCTCTGTTCCAAATTTTCAGTAATGGCACCTAAGAAGAGAGCTAGACTCGGCCTCGGGGCCAATGCCACCCCAAGTGTGGCTGTGAATCATGTACCTGATGTCGTAGGTGAGAGTGACTCCCCGGTCTTGAATCTGCCTGGCCCATCTATTCTAGATCCAAGTATTCTTGTTCCAGCTGCAGTAGAGGGTGCTACCATCCCTCCTGCTGATATTCCTGATCTTCATGCAATTCCAGTTTCCGGTCCCGGGGTTTCTGATGGGGACCTTAGATGAGCCATCCATATGTTAACCCAGTTAGTAGCCGCTCAAACCTAGAGATCTCATGATGCCCCTACGTCCCCCAGTGAACAGGGAGATTCCGCCAGCTCTAGAGTCAACCAGTTTCTACAGTTGGCCCTTCTAGAGTTCACGGGCACAGACCCAGAGGCCGATCCGTAGGATTTCCTTGATGAAATGTATAAGACCCTTCGAGTGATGAAGGCTACAGAGACGGAAGGGGTTGAGTTGGCTTCATACAGGTTCAGGGAAGCAGCGTATTCGTGGTTCGAGATGTGGGAGGATTCCCGTGGGGAGGGAGGACCTCCGGCTAGATGGGATGAGTTTGTAGATGCATTCATGGACTACTTCTTGCCTACTGAGACAATGGCGGCCCATGCCACAGAGTTTGAAGTCCTCAAGCAGGGCAGTATGAGTGTTTGGGAGTACCACATGGAGTTTGTGAGGTTGTCCAAGTATGCTCCTCAGTTATTGTCGACCATGGATGCTCGAGTTTGGCGATTCGTTCAGGGTCTTAGTCCTTTGGTGGTGAATGAGGCTGCTACAGCGGCCTTACACTCAGATATGAATTATGGGAAGATTATGGGGTTCTCTCAGGCCACAGAGGCTAGGAAGTTGAAAATACGGGCAGAAAGGGAGAGTAGCAGCAGGGCCCGATCAGCAGGTCACTCAGGGAGACCAGTTCCGGGGAGAGGGCCATCAGGGCCATCCTAGTCATATGCCCAGTCCTCAGCAAGCGCACCGCCATTTGTGCACAGTTATCAGTAAAATAGTCACTTGAGATTAGGTTCAGACAGTAGGAGACCCCATCATTCTGATCGTCCAGGAGGGAGATCATAATAGCAGGGGAGGGATTCATGCCCCAAGTGTGGGAGGTTCCATTCCGAGACTTGTTATTTGGATATTCCGGTGTGTTATAGATGCGGGGTAAGAGGTCATATCCAGCGGGACTGCCGTGGGCCCAATCAGGGCATGGGTAGGGGATTTGCTCAGTCATCCGGTTCTTCCGCTGCCACATCATCCATGCGTCCTCCAACCCCAGTAGGGCGCGGTGTAGTTAGGGGTGGAGCTCGTGGTAGAGGTGTACCCAGCCGATTTTACACCTTGAGTGGTCGCCAGAGTGCAGAGGCCTCCCCAGATGTTACTACAGGTATCTTGTCTATTCAAGCCATTTATTGTTATGCTCTTATTGATCCGGGGTCCTCTTTGTATTATGTCACCCCATTAATTGCTTCAAGTTTTGGGGTAGAACCCGAACAACTTCATGAGTCGTTCTCTGTATCGACTCCGGTTGGTGATTCTATTACAGCCACGCGAGTTTATAGGAATTGTGTTGTCATGGTATGTGGTCGTGCTACAACAGCCGATCTTATTGAGCTTGAAATGGTGGATTTTGATGTGATTTTGGGAATGGACTGGCTTTATTCATGCTCTGCTAAACTTGACTGCCGAACAAGAGTCATGAGGCTTGAGTTCCCTAATGAGCCGGTTATTGAGTTTAAGGGAAATGGTGTGGTACCGAAAGGTAGGTTTATTTCCTACCTTAAGGCTTCGAAGATGATTAGGAAGGGGTGTATCTACCATTTGGTCCGGGTGGCGGACACCACTTCAGAAGTGTCTGTCCCCGAGTCCGTGCTAGTTGTGAATGAGTTTCTTAAAGTATTTCCGGACGAGCTTCCAGGGATCCCGCCAGATAGGGAGATTGATTTCGGGATTGATGTATTGCTAGATACGCGGCCGATATCTATTCCACCATAGTATGGTGCCAGCAGAGTTAAGGGAGTTAAAGGAACAACTGAAGGATTTATTAAAAAAGGGGTTCATATGGCCAAGTGTGTCACCGTGGGGTGCCCCGTTTCTTTTTGTCAGAAAGAAAGATGGGTCGCTCCGGATGTGTATTGATTTTCGGCATCTTAACAAGGTCACCATCAAGAATAAATATCCTTTCCTTGGATAGATGATTTGTTCGACCTATTGCAAGGTGCGAGGTTCTTTTCCAAAATTGATCTACGGTCCGGGTATCACCAATTGAAGATCAGAGAACAGGATATTCCTAAGACCGCTTTCAGAACTCGCTATGGTCACTTTGAATTCTTGGTCATGTCTTTTGGGCTAACCAACGCCCCGACAGCTTTCATGGATCTTATGAATCGGGTCTTCAAGCCATTTCTAGACTCCTTTGTGATTGTTTTCATTTATGACATCCTTGTTTATTCGCGGAGCCGGGAGGATCATGCCGATCACTTTAGGGCAGTTCTGCAGACCCTTTATCAACACCAGTTGTATGCTAAATTTTCAAAATGTGAATTTTGGTTGGAGTCCGTTACCTTTCTGGGCCATGTTGTTTCCAGTGAAGGGATTCAGGTGGATCCTCAGAAGATTGCAATAGTAAAAAATTGGCCTAGACCCACGACCCCGACGGAGATCCGTAGCTTCTTGGGTTTAGCGGGGTATTATCGGAGGTTTGTGGAGGGATTCTCTACCCTCGCCTTCCCTTTGACTAAGTTGACGCAGAAAGCAGTTAAGTTCCAATGGCCCGACGCTTGTGAGAAAAGTTTTCAGGAATTGAAGTCGAGATTGACCTCGGCGCCGATATTGACCTTGCCGGAAGGAACGAAAGGATTTGTGGTTTATTGCGATGCCTCCAGGGTCGGTTTGGGGTGTGTGTTGATGCAACATGGGAAGGTTATAACGTATGTTTCAAGGCAACTCATGAATCACAAAAAGAATTATCCGACGCATGATTTGGAGCTTGCGGCAGTTGTATTTGCCTTGAAAATATGGCGGCATTATCTTTATGGGGTCCATGTGGATGTGTTTTCGGACCACAAGAGTCTCCAATATTTGTTCAAGCAGAAGGAGTTGAATTTAAGGCAGCGGCGGTGGTTAGAATTGATCAAGGATTATGATATGGATATTTTATACCATCCAGGGAAGGCGAATGTGGTGGCCGATGCTCTCAGTCGGAAGTCCATGGGTAGTTTGGCTCATTTGGGAGCGGATCAGAGGCCTTTGGCTCGGGAGGTTTATCAATTGGCCAGTATGGGGGTTCATATTCCGACCTCAGACGAGGATAAGGTTATGGTGCGTAATGGAGCAGAATCGTCACTGGTAGCGGAAGTCAAGGAAAAGCAGCTCATTGATCCAGCATTAGCACAGATGAAGGAGGCAGTATTGAATAACAAGACTTCGACATTTTCACTCATTGGTGAGGATGGTGTATTACGATGTCAAGGTAGGCTATGTGTTCCCGATGTGGATAATCTTCGAGGGAGGGTAATGGCGGAGGCTCATAATTTCAGGTATTCTGTGCACCTAGGTTCTACGAAAATGTACCATGACCTCAAGGAAATTTATTGGTGGAACGGTATGAAGAGGGGTGTGGCGGACTTTGTATCTAAATGTCCGAATTGTCAGCAAGTAAAAGTTGAGCACCAGCGGCCTGGTGGGTTAACTCAGCTTATGGAAATACCAATGTGGAAATGGGAGATGATCAACATGGATTTCGTGGTAGGGTTACCTCGCACTCAGCGCAAGTTCGACTCAATTTGGGTAATAGCGGATCGACTCACCAAATCAGAACACTTCTTGCCAGTCAATTCCACGGATACTGCGGAACAATATGCTCAATTATATATCAAGGAAATAGTAAGGCTTCATGGCACTCCACTTTCTATTATCTCAGATCGAGGGGCCCAGTTCACAGCTAATTTTTGGAAGAAATTTCAGCAAGGTTTGGGTACTCAGGTGAATCTCAGCACGGCTTTCCATCCGCAGACTGATGGTCAAGCAGAGCGGACTATCCAGACGCTTGAAGATATGTTACGGTCTTGTGTCTTGGATTTCAAAGGTAATTGGGATGATCACTTGCCACTTATAGAATTTGCTTACAATAACAACTTTCATGTTAGCATTCAGATGGCCCCATTTGAGGCATTGTACGGGAGGAGATGTAGGTCTCCGATTGGATTGTTCGAAGTGGGTGAAGCAGAATTGTTAGGGCCATATCTCGTGCACCAGGCTATGGAAAAAGATAAAATCATTCAGGAAAGGCTGAAAGCTGCTCAGAGTCGCCAGAAATCTTATGCGGACATTCGTCGAAGAAAATTGGAATTCAAAGTAGATGATTGGATGTTCTTGAAGGTATCTCCTATGAAGGGAGTCATGCAATTTGGGAAGAAAGGGAAGTTGAGTCCTAGATATGTCGGGCCGTATCGGGTCACTCAAAGGATAGGGCAGGTGGCCTATAGATAGGAATTGCCCCCTGAAATGGCATTAGTGCACCCGGTGTCTATGTTAAAGAAAGTGGTTGGAGACCCATCCACCATCGTGCCAATCGAGGCTATCGAGGTCAATGAAAAGTTATCATATGATGAAATTCCGGTCGCTATTCTTGATAGGCAAGTCCGCAAATTGAGAAACAAGGAAGTTGCTTCAGTTAAAGTGCTATGGCAAAGTCAACAAGTCGAGGAAGCCACGTGGGAAGCGGAAAGTGAAATGAAAGAAAAATATCCCCATCTGTTTGAACAAGTCTAGTAGTGATTGTGCGAACTCTTGTCTCTAAGTAAACTGATGTTGTGTTCAATCTGGTGCAAAGTCACCCCATATTTTTCCCTAAAATGCTTTACTATTGTAACTCCTCAAGTTGTGCAAGAATTATATTTGTTGTGATTAATTGGTCATGCGCAAGCCCCTTTTTGGTAAATGAAAGTTTTGTGAGAACTCATGTGATAAGTGAATTATTAAAGGCAGTGTAGATTAGTAATGATTAATTGGAATATGTATAGTGTATTGGAGTGGTTGAACTGTATGGAACTCATTGAAGTGGCCAAATTATGTGCAGGTGTTGAGGTAATGAATTGTATACCAGTTGTAGGGATAATAGGGATAGCGTAATGGTGCTTGGAAATAATGTTTTGGGGGCTCTCTGACAGGTAGATAAGTCTAATTACAAAGGGAACTCTGGCAAAAAAAAATTTTCTTCAAAAATTGGGAGTTTGCATATCATGTTTTCAAAACCAACCGATTTCCAAAATCCTCATTCGAGGACGAATGATTTAAAGTGGGGGAGGATGTAAGGCCCCGTGGAAACTTGTACTCAAAATCGGGTAGCTCGTGGTGCCAAGTCCCGAATATATGTTCGGAATGTGTAAAATTAAGCGAGCCGCGGTTCAGAACCTTTTGGTACTGATCTATGCTATAAAAAGTCAAGAAATACTGTTTTCCAGAAAATGCGATTCTGTGTCGAGAGTGCGGTCGCATATCAGGTATGCGGACAGCATAATCGTCGTAAAGTGAGTCAGTGTGTTGGTCGAATTGGAGGTTAAATATGCGGTCCAATATGCGATCGCATAACGGATATGCGGACCACAAAGTCGTCACATATTTCCCTTGGGATTTTGTAAGGGGCAGTTCTGCGGTGCACTATGCGACCGCATAATGGGTATGCGGACCTCATTTCTGCCGCATATCCAGGCAGTGTGTTCAGATTTTGGGAGAACTTTTGCGGTCCATTCTGCGGAACGAATTTCCACTCTGCGATTGCAAAGTGCGATCGCATACCTAACTCGGGCTCCTATTTTTCTAAATTTTAAATCCGACCCCTTCTTCAATAAAACACCCCAACCCCTTATTTTAACATATTTTCTGAACAAACCTAGAGAGAGGTGAGAGCATTTGAGAGAGAGAAGAAGGAACCCAACATTTAAATCATCCAAATCTTGCATCAATCCTCAAGAATCAAAGAACCCAATCATAAGTTCTTCATCTAAGAGGTAAGGTTCTATACCCTATACTTTAATTTCAAGTTTGTAGTATAAGATGAGTTATTGAGGTATTATTCTTGGGTGTATTAGTATTATGTATACATACATGTACAACTTCGGTTTATGGGAAGATTATTGAACATAAATAAGTAAAGATTGGGTTAGGGATTGAAGGAAATCTTGTAAAAGAGATTAGAAATCAAGAAGCTCAACTAGTATTTGATAAAATGCTCAAATGAGCTAGAATTATGAATATCTTCCTAATTTGTGTTCAATTTTGTTATATCTCGAAGTAGATGGGCATGGCCAGAATTTCCGGAACATTGTAGTAACTTAAGGAAAAGCTCTTTGAGGTATGTATGGCTAACTTTAACTCTTGTAGAATACCCTTGTTATGACGAGCATACGGTATGTGTACCTTTTATGAAATATGTGAATTTATTGACTTAGTTGATTTCCATACCACCAAGTTATATGCGATTGTGAGAAGTGATTTGATGTGCCTATCTTATTATGTGCAAAGTTTGTAAATGCTTGAGGATGTCGACATGGAAGTATGTGTTAACGGATGAAAGAACTTTAATGTGTCCAAACATGGGAATGTGTATAGTGGCGTAAATAAATGGCAACAAACCAAGTGTGTGCATGTGAATATGGTTATGGGGTAAGAGCTGTGTAACAAATTATAGAAAAGAAATCATAATTGATGCAATTGAAACAACGACGGTAATATCATCTGTGACTTGTTGTGGGCAATTATCATTGTGACTTGAATTGTATACGGGTTATTGTATATGATGGAATTGGTATTGATGTTTATAAAAATTCTTGTGAATTGTTGTTGTTGTGAAATGATATTCTGGATGACCTGAAGCCATGTGATTGAACTGTGAACTACTGTTGTTGTGTGAAATGTAATTGTCCAGTAGGATCGGGTTGCGCGCCACAACACGAAGTTATAAGGTGCGGGTTGTGGTGATAAGGGTGGCCGAGGTAATAAGGGTGGAAAAGTGATCGAAATCACTATTGAAATAAAAATATGTGAAAGTTGTGAAATCATTGATGTGATATAATAATGTTGAAAGGGGAAAAGGAGAGATTGTGGAGTTTGTTTGGCTTTGGTTGTTCCCTTCATGTGCATTTGATTGTTGATTCTATTACTGTTTGTTATCTGTGTATTTCTTGATTTTACTTGGGGTAAAGTTGGTTCATACATACCAGTACAATTCAAATGTACTAACGTCCCTTTTGTCGGGGGAGCTACATTCGTGTTATGATTGTAGGTGGTTCCATAACAGGTACTCCAGCCCACCGACAATAGCACTCCTTCACCTCCCGTCTGCTGAATTGGTGAGCCCCTTTCCTCTCAGGGCCCTGCGTGGCTCATGCCGCTTATCCTCCCAAAAATTTTATTTTGGTATTTGCGTAAGGTATAGCCGGAGCCTTGTTACCGGCAAGTATTGTAACACTCTTCTTTTTCTCTAGAGGCTCTGTAGACAGGAAATGTGGGTTATGTACTTATGTATTTTGGGCAGTATAACTTGTAAACCACGCTAAGTAACTATGTATGTTATGTAAATCTCGTAAGAATGTGTTTAAATTTATAAATGGCTATTTTACTTGGTTAATGGGTAATGGAAACGCAGGGTATCACGTGGAATAGGAAAGGCACCCAGGTCCGCTTGGCTAGGGGATACCCGATCGAGCGCTGGTCTCGCCCCTCGATTTTTGGGGCGTGAAACATGCCAAAACCGTGATGTTGGCTATGCCAGGTGTACCGTCTGTTGAGTGGAGGGGTACTTTAGATCACACTCCCTGTAGAGTTATTTCTTTCCTTATATCTCAGCGTATGGTTGAGAAGGGGTATGATGCATATTTAGCTTATGTGAGAGATGTCAGTATTGATACCCCTTCAGTTGATTCAGTCCTAGTAGTACGGGATTTTCCTGATGTGTTTCCAACTGATCTTCCGGGCATGCCGCCCGATAGAGATATTGATTTTGGCATTGATCTGTTGCTGGGCACTCAGCCCAGTTCTATTCCTCTGTATTATATGGCTCCTCCTGAGTTGAATTAGTTGAACTCAGTAAATACGTATCGAGGGTCCTTCCTCATTTGCGAAGAAGGAAATACCTAGGCAGTATTAGGCATTTCAAAAACAATGATTTGGTCATTTTTATCAAAACTTAAGCTTGGGAGCTCGGATTTGAGCGAGGTTTTGAGGGATTTTTAGAGATATCGCTTGGGTAACGATTCTTAACTCCTTTTTGCTTGTAACCCATTAATCTAAACATGAATTCATCATTTAATTTCAGTAATTATATGAAAATTGGGGGAAGTTCTTAGACCAAAAATTCAAGTTTTGATTGGGGGATTTGACATTGGATTTGGATAATTTTGGATGGTTAGACTCTTGAGAGTACGGGGATTCTTAAAATGTAAATTTTACCCGATTTCGAGATGTGGATTTGAGGGGCATTTTGGTTATTTTACCTAATTTCTCGTATTAGCTTAGAATATATTTGTAGAATTAGTTACTTGAAGTGTTATTTACATTATTCAATTGAATTGAATAGATTTGGGTCATTTAAAGTCGAGTACTCGTGGCAAGAACGTGGTTTTGGGTTGATTTAGAGTCGTTCGAGGTAAGTGGATTGCCTAACCTTGTGTGTGGGACCTTCCTCTTAGGACTTGGTATATTTGGTAATTGAAATGCTTTGTACATGAGGTGACGAGTGCGTACTTGTGCTAATTGTTGGAAATCCATTTTTCACTAAGTAATTACTTGTGACGACCCGGCCGGTCGTTTTAAGAATTTTCGCCTCGATCTCCTATTAACTGCTTTCCCCGAGTTTGTTTCTGCTATTTTTATTTGTCGGGATGTTCGATTTTGAGTTTCAGAGAGTTTTGGGACACTTTGTCCCTAAATGAGTGCTTAAGTGTTGGAAAGTTGACCGTAGTCAGAACAGTGTGAAGACGGCTTCAGAATAGAAATCTGATGGTTCCGTTAACTCCGTTGGGTGATTTTGGGCTTAGGGGTGTATTCGGATTGTGTTTTGGAGGTCCATAGCTAATATAGGCTCGAAATACCGAAAGTTGAATTTTTGAAGTTTCCGGTTCGATAGTGAGATTTTGATCCGAGGGTCGGAATGGAACTCCGGATGTTGGAGTAGCTCTGTGATAACGTCCAAATCCACTACTAAAATGTAAATGGACACGGTCGCATACAATATAATTTACGCAACTATGAGTCGGGGTCGAATCCCACAGAGAACAATATGTAGGCGATTAGGAATGTAAAAGAATTATCATTTATCGCGCAATGCCAAACACTTAGATTTTGGTTTAGAAAATATTTTATATCTAAATGCGGAAATGTAAACTAACTTAGAAAGCAAGTAAAATGATCAATGGCTACAAGTATGGTTGCATCGGGAATTACACTCAAGTAACGATCCAATGTATTTCATGATTTTACAAATATGAGCAAGTTTATGTTAATTAGCCATAGATAAGAATTCTTACTTAGCTTCTTCCGAAGACTAACAAGACTTCCTAATTGAATTATCTCTATAACAATGAAGAGATTAAGCACACCCGGAATGGCTACAAGTAGTTCAATCCTATCCCTAGGTAGAATCTATAAAATGAGGGATAACGCCTCAAGTTCTTGTTAATTAATCTTTCTCAACCCCAAATTATCTTTTCCAAAATCAATTCGGAGTTAATGTGAGAGTCCTAGGGATTAGATAATCCCTTTGGAAACATTAAAGGACAAGAATATTTAAAGTAACAATAACTCACTTCATAATAGGATAAAAATCATTCAATACATAAGCATAACGAGGTATTTAATCCACACTTTAAGCAAGAATATTTCCATAAACAAGATTCAAGTTTTGGAAATAAATAGTACACACTTAAATATTCAATACAAAGCAAGGAAATAAAAAAATAAACATAAATGGGTAAGAAATCCTTAACCACAAGCTTGAAATCTTCAAAACCCAAGTGTGTGCGCAAAACCCTAGCTTCAAGACTTATTCTCTCAAGTATTGGGAATTGAAAATAAGCCCAAAGATATGCTAAAGATTTTCTAGGTTATGTATTAAATAGCTTGAGGGACGACTGTGTGAAATTCCAAAACTGTCTAGGATTTCCTCAATGCATTCGCAATAGTACAACCACGATTGCAGAGAATAAATTCTCCCAGTTATGCGATCGCATACGGCCTTCTGCGTTAGCACAGGTCTGTTGACCAGCCGTTGTCCAGGCTTCCTTCTTTGCGTTCTCACCTATTCACCCGCGTTCGTAGTGTTTTACTATTATTGACTTATGCGATCGCATAGTGTAATCGCTGGTAGTGGTCCATTTTTCCATTTTAGCTCCTTTTTGCTTTATTTTCACTTAGTTTCCTCACCATTACTTCTAAATCACATACAACCTGTAAAATAAAAGTAAATGACATTAAATACATGATTTTATCACTCAAACATAGTAAAAGTATAGGTTTAAAGACAAGATAAGTTGGTAAAATACCAACTTATCACTCCGCAGTGTTGAATGTGACATGTGTGCAAAATTTCAGGTCATTCGGATGAGGTTTGATAGACCTTTTGATCGAAAGCGTGTTTTTAGAGTTTTTGGAGTTCTTAGGCCTGAATGCAATGAAAAATAGGTGTTTTTATGTTGTTTTGAGAATTCCAAAGGTTGGAGCAAGTTTGAATGAAGTTATGGGATATGTTGGTAGGTTTGGTTGAGGTCCCGGGGCCTCGGGTGTATTTCGGATGGTCAATGGACCATTTTTGAACTTGGGAAAGACTGCAGACTTTTTGCTGTTGTGTTGTAGAGAAACCATTCATCGCGTTCGCGAGAGAGTCTCGCGTTCGCGTAGAACATCTGGGTGAAGCAGCTGAATTATGCTTCGCGTTCGCAAAGGTATGGACTGTCACGCTCCCAGTTTTCCTGGCAGAATTGGGTTTATGACATTTGGAGGGACAACTCATTCCTTATGGGAATTGGGTTTGATTTGAAGAGTCGCCACCTAATGATTAGGGTGCATTAGGACACCAAGAGGGTTTGATTTGAGTAACCAGAGATTGGGTAAGGGCTTGAAATTATTCCAAGGGGAAGGTGTTAAGCACCCCTCAGAATCCACTAGTGTGGTTCCCAGCTAGACAATTATTGTGAGTTTAGGGTACAATTAATATGTAGACAAATAAAGCTCAAATAGGAGGGGATTTCACATATAAAGGTTTGAAAATAGACAAAGTTTAAAAGAGCAATTTGAGAAAGCGGATTCTAGAATGAAAATGTTAAAGAAATTAGAGTAAAGGAAAGGGGGGGGGGTCCTAGGTTTACTAATAATATGGATCACCCCACACAACGTCCGGTAATCACTCCTCAATGAGGGGCTACACGTGATGTTATCGCGTGGTCATCATATCCATATCTACCTTTTCCACCCTGCTAAGGTATTTAAAGCGCGGGTTGGTCTTGTTTAGTTATTGCATACTATTACCCGTCCCAATCCTATCAGTACCAAAGGCATTTAGGACTACTAATCCTAAAGGGAGGGATATTGGGCTTATTTGTAGTTTCAAATGTAAAAACTCTAAGGAGACATACAAAACACGTATTGCAAGTTGAGGAAAAGCACATAACAAGCAGAGGCTCAGATATACCTCCTTGAACAAAGAAGAACGTAATCAACATGACTTACACATAGTGTTTAGGTCTGATTATTATAGATGAAGAAGGACGGTTACTGAGGCAATTTTAGTTTATTACATAACTCAGATAAGAAGTTCAAATTAGGCCTGCCTGCTGGTTGTAATAATTAACAGAAACAGTATCAGCTTATAATTTTACCCTAAGGCTTGCCTAAGCATTGGACAAGGATCATATAGGCATAATATCTACTGGATTCGGAAAAGCAATGAAATAGTAGGGTCTGAAACATACTGGTTAAACTCGCTAAATAAGGGTAATAAGATTGTTAAAAGAGAGGCAAGCCTTAATGAATTGGTTACAAGTTCTGCAACTGAGGGTACCCATTATTACCAATTTTAGCTCTATACGTGAATGAATCCGCTAAGCGTTGGACAAAGATCCTATAGGCATGCTTTCTACGCGTTGTTGATTTTGAACCTTGTAGACATGGTGTAAAAATGCAGAAAACCTTATTGGCATAGTATCTAAATGCATAAGACTGGTTTTAATCCTACAAATATGGTATCTAGTTTGTAGAATTTTGCTTAAGGCCTATGCCATGGTATCTAGGTGTAATTGAATATGCAGAATTGAACAATCCTATGGGCATGACTTCTATATGTATTTGAATATGCGGAATTCAAAATACCTATAGACATGATTTCTATATGAGAATTGGATATTCAGAATGACCTATAGGCATGATGTCTATATGAATTTGAGTATGCATAATTCAAAATACCTATAGACATGGTATCTATGCGAGAATTGGGATATGCATAATTCAAAATGACCTATAGGCATGATTTCTATATGCATTTGAATATGCAGAATTCAAAATACCTATGGTATCTACCCTTAGCATAAATAGTTACCCACCCTTTTCACTAACCATCACCAAGAGTTTATTACAAATTATTACAGCCCGGAATAAAATAAGAATGCATCAAAAAAATATAAATAAAAGTACAACTAGAGGAAGCCTGATTCTGACTTCCTCACTCAGTTATGAGGTAAACCAACTCCAAGAGATCATGATCCAAAGCCTTTCTCCCATTTGAGTCTGTCAAAGTTCCCCAAGAACCTCAATGGAACTCCGGGCAATGCTCACACCCAAATGTATTATTAGAATAGGGATAAGTGTTGTAAGGCCCCGTAAAATTTGGCGAAACAATATAGGATTTCGGGGTATGAGGTAGACTAATTATAATATTTTATGTGCTATAGATATGATGAATAGAATTACTAAACAAGTGTATGAGTCATATAATAAGTAAGGTGGGGTCCAAAGAGAGGCCTAAGTGTAATCCAAATGGGAAAATTTCATAATAGGCTAAGATTCCAAAGGTACTTCCACTAGTCTAGAATTTGAACGAGTATATATAAATATATATAAGGTATTAGTTGATTAATAACAGATCAAATTAAAGATCTTTGAGTCGAGTTTCCAATGCTTCAAACCGTTCGTCATTCGAACACTCCTACCAGAAGTTATGACCAAATTACCAAAGTAGCGCAGAATTTTGTACTACCGCGCCACCCCATGCGGCGCACGGCACGCCGCGCCTGTAGGAATTCAAGAATGGTACGAAATTTCAATTCCAGAAATATTTTGAATAGACACCCCGCACCCCGCAACACCCCACGCGCCGCTGTTGTACAAAAATATGTTGTTAAGACCCGAACCCCATTTAATTTAACTCGATTGAGGTTCATTTTTGGGGAAATTTTTGGTGTTCTAGAGAGAAGGGAGAGCGATATAGAGAGAGGAAAGGGAAGAAAAATAAAGATTTCACTACTCTTTCTTAAATCACACCTTGAAATCGCATCAAAAGGTTGCTAAGGCTTCAAAGAGGTAAGAATTTCTTTTCCCCAATTCTTCAATTTCGAAATCTAACCAGAAATGGGTAATTAGTAAGATGATTCTTGGATGTGAGAGTATTAGTTATTCATGCATGCAGAAATTAGGCTTGTGGGAAGATTGTTGTCAAGTAAAGATTTGGTTGGGGAATGAAGGAAATCTTGTAAAAGAGATTTGAAATCGAGATGCACAACTTGTAATTGATAAAATTCTCAAATGAGCTAAAACCATGAATACCTTCCTAATTTGTGCTCAATTTTGTTATGTCTCAAAGTAGATTGGGATTGCTAGAATTTCTGGAACGTCGTAGTAACTTAAGAAAAGCTTAAAAAAGGTATGTATGGGTAAAACCCCGTCTCTTAGAAATTGAGCTTCCATGGTGCTCGTGTAAATGTTGAAAGTTCGAAACGTGATTGATGCAGTACTTGTTATGTTAAGTGAATTATTGTTGTGAAAATGTATGTGGTAGGTACTTCTTCATGTGTTTAATGTGTTATTATTTGTAAATGGAGGATGTATGGAGAACATAATCTATGTGCAAAATTCCTAAATGTCATGCCAAGGTTACTTTGGGACTAATATGTCAAACTTGACGAATCCCTCTCTATGCTTATGATTTAAATTGCCTTTGTATGCGCCAATGATCTTAAGTGGCAAAGTAAATGTTGAAAATGGGAACAATGTGAAATGTGAATTATGGAATGTGGAAATTGTGGCCCCAATTTCCGGTAAACTAATACATGTGTAACCAAAAATTGGAGTGAGAGGAATAATGGAAAATGGTAACGTCTCGGGGAGGCGGCATAGCTGATAGGGCCGTGATCGGATGCCATGATATATACACATGGTGGTAATATATTGATGATTGAAACTGAAAAGTGTGAATGAAATAATGGTAACGTCTCCATGAGAAAGGCTTGGAGAGTCGTTGATCTGAGCAGGAGAAGTCGAGATCAGGCTCGAATAGCCATGGCTTACCGGAGCAAGGCCGGAGGTGGCCATAGAACTCAAATCAAACAAGCTTTGGGCCAAGCTTCTTCGTGGTCTGGCCTTGAAACTTTAGTAACTAAACGTGTAGGAGTTATAGGAGGCCGGTATAGGACTTCTATGGCGTTAGAAGCCATGGATTCCGGTGGTTTTAGGGTGGAAGTGGAGGGAGGCAGCTAGGGTTTCTGAGAGAGAATTTGGAAGAAGGGGAATCTGGGGGAGGCTATCGGTGAGAAATGATTAGGGTTTGGGGGGTATTGGGAAATTAAAAAGAAAAGGGTGAGTATGAGTCGTTGATCTAAGCCTTTCTCACCGACGGCTGGGATTGAAAGGGGGATCCGGGCGAGTATTAAGAGGGTCATGGTTCAGGTAAATTTAGGAATTGGTCTGGGTAATGGGATATGAAATAGGGTTCAATTAAGGGTGCCCAATCTGGCCAAAATTGAAATACAAATGGGCTAACATTTAAATAGCCATTTTCCCTTATTTATTTTATAAAAAATAGTAAAATAATTTCTGAAAATAATTTAAAGATAATAAAATTATTAATAATATATAATTATAAAAATAAAAATACTGGGGTAAATTTTATAATTATAAACACAATTAAATCTTAAAATAGGCTAATATTGCAATTATATGGAATTTAGCTTTTAAAAATACTAAATAAATTTGTAAAATTATGCAAATATTATTTTAGCTATATTTTAGTATAAATATGAGAATCTAATAAGTTAATTGCCAAAATGACAATTTTGGGAATAATTATTGGGTTTTTCTTGATAAAATAGGGCAATAAATTGATCTAAAAATCTTTAAAAATTAGTGAAAAATAAGAAAACCCTTGGAAATACTTATATATGCATACATATGCTATTCAAAAGGTAATTTGCATATAAAAATATACAGAAAAAATTGGGTATCAACAGTTGCTCCTCTCTACCCGGGAAGGATGAAAGAGTTGCCGGGTAAAGATATGATGGCCAATTTTGATCGAACGAAATGGTTCGAGGAGACTTAGGTCGTACTCTGGCTTCTGAGCTACCTACATATCACCGGTCTTACAGGAATCATGCCATATCTAGTTCAGGATCTGCCGGTGGAGTATGCCGATGGAGACTTTTCAAAAACGGACGCGATATTGAGGACGGGGTGAATGGTCAAAGTCTAATGGGGCTGCGGGAACTGGAGTGGGATCGCTCCTGCTGAGATGGCCGTTGCTCGCCGGTTTACCTGCAAATGAGCAATATGAGTGTATATTATGTGTAAATGTAAACATGATGCAAGTTCCCATCGGACCATGAATGTTGTCTTTGGACGGTTAGGATGACGTCCTCAGACCATGATGTCCTGGGCCATGAAGCGTATAATAAATTATTCACAGGCCATGAAATAATACTTTCAGGCTACGTGAATGATTCCTCCAGACTATGATGCCTTTAAATAATAATATGCAAAAGATTAAAAGGGGTCCTCAGGCCATGATATGGTGTTCTCGGGCTATGAAAATGGTTCCTCCGAACAATGATGCCTTTAGATGATTTGGCGATCTTCAGCCCATGAGATGCAGTAGGTGGCAATCTTTCAGCCGATAAGATGCAATGGGTGGCGATCTTTCAGCCATGCAAGTGTAAAAATGGCGATCTTTCAGCCATGCAAATATAAATAGTGGCAATATTTCAGCATGCAAATGTAAAGGTGGCGATCTTTCAGCTATGCAAATTTAAAGGTGGTGATCTTTCAACCATGCAATAAGGTGGCGACCTTTCAGCCATGCAAATGTAAAGGTGGCGATCTTTCAGCCATGCAAATGTAAAGGTGGCGATCTTTCGGCCATGTAAATAAGGTGGCAATCTTTCATCCATGAAAATGTAAAGGTGGCGATCTTTAAGCCATGCAAATAAGGTGGCGATCTTTCAGCCATGCAAATATAAATAGCGGCGATCTTTCAGCCATGCAAATGTAAAGGTGGTTATCTTTCAGCCATGCAAATGTAAAGGTGGCGATCTTTCAGCCATGCAATAAGGTGGCGATCTTTCAGCCATGCAAATGTAAAGGTGGCAATCTTTCAGCCATGCAAACAAGGTGGCGATCTTTCAGCCATACAAATGTAAAGGTGGCAATCTTTCAGGCATGCAAATAAGGTGGCGATCTTTCAGCTATGCAAATATAAAGGTGGCGATCTTTCAGCCATGCAAATAAGGTGGCGATCTTTCAGCCATGCAAATAAGGTGGTGATCTTTCAGCCATGCAAAAATAAATAAGGCAGCGATATTTCAGCCATGCAAATGTAAAGGTGGCGATCTTTCAACCATGCAAATAAGGTGGCGATCTTTCAGCCACGCAAATGTAAAGGTGGTGATCTTTTGGCCATGCAAATAAGGTGGAGATCTTTCAGCCATGCAAATGTAAAGGTGGCGATCTTTCAGCCATGCAAATAAGGTGGTGATCTTTCAGCCATGCAGATAGAGGTAGAGCTTAACCTCGGCAGGCAAAATGGTAGCCTTATGCAATGCAAGAGTGTAGACGGAAGTAGAGCATAACCTCAGAAGGAAGAATGGTAGCCTTATGCAAGAAGTAAAAGGGCAAAATGATAATAGAATTTTCTTAGCTGATAGAAGATTGCAATATTGCAACTCCTGAGGATACTATGTCTGTTGAGGACACTGCGTGCGGACAGCAGCTGTGAGTAAGTGCATGGTTCTGAGAGTGGTATTTCTGAGCAATGTGAGTCTCGTTAGTGTATAGTATATTCGATGATTTTGCAACTCAAGTGCCTGCATCCAAAGAAAAATTGTGAGTTTCGTAAAGAGGGGATGTTAGTTCGTATTCCCGCTGGCTCTGCTTGACCTGCTCGGCTTTGATCTGGTAATACTTCATGTATCATTGGGGTAGAGTTTCCAAACAAGGCAATTTTGGTAATAAACATGCATGATTTAGTAAAGGCATACATAAAAACATAATTAAGAATAGTTTTCTTTTGATGAACTAATGACTGCGACGTGGTTCAAGACATTGCAACCCTTCTTGTTACGGAATTTTGAAGGTCCTCAAAATTCTGCCCCAATTTACTAGGTTGATGCTTTTGACTGTTGTTTACGACGATTGGCTGAAATTACTTCGGAATTTTGAGGGTCCTCCTTAAATTTCTGCCCCAGTTTCCAATTGCGGGGGAGATGAAATTTTTATTGCATTGTGACCGAACCCATAGGGCTGCCTACGTATCCCCTTCTTAAATGGGAATTAGTTCAGGTGTAGTTCAAATTAAATCATATAGGAAAGCATAAAGACTACACATAGTAATGCTTGACTGTATCTGAAATTAATTGCCTTTGGCCAGACTTCTACGTCTATTTCTGGAAGTATGAGGGCTCCTCCTGTTAGAACCCGATGAACCATGTATAGACCCTGCCAGTTGGGAGAGAATTTCCCTTTGGCTTTATCTTGATGTGGAAAGATTTTCTTTAACACCAGCTACCCCGGTGTGAACTGTATTGGCTTGACTCTTTTGTTGAAGGCTCTGGACATTCTGTTCTGAAAAAGTTGACCATCGCAAACTGCATTCATCCTCTTTCCATTTATGAGGGCTATCTGCTCATAACGATTTTTCACCCACTCTGCATCGTCGAGCTCAACTTCCTATATGATCCTTAGGGAGGGAATTTCTACCTCGGCGGGAATGACTGCTTCTCTACCATAAACCAACATATAGGGGGTTGCCCCAGTTGATGTGCGGATTGTGATGTTGTACCCTAGAAGAGCAAATGATGACTTCTCGTGCCACTATTTATGCTTCTCTATCATTTTCCTCAATATCTTCTTGATATTCTTATTTGTGGGTTGTACTACTCCGTTCATCTACGGTCTGTAGGTTGTAGAATTCTTGTGTCTGATTCTAAAAGTGTCACACATGGATTTCATCAAGTCACTGTTGAGATTGGAGCCGTTATCGGTAATGATTGACTCTGGAATCGACAAATAATGCGGCCGCGGACAAAGTCTGCCACAACCTTCTTGGTTACTGCTCTATAAGATGCTGCTTCAACCCATTTGGTAAAATAGTCAATTGCTACCAAGATAAACATGTGCTTGTTTGATGTGGCAGGTTCGATTGGTCCAATAACATCCATTCCCCAAGCGGCGAAGGACCATGGTAAGCTTGTTGTATTAAGCTTGTTTGGAGGTACCTTTATCGTGTCTGCATGTATCTGACACCGATGGCATTTCAGGACATACTGGATACAGTCTGTTTGCATAGTCATCCAAAAGTAACCAGCACGGAGTATCTTCTTTGCTAAGACAAAACCGTTTATATGTGGACCGCCGGTCCCTGCATAAATCTCCTCTAATAGCTTGGATGCTTCTTTCACGTCGACACACCTTAGTAATCCCAAATCAGGAGTCCTCCTATACAGGATTCCTCCACTGTGAAAGAAATTATTGGATAACCTCCGAAGTTTGCGCTTCTGGGTAGGATTTGCAAGTTCCGGGTATTCTTCTTTCGCTAAGTATTCCTTGATATCATGAAACCAATGATTTTCATTTGCTCCTTCTTCAACCTGGGCACAATAGGCTGGTTGATCATGGACCTTTACAGGAATAGGATCAATGAAGATTTTATCTGGATATTGTATCACAGAGGACAGGGTCGCCAATGCATCGGTGAACTCATTCTGGACTCTGGGAACATGTTGGAATTCCGTCTTTGTGAACCTCTTTCTCAATTCCTGTACATAGTGCAAATATGGGAGTATCTTGGAGTTCTTGGTTGCCCATTCTTCCCAGACCTGATGTATAAGTAGGTCAGAATATTCGATCACTAGCAAATCTTGAATGTTCATGTCAATGGCCATTTTGAGCCCTAGGATGCAGGCTTTATACTCGGCCATGTTATTGGTGCAGGGAAACCTGAGCTTGGCGGACACTAATTAATGTTGACCGGTTTTTGATGCTAGGACTGCTCCTATGCGAACTCCTTTAAAATTTGTTGCTCCATCGAAAAACAGTCTCCAACCGTCATAGGATTCCGCAATGTCTTCTCCTATGAACAATACCTCTTCATCAGGAAAATATATTTTTAAGGGTTCTTATTCTCCATCCACGGGGTTTTCAGCTAGGTGATCTGCTAGTGCCTGTCCCTTGATTGCCTTCTGAGTGACGTAAACAATGTTAAATTCGCTCAGCAGGATTTTCCACTTGGCTAGCTTGCCAGTGGGCATGGCCTTCTAGAAGATTTACTTTAAAGGATCCATCATTGATATGAGATATGTAGTATAGGCATAGAAGTAGTGCCTCAGCTTCTGATCTACCCAAGTCAAAGCACAGCAAGTGCGCTCTAACAGAGAATACCGGGCCTCATACGGGGTGAACTTCTTATTGAGGTAATAGATGGCCTACTCCTTCCTCCCTGTTTCGTCATGCTGCCCCAGAACGCAACAGAAAGCTCCATATAATACTGCAAGGTAGAGTAATAGAGGTCTACCTGGCTCTGGCGGGACCAAGACAGGTTGTGTTGACAGGTACTCCTTAATTCTGTTGAAAGCTTTTTGACAGTCATTAGTCTATTTGGTAGCGGCGTCCTTCTTCAACATCTTAAAGATTGGCTCACAGACAACCGTAGATTGTGCTATGAACTGGCTGATGTAGTTAAGTCTCCCCAAGAAACTCATCACATCCTTCTTGTTCTTTGGCGGTGGCAATTCTTGAATAGATTTGACCTTTGATGGATCCAGTTCTATTCCTCGGCGACTCATAATCAACCCAAGTAGTTTCCCAGCAGAAACCCCGAATGCACACTTTGTGGGATGCAGTTTCAGGTTGTACCTTCTTAATCTATTGAAGAACTTCCTCAAATCTTCCATGTGATCAGTGGCCTTTTTGGACTTTATGATAACATCGTCTATGTATACCTCTATCTCCTTGTGTATCATATCATGGAAAATGGTAGTCATGGACCTCATGTAGGTGGCCCCAGCTTTCTTTAATCCAAAGGGCATCATCTTGTAATAGTACATCCCTCATGGTGTAATGAAAGTCGTTTTCTCAGCATCTTCTTCATCCATCCAGATCTGATGATACCCAGCAAAACAATCTACAAATGACTGCAGCTCATGCTTGGCGCAATTGTCGATCAGGATGTGTATACTCGGCAAAGGGAAGTCGTCTTTCGAACTAGCCCGGTTGAGATCCTGTTAGTCGACACAGACTCTAACCTTCCCGTCCTTCTTTGGTACTGGCACGATGTTGGCTAACCATGTTGGATATTCTACTACCCTGAGAACTTTAGCTTTGACCTGCTTAGTGACTTTTTCTTTGATTTTCAGACTCATATCAGGCTTGAACTTTCTGAGCTTTTTCTTTACTGGTGGACATGTTGGATTGGTTGGCAGTTTGCCAGCCATAATAGATGTACTCAGACCAGTCATGTCGTCATATGACTAGGCGAATATGTCCTCATATTCCCTTAGAGATTCTGTGTACTCTTCCTTTTCTAACAGTGACAAATGGACGCTGATTCATGTTTCTTTGACATTCTCTGCATCTCCCAGGTTAACGAACTCAGTCTCGTCCAAGTTGGACTTATGTCTGATCTCAAAACTTTCGATTTCTTTAACAATCTCTTCTAGTGTATCATATTCCTCTGAATCTATGTCCATTTGTTGCGTTGTTTCCTTGCATGTCACAGTCATCGGTTCATCAAGATAAGTAATAGTAATGTTGTATAAGTAAAGTAACGATAGAAAACAATAGTAATAAGTGTTGATTCATAAGAAAAATCAAAATTCTTTGATAAATTGCATAATTGTTTTAAACATTGAAAACATGGGAAAATAAAATCTTTCAGTAAATTAAAACAGTGCTTGTTTTAGCCTTGCTACCCCGAGGCTCGTCGGGCTCTGGTTGTCCTAATGGTCCAGTTGTTGGGGCGGGCCCCTCTGCTTACTGCCTACATGGAAGGTCCTTTCTCCCCCTCCTCCTCGAGAACAACATAACACTCCATGTCATTGTCTTCTAGGAAAAAATTCCTCACCGCTGCAAGTGCTTCTTCCTCTTCTGACACATAGATAATACCGGCCGGTTGGAAAGTCCGCTCCAAGTGTGTTACTGGCTTCTCCAGCGGGTAGTAAGGACCGCGCCATGGTGGCGACCAATGGTTGAATTCCTCCCAGGTGTACTCATATCCCAGACCGAAGGTGGTGCCATGTTTCTTGAGTTTTATGGGCTTAGCGATTCCTTGGAGGTGTTTACCAAGCCCTTTGCCAGGTTTGTATCCACACCAATTCAGTATACTCGATGTTTTAATCACACCTTTTGTCTTTGTAAACAGCATTCACCTTTCAATGTGATGGTAAGTTTCTCCTCCTAGCTTCCTTCTT
The DNA here is from genome assembly GCF_000715075.1 of Nicotiana tabacum. NCBI lineage: Eukaryota > Viridiplantae > Streptophyta > Magnoliopsida > Solanales > Solanaceae > Nicotiana > Nicotiana tabacum. The sequence continues at coordinate 36,217,722 of NC_134082.1, forward strand.
CTTTCGATTGACAGAATGGTCTAGTGACTGTATATAGGATTGCTTCCGTCGCCGTGAATGATTACCTCTTGATGGTTCCATTCGAATTTCACTGCCTGATGCAGTGTCGATACCACAGCCCCAGCACCATGAATCCATGGTCGTCCCAGCAGCAGATTGTAAGATGTTGGTACATCTATCAATTTGAAGTCAACATCGAACCAAGTTGGCCCCATTTGCAAACACAGACTAATCTCCCCAATAGTGGACCTTTGGGAGCCATCGAAGGCTTTCACATTGATAGCTCCATCCTTTATCTCGTGCAATCCTTTGCCCAATTTCTTGAGTGTTACCGGTGGACAAATGTTGAGGCTGGAACCCTCATCAATCAGGATCCTGGTGATAAAGTAATCCTCGCATTGCGCAGTGATGTGCAGTGCATTGTTGTGCCCCAACCCTTTAGGCGGTAGCTCATCCTCATGAAAAGTAATTTTGTGACTCTCCAATACCTCTCCGACCATGTTAGTTATTTCTCCGCCAATAATGTTGTTTGGCACGTATGCTTCACTCAGTACCTTCAACAGAGCATTCTTGTGTGCCTCAAAATTTTGTAGCAAAGCAAGTATGGAGATCTGCACCGGTGTTTTGTTCAACTGGTCGATGACTGAGTATTCCTTGGCATGTATCTTTCTCCAAAGATCGTCTGGATCTATCTCAATGATGGGTGACCGATTGGAGGCCTACTTGCTTGACTCAACTAGGTGTTCCGGGGTATAGATCCTACCAGTTAACAGTTTCCTCGAACCTAACCTTGCCTTTCCTCCTTGCCTCAACTGTATAGTCCCATGGTATAGCCTTTGTGTGGAATGGTGTCATGGTCGACATCACCACTAGGATCAGCGTGGCTATCTTCACTCCGAACGGAGCATGTTCCTTGGGTGGTAAAACTGCAACTTTTAATGGTACAGGTACATTTGCTGGATACACGAATTCAACCTCAATTGGCACTGGTGTCTTTGCAGATGATGTTGTTTCAAAATTCCAGTGGTAGTGACATATTTACCTCAGCGTCCCTAGAGGGCTGAATCTGGATCACGATCGGGTTAAGTGTAACTATTGGTTTCTTTGGGTCATCACCTTCTGTGGTCAAACCGATCGATCCCTCGAGATCTCAATCATCCTCTATTTCAATCATCTGAATGCCTCCACCCTTGTGGTCTAGCAGCGGGTTATTGTGGACATTCGGAGCGGGTTCCTTTGCTACAATAATCTTGTTGTCAATCAAAGCCTGAATTTTATCTTTCAAAGAGCGACATTCGTTGATGGTGTGTCCTTTCATGCCGGAATGGTATGCATAGGATCTGTTTGGATTAACCCACTGAGAAGGGTTCTCAGGGGTTACCGCAAGGATAGGGGTGATATAACCAGCAACTTTGAGTTTTTCGTACAACTGGTCTATAGGTTCAGCAATGGTTGTGTATTGTTTAGGAGGTCTATTATCGAAATTTGGTCGAGGTCTAGGAAATTTTTAGCATGTAGAAGGTGATTGATAACGGGATGGTTGAGTATTGTAGGCTTGGTTAGCATGTCCGAGTTGGGAATATCTGGGTGAAGTAGGCTGATATGTGGGAGGCGGAGGTGATTGATAAGTGGGTGGTGGAGCTTGGTATGCAGGTGATGGTGCTTGGTAGTTCGGAGTTGGTTGATATGTGAGTGGAGGTATTGGGTAAGTTTGGTATTTTATAGGAGATTACGTTCTCTATGCAATCATTACGGCCTCTACGTTCTTTTTCTTGGACACGCCACCAAACTGCAAAGCCTTATTTGTAGCTTGCAAGGCCTCGAAGTTCGTAACCATACCGCTTTTGATGCCCTCTTCGATCCTTTCACCTAGCTTGATAATGTCAGAAAATTTATGGCTCTCAAACATTAGTCATTCATAATACTGCGGGTCTTGAGCCCGAACAAAGAATTTGTTCATCTTTTCCTCTACTAAGGCAGGTCTGATGTTAGCAGCTTATGACCTCCAGCAAGTAGCATACTTACAAAATGTTATTGTAGGTTTCTTCTTTAGATTCTGAATATAAAACACATCCAACGCATTCTCGGTGTTGAACCTGAACCTGTCCATGAAGTCGGACGCCATGCTTACCCAATTTGACCACTTCTTCGGATCTTGACTAATGTACCAAGACAGAGCATCTCCATTCAAACTCCTCATGAACAGCTTCATGTGGATTCTCTCGTCTTTCCCTACTCCGACCAGTTTATCACAATAAGTTCTCAAATGGACCCTTGAATCCCTTGTACCATCAAACATTTCGAACTTTGGAGGTTTGTACCCCTCGAGCGGTTCGACATTGGGTTGTATTCAAAGATCTTCATAGTTCAGCCCTTCAATTTCCTTACTTCCTTTAACGCCTTGAATTCGGCTAGTCAATTTCTTTAGTTCTTCAGCCAGGTTCCTGATGAGCGAGTCTTTATCATCAGACTCAGGTGTGTTTGAAACGGGTTGGGAGGAGTGTGGCATAGTCTCCACATAGATGGGGGTGTTATGATTGGTGTGGAAGTGGTCATTTGTGGAGTTCAAGGGTTTTGGGATGAGCATTAGAGCGTTGTTTGTAGTATGGCATGTGTTGCAGTGGTGGTGAGGAACGGGATGGTTTTGTTGCTTTGGGATATTTTGCGTAGGTGTGGGATTTTGAGCATTTGGGAAGTTGACATCCGGAGTGGTGAGGGAAAATGGCAGATTTGCCAGATTCCTAACCTGATCAAGTTCCTCTTGGAACTTCAGCAACTTTTGTTCCAGTTGGGATGCATTTTCTTTGGAAACCTGAGTACCATGGGCATGAGTGACCTCTACCCGTTCAGTTGAGTTCTCCTTTCTGGTGTTGTTCAGATCTTCCATCTTCCCTTTGTTCTTGTTTCTGACAAGACTAAGAGGAGGAGTGGGTGGAGAGCCCCTGGATCTCGTGGAATAAGATGAAGTTGCCAGAGTGCACGAACTAACCGTTAGGGAGGGGAATAAATAAACAAAAAGGTAACAAGTTAGTGAGGATTATAATAAATCTTGCGATATTTAAACACATAGTGCAAGAATGTTAATCGTGTCCTATTTGGGAACCTCTTTGTGCCTGAGGTAGGCCTAGCGACAAGTTGATTTGGAGAACTTAGGATGCTAAATGCCTCATTTTATTGATAAAAAGTAGACGAATCCCAAATCGACAACAAATAACAGGAAATAAGATATCACCAGTGGTCGTTGGCCTTATTACATTTCATATAACAAAAGAAAACTCCTATCTATTTGGTCCTAGAAGGACCTTCCCCAGACTCGGCATCTTTGGCTCCGTCGAACGGCTTTCCCAACTATCAAAGTCCCAGCAATTGGTAGGCTCTAGCTAGATGTTCGCCCTCATTTCCCTCATCATTATGGCAATTCTCAATCATTTTGAGAAATTTCTATTCTAGCTCTACTATGCCCCGCTCCAAGTATCCCAGTCGCTTGTTGGCACCGACAACCATGTCTTTCCACTCTTCAATCAGCTTTTGGTTGGCTTCCTGTATCTTACGGTGCTCGCTTTCGCATTCCCGAATCCTCTTGCACAATTGATTGTATCTGACCTGTGCTTCGGCCCTCTCATCTATGATCCTGTGGCCGCTAGCAAGTCCTGGCTGACCCAGACCATCGTGATTAGATTCTAACCAGCCTGAAAAGTATGGAGCGCAACCAATGTGGTATCTGTCTAGCTCGATAGTATCTCTTCCCATAATGATCTTACAATGCCACATATGCTGAGCTTGGCACTTATAAGGACTGTCATCGGCTTGGAAGTCAGCCCAGAAGTGACTCACCTTGTTGACCCTTGGTATACCTGCATCCTACCAGCCTGTCTTATAACTCGAAGAGGGACATAAGGGTAGGTTCCTCTCAGACCGATTAATATCAGAAACGGCACATCCCTGGATCGGGCGATAAACTCCTCGGGGAACCATTCAAACATCCATTGTATTTGATCCTAAGTTAGGTTTTCAAATAGCTCTAACCATCCCTTGGCGTATTCTAGCTGGACGAACATGTTGGGCATGTAATTCATCCACCTTGGATGATGGAAAGCTATATGATCATCCCAATCCCTTTGCTGAATCTCTTGCCGGTATTCACCCCTTTGGAGATGTTCTATGAGCCAGAGCTGGAGTAGCAAATTGCAGCCCTCGAAGAGTTTGGCTTCTCATTGATACTTCTCCAAGGCTCGGTATATCTCCGCAATAATCATGGGCACAATGTTGAAAGGTTTCCCATCAATGCCCTACATTAGAGTTTTAGTTACCATAGCTAGCCTGGTATGGATCTTTGCTTTCTTCATTGGAAATACTATCAACCCTATGAAACAAAACATAAATACAAAGACCCTTCAGTTAATATGTCCTAATGATGTGATGGAAAATTTGTCAGGATAAGTACGGTAGGATTTGCTGTGACCATACCTCTCATACAAGTAGTCGAAGGGGATATAAGATTCCTTCAGACATGTTAGTTCTGGATTCTTCTTCAAACCCATCATTTTGAGAAAACTTCTGCCCTAGCGGTTCTCAAGCATTAACCATCCCGGTTTTTCCCATGGTATACCGGTCAATCCTCCTATTTCTTCTAGCAAGGGTGTCATTTCAATGTCCCCAAAGCGGAATACAGCCCTCTCATAGTCCAAGAACAAAGTAGCAACTTCTATGATCTTGTTGTTGGGTTGAATTTCTAGAAGAGAAGGTAGATTGCCCAGATATTTCCGGACAAGAGTTTGATCACTAGAGTGAAGATCCTCCCACCAGCTTAACAATTTTGGGTGGATGTTGGTGACCATGGCGAATCTTGGGACTTCGTGCCTCATTTTCTGCAAAATAAAAGGGTTAGACACTTACCCCACCGAACTCGACTATTTAATATCAACAATTGGCATAAAAATATTTAGTTCTCCAAATTAATGCACAGAATGTGGTAGTGTCCGTTTGGGTTTTGGGAAAACCCAGCAGACCTTGGACAAGGCTATTTTAAAGAGTCATTATGGGGACAACATAACGGACTCGGCTAGGTTTGACCATGATGCATGCACAGTTAAACAGAGCAAGGTTTCTATGGGGTTTTAGACTGGTACCCTTGAGCGGACAACTCAAGGGGGAAAGGCACGGAACCGTCGACTACACCGTTGATTGACTGGTTTTATCGCAAATACACATTTTTCAGATTTAGGGGGTGATAATATCGGAAGAGCGCAACCACTCATTATAAGCGTTGCTATGGTATTTTGTTTGGAACGAGTGGAATATGATGTTGAGCATGATTATGCAACAATTAAAGCAGGTTGTCACATATTTGCACGTTATGAAAGCAGTAAATACAACAGTTCTTCATAATTTAAAGCAGTAGTAAGGGAAAGCAGTAAAGGAAAGTAATAAAGGAAAGAAACAAAAGACAAGTCAGTTTTGCAATCGAAAAGAAAATTGAATGCTTGAAAAAAATAAACAGATAATTGCGCATAAATAAGCATAAATTCACAATAATAGTCTGAAATGGTAAAAGCCTAAAAGTCCCCAGCGGAGTCGCCACGCTGTTGCTCCCCCTTTTTCCTCGCGGAATCAGGTTTATGACATTTGAAGGGACAATTCATTCCTTTTGGGAATTGGGTTTGATTTGAAGAGTCGCCACATAATGATTAGGGTACAATAGGACACCAAGAAGGTTTGATTTGAGTAACCATAGATTGGGTAAGGGCTTGGAATTATTCCAAGGGGAAGGTGTTAAGCACCCTTTAGAATCCACTAGTGTGGTTCCCGGCCAGACAATTATTGAAAGTTTAGGGTACAATTAACATGTAGACAAATAAAGCTCAAATAGGATGGGAATTCACATATAAAGGTTTGAAAATAGACAAAGTTTAGAAGAGCAATTTGAGGAAGCGGATTCTAGAATGAAAATGTTAAAGAAATAAGAGTAAAGAAAACGGGGGTCCTAGGTTTACTAAAAATATGGATCACCCCACACAACGTCTGGTAGTTACTCCTCAATGAGGGGCTACACGTGACGTTATCGTATGGTCATCATATCCATATCTACCCTTCCCACCCCGTTAAGGTATTTAAAGCGCGAGTTGGTCTCGTTTACTTATTGCATGTTATTACCCATCTATCAGTCCCGGAGGCATTTAGGACTACTAATCCTAAAGGGAGGGATATTGGGCTTATTTGTAGTTTCAAAGGTAAAATCTCTATGGAAACATACAAAAAACGTATTGCAAGTTGAGGGAAAGCACATAACAAGCAGAGGCTCAGATATACCTCCTTGAACAAAGAAGCACGTAATCAGCATGACTTACACATACTGTTTAGGTCTGATTATTATAGATGAAGAAGGACGTTTACTGAGGTAGTTTTAGTTTATTACATAACCCGGATAAGAAGTTCGAATCAGGCCTGCTTGCTGGTTGTAATAATTAATAGAGATAGATTCAGCTTATAATTTTACCCTAAAGCTTGCCTAAGCGTTGGACAAGGATCCTATAGGCGTAATATCTACTAGATTCAGAAAAATAATGAAATAGTAGCGTCTGAAACATACTGGTTAAACTCACTAAATAAGGTTAATCAGATTGTTAAAAGAGAGGCAAGCCTTAATGAATTTGTTACAAGTTTTACAATTGACAGTACCCATTATTCCCAATTTTAGCTCTATACGTGAATGAAGCGGCTCAGGTTTGATTAGGAGTTCCTATAGGTATGCTTTCTACGCGTTGTTGATTTTGAACCTTGTAGACATGGTGTAAAAATGCAGAAAACCTTATTGGCATAGTATCTAAATGCATAATACTGGTTTTAATCCTACAAATATGGTATCTAGTTTGCAAAATTTTGCTTAAGGCCTATGCCATGGTATCTAGGTGTAATTGAATATGCAGAATTGAACAATCCTATGGACATGACTTCTACATGTATTTGAATAAGCAGAATTCAAAATACCTATAGACATGATTTCTATATGAGAATTGGATATTCAGAACGACCTATATGCATGATGTCTATATGTATTTGAGTATGCAGAATTCAAAATACCTATAGACATGGTATCTATGTGAGAATTGGGATATGCAGAATTCAAAATGACCTATAGGCATGATTTCTATATGCATTTGAATATGCAGAATTCAAAATACCTATGGTATCTACCCTTTGCATACATAGTTACCCCCCCCCCCCCCTTTTCACTAACCATCCTCAAGAGTTTATTACAAATTATTATAGCCCGGAATAAAATTAGAATGCATCAGAAAAATATAAATAAAAGTACAACTAGAGGAAGCCTGATAAGTGCAGTGTGGAAGGGCCAGCCCTCAAGTGTCCAAGTTCAGAGGGAGCTCAAAGGGTCCCAAGGCAAGGCTCACAAGAGGGGGGGCAGAACTTAAAGACTAAGAAAGTGTGCAAGTGGAGAACAGAATGCTAAAGGGGAGGGGGGAGGAGAGGGAAACAGCTACAAATAAGTACCCATAGGGGTCCAGGGGAATAGGGAAATTGTGAAGAGCCTATTGCTTAGGCAAGGGCAGTCTTTAGGCATGCCCAGCAATGGAGAATGCTATCATACCTATAAGCCTGCTAGAACACACATTATTAGAGGCTAGGATTCCAGGGGATCAAGTTTGATTCATGGACAATAATTTGCAGTATTGTCGTGCCTCAAACCATAGCATGAACACATAGGGGTAGGGGTTTGGGATTCATAATAGAACAGGCAGAAAGAAATTTCAGTATGCTAGAGTAAGTGTTGAACTATACAGAAGCAGTAGGTAGACATGCATACAAAGGTAGAACATAAACACATTGTTATGGTGCTGAAAACCTTAAATCAAGACATATCAATTTTTAAAGAAGCAAATAGAGAAAAGCAGGCATCAGGACTTGCAAATAGGCCACAGTACAAGTAACAAGAGAAAATACTTTTGAGTATAGGTATAAGTTCAGAAACACTATGAGGGTTGGTGTGTTTGTGTCAATGAAGAGCAGGTATTTATAGTGTGAAAACAGACAGAAAGAAGGTAAAAAAATAATTAAGGAACTGGGTATCAATTAAAATCAATTAGTATGAGATTCCTTTAATTAAGGAGTTTAAACTTAAACGGTAATGAACAAAATTATTTAAGGAAAGGGATCAAGTAAGCATCTTGTGTAAAGTAGGCAATTAGGGGTAGATACATAGGAGTTTTCTTAAGGGAAGAATTTTGAAATACACGATTAAATAAATAAGATAAATATCAATTAGTACATAGTAAATCAAGGAGTCAGAGATTTGTAATTATTGGTCCATGAATAAACCAAGTCTGAAAGGCTAAGGAAAGTTTTCGACCAAGTAATAGGGAAATCAGCAAATAAGGAAAGAAATCAATCAGGCTTACACAAAGGAAGTCTGACATTAATAAAAAATGAAAGCCATTTTAGAGGGAATTTCAGCACATATAAAGAGCACACAAGTATGCGAGGCTGAATTTAGGACAAAGAAAAACGTCATGCAATTGCAAAATCAGTAAGTAGTAGACTATAGGAACATGGTAGTCACATAGGCCAGTCTCAGTAACTCAACAATGTAGAAGAGAGAGAGTATCAAATAGCATACAAAGGGTCCAGTAGAAAGACCTTAGAAGAGTTTAATAGGTAATCAGAACCATATAAAGAAACAAAGGTTAAAACAAAGCTTTGGAAGCCTAATCGAGTAGTAGATGAGATAACTTCAGAAACTCGAAATAGGTTCAAAGAAGTTAGGGCTTTTTTTCTCTTTTGAATCAAAACAAGTTCAGAGATTTCAGAAAGGAACTAAGACCTTTAACATGCATCTTTCAGTAGAAGAAACTCATGAGAAATATAGTAAAAGAACAATATGCGAAACACAATAGAAGAACTCATAAGAACATAGTAGAAGAAACACATAGGAAGTCACAATAGAAGAACTCGTAAGAACACACTAGGAGAGACATATCACAATCACAGTAGAAGAAACTAATAAGAAATATAGTAGAAGAAACACACAAGAGAAAAAGAAAATCAGAGAAGCATCTAAAAACTTAACAAAACCCCTAAATCGGAAAGATAAAGGTTTTGAAAGCATTGTTTGTTGAAAGAAATCTCGAGAAACTGTTTAAAAGTTTAGAGAAAACACGGATCTAGAACAGATCTAAAGAAATTAGAAGAACCTCAAGAGTTAGGGTTTTAGAAGAAACCAATAGAAGAACCTCAGAGCTTGTGATTCATGGGTTTCCGGGTCTTCGATATATGTATTTATTTCTGACAGTTAAATATTGTGTATGCCGAGCGGCACTTTTAAACACTGTCTTATTACTCTAATTCTGTTTTAAATTGTTTTACTTCCGCCAATTGGTTTATTTTCCTCAATTTAGGCTTACCTAGTCGTAGGGATTAGGTTTCATCACGATGGTTCACGGAGGGAGAACCGGGGTCGTGATAAGTTGGTATCAGAGCTCTAGGTTCATAGGAGTCATGAATCACAAGCTGGTTTATTAGAGTCTCGTTGATCGGTACGGAGATGTATGTACTTTTCTACGAGAGGCTATGTAACCGTTAGGAAAATTCCACTTCATTTGATTTCCCTGTCGTGCGAGATTTTTGACATCACGAATCCCAAACCTCTATCTTCCATTCTCTAACAGATGGTGATGACACATGCTACTAGAGATGATCAGACACCCACGCCCCCTGCGAGAGCCGTCAGAGGTCGGGGCCGAGGTAGAGGTCAAGGATGCGCTGCGGTACAGCCAAAGCACCCGCGCAAGCTTCCACCGAGGAACCACCAGCAGTTCTAGCTAGAGCACATGCATCGGATGTGCCTACTGCTCTAGCACTTCAGGAGACATTAGCACAGTTCCTGAGTATGTTTGGTACATTCGTACAGGCAGGGTTGATTCAGGTTGTACCAACTACCTCACAGATCAGGGAAGGGACCAAGACTTCTGCCACCCCCACTCCAGAGTAGTGAGTTCTCATTGGTCGGATTCCAAGTGTCATAATGACATAGCCTGTGGTCCCAATTCAGCGAGTGGTGAGGACCTCTTGCCGAGTAGATGACAGGTGGGTCCAGGAGAGAGGGGACATACGAGGTCATGAGAGAGAGTATAAGGAAGTGAGGAGACCTCATAGATTTGATAGACCCACTGGTCCTTATTTTGGAGGAACAGTACGACATGGTAAAGGTTTTGTGGGTCAGCCAGCTAAGTTTGCATCATAGATTTCACACAGTTTTTCAGGTGTTCAGGGGTCTTGGAGTACCTGTACCACACAGTTCCCACTGCCATGTCCTCCTAGAGCTTGTTTTGAGTGTGGTGACACACGCCATGTGATGAGGGATCTCCCTAGACTTGGGAGGAGTGCACCTCCACAGACTTCTCAGCCATAGCGCACTCCGCAAAGTTCTCAGGCTATGATCACAACACCAGTTGCTACCCTACCTGCTCAGCCAGCTAGAGGGGAAGTCTAGGCCATACATTATGCCCTTCCTGCCTGTACCAAGGCTATTGCCTCCAATTTTGCCGTCATAAGTAATATACTAGTTTATCACAGAGATGCATCGGTTCTATTTGATCCAGGCTCCACTTACTCTTATGTGTCTTCTTATTTTGCTCTGCATTTGGGTTTACCTCGGGAGTCTTTGAGTTCCCCTATTTATGTTTCTACTTTTGTGGGAGATTCTCTTGCTGTGGACTGCATTTATCAGTCATGTTTGGTTGCTCTTAGTGGTTTTGAGAGTAGAGCCGATTTATTGTTGCTCAGCATTGTATATTATGATATTATCTTGGGCATGGACTGGCTGTTGCCCCATTATACTATTATTGACTGTCACGCCAAAATCGTGATGCTGGCTATGCCAGGTGTACCGCGTGTTGAGTGGAGGGGTACGTTAGATCACACTCCCGTAGAGTTATTTCTTTTCCTGAAGCTCAGTGTATGGTTGAGAAGGGGTGTGATATGTATTTAGCTTATGTGAGAGATGTCAGTGTTGATACCCCTTTAGTTGATTCAATCCTAGTAGTAAGGGATTTTCCTGATGTGTTTCCAGCTGATCTTTCGGGCATGCCGCCTGATAGAGATATTGATTTTGGCATCTATATGTTGCCGGGCACTCAACCCATTTCTATTCCTCCGTATCACATGGCTCCTCCTGAGTTGCATGATAAGGGTTTTATAGGAATTGCATGATACGAGTTTTATTCGGCCCAGTGTACCACCTTCGGGTGCTCGTGTCTTGTTTGTGAAGAAAAAGGATGGTTTTATGCGTATGTGTATTGATTATCGCCAGTTGAACAATGTTACAGTGAAGAACTGTTATCCTTTGCCTCGTATTGATGATCTATTTGACCAGCTTCAGGGCGCACGGGTGTTTTCCAAGATCGACTTACGCTCAGGTTACCATCAGTTGAAGAATAGGGAGCCAGATATCCTGAAGACTGTTTTTAGGACTTGGTATGGTCATTACGAGTTCCTTGTTATGTCATTTGGACTGACCAATGCCCAACAGCCTTTATTGATGATATTCTAGTGTATTCTCGCAGTCGAGAAGATCATGAGCAGCACATGAGGACTGTGCTTCAGACTCTAAGAGATAAGAAGTTATATGCTAAGTTCTCAAAATGTGAGTTTTGGTTGGATTCAGTGGCTTTCCTAGGCCACGTTGTATCAAGTGAGGGTATTCAGGTGGATCCGAAGAAGATAGAGGTCATACAGAGTTAGCCCAGACCATCCTCAGTTATAAAGATCCATAGTTTCCTTCGCTTGGTGGGTTACTACCACTGTTTTGTGGAGGGGTTTTCATCGATTGCAGCCCCAATGACTAGGTTGACCCAGAAGGGTGCTCCGTTCCAGTGGATGGAGTTGTGTGAGGCGAGCTTTTAGAAGCTCAAGACAGCTTTGCCCACAACCTTAATTTTGATATTGCCTACAGGTTTGAGGTCTTATACGGACAATTGTGATGCCTCGAGGATTGGCCTTGGAGTGGTGTTGATGCAGGATGGTAGGGTGATTGCCTACGCGTCCAGACAGTTGAAGATACATGAGAAGAATTACCCTGTCCACAACCTTGATTTAGCTGCCATTGTTCACACCCTGAAGATCTGGTGCCACTATTTATACGGTGTGCTTTATGAGATTTATACTGACCATCGGAGCTTGCAGCACTTGTTCAAGCAAAAGGATCTAAATTTGTGATAGAGGAGATGGTTAGAGTTGCTGAAGGATTATGATATCACTATTTTGTATCACCCGGGCAAGGCCAATATGGTGGCAGATGCCTTGAGTCGTCCGGCAGAGAGTTTGGGAAGTTTGGCTTATTTACCAGTATCGGAGTGACCTATGGTGATGGATGTCAAGACCCTAGCCAGCCAGTTTGTGAGATTGGATCTTTCGGAGCCCAGTCAGGTTCTAGCATGCGTGGTTTCTCGGTCTTCCTTATTTCATCGTATCAGGGAGGGACAGTATGATGATCCTCATTTACTTGTCCTCAAGGACAAGATTCAACACGGTGATGCCAGAGATTTGACTATTGGTGATTATGGGATATTGAGGATGCAGGGTCGGATTTGTGTACCCAATGTTGATGGGATTCGGGAGTTGATTCTGGAGGAGGCCCATAGCTCGCGGTATTCCATTCATCCAGGTGCCGCTGATATGGCAGCACTACTGGTGTAGGCAGATGAAGAAAGATATAGTTGGATTTGTAGCTCGGTGCCTTAACTGTCAGCAGTTGAATAATAAGCACCATAGACCGGGTGGGTTGCTTCAGCAGTAGAGATTCTGAAGTGGAAGTGGGAGTGGATCACCATGGACTTTGTAGTTGGGCTCCCACGGACTTTGAGAAAGTTTGATGATATTTGGGTGATTGTGGATCGGCTGACCAAGTACGTTCACTTTATTCCTGTGTGTACTACTTATTCCTCGGAGAGGTTGGTGGAGATCTATATCCGGGAGATTGTTCGTCTTCATGGTATTCTGGTTTCCATCATTTTAGATAGAGGTACTCAGTTCACATCACGGTTCTGGAGAGCCGTTCAGCATGTGTTGGGTACTAGGGTGGAGTTGAGTACAACATTTCACCCACAGACGGACGGACAGTCCGAGCGCACTATTTAGATTCCTGATGATATGTTTTGTGCGTGTGTGATTAAGTTATTTCTTGACACTGGCTATGCCAGGTGTACCGCGTGGTGAGTGAGGGGTACGTTAGATCACACTCCAGTAGAGTTATTTCTTTTCCTAAAGCTCAGTGTATGGTTGAGAAGGGGTGTGATATATATTTAGCTTATGTGAGAGATGTTAGTGTTGATACCCCTTCAGTTGATTCAATCCCAGTAGTAAGGGATTTTCTTGATGTGTTTCCAGCTGATCTTTCGGGCATGCCGCCTGATAGAGATATTGATTTTGGCATCGATCTGTTGTCGGGCACTCAGCCCATTTCTATTCTGCCGTATCACATGGCTCCTCTTGAGTTGCATGATAAGGGTTTTATAGGTATAGCATGATAAGGGTTTTATTCGGCCCAGTGTACCACCTTGGGGTGTTCGTGTCTTGTTTGTGAAGAAAAAAGATGGTTTTATGCGTATGTGTATTGATTATCGCCAGTTGAACAATGTTACCGTGAAGAACCGTTATCCTTTGCCTCGTATTGATGATCTATTTGACCATCTTCAGGGCGCACGGGTGTTTTTCAAGATCGACTTGCGCTCAGGTTACCATTAGTTAAAGAATAGGGAGCCATGTATCCCGAAGACTGCTTTTAGGACTTGGTATGGTCATTACGAGTTCCTTGTTATGTCATTGGACTGACTAATGCCCAGCAGCCTTTATTGATGATATTCTAGTGTATTCTCGCTGTCGGGAAGATCATGAGCAGCACATGAGGACTGTGCTTCAGACTCTAAGAGATAAAAAGTTATATGCTAAGTTCTCAAAATGTGAGCTTTGGTTGGATTCTGTGACTTTCCTAGGCCATGTTGTATCAAGTGAGGGTATTCAGGTGGATCCGAAGAAGATAGAGGTCGTACAGAGTTAGCCCAGACCATCCTCAGCTACAAAGATCCATAGTTTCCTTGGCTTGGTGGGTTACTACCACTGTTTTGTGGAGGGGTTTTCATCGATTGCAACCCCAATGACCAGGTTGACCCAGAAGGGTGCTCCGTTCCAGTGGACGGAGGTTTGTAAGGCGAGCTTTCAGAAGCTCAAGACAGCTTTGCCCACAGACTTAATTTTGATACTGCCTACAGGTTCGGGGTCTTATACGGACAATTGTGATGCCTCGAGGATTGGACTTGGAGTGGTGTTGATGCAGGACAGTAGGGTGATTGCCTACGCGTCCAGACAGTTAAAAATACATGAGAAGAATTACCATGTCCACGACCTTGAGTTAGCTGCCATTGTTCACACCCTGAAGATCTAGCGCCACTATTTATACGGTGTGCTTTATGAGATTTATACTGACCATCGGAGCTTGCAGCACTTGTTCAAGCAAAAGGATCTAAATTTGTGACAGAGGAGACGGTTAGAGTTGCTGAAGGATTATGATATCACTATTTTATATCACCCAGGCAAGGCCAATATGGTGTTAGATGCCTTGAGTCGTCGGGCAAAGAGTTTGGGAAGTTTGGCTTATTTACCAGCATCGGAGTGACCTATGATGATGGATGTCAAGACCCTAGCCAGCCAGTTTGTGAGATTGATCTTTCGGAGCCCAGTCGGGTTCTAGCTTGCGTGGTTTCTCGGTCTTCCTTATTTCATCGTATCATGGAGGGACAGTATGATGATCCTCATTTACTTGTCCTCAAGGACAAGGTTCAACACGGTGATGCCAGAGATGTGACTATTGGTGATTATGGGGTATTGAGGATGCAGGGTCGGATTTGTGTACCCAATGTTGATGGGATTCGGGAGTTGATTTTGGAGGAGCCCCATAGCTCGCGGTATTCCATTCATCCGGTGCCGCTGATATGGAAGCACTACTAGTGGAGGCAGATGAAGAAAGATATAGTTGGATTTGTAGCTCGGTGCCTTAACTGTCAGCAGGTGAAGAATAAGCACCAAAGACCGGGTGGGTTGCTTCAGCAGTAGAGATTCCGAAGTTGAAGTGGGAGTGGATCACCATGGACTTTGCAGTTGTTCTCCCACGGACTTTGAGAAAGTTCGATGATATTTGGGTGATTGTAGATCGGCTGACCAAGTACGTTCACTTTTTTCCTGTGTGTACTACTTATTCTTCGGAGCGGTTGGCGGAGATCTATATCCGGGAGATTGTTCATCTTCATGGTATTCCGGTTTCCATCATTTTAGATAGAGATACTCATTTCACATCATGGTTATGGAGAGCCGTTCAGCATGAGTTGGGTACTAGGGTGGATTTGAGTACAGCATTTCACCCACAGACGGACGAACAGTTCGAGCGCACTATTTAGATTCCTGAGGATATGCTTTGTGCGTGTGTGATTAAGTTTGGAGGGTCTTGGGATCAATTCTTGCCATTGGCAGTGTTTGCTTACAACAACAGC
This sequence comes from Nicotiana tabacum, assembly GCF_000715075.1. Taxonomy (NCBI): domain Eukaryota; kingdom Viridiplantae; phylum Streptophyta; class Magnoliopsida; order Solanales; family Solanaceae; genus Nicotiana; species Nicotiana tabacum. The sequence goes on from NC_134082.1 coordinate 36,233,276, forward strand.
TATCAGTCCACCATTCAGATGGCACCGCATGAGGCTTTATATGGTAGACAATGCAGATCTCCAGTGGGTTGGTTTGAGCCTGGTGAGGCTAGATTATTGGGCACAGACTTAGTTCAGGATGCTTTGGAGAAGGTTAAGGTGATTCAGGATAGACTCCGCACAGCCCAGTCCAGACAGAAGAGTTATGCGGACCGGAAGGTTCGTGATGTTCCCTATATGGTTGGAGAGTGGGTTCTACTTTGAGTTTCGCCCATGATGGGCGTTATGAGATTTGGAAGGAGGGAAAGTTGATTTCGAGGTTTATTGTCCCTTTTAAGATATTGAGGCGTGTTGAGGAGGTTGCTTATGAGCTTGCCTTACCTCCCAACTTGGCAGGAGTTCATCCGATACTTCATGTTTTTATGCTCCATAAGTATCATGGTGATCCGTCGCACGTGTTGGATTTTAGTTCAGTCCAGTTGGACAAGGATCTATCTTAAGTTGAGGATCCAGTGGCAATAGTGGATAGGCAGGTTAGAAAGCTTAGGTCAAAGAACATTTATTCGGTAAATATTCAGTGGCGGGGCCAGCCGGTCGAGGAGGCGACCTGGGAGATCGGGCAGGATATGCGCAGCCGTTACCCCCATCTTTTTACTAATTTAGGTATGTCTCTATGATCATTCGAGGAAGAACGAGTGTTTAAGTGTAGGAGGATGTGACGACCCATCTGGTCATTTTAAAAATTTATGCCCAATCACCTATTAACTGTTTTCCCCACGTTTATTTCTGCTATTTTGATTTGCCGAGATGTTCGGTTTTGAGTTTCGAAGAGTTTTGGGACACTTAGTCTCTAAATGAGAGCTTAAGTGTTGGAAATTTGACTGTAGTCTTAACAGTGTGAAGACGACCTCGGAATGGAAATCTGGTGGTTCCGTTAGCTCTGTTGGGTGATTTTGGGCTTAGGGGCATGTTTGGATTGTGTTTTGGAGGTCCGTAGCTAATTTAGGCTTGAAATGCCGAAAGTTAAATTTTTTATGTTTCCGGTTCGATAGTGAGATTTTGATCCAAGGGTCGGAATGGAATTCCGTAAGTTGTAGTAGCTTTGTAGTGTTAAATCTGATGTGTGTGCAAAATTTCAGGTCACTTGGACGAGGTTTGATAGACTTTTTGATCGAAAGCGTGTTTTTAGAGTTTTTGGAGTTTTTAGGCTTTAATCCGATGAAAATAGGCATTTTTATGTTGTTTTGAGCATTCCGAAGGTTGGAGAAAGTTTGAATGAAGTTATGGGATATGTTGCTAGGTTTGGTTGAGGTTTCGGGGGCCTCGGGTGTGTTTCGAATGCTCAACAGACCATTTTTGGACTTGGGAAAGATTGCAGATTTTCTGTTGTTGTGTTGCAGAGAAACCATTCATCGCGTTCGCGAGAGGGTATCGCGTTCGCGTAGAACATCTGGGTGAAGCAGTTGAATCGTACTTCGCGTTCGCGAAGGTATGGACCTGTTGGACTTCGCGTTCGCGACATGGTCCTCGTGTTCGCGTAGGGTCTGCCAGTGTAAGCTGCGCGTTCGCGAGTTGACCTCGCGTTTGCGAAAGAGGAAGTCGGCCAATAGGATTTTTGTGCATCGCATTCGTGATAGTAGTCTCGCATTCACGAAGAAGAATGCATCCAGGCAGAATATAAAATTCAAAGTCGAGGGTTTAGCCATTTTGTGAAAACTAAAGCTTGGGAGCTCAGATTTGAGCGAGGTCTTCAGGGATTTCAGATATATCGATTGGGTAATGATTCTTAACTCTTTTTTTCTTGTAACCCATTAATCTAAACAAGAATTCATCATTTAATTTCGGATTGGAGATGAAAATTGGGGAAAAGTTGGAAGAAAGTTCTTAGACCTAGAATTCAACTTTTGATTGGGCATTTGACCTTGGATTTAGATAATTTTGGTATGTATGAACTCGTGAGAGCGTGAGGATTCTGAAAATATAAATTTTACTCAATTCCGAGACATGGGCCCGAGGGGCATTTTGGTCATTTTACCTAATTTCGCGTATTAGCTTAGAATTTCTTTGTAGTGTAAGTTACTAGAAGTGTTATTTACATTATGAAATTGAATTGAATAGATTTGGGCCATTTGGAGTCAAGTACTCGTGGCAAGAATATGGTTTCGAGTTGATTTTGAGCCGTTTCGAGGTAAGTGGCTTGCCTAACCTTGTGTGGGGGACCTTTCCCTTAGGATTTGGTATATTTGGTAATTGAAATGCCTTGTACGTGAGGTGATGAGTGCCTACTTGTGCTAATTGTTGGAAATCCAGTTTTCATTAAGTAATTACTAGTATGTTTCCTTTCCTATTTTTATTACTCGCAATATTAAGCTTGTTGTAGCTTAGGAAAGCATGTCTAAGTGATTTAATTACTTTATTTGCTCAAACTGCCTTACTTGAATTCTGTGCAGCATGCTAGGATAGAATTACTTGTCGCCTTAATATGAAATTTGTCATTTCTGAATATTTTCCTTTTGCTACTGTGTATTTACATTGGGACTACGGATGTGGGATTCCGGTAGATCCCCCTTATCTGTTTATTTGGGAATACGGATTTGGGACTCTGGTAGATCCCCCTTGTCTATTTATTTAGGATTACTGATGTGGGATTCCGGTAGATCCCCTGAACAGTTATATGGAACTACGGGACTGCACCCGGTAGATTTCCCCAGTATTAGGTATTTATATTTGGGACTACGGATCAGGATTTTAGTAGATCCCCACGCACTGATAGTTGGACTACAGGACGTGATCCTCGGAGATACTTCGGATATATATGATGGACTAGGGGACAACATCCCGGGAGATCCACTGGATAGATGTAATTCAGACTACAGGACGGTATCCTGGAAGGTACCCCGATTGTTATCTCTGTGTTGAGTTGTATTTCCTTTCCGTGATTATTTTGCCTCTGTTTTAGTTGTTGTTGCTCTTTCTATTCTATGTTATTTCTTACTCTTGCACTTATTTATAATATCTTGTTCTACACTGTTATACTTTGTATTTTATTTAACCTCAGTAGGGCCCTGACCTTCCTCGTCACTACCCGACCGAGGTTAGTCTTGGCACTTATTGAGTACTGTTGTGGTGTACTTATGCCCTTTGTGCACATGTTTTTCATGTGCAGATCCATGTACCTTGACTCAGACTTACCATCCTTGAGGCGAGGTGACCGTTCGGAGACATCGAGGTATATCTGCCGCGTCCGCAGACCGAGGAGTCTCTCTCCACTCTTTCTTATAGTTACCACCCTTCTATTTTCTTTTGTTTTAGACTATTCAGGAGTTAGAGCACTATGTAGTGATCCTTAGCTTGTGATTCATGGGTTTCCGGGTCTTGGAGATATGTATTGGTTTCTGAGAGTTAAATATTGTGTGTGCCGAGCGGCACTTTTAAACACTGTCTTATTACTCTAATTATGTTTTAAATTGTTTTACTTCCACAAATTGGTTTATTTTCTACAATTTAGGATTACCTAGTTGTAGGGACTAGGTGCCGTCACGATGGTTCACGGAGTGCGAACCGGGGTCGTGACATTACTAGTATGTTTCCTTTCCTGTTTTCATTACTTGCAATATTAAGCCTGTTGTTAACATAGGAAAGCATGTCTAAGTGACTTAATTGCTTTACTTTCTCAAATTGCCTTACCTGAATTTTGTGCAGCACGCTAGGCTAGAATTACTTGTTACCTTAATATGAAATTTTCCATTTCTAAATATTTTCCTGTTGTTGCTGTGTATTTACATTGGGACTACAGTTGTGGGATTCCGGTAGCTCCCCCGTGTATGTTTATTTTGGGACTACGGATGTGGGATTCCGGTAGATCCTCCTGGACAGTTATATGGAACTACGGGAATGCACCCGGTAGATTCCCCTAGTACTGGGTATTTATATTTGGGACTACGGAACGAGATTCCGGTAGATCCCCGTGCACTATGAGTTGGACTACGGGACGGGATTCCGGTAAATCTCCGTACACTATGAGTTGGACTACAGGACGGGATCATGATAGATCCATTGGATATATGTATATTTGAGACTACATGACAGTATCCTGGGAGATCCCCGATTGTTAATTTGGTGCTGAACTGCATTTCCTTTTGTGTTTACCTTGTCTCTGTAATAGTTGTTGTTGCCCTTTATATTTTGTTTTTCTTTTATTGTTGTACTTATTTATATTATTCTGTTCTACATTGTTGAACTTTATATTTTACTTAACCTCAGTAGGGTCCTGACCTTTCTCGTCACTACCCGACCGATGTTAGGCTTGGCACTTACTGAGTACCGCTGTGGTATACTCATGCCCTTTCTGCGCATGTTTTTCATGTGTAGATCCAGGTACCTTGACTCATTCCTATCACCCTTGAGGCGAGGCGACTGTTCTAGAGACTTCGAGGTATATCTGCTGCGTCAGCAGACCGAGGAGTCCCTTTATACTCTCCCTATTGTATTAGCCCTTCTGTATTTCCTTTTCCTTATTAGATATTCTTGAGTTAGACACTGGTAGACATTCCAAGGATTTTGGATTCATGGGTTTCCTGATTTTGGAAATATGTATTAGTTTTTGAGAGTTAATGACGTTTATGCCGAGCGACACTTTTAAACGATGTTTTACTACTTTATTTCTATTTAAAATTGTTTTATTCCGCAAATTGGTTGTTTTCCGCATTATTACGCTTATCTAGTTGTAGGGAACTAGGTGTCGTCACGATGGTTTACGGAGGGCGAATCGAGGTCATGACAAATGGTCATTGTTTTACCTTAATTGCTTTCACTAATATATTACATGTATTTTAATTATTCTGCTGCTTATCATCATGATTACCCTTTGTTTTCATTTATTTACTTGTTTTTTCGTTGTTAGCTTTATATTAATATTTTAGTAGGTTAGTTGATTAGTAGGTGTGTTGACTAGAATCTCGGTACTGCTCCACTGAGATTAATTTTGATACTTATTGGGTACCATTGTGGTGTACTCATGTTACACTTGCTGCAAATTGTTGTTTAGATCCAGGTACCTCGAAGCATGTTGGGCGTTAATTAGTTTCTTGTGATATGCTGTGGAGACTTCAAGGTATACCTACCAGTGCGTTCTCAGGCCTTAAAGTCTCCTTTTTTGTCTTTCATTTCTAGTGTTTATTTTTATTCCGGAATAGATATTGTATTTAGAGATTGTAGTGCACTCAGTAGAGCTTATGACTCCGTGCTACCAGTTTTGGGAAAATGTATAACTATTGATTGTTTCTAGCTATGTATGTCATTTACTGGTTTATGTTTAATGGTTAAATGGTTTAAATATGTCAATAACTCAGCATGTATTTAGCTTACCTAGTCCTAGAGACTAGGTGTCATCACGTTCCTCAAGGCGGGATTTTGGATTGTGACACCTATAAGAAACCTCCCCAACTCTTTCTAACACCTCAAATAGACCAATAAACCTCAAGCTCAACTTTTCCTTATTCCAAAATCTCATCACACCCTTCATAGGTGAAACTTTCAAAAGTACCTTCTCACCATCCATATAAGACACATAACACACCATCTTGTCCGCATAACTCTTCGGCCTTCTTGCGTTTTCCGAAGGCGATCCTGAATCAACTTTACCATATCCAAGTCATCACAATCCAAATTCGTACCCAAGATCCTAGCTTCACCAGGATCAAACCAACTAATAGGAGAATGACACCTAGGGATGGAAGCGGGGCGGGGCAGTTTAAAGTTTATGCGGCCGCACCGCGGGTTTTAAAATTTTCTTCAAAACTCAATGCGGGGGGGGGGGGGGAGGAGGAGGGTATGTGGGTTGTCTCTTCCTCTATTTTCTTAAACTACTTTTTCTTTATCCAGTTTATGTGGGTGAGGCAAAGTCATATTCTGAGGACGATGTATGTTGTGCGATTGCATCAACTTTTTCCTTGCTTTAATTCTCACTTACATATCTACTATTCCATGTTTAGTAAATTAATTTTTATTTTATTTTTTGTTGAAGTAGTGAAGTGATATTCCTTTATTGTTGAGTCACATTATCGTTTTTGTAGTTGGTATGTTCCTTATATACTCAGTACATTATTCGTACTGACCTCCTTTTCACCTTGGGACGTTGCGTTTACGTCACGCCCCAAATCTGGGGAGGCGTGGATGGCACCAGGTGTTGTGCTGGCCCAAGCGAACCACTCTATAACTCATGATCGTTCGACCAAAACTAGAACATACATAGGTCAAGTTATCTGAACTCATTCCTTTTGTAATTCACTTAACACAAAAAAAATGTCCATGCTTCACTTCAATAAGAACTTAAAGGACTATTATACATATGAGCCACTTTTAACTTTCCGATTCTGTTATAAGAAATTTCACCACTGTTAACCATGCATAGTGGAAAGGGAAAAAAAGGGATATAACTTAGACGTTCAACACATGACTAAAAAGACAACTATTATGAATTCGTATTTTTGCGAATTAGCATTATCTCTATAGAATATATTAATGCATTAACAAACTTCAAAATATAAAAATGTAGACCCACAGGAATTGAGAAGCCGACAATGTGTAAATGTTAACGCTTTGATATCTCAGTGACCACCTCCAATGATTACTCTTTTTTTTTCTTTTCCACTCCAAAATAGATAAATCAAGCAGTAAACTCTTCATTGAGATTTATGAAACATTTGTAAACTGTTTCACATTATATTAGATACCCTTGAATAAAGGACATGGAAGAAACATGGAGTGAATGACTCATTCTGTAAGTCTGGATAACTCTCTAAATAAGGAAATACTTATAGTGTCATGCATATGCGTATGAATGTCATGCCATGCTTAAATACATGTGTTCATAACATCATTAAGCCTCTGAGGGCAACCCATCATATCATCACGGCCACTGTGGGCAAAATCATCAACGTATACCAGCTAATCATATGGTGGTGCGAATATAACACAATAACCTTTTTTTCCATATCCCCTATACATATAATAAACATATATACGTGTATATAACACCATAACATCATCACGCCTCTAAGGGGATCCCATTATATCATCTCGGCCACTGTGGGCAAAATCATCAGAGTATACGAGCTGATCAGGTGGTGGTGTGTCTATAATACCATAACCTTTTACATATCCCATATACATACATACATACATACATACATACATACATACATATATATATATATATATATATACATATATATATATATACATATATATATACATATATATATACATACATATATATATACATACATATATATATATATATATATATATGTATGGTCATTGGTCAATGTAAATGTATAAATCCATAAGAAATACGTTAATAAGATTTTCTCGGAATACCATAAAAATCAATATGTCTTTCAGATAAACGTTTATCAAAAACGTATTTTTATAACAACATAGAAATATGACAACTGAAAGGAACTACAAGTAATATAGATCTAAGAATATAAAGATGCATGAGTGCCACTAATACTGCTAGTAAAAAAACGGAGAAACTTTCAACTACCTACTAACCTTATACTCTAACTCACGACCTCCCCACCCTCATTATTAAGGGTCAACTCCTCAGTAAGCATAAGCAGCGCCATATGCTGCATAACTACCTCGAATTTCTCTTCTATAAAATAATAGACGGTAACACTAATATAAATCATCATGGAAATTATTTTCTTGTTCATGTTGTTGGGTTTATACACAATTCCATAAGTACATGAACACATGAGAATAAGATGTAATATTATGGTTTGTTTATGTACCGAGCTCTCCCATTATATCCAAGTCTAGCCGATGTGTGCTATGGTAAGTTGTTACATCCATACACTTAACAAATTCTTTAATACTAAAATTTTTATGCACTGAACTCCAACATTATAAAGTTTCAAAATGCCTTACATCATAAAGCTAAATAGGTCACACTTACCTCGGTCAATTTCTCAACAAGCTCTCCAATGTTGCCATTCAGTTACAAATCTAAGACTACACCAGGTCACAAGAATCACTTCTACAGATTCTGACTTCAATCATAAATCATATAAAACCAACTGCAATACTCAAAACCATTCATGTAGAAATAGTAGTATAAAACTTCATCTCAAATCATGTGCATGGATCAAACATATACGCCTGAAGTAAGGAGCTAAAACAAGGATCCAAAGTCATGGATAAATGATAGAAACTAAGATGTCAAAATTTTCAAGGATACCTGATTGTAATCTTTTTTTTCAGGATTGAAGTGTCTTGAATTTAATACATGGTTGCCACCAAATCAAAATGACTTAAGAGTCATTGGTTTGGTTAGTGGCTTCCTGCCACGTAGGGGTGAGAAAAATTTAATCTTTATCCAACTAATTAGTTAATTTGGCAATGTTCCGTTACCCGATAATTAACCAATTACCCGCAAAATTAAGAATTATTTTAAATTACTTAATATACTATTCACTTTTAATATACTTTATATATATACCCTACTATCATGGTCATGTGGTACCATATAAAATAAATACATACATTATTATTTCAGTAAAATATCCACGCCAAAATACATATATTTTTTCAACTTATAATTTTCCTAATCTCATATAAAGTGTAAAAAATTTCGTACGCTTAATTCTTAAAATGGTATAAAGATAACTTTCTTTTCTTTTGAAAAAAATAATTTATATCTTTACAATAAATTAAATCTCATAAATTTTTCTTATATTATGTGTATAATTTAAAACATATTCCAAAGTAGTAATATTAATAACTATATAAAATTCTTTTTTTTCAAATCATTTTATTCTTTACAAATAAAGTTCCACTCAAAATACCATATAAAACATATATAACGGTATCAATATTGTTAAACTTACAGGGTGTAACATCCTTCCCCCCTTAGAACACTCGTCCTCGAATGTTAACTCTTAGGGATTTTTAAAATTTTCACTAGGGGCACCTTTGTAACTAAACTAGAACCAAAACTATATATGATGTCTTGACTATTCACAACCTTTTCTTCTCGAGTATCTTGTATCTTCTTCACCTTTACCTTACTTACTTCTCAATCTCGCATCGTATCTTCTATTTCTTTCAGAAATTACGCCTTAAAGCTCTACCGTAACACATGTACCTCTGATGCATACAAAATTTTGCAAAAACATCATATTGATTTCTTGCTACTTAGCTTTATGGCACGATCTAGAAATAAAAGAAGGGTAACATTTCCTAAATGCCCTATAACTTCTCAATTATAAACATGGCGCGCAACATACCCATAAGTCAGACTCAATTAGGCAGGACTTTGTAAACTTCCTAGGACATGACCCACTCTAATACCACTTTGTCACGCCCCAAACCTGTGGAGGTGTGGCTGGCACTCGGTGTCGTGCTGACCTGAGCGAACCACTCTGTAACTCATGATCGTTCGAGAAAAACTAGAACATACATAGGTCGAGTTATCTGAACTCATTCCTTTTGTAATTCACTTAACACAAAAAAAAACTGTCCATGCTTCCCTTCGGTAAGAACTTAAAGGTCTATTATACATATGAGCCACTTTTATCTTTCCGATTTTGTTAATAAGAAATTTCACCACCTGTCAACAATGCGTAGTGGAAAGGAAAAAAATGGATATAACTGTGACGTTCAGCTCAGGACTAAAAAGATAGCTATTATGAATATGTATTTTTGCGAATTAGCATTATCTCTCTAGAATATATTCACGCATTAACAAAGTTCTAAATATACAAATGTAGACCAACAGGACTTGAGAAGCCGACAATGTGTTAATGTTAACGTTTTGATACCGCAGTGACCACCTACAAATATTACTCTTTTTTTTCTTTTCCACTCCAAAATAGACATATCAAGCGGTAAACACTTTACTGAGATTTCTGAAACGTTTATAAACTATTTCATATAATATTAGATACCCTTGAATAAAGGACATAGAAGAACATGGAGTAAATGACTCATCCTGTAAGTCTGGATAACTATGTAAATCAGGAAATACTTATAGTATCCTACATATGCATATGAATGTCATGTTGTGCATAAGTACATATGTTCATAACATCATCAAGCCTCTGAGGGCAACCCATCATATCATCTCGACCACCGTAGGCAAAATCATCAACGTATACCAGCTGATCAGGTGGTGGTGCGTATATAAGGCCATAACCTTTTTCTTATATCCTCTATACATATAATATACTTATATACGCGTATATAACGACATAACATCATCACACCTCTGAGGGCATACCATTATATCATCTCAGCCACTGTGGGCAAAATCATCAACGTATACCAGCTGATCAGGTGGTGGTGCACATATAACGCCATAACCTTTTCATATCCCATATACATATATATATATATATATACATATATATATACATATACATATACATATATATATACATATACATATATATATATATATACATATACATATATATATATACATATACATATATATATATATATATACATATACATATATATATATATATGCGTATATAACACCGTCTAGTCATGGGTCAATGTAAATGTATAAGTGCATAAGAAATACGTTAATAAGATTTTTTCGGAATGCAATAAAAATCAATATGTCTTTCGAATAAACTTTATCAAATACATATCATAGAAATACGTCAACTAAAATGAACTACACGTAATATAGATCTAAGAATATAAAGATATATGAGTGCCACTAATACTACTAGTAAAAAAATGGGGAAACTTTCAACTACCTACTTACCTTCTACTCTAACTCTCGACCTCCCCACCATTATTATTAAGGCTCAACTCCTCAGTAAGCAGAAGCAACGCCATATCCTGCTTAACTACCTTGAATTGCTCTTCTATAAAATAATAGTCGGTAACACTAATATTAATCATCATGGACATTATTTTCTTGTTTATGTTGTTGGGTTTATAGACAATTCTAAAAGTACATGAACACATGATAATAAGATGTAATATTATGTCTTGTTTATGTACCGACTCTCCTATTATATCCAAGTCTAGCCGATGTGTGCCATGTTAAGTTATTACATCCATACACTTAACAAATTCTTTAATACTGAAATTTTTATGCACTGAACTCCAACATTAGAAAGATTCAAAACGCCTTACGTCATAAATCTTAATAGGTCACACTTACCTCAGTCAATTTCTCAACAAGCTCTTCAATGTTTCCATTCAGTTACAAATCTAAGACTACACCAGGTGACAAGAATCACTTTTACAGATTCTGACTTCAATCATAAATCGTATAAAACCAACTGCAATACTCAAAACCATTCATGTAGAAACAGTAGTACAAAACTTCATCTCAAACCATGTGCAAGTATCAAACATATACGCCTGAAGCAAGTAGCAAAAACAAGGATCCAAATTCATGGATAAATGATAGAAACTAAGAAGTAGAAATTTTCAAGGATGCATGATTGTAGTTTTTTTTTTCAGGAATGAAGTGTCTTGAATTTAATACATGGTTGCCACCTAATCAAAATTACTTAAGAGTCATTGGTTTGGTTAGTGGCTTCCTGCCACGTAGGGCTGAGAAAAATTTAATCTTTATCCAACTAATTAGTTTATTAGCTAATGTTCTGTTACCCGATAATTAATCAATTACCCGCAAAGTTAAAATTATTTTAAATTACTTAATATACTATTCACTTTTAATATACTTTATATATATACCATACTATCATGGTCATGTGGTACCATATAAAATAAATACATACAGTATTATTTCAGTAAAATATCCACGCAAAAATACATCTATTTTCTCAACTTATAATTTTCCTAATCTCATATAAATAGTAAAAATTTTCGTATGCTTAATTCTTAAAATGTTAAAAAGATAACTTTCTTTTCTTGTGAAAAAAATAATTTATATCTTTACAATAAAGAAAATCTCATAAACTTTTCTTATATTATGTGTATAATTTAAAACATATTCCAAAGTAGTAATATTAATAACTATATAAAATTATTTTTTTCAAATCATTTACAAATAAAGTTTCACTCAAAATACCATATCAAACATATATAATGGTATCAATATTGTTGAACTTACGGGGTGTAACATCATTCCCCCCTTTAGAACATTCGTCCTCGAATGTTAACTCTTAGGGATTTTCAGAATTTTCACTAGGGTCTCCTCTGTAACTAAACTAGAACCAAAACTATATCTGATGTCTTGACTATTCACAACCTTTTGTACTCGAGTATCTCATATCTTCTTCACATTTACCTTACTTACTTCTCATCCTCGGATCGTATCTTTTATTTCTTTCATATCCTTCCTTTAACATAGGTGGAAATTACGCCTTAAAGCTCTACCTTAATACATGTACCTCTGGTGCATACAAAATTTGGCGAAAACGTATACTGATTACTTGCGACTTAGCTTTATGGCATGATCTATAAATAAAAGAATGGTAATATTTCCTAAATGCCCTATAACTTCTCAATTATAAATGTGACGCGTAACACACCCATAAGTGAGACTCTATTAGGCATGGCTTTGTAATCTCTCTAAGACACGACCCGCTCTGGTACCACTTTGTCATGCCCCAAACCTGGGGAGGCGTGGCTGGCACCCGGTGTCGTGCTGGCCCGAGCGAACCACTCTGTAACTCATGATCGTTCGACCAAAACTAGAACATACATAGGTCGAGTTATCTGAACTCATTCCTTTTGTAATTTAGCACAAAAAAACTATCCATGCTTCTCTACAGTAAGAACTTAAAGGTCTATTATACATATAAGCCACTTTTAACTTCCCGATTCTATTATAAGAAATTTCACCTCATGTCAACCATGCATAGTGGAAAGAAAAAAAAAAGGATATAACTTAGACGTTCAGCTCAAGACTAAAAAGACAGCTATTATGAATTCGTAATTTTGCGAATTAGCATTATCTCTAGAATATATTCACGCATTAACAAAGTTCTAAATATACAAATGTAGACTGACAGGACTTGGTGTCACGACCCAAACTAGAGGGTCATGACTAGCACCCGACCATACTTGTCGGGCACCAACGTACATTTTATCTAACCTTTTTTTATTATCTTTTAGGGTTGACGAGATCAATATAAATGGTAGACATGGATCATGGACAACAAAAAATAAAATATGATGGCATGAACATACATAACAGGGGATGACCAGACAATCAAGAAACTACATATAAGGTACGAGCTACCACGCTACCATGAAAGACTATACAACAAAAACTAGCCGACAAGGCATAACAAACTATACATGAGTCGACACCTGTCTATGAGCCTCTAAATGAACATAAGTGCTGCAACATAGCCGAAATAGGGCCTCTACATACCCATAATGTCTATAACAAAAATGCATACTAAGACCACGGCAAATCCGGAGAAGGGATCTCACCAATCACTACTGAACTGGACAACCTACTGTGGTGGGGGAGCTGCACCTTCCTGTCTATCAGGGCCTGCAACACGACATGCAGCGTTCACAAACAAAAGGACGGTAGTACGAATAAAGTACTGAGTATGTAAGGCAGGGAACCATAAATACGAAAAGTAATGTAAGCAGGGATAGAGAATATACAACCTGGAACATCTGAGTACCTCTGAGGGCTACTGACATGAAATGCATGATACATATGTATGTACACATAAACTTTTAAAACATACGCCTCTGTGGGCATCATCATCATCATATCGTACCCATCTATAATAGGCTCAGTAAAAAAATGTACCCGGCTATCATAAGGCTCGGTAGACTCGTACTCGGCCACGTGGAGCTCGGTGAAACCCAACTGATCAGTGGTTACACAATAGGTGTCGTACCCGACCGACTATAGCGCGGTTCGGTAGAGTAAAATACATACATATATATAATGCATGCTCGACTCATGGAATCACATTCTAAACCTTTCGGAGTGACGTAAGGTCGGTATCCTCTGTACACGTTATTAGGACTAACTCTTCACTATGAACCTTATAAGAATCAGAAAGTACCAACAACATTGATAACATAAGAATAAGAGAAGCAACATTAACATCAATCGTTCCATAAGAGGGAAAACAATGTAAGTACTGCTAGCTTCTAAGAGTAGAGTATCTTGGAAGCTCGTTCATTACATTATGTACAATCGGAGTCGTGCAAAAGAAGGAAAGGGATAGCCTCACATACCTTGTATATACTACCCCAATCGCAATATATGCAATTGTCACAACTCCTTAGTCTACAATAAGAGAAATGATACTATCGTTATCATTTAAGCGTCATAACTATTACGTATCGACCACAACCTATTTTACGTTGAAACGGACAGCACCTCCCCTATATATATGACTTAATACCATTCAAAACAATCAACAAATAGCCCAAACAACATCAATAATAAACATATTGAGCCTCCCAAAATAGTCCACGCACAACCTAATTACATCATACATACGACGGCCACAGTAGTCGTGTCAAACGACCTGGAAATGTTACGAATAACTATCAGCCCACAACCCTACATATATATGGTGTTTATCCACACCATTTCACCTCCAGAACTCCACAAAACAGTAGTAAAACACGCAGCCCAATAGCAATACAAAACAGTCCACAAAATAGTCCGCTACAAGTGAATAACTCGAACTCACGGCTTCCGATCACCGTCCCGTGAGTTCTTACATGTATAGAACGAATTATCATGAATTCACAGCAGAGAAAAATGTATTAAAGATGGCAGTAACTTACCTTACTTGTCGGATAACTCAGCCCTTCCCTTGGTTCTTCAAACTCTAGGTTTTACCTTCAAATAGAACTTGAAAGTGAGGGAAAATCGATTAGGGTTTGTGTGGGATTTTTGGGGAGGAGTTGCTGGGGTTAACTTTGGTTTTGAGGGTCTGAAATATGGATGAAATAACTGAGTTCATACCCCCTTAAAAGTCCTCTCTTGGATGACATAGGTCTTTTAATTTTGACCTATCATTTTGGCAAGTAGGTGATGCACCTACTTGTCATCTACCAATCTGCGCTGGCTTGCGAAAATATGAATATCTCTATATTCCAAGATTGTATTGACAAGTGGTCTAATGAATTGGAAACTATACTCATAGATCTTTAATTTGGTGGGTCGATCACCCCGTAGTTCCATGTAAATTAGGAGAAAACCTTAGAAACATTTGACCTATTGTTTAAGTAAAATTATGAACCTAAGTTGCGACAATGTTTGTCGACTTTTGTTTCATAACTCGTTTGACTTCAAGACTTATGATACGGATATTATATAATTCAAATAACTTAACACATGACCTCTTGAGTGTATTAAGAACCTCTAGGTTTACCTGAAAATACGAGTTACAACATCCTTGATTCGTTTAACTTCTAATACTTGTTAATCACCTTTATACACCCTTGTATCACTTAAGTCCAATAGGATTAACTTCTTATCATCTCAAAGGTAATTACTTATTGGATTTATGTTAACTAATATATGGCATGAACTAACGCGTGTGGATATGGGTTGTAACACCCTTCCCCCCTTAGGAACATTCGTCCTCGAATGTAAGGGTTCATGGGGAGTTTAAATCATCGTGGATTCCGGCCAAGTTTCTCCCATGAATAGAGTACAAACTTGCAAGCGGTTAACTCAACGTATGGCCTTACAAGAGTATGCAAAGCATTATGGACATGTACATTATCTGCTATCGCCATTTTGTATTAAGGAAGAGTATTCTCAAGTTATTGCTTACCTTATAGAGCCATTTCACCTTCCAATGTATCATGTGTTCCACCAGCATCCTTGTTATGTTCATTCTGGAATAGGTATGGGTATTTAGACTTCATCTCCTCTTCTACTTCCCATGTCATATCTTCCATATTCTTGTTCCTCCACAATACTTTGATGGAAGCTACATCTTTTGTTCTCAGCTTGCAGACTTGTTGATCTAATATAGCCATTGGCACTTCTTCATATGATAGGTCCTCTGTAACCTGTACATCTTTTATAGAGATGACTCGAGAAGGGTCTCCAATACATTTCCTCAACATAGATACATGGAATACCGGGTGGACAAATTCCAATTCGGATGGCAATTCTAACTCATAAGCAACCTGTCCAATCCGTCGAAGAATTTTATATGGCCCGATATACCTTGGACTCAGCTTATCTTTCTTCCCAAAATGCATAATACCCTTCTTTGGTGAGATCCTCAGGAAAACCCAATCACCAACCTCAAACTCCAGATCACGACATCGGATATCGGAATAAGATTTTTTCCTGCTTTGTGTCGTACTCAATCGCTCCTGCATCACTTTTGTAAGCACGTGATTTTTGCCCTATATGAAAATTACTCCCAAAAAATTCAAAAATAAAATAATTTTCCTTGGTGTGCAATTTTTGTGATATTTTGTGATATTTTGTGTAACTATTTGTATGTTTGTATGTGCATGTTTATTTGTTAAATTATTAAAAATACAAAAATATGTCTTTCTCATGTAGGATTTAATTATACAATTCTTAGTAACTAAGTTTGTTTTACAAAAAATAAAAATTACAAAAATAGGCATCGTTTGCATTTTTAGCATTTAATCTCCAAATATATAATTTTATGCTTAATTATTACTTAATTGTGCGTTAATTGTTATTGGGAGTTAATTTGCGCTTTTATAACTTAATTTAGTTCTTAATAATAAGTTAAGTATTTTTATAATTTAGTTTTAGAGAAATAAAAGAATAAAAGAGAGCGAAAATATAAAGAAAGTCGGAATTGGGCCTTTTCTTCGATTTCAAGCCACAGGCCCAAAAAATGGCCCAATCTTCCCTACGACCCAGTCCATTTCGAACTGGGTCGACCCAGTCCATAACCCAACACCCCTTCTTCATTTTTTGTCCAAACACAAAACAAAACAAAAAAATAAAAATAAAACAAAACCCTAAAAATAAGAAAAGACCCGCCCCCTCTATCTTTCTTCTTCTTCTTTTCTTCATCTTCCCAAAAAGCTCCAAGCTCCATCAATGGCTTCCTTCCTTCCCCTCATGCCACACACACACACTCATGGCACACACACACACTGTTGCATCGTCAACCTTCTCCAAACAGACCCAACAAGCTTCACTTCATCGTCTTCGGAGCTCCCTCGTCGCCATCGATGCCTCGTCGCTGCTGCCTTCCTCCTCGCGTCCAGCCATTGCTGCTACTGTTCACGCAGCTGTGCCTGTTTCGTCATTTCATCTTCTTCGTCCAATGAACAACAGTCTAGCTACTTCTTCTTTGTGTTCGTCAACGCTCGTTGCCATGGCTGCTGTCGCGACTGCGTCTTCTCTTAGTCGCCGTGGCTATCGCCGCTACTTCCTCCGTCGAGCTGCTGCTGTTTCTGCCTTCATCGAGGCTCGCTGATGCTGTTTCTCCTCCTTCTACCAGGCAGCTGCTCCCAGCCCACACGACCCTACTGTGCACGTCGAACAGTTGAAAACAAACCACGCTGCTGCGTCGACTATTGCTTCACTTCGGCGTCAACTCCAGTCGAGTTTGCGTACATGGATGAGTTTTGGTCGATGTCGTCGATCACTATTCGAGTTCGTTGTTGGTTGGTCATTTGTTCATCGTTTCAATCCGGTTGGTAGATATTGAGTTTTATTTTGTCTGTATTTTGTTTTGATATTTTCGAATCTAAAAATCGGCAAAATGTTTGTTTTGTTCATATCTATCGTTTGAATTAATTTTTAGTTTGTTCGTGTGCTTTGTTAAATTAATTTTCAGATTTCAAATGGAAGTTTAATTAGTTATTTTTCATGTTTATTTCATGTTTGTATTCATTTTTGTAAAAAAGGGATTGTTAGTTTAATGTTTGTTAGATTCAAATTGAAGTTTAAATTAATTATTTCTTCAATTTGTTTCATGTGTTTTATATTTTCAGAAATTGTTAACATTGTTTAAATCATGTGAATCCGTCATGTTTGTTGTTTTAAAAATAGATTCATTCATGTTCATACTTTGTTGGGTTGATCTTGAATCCGAAATTTGTGTAGTTTGATTTCTTGTTTATCACTTATGACTATTTCTTGAATTTGTCTCATGATCTTATTTAAAGTTTAATATAGGAATTGTTTGTTGTAATGTTGTTAGAATTGATTTTAAGTTCAATATTATTGAATTTAGAAATCTAAATATACTTGTTTGTTGTTGTTGAATCTGAAAATAGGTTTGTTGCTAAAAATATTGTTCAATCAAATTTTAGTTGTTCTTTGTTGTTCAATCATGTTCATGAGATTTGTTGTTTGAATTTGTGAAGAAATTGGTCATATTGGCTATATTTTGGTTAAGTGTGGTTATTTGATTTGTTATAGCTGATGGGGTAGTTTGGCAATTTGCAGTACGTTCAGGGGTAGTTTGGTAATTTCAGTAAGGTCGGAGGGGTAGTTTAGGAATTGTACATTTTGTAATTTTTTATGTGAAGCATAGGGGACAAAATGAAATGGGGTGGGTTGTGATATAGTTATTTAATATAAAGGGGGGACAAGACAAATTTTAGTGTGGGGGAATCTTGTATTTGTTTATGTTAGGCATGGGGAACAAAATATAATGGGGTGGTGTGATATATTTATTTAATGTAATGGGGATGAGTGGGAAGATAATGGGTTTGGTAGAGAAAATGGGTTGATTTTAATTGATTAAAAGATTTATGGGTTGAGATTATATATAGGAAGTCTTGAAGACGGACAGGAGAACGAGAGAAAAACGAATTTGAGAAGAACAAAAAGAAAATAAGAGATAGAAAAAAGGGCTGAACATTTAAGAGAGAGAAAATTCCGAAAAATATTTAAACTTTCAAAATAAAAAAAAACTAAAAAAAATCTTCTGCTTTCTTTCATTGTTTGAAATCAGAATTAATTGTTGTTTCATCAAAGCTTGAAGCTTTTGTTTTTTTTGGGATTACTGCTCCACTGGTTTGCAAACTCTGTTCCTGGGTTGTTACTGTTGCTGGACTGTTGTTGTGCAGTATTGTTATTACTGCTGTTGATTCTCATCTTCTTTTGTTTCCAATACCAGGTACACGACTGTAATACTAGCTATTGCAAAGCTAATAATGTGGAAGCATGAATACATATGAAGAATGAAATTTTGAAGTTTTAATATCATTTTTATTTCCTTTTATCGATTGTATTTAAACTATTTCATGTATTACTGAATAATAATTGAAATAAGAAAAAATAACATAAGTTAGTCTTTAATGAATCGGTTTGGCAAAACGGGTTAATTCACTAGTTATGAAGGTTTCAAAATTATCAACAGTAGGTTAATCATGAATAAGTAGCTAAATTTAGTTAAGGCATGAATTTGAATTAATTTTCAAAAATTAGGCATTAAGGCATTTGAGTTCAGGCAAGATTAGAAACTTCGTTTAAGTCTAAAAGACTTTTCTAAAAAAATTTAGTAATTATGGTTAAAATCTAGTTTCAAATGGTTGTGAATAATTAATCTCAATAGTTTTTTTTTATAACAATGCTGAGTTTTAATCTAGCTGTATTTGATTCGTTTGAATATTAGTTGTCAAATTTTTATTTTATTTATAATTTCGAATTTTTTTAAATAAAATTCCTTTTCATCAATATTTGTATTAATCTAGCAATTAGTATGTCATGCTTTCTTAAATAAATAAAATAAAAGCTAGTGATTAATTAGGATTTTCTTTCTTTATTTTAGAGACTAATTTTCATAGAAAAATGTAGTCGCTTTAAGATTTGTCCATTTAAAATAAATGAGATGAGCCTCGCTTAATAAAATGTATAGATTGCGGGGCCCTCAATAAATGTACATTTAATTGCTTAGAATTCGGGAGGAGTCGTTTTGCAAATTTCTCGGTCCTACCCAAAATAATGATACGCTAGTCGCTTTAGGCGCGTATTTAATAATATTATCTTCTTAAACTCAGGTGCGTATTTCATGCAACCCAAATCCAAATCCAAAAACATTGAATAAAAATGTGTTCCGGATTGCGGGAGCATTTCATGTGACGTAATCCAAAGACATGTTTTAAACAATGTTCACATTCTTATAAAAATAATAATAACAATAATAAAAGCGGTAAAAAGATAAAATTTGCACATGAGCTCATAATTGTATAAAAATCAGATATTTAAGCCAAATATGACAGTTGAGAGACCGTGCTAGAACCACGAAACTCGGGAATGCCTAACACCTTCTCCCGGGTTAACAGAATTCCTTATCCAGATTTCTGGTTCGCGGACTGTAATACAGAGTCATTCTTTTCCTCGATTCGGGATTAAATTGGTGACTTGGGACACCCTAAATCTCCCAAGTGGCGACTCTGAAATAAATAAACAAATCTCGTTTCGATTGTCCTTTAATTGGAAAAAACTCCCTTGTACCCTCTCGGGGGCGGAAAAATGAGGTGTGACAGCTCTGGCGACTCTGTTGGGGAAATAGAACCAGAACCACTGGTTCAGGGTTCAAGAATTCGAGCTTAAACATAACTGTTATAGTTGGCTTTATTTATTATCTGATTATTACATGATATATGCCTAATGTGCTAAATGATGCTTTTACCGCTTTAATATTATCTGAATTGTGTATATAAAATTGCTACGAAACCCTTCTTCTTTCTGATTCTTCTGAATTTATGGTGTACACGTGCACGTGGACCACCTTTCTGTTAGAAGTCATACCAAATAATACGAAGTTGGGATAAGTAACTAGGCCGGGTAGACTTTCGTGCTCCCGGTACGTTGCCCCCACTTCGGCTCAAGCTGTCCACTTGGGTAAGCCAGGGCTAGAACAATATGCCTTAGGTTTTTCACTTAGAATAACTCAGCTTCATGCCGGATCCCTAGTAGGAACGTTTGTTTGCATCACGTGCATTTGACTTTGGAGGCTCAACACAGGGGTTGGGTCTGTCTAGGACAGGTGTACCAAAAAATGAAAATGACCATCCTGATGCATCTTACTTGCTGCTACTTGCGCATTTATTTGATCCGGATTTGTGTGTTGACTGACTTTTGAATATCAGGAATAATATTTTGAAATTGAAAAAAAAAGGAAATAGCGGTTAGGGAATTGATTGTTTATTTATGAAAAAAAAAAAAACAATGCCCAAATACTGTCAAAACTCTGCCAAAATTTTGAGAAAATGAAAAAAAAAATGTTTTATTAGTTTGTTTTACTAAAAGCAAAGGAAAAATAGAAAAAAAAAATCGTTGTTCTGTCTTATTTTTTTTTAAAATAAAAAAAATAAAAATAAAAATATAAAAAGGAAAATAGTTTATTTTCCCCAGAAAATGACAATGAAAAAGAGTCTTACTTTTAATAGTTTTATTTATTTGTTTTTGAAAAATCCAAAATGAAAATGAAAAGAGTCGTGCTTTGAAAGTGGTTTTGTTATTTGTTGCTGAAAAAGAAAAATAAATCCTGTTTTAAAATAGTTTGGTTAATTGGCCCGAACTACGCGGGTTTGATTTTCACCGGATGTGAGATACGTAGGCAACCCTCATCGGGTCCAACCCCCCTTTTTGCTAAAATAGCCAAAAACCAATAAATAAATAAAAACGTGTCAAAATTTTAATTTTGTCATAAATAAGTCGGGCGGTGTCCAACCTCCCATTTTGCTAAAAAAATAGTCAAAAAAAATATGTCAAATTTAATAAAGAAGTCGGGTGATGTTGTTTTGTCAAGACACAGCCGAATGTTCCCGAAAGGGACGCCGGAAGGCTGACTTTGCATAAACAGCCACTTTTTAGGTCATGTTTAAGATTTGGTCTAGTTGACCCACACAGCCTTAAAATCTTCGTCCCCAAGGCGCTGAAGGGACGTGTTTGCAATACCACGATTTCATTGTAATTTGAAAAAAACAAAAAAAAACAAAGAGTCAACGATCAGGTAAATACCGTTTAGATTTTTGGTAAAAATAAGCCGAGCCAGCTTCGGCCGCGTCTTAAACCGTTCTTGCTGAAATAGCCTTAGAGTATCTTTCAATTGTCGAAAGGTTATTTTCGTAAAAGAATGGACAAGTTCGTAAAGTGTCAAAATAATCCTCCCCGGCCTCAAAATTCATGTGAGATTTGGAAGGGGCCACATTTGCAAAAATAGCCGTTTGGTTGCATTTGTCAAACGGGGAAAGAAACTGGCCATTTGTAAATCTTTTGATTAGAATATGTGGGTCATTTGATTTTCAAGTTTGTAGGTCATCTTTAAATCTTTGAAATCCAGTTGTTTTATTATGAAAATTGATAATTCCAAAGAAAAAAATGTTTCATTGTTCTTACCCTGTCTATTGTCCGAACTACGCAAGGTCTGATTCCTGAGGGGTCATGATACGTAGGCAATCTCCATAAGATTCAACCATGACAAAAAAAAATCGAAAAAAAAAATCGAAAAAAAAGAAAGAAAAAAAAGAAAAAAAAAATGTTGTTAATAATGAGGACCGACTGAGTCCATTCTAACCTGTTTTGTTTTGAATCGCAAAGAAAGAAGGTGGTTGGTTTGTGGTAAGCCGGAAATACAAGACCCAGAAGCACACTTTGCGGGGATCAGGCATGATAACAGAAGCACTCAAATCCTAGTGGGGACTTGTTGACTAAAGTTGATGATATCGAAGTTGGAAATGGTCTGGACAATACTGATGCAAAGCTCAGTGGCTAAAGATGCCAATTTTAATAAAGTGGGAGGACGCTCCGTTCCTTCGTTAGCAAAAGAGAAGCTGGTGGTGGCTTATTTTGTTGTCATTTCTGTTGTCCGGATTATTCTTAGGGTTGTAATCCGAATATGGTCTTGTGTCAAACCTTCTTATCTTTCCATTTTGTCATATCAGTTTGTTTAAGTTTTGTCCAGGCTATTTTAGGATTTTATTCTGGTTTGTTTTGTTTGTTTTATTATTCAAACCATTTCGCCGGTAGTCTAAAACAAAAGCCGGTCTTTATTATCTCCAGTCATCTTTCTGTTTAGTCCTTTATCATTTTTGTTCAACACCGATTCTAGGGACATGACATGCGCACACAGTTTGGGCCTAATCTTAAAAGTTAATCATAAAACCCTGGGAAGGTGATCAAAGCATTTAAAGAAAATAAGAACGGTTTGAGATTATTTGGAGCCCGAGTCATGTGGAACTGGGGCAAGTAAAACATAAAGAAAACCGTTAAATGCAAGATTCGCCAAATTGGCATGAGGGTCGTTTATGAGAGTGAGAGTGTCGCCCAACGGTGCTTTAGAAATGACAAATGAAAAGCAAGTGTTTAACATAATTGTCAAGACCAGCACCGTCGGAAGAGACTATAAATCTATGTTCAATTGTGTTGTTTGCACTTGGCATGTTTTGAAGACTGGAATGACGAAGACATTTTGTTCTGCTACCTAAACACTTTATCCTTCGTTACCCCTTTTGAGCCTTATTTATCTTCTTTCATACCCCTCGTTCGGAATCAATAGCAACGACTAGGAAATACGAGCCTGGAAGGTAAAGAAAAGAAAAAAGAAAAAAATCAACAAAAAACGAAAAAAAAAAAAAGAAAAGAAAAATGATAACAAAGAAAAAAAGAAAGTCAAAGTAAAGAAGAGGAATTGGGAACTACGTTCGACCTGATTCCTCAAAGAGGATACGTAGGCGCTTCACGGCTCGGTCATAGGGTGCATAATGGCCACAATGGTCACAATGCGCATGGAGTAATAAAAAAAAATTTAAAAAAAATTATAAATGAAGAATCCCCAAGCAAGAAACTGGGGCAAGGGTTGCGCTTATGGTAAGCAAAATTGATTCCGAAGGCTGTAATTTTAAACCCCAAATTTATTTTGTTTTTGAGCCTTTAATACCCTTTGTTTCTAGCCTATCCAAAAACCCACATTACGGTCCAAAGAAAGACCTTCTGACCACTCTGCAAAAGATGCCAAGTCAGAAAAATGAGAGTCTTACCGGTGAACATAACACTCTGTTCCACAACAGAAAGGACTCCAATCTCCAGCAGAGAGAGTCATACCGGCAACACTCCAAATCCCCAGCTGGAAAGTGATACAAATGAGAGAGTCTTATTGGTGAAAATCTTTACGGACACCATAAGGCGATGAAAGCTGAGAGAAAAACCCAAAATGAGAGAGGCTTGATAGTGAAAACCCTTCGGGCACTACAAGTCGAAAAAGATTGGGAATCCGATGGGGAATTGACAATTGAAGGTCTTGAAAGACGATTGACGGTAGAGGATAGGCCACAGGTGCATATCATGACCATTAGAGTCGGTATTTGCGTTTGATAGGTTTTTATTTATAGTTTCTTTTGTTAAAGAGTCATCTTTTTCCGTTGTCTTTTATTCTGTTTCCTTTTATCTTTTCCTTTCATAGAAATTTCCCCAGTAGAGTCTGTTTGGTCAGAACCAGTGGGAAATGACTTCAAAATAGGCCATCAGCTTTCCAAGATAAGATCTGACTAGTACATACAAATGGTATAGTCAGCAAGGAACAAGCGCGAGGCCAGTATCAAGAAAGATATCTCCAGCAAAAGGGAATTGACAAAAGGATCAACGAGTGTCAAGAGGGATATCCTTGGCAAAATCAAAGGTTATTAAATCTCAAGGCCAAGGCCCGTGGACAAACAAGGAGAGCAATGAGCATGATTTGGGAAATTCATGCGAAACTAAAAGGTCGGGAAAATGCAAGTTTCCGAGCCATGCCACGAAAGAAGAAGGATATCCCCAGCAGAAAAGGATTATCCCCCGCAAATAATATCGCCTCCAACAAGTTGTGGGACGCAGAGCAAGGAAGGAGAAAGGGAAATCCATCCCCAGTAGGAGTATCACAACCAACCACCGCGTTTTAAACTAACAAATTTTGTTTGATTTGAAACAGGTAAAAGAAATAGCATTTATAACGGAAATGCATGATAAAGATTGTCAAACTGGGGCAGAAAATTTTCTTTTCAATTAGAAAATTTTCTGGAAATCAGGTACCATTTGGGGAAGAATAAAGATAGCACCAAGGAAGTGGTATTTGAACCAGGGTTGCCCCCAACATAATAAGCTTCCAATGGAGGAAGTTGATCCCCAACAGACAGAACCAAGGAGATGAAATTGGTGTTTAGAAAAAGCAAAAGTCATTATCATCCCCAGCAGCTTCCAGAAGAATGAAGCATCAATTTGAATGGATAAAATTCCCCAACAGCATTATCCTCAACAACGTTATCCCAAGAAGATAACACTTTTATCCCCAGCAGTGTTGAGAGAATTTAAAATAAAAACAAAAAAAAAACAAAAAAAAAACAAAACAAAAAGAAAAAAAAATAGCCGGGAGATTTGAAGGAGGGGAAGAAAGGAGACTCCCACAATGGTATTATCCCCAGCAAGCAAGAACAAAGCAGCGCAAAGGAAAAAGAAAAGAAAAGAAGAAATTGCAAAGGTAAGTTTCTCAAATCATTGATCTTTACATTTTTCTCCTAGGATAAAATGTCCTAATCTGATGAATTTCCCTCCCGATACAATCTTGGTCCGATGAAATTTTCTCCCAAGATAAGATATCAAATCTTAGTCCGATGAAATTTTCTCCTAAGATACCAAATCTTAGTCCGATGAATCTTTCTCCTAAGACAAAAATCTTAGTCCGATGACATTTTCTCCTAAGATAACAAATCTTAGTCCGATGAATCTTTCTCCTAAGATAACAACAAAATGGACCTAGTTTGACGATTTATCTCCTAGAGTCACAATCTTGGTCCGATGAATTTTTTCTCCCAAGATAAGATATCAAATCTTATTCCGATGAAATTTTCTCCTAAGATACCAAATCTTAGTCCGATTAATCTTTCTCCTAAGAAAGAAATCTTAGTCCGATGAAATTTTCTCCTAAGATATCAAATCTTAGTCCGATGAATCTTTCTCCTAAGATCACAACAGAATGGACTTAGTCTGACGATTTATCTCCTAGAGTCAAAATCTTGGTCTGATGAAATTTTTCTCCCAAGATAATATAATAAAATCTTAGTCGGATGAATCTTCTCCTAGGATCAAAATCTAGTCTGATGAATTTTCACCTAGGATAATTTGAAAAAAAAGAAGAAGTTTGAATTTGAAAAAAAAAAGGTTGTTGAAATCAGGAGCCCCCCTGGAGAATAGAATGGCGATTTATTGATGGAAGTCAGGAGGCCCACTGAAGAATAGAATGGCGATTTATTGGTTGAAGTCAGGAGCCCCCCTGAAGAATAGAATGGCGATTTATTGGTTGAAGTCAGGAGCCCCTCTGAAGAATAGAATGGCGATTTATTGGTTGAAGTCAGGTGCCCCCCTGAAGAACAGAATGGTGATGTATTGGTTGAAGTCAGGAGCCCCCCTGAAGAATAGAATGGCGATTTATTGGTTGAAGTCAGGAGCCCCCCTGAAGAATAGAATGGCGATTTATTGGTTGAAGTCAAGAGCCCCCCTGAAGAACAGAATGGCGAAGTTGTTGAAGTCAGGAGCCCCCCTGAAGAACAGAATGGCGATGTATTGGTTGAAGTCAGGAGCCCCCCTGAAGAATAGAATGGCGATTTATTGGTTGAAGTCAGGAGCCCGCCTGAAGAAAGGAAAGGCGTTTTTAAAAGGGTTGTTGAAATCTCGCCATCCAAAGGAAGGAATGGCATTTTTGAAAAGTTATTGAAGTCAGGAACCCCCCTGAAGAACAGAATGGCGATTTATTGATGGAAGTCAGGAGCCCGCCTGAAGAAAGGAAAGGCGTTTTATTTTTAAAAGTTGTTGAAATCTCGCCAACCTAAAAAAAGGAATGGCATTTTAAAGTTGTTGTTGAAGTCAGGAGCCCCCCCTGAAGAATAGAATGGCGATTTATTGGTTGAAGTCAGGAGCCCCCCTGAAGAATAGAATGGCGATTTATTGGTTGAAGTCAGGAGCCCCCCTGAAGAACAGAATGGCGATTTATTGATGGAAGTCAGGAGCCCGCCTAAAGAAAGGAAATACGTTTTATTTTTAAAAGTTGTTGAAATCTCGCCAACCTAAAAAAAGGAATGGCATTTTAAAGTTGTTGTTGAAGTCAGGAGCTCCTCTGAAGAATAGAATGGCGATTTATTGGTTGAAGTCAGGAGCCCCCCTAAAGAATAGAATGGCGATATATTGGTTGAAGTCAGGATCCCCCCTGAAGAATAGAATGACAATTTATTGGTTGAAGTCAGGAGCCCCCCTGAAGAATAGAATGGCGATGTATTAGTTGAAGTCAGGAGCCCCCCTGAAGAACAGAATGGCGATTTATTGGTTGAAGTCAGGAGCCCGCCTGAAGAAAGGAAAGGCGTTTTAAAAAAGAGTTGTTGAAATCTCACCATCCAAAGAAAGGAATAGCATTTTTTGAAAAGTTGTTGAAGTCAGGAGCCCCCCTGAAGAATAGAATGGTGATTTATCGGTTGAAGTCAGGAGCCCCCCTGAAGAATAGAATGGCGATTTATCGGTTGAAGTCAGGAGCCCCCCTGAAGAATAGAATGGCGATATATTGGTTGAAGTCAGGAGCCCGCCTGAAGAAAGGAAAGGCGTTTTTTAAAAAGGGTTGTTGAAATCTTGGCATCCAAAGAAAGGAATGGCATTTCTTGAAAAGTTGTTGAAGCCAGGAGCCCCCCTGAAGAATAGAATGGCGATTTATCGGTTGAAGTCAGGAGCCCCCCTGAAGAATAGAATGGCGATGTATTGGTTGAAGTCAGGTGCCCCCCTGAAGAACAGAATGGCGATGTATTGGTTGAAGTCAGGATCCCCCCTGAAGAACAGAATGGCGATTTATTGGTTGAAGTCAGGAGCCCGCCTGAAGAGAGGAAAGGCATTTTATTTTAGAAGTTGTTGTTGAAGTCAGGAGCCCGCCTGAAGAGAGGAATGACGATTATTTTCAAAGTTGTTGTTGAAATCAGGAGCCCGCCTGAAGAGAGGAATGGCGTTTATTTTTAAAGTTGTTGAAGTTGGGAGCCCGCCCATAGAACAGAGGCATACATTTCAGTCTTTACATTTCAAGCATTGAAGTTGGGAGCCCGCCCAGATAACAGAGGCATACATTTCAGTCTTTACATTTCAAGCATTGAAGTTGGGAGCCCGCCCAGATAACAGAGGCATACATTTCAGTCTTTAATTTTCAAGTATTGAAGTTGGGAGCCCGCCCATACAACAGAGGCATACATTTCAAGATCAAGTCAGAGGACAATAAAACAGAGGGTTACAACAGGAATCCCCATCAGGAAACAATAAAAATCCCCAACACTGGGAAGCAGAAGGTTACAATAAGAGGTCCCAGCAAAAAACTCAAGTGCATGTGTCGAAAGGAAGAAAAGCATCAGAAGAAAAGCACCGAAAAAAATGCAAGCAGACAAGAAAGCAAGGCAACAAAAACAAATTGCAGTCTAACCTAGCTTCTTGTTTTCTTTTAAGCACGGTGTAACAAGGAGATCGGTAAGCAGTAGTAATAGCATGCAACAACAGTAACATTGCAGTCCCACGGTAGTCCCAGCTACCAAAACTTCCCGAACTACATTGACCTGATTCCTGTTTAGCCCAGGATATGTAGGAAACCTTTGAAGCAAAGGTTCGGTCAAATCTTTTTCAAAAAAATGCTTCATACGGAGTACTCGGATGGGCAAAAATCACTCGCTTTATCTTTGCACGAAAACCCTTCGTGTCTTCGGGCAAAGAGGGGCAACTGTAAGCACGTGATTTTTGCCCTATATGAGAATTACTCCCAAAAAATTCAAAAATAAAATAATTTTCCTTGGTGTGCAATTTTTGTGATATTTTGTGATATTTTGTGTAACTATTTGTATGTTTGTATGTGCATGTTTATTTGTTAAATTATTAAAAATACAAAAATATGTCTTTCGCATGTAGGATTTAATTATACAATTGTTAATAACTAAGTTTGTTTTACAAAAAATAAAAATTACAAAAATAGGCATCGTTTGCATTTTTAGCATTTAATATCCAAATATACAATTTTATGCTTAATTATTACTTAATTGTGCGTTAATTGTTATTGGGAGTTAATTTGCGCTTTTATAACTTAATTTAGTTCTTAATAATAAGTTAAGTATTTTTATAATTTAGTTTTAGAGAAATAAAAGAAGAAAAGAGAGCGAAAATATAAAGAAAGTCGGAATTGGGCCTCTTCTTCGATTTCAAGCCACAGGCCCAAAAAATGGCCCAATCTTCCCTACGACCCAGTCCATTTCGAACTGGGTCGACCCAGTCCATAACCCAACACCCCTATCATTTTTACAAAGTACAAAACAAAACAAAAAAATAAAAAATAAAAACAAAACCCTAAAAATAAGAAAGGACCCGCCCCCTATCTTTCTTCTTCTTCTTTTCTTCATCTTCCCAAAAAGCTCCAAGCTCCATCAATGGCTTCTTTCCTTCCCCTCACGCCACACACATACACTCACGGCACACACACACATTGTTGCATCGTCAACCTTCTCCAAACAGACCCAACAAGCTTCACTTCATCGTCTTCGGAGCTCCCTCGTCACCATCGATGCCTCGTCGCTGCTGCCTTCCTCCTCGCATCCAGCCATTGCTGCTACTGTTCATGCAGTTGTGCATGTGTCGTCACTTCATCTTCTTCGTCCAATGAACAACAGTCCAGCTACTTCTTCTTCGTGTTCGTCAACGCTCGTTGCCATGGCTACTGTCGCGACTGCGTCTTCTCTTCGTCGCCGTGGCTATCGCCGCTACTTCCTCTGTCGAGCTGCTGCTGTTTCTGCCTTCATCGAGGCTCGCTGATGTTGTTTCTCCTCCTTCTACCAGGCAGCTGCTCCCATCCCACACGACCCTACTGTGCACGTCGAACAGTTGAAAACAAACCACGCTGCTGCGTCGACTATTGCTTCACTTCGGCGTCAACTCCAGTCGAGTTCGCGTACATGGATGAGTTTTGGTCGATGTCGTCGATCACTGTTCGAGTTCGTTGTTGGTTGGTCATTTGTTCGTCGTTTCAATCCGGTTGGTAGATTTTGAGTTTTATTTTGTCCGTATTTTGTTTTGATATTTTCGAATCTAAAAATCGGCAAAATATTTGTTTTGTTCATATCTATCGTTTGAATTAATTTTTAGTTTGTTCGTGTGCTTTGTTAAATTAATTTTCAGATTTCAAATGGAAGTTTAATTAGTTATTTTTCATGTTTATTTCATGTTTGTATTCATTTTTGTAAAAAAGGGATTGTTAGTTTAATGTTTGTTAGATTCAAATTGAAGTTTAAATTAATTATTTCTTCAATTTGTTTCATGTGTTTTATATTTTTAGAAATTGTTAACATTGTTTAAATCATGTGAATCCGTCATGTTTGTTGTTTTAAAAATAGATTCATTCATATTCATACTTTGTTGGGTTGATCTTGAATCCGAAATTTGTGTAGTTTGATTTCTTGTTTATCACTTATGACTATTTCTTGAATTTGTCTCATGATCTTATTTAAAGTTTAATATAGGAATTGTTTGTTGTAATGTTGTTAGAATTGATTTTAAGTTCAATATTATTGAATTTAGAAATCTAAATATACTTGTTTGTTGTTGTTGAATCTGAAAATAGGTTTGTTGCTAAAAATATTGTTCAATCAAATTTTAGTTGTTCTTTGTTGCTCAATCATGTTCATGAGATTTGTTGTTTGAATTTGTGAAGAAATTGGTCATATTGGCTATATTTTGGTTAAGTGTGATTATTTGATTTGTTATAGCTGATGGGGTAGTTTGGCAATTTGCAGTACGTTCAGGGGTAGTTTGATAATTTCAGTAAGGTCGGAGGGGTAGTTTAGGAATTGTACATTTTGTAATTTTTTATGTGAAGCATGGGGGACAAAATGAAATGGGGTGGGTTGTGATATAGTTATTTAATATAAAGGGGGGACAAGACAAATTTTAGTGTGGGGGAATCTTGTATTTGTTTATGTTAGGCATGGGGGACAAAATATAATGGGGTGGTGTGATATATTTATTTAATGTAATGGGGATGAGTGGGAAGATAATGGGTTTGGTAGAGAAAATGGGTTGATTTTAATTGATTAAAAGATTTATGGGTTGAGATTATATATAGGAAGTCTTGAAGACGGACAGGAGAACGAGAGAAAAACGAATCTGAGAAGAACAAAAAGAAAATAAGAGAGAGAAAAAAGGGCTGAACATTTAAGAGAGAGAAAATTCCGAAAAATATTTAAACTTTCAAAATAAAAAAAAACTAAAAAAAAATCTTCTGCTTTCTTTCATTGTTTGAAATCAGAATTAATTGTTGTTTCATCAAAGCTTGAAGCTTTTGTTTTTTTTTGGGATTACTGCTCCACTGGTTTGCAAACTCTGTTCCTGGGTTGTTACTGCTGCTGGACTGTTGTTGCTGTGCAGTATTGTTATTACTGCTGCTGATTCTCATCTTATTTTGTTTCCAATACCAGGTACACGACTGTAATACTAGCTATTGCGAAGCTAATAATGTGGAAGCATGAATACATATGAAGAATGAAATTTTGAAGTTTTAATATCATTTTTATTTCCTTTTATCGATTGTATTTAAACTATTTCATGTATTACTGAATAATAATTGAAATAAGAAAAAATAACATAAATTAGTCTTTAATGAATCGGTTTGGCAAAATGGGTTAATTCACTAGTTATGAAGGTTTCAAAATTATCAACAGTAGGTTAATCATGAATAAGTAGCTAAATTTAGTTAAGGCATGAATTTGAATTAATTTTTGAAAATTAGGCATTAAGGCATTTGAGTTCAGGCAAGATTAGAAACTTCGTTTAAGTCTAAAAGACTTTCTAAAAAAATTTAGTAATTATGGTTAAAATCTAGTTTCAAATGGTTGTGAATAATTAATCTCAATAGTTTTTTTTATAACAATGCTGAGTTTTAATCTAGCTGTATTTGATTCGTTTGAATATTAGTTGTCAAATTTTTATTTTATTTATAATTTCGAATTTTTTTAAATAAAATTCCTTTTCATCAATATTTGTATTAATCTAGCAATTAGTATGTCATGCTTTCTTAAATAAATAAAATAAAAGCTAGTGATTAATTAGGATTTTCTTTCTTTATTTTAGAGACTAATTTTCATAGAAAAATGTAGTCGCTTTAAGATTGTCCATTTAAAATAAATGAGATGAGCCTCGCTTAATAAAATGTATAGATTGCGGGGCCCTCAATAAATGCACATTTAATTGCTTAGAATTCGGGAGGAGTCATTTAGCAAATTTCTCGGCCCTACCCAAAATAATGATACGCTAGTCGCTTTAGGCTTGTATTTAATAATATTATCTTCTTAAACTCGGGTGCGTATTTCATGTAACCCAAATCCAAATCCAAAAACATTGAATAAAAATGTGTTCCGGATTGCGGGAGCATTTCATGTGACGTAATCCAAATACATGTTTTAAACAATTTTCACATTCTTGTAAAAATAATAATAACAATAATAAAAACGGTAAAAAGATAAAATTTGCACATGAGCTCATAATTGTATAAAAATCAGATATTTAAGCCAAATATGACAGTTGAGCGACCGTGCTAGAACCACGGAACTCGGGAATGCCTAACACCTTCTCCCGGGTTAACAGAATTCCTTATCCAAATTTCTGGTTCGCGGACTGTAATACAGAGTCATTCTTTTCCTCGATTCGGGATTAAATTGGTGACTTGGGACACCCTAAATCTCCCAAGTGGCGACTCTGAAATAAATAAACAAATCCCGTTTCGATTGTCCTTTAATTGGAAAAAACTCCCTTGTACCCTCTCGGGGGCGGAAAAAGGAGGTGTGACAACTTTCACCTTCTCAATAGCTTGATAAATCAAATCTGGCCCATATAATTCTGTTTCACCGATTTCGAACCATCCAACTGGTGATCTACATCTTCTCCCATATAGTACCTCGTATGGGGCCATTTTAATACTGGAATGGCAGCTATTATTGCAGGCGAATTCTATGAGTGGAAGATGGTTATCCCAATTTCCCTTAAAATCTAGAACACATGCTCGTAGCATATCTTCTAGTGTCTGAATGGTACATTCAGCCTGTCCGTCAGTCTGCAGATGAAATGCAGTGTTGAGATTCACTTGTGTGCCTAAATCCTTCTAAAAAGACCTCCAAAAGTTAGCTATAAATTGAGCTCCTCGGTCTGATATAATAGATATTGGCACACCATGAAGCCTAACAATCTCCTTGATATACAACTTCGCATAATCTTCAGCCGTGTAAGTTGTCTTAACTGGCAGAAAATGGGCACATTTTATAAGTCGATCAATTATCACCCAGATAGAGTCAAACTTATGATAAGAGCGAGGTAATCCAATAATAAAGTCCATATTAATCACCTCCCATTTCCAAGTCGGAATCTCTATATTCTGAAACAATCCACCGGATTTCTGATGTTCTATCTTTACTTGTTGACAATTGGGACACTGGGCTACAAATTCTGCAATAGACTTCTTCATGTTATCCCACCAATACTACTCCTTGGCATCATGATACATCTTTGTCAAGCCGGGATGGATGGAATATCGGGATTGATGAATCTCATTCATAATCTTCTCTCGCAACCCTGCCACATTAGGCACACATAATCGGCCTTGGTATCTTAGTGCCCCATCTCTTCCGATCTCAAAAGCCATACTTTTACATTGCTGAATGCTCTCTCTTAATCATACTAAGATAGGATCTTCATATTGTCGTGCGTTTACCTCGGCTACCAAAAATGATTCTGATGTATTCTGTACAGTAACACCTCCGTCATCAGAGTCTAACAATCTGATTCTCATATTGGCTAGCTGATGAAGCTCTTTAGTCAACCCCCATCTACCTACCTCAATATGTACTAAGCTTCCCATTGATTTACAGCTGAGAGCATCTGCAACAACATTGGCTTTACCGGGATGATACAATATCTGGACGTCGTAGTCTTTCAGTAATTCAAGCCACCTACGCTGCCTCAAATTCAACTCTTTTTGCTTGAAGATATATTGTAAACTCTTGTGATCTGTGTAGATGTCAACATGGATGCCGTATAAGTAGTGCTGCCATATCTTCAAAGCATATATTACTGCAACCAATTCCAAATCATGGGTTGGATAATTCTTTTCATGCTTCTTCAATTGTCTTGATGCATAAGCAATCACCTTCCCACGCCGCATCAATACGCACCCCAAACCTATACCTGAGGCATCACAATATACCACATAACCTTATGTTCCTTCAGGGAGAGTGAGCATTGGTGCGGATGTCAATCGATTCTTCAGCTCCTGAAAACTACGTTCACAAGTGTCAGACCACTTGAACTTGGTAGCTTTCTGTGTTAACTTAGTCAATGGTGATGATATAGAGGAAAACCCTTCTACAAACCGCCTATAATATCCTGCTAGTCCTAGGAAGCTGCAGACTTCTGATGGTGTTGTAGGTCTCGGCCAATTCTTTAATGCATTGATCTTCTGAGTGTCGACCCTAATACCCTCGTCAGATATCACATGGCCAAGAAACGCTACTGAGTTCAGCCAAAATTCACATTTGGAGAGCTTAGCATATAACTTATGATCCTGAAGCTTCTGTAATACTATCCGCATGTTCCGCCTCCGAACGAGATTATACTAGAATGTCATTAATGAATACAATCACGAACACATCAAGATAGGGCCTAAATACAGTATTCATGAGATCCATAAAAGTTGTTGGGGCATTTGTTAGCCCGAACGACATCACCAAGAACTCAAAGTGCTTGTATCTTGTCCGAAAGGCCGTCTTTGGAATATCCTTCTCCTTAACCCTCAACTGATGATACCCTAAACGTAAATCAATCTTGGAGAAATACTTGGCACCCTGGAGTTGGTCAAACAGGTCATCAATTCTTGGAAATGGATACTTGTTCTTTATAGTAAACTTATTCAACTGTCGATAGTCGATACACATCTGTAACGACCCGTCTTTCTTCCGCACAAATAGGACTGGTGCACCCCAAGGTGAACTGCTAGGCATAATGAAGACCTTATCCAGCAAGTCCTTCAACTGCACCTTCAACTCTCGCAACTCTGCCGGGGCCATTCTGTATGGAGGGATAGAAATCGGTTGAGTGTCAGGCAACACGTCAATGCTAAACTCAATCTCCCTTTTAGGAGGAAGGCCTGGGAGTTCATCTGGGAAAACATCTGGGAATTCGTTGACCACAGGGATGGATTGTAAAGTAGACAGTTTCGCCTCCGCATCCCTAACGCGAACGAAATGATAAATGTAACCTTTTGAGATCATTTTCCTTGCCTTAAAATAGGAAATAAACCTACCTTTTGGTGTAGCATGTTCCCTTTCCATTCAATGATGGGTTCACCAGGAAATTGAAACATAACCATCTTCGTACAACAGCCAACATTTGCATAGCATGAGGCCAACCAGTCCATTCCCATTATCACATCAAAATCAACCATTTCTAACTCAAATAAATTTGCCGAGATTTGACAACTACAAATCATCATAGTGCAACCTCTATATACCCTTCTAGCAATCGCAGAATCTCCTATCGGAGTAGATAACGCAAGGGGTTTACTTATCAATTCAGGTTCAATGCCAAACTTAATAGCCACAAAGGGTGTAACATATGATAATGTAGATCCCGGATCAATCAGCGCATATACATCATAAGAAAACACAGATAATATACCTGTAATAACATCTAGAGATGACTCGAGATCCTGTCGACCTACTAGAGCATAGGTTCGATTTTGACCACCACTCAAACTCGGCACTGCACCTCTACCTCTACCACAACCTGTCGACTGCAGAAAACCCCGTGCTGGAGGTCGAACTGATGAGGAAGAAGCATACACAGATCCAGTCGGCTGAGCCATACCATCACCTCCCCTTTTAGGAAAATACCACATCATATGGCCAGGCTGTCCACAAGAATAACATGCATCAGAACCTCGACGGCACAGTCCAAGTAGGCCTTGCCGTACTGATAACAACGTGGTGTTGTGGGTCTCGTCTAACTAGTATCCCTGTGATGTTGCGAGCCTGATGCCTACGAACTCTAACCTAGACCAGAATAGGTAAATCGATCATATCGAGGCCTCTGAAACTGTGGAGGAGCACTAGCTATAGGTGGCGTCGAACTCCTCGAAGACTGGGGCCTGACGCTTCCTCTGAAGTCATTAGAATACCTTGCAAATCTCGCCCTCTTATGATGGCCCCTATCTTGCTCCCTATCTGCCCTCTTCTGGCGCTTACGATCTAGGGTCTGGGCATAAGCCTAAATATGGGAAATATCCATGCCCTCCACCAAGGAGGCTGTCGTGCACTCATTTATCAGATGTGGTCCCAATCCGTTCAAAAACAAATGCACCCTATCACTCATCTCGGCCACTATATGGGGAGCATACGTTGCTAAAGAATCAAACTGCATATTGTACTCTCGCACACTCATATTACCTTGTCTAAGGTTCAGGAACTTATCAGCTCTAGCTCGTTGTATCTCAACTGGCAAGTAGTGACGAAAAAAGGCCTCAGAAAATTTCTTCCACATAGTTGGAGGAGCGTTCGGACCCCTGGATCTCTCCCAACTATCATACAAGAGAACCGCTAAATCCTGTAGCCGATAAAAAACCAACTCTACTGCCTCTGTATCACTAACATGCATAACTCACAGTGTAAGATGAACTTGGTCAATAAAAGTCTGCGGGTCCTCCTTGGGGTCTGATCCGGTAAACACTAGAGGGTCTAAATTAATAAAATCACGAACTCTCGTACTAACTGGTTTATCAGCAGCACCTGTATTCTACCTCTAAGCCTGAGCAGCTACCAAGCTAGTCAATAACTGCAAAGCACTTCGCATATCCTGGTCTGTAGTGCCAGACGGAGGAACTGGAGGTGCTGGGTGCCTCCTAATATCCTCTGGAGGAGACGGAGTAGATGATGTATGAGACGGCATCTCACTCTGAGCCTCACTTTGGCCTGCTCTGGCTTGGGGCACCTGACTGGTACCCTTTCCCATAGCTGTATCAAGCCGTCTACTAATTGTTTGCTTCCTAGTCGAAGGCATCGCTGAAAGAAAACAAGGTGAATATTAGAGACGAACACTTACGACTCAACTCTACGCACGATCTAGATTCAGGAAGAAGGTAATAACCCTAGATGTCATGTAGCCTCCTGATTATAAATGTGGCACGCTACACATCAATAATAAAGACTCTACTAGACACGGCTCATAGACAATCCCTAGGACAGACTTGCTCTGATATCAAGTTTGTCACGACCCAAACTGGAGGGCCATGACTAGCACCCGACCATAATTGCCAGGCACCAATGTACATTTTATCTAACCTTTTTTTATTATCTTTTAGGGTTGATAAGATCAATATAAATGATAGACATAGATCATGGACAACCAACAATAAAATATGATGGCATGAACATACATAACAGGGGATGACCAGACAATCAAGAAACTACATATAAGGTACGAGCTACCACGCTACCATGAAAGACTATACAACAAAAACCAGCCGACAAGGCATACCAAACTATACATGAGTCGACACCTGTCTATAAGCCTCTAAATGAATATAAGTGCTGCAACATTTCCAAAACAGGGCCCCGACATACCCATAATGTCTATAACAAAAATGCATACCAAGACCACGGCAAGTCCGGAGAAGGGATCTTGCCAATCACTACTGAACTGGACAACCTACTGTGGTGGGGGAGCTGCACCTGCCTGTCTATCAGGGCCTGCAGCACGACATGCAGCGTCCACAAACAAAAGGAAGTCAGTACGAATAAAGTAATGAGTATGTAAGGCAGGGAACCATAAATACGAACAGTAATGTAAGCAGGGATAGAGAATATTCAACCTGGAACATCTGAGTACCTCTGAGGGCTACTGACATGAAATGCATGATACATATGTATGTACACATAAACTTTTCAAACATACGTCTTTGTGGGCATTATCATCATCATATCGTACACAGCCATAATAGGCTCGGTAAAAAAAAATACCCGGCCATCATAAGGCTCGGTAGAATCGTACCAAGCCATGTGAAGCTCGGTAAAACCCAATTGATCAGTGGTTGCACAATAGGTGTCGTACCCGATCGATAATAGCGCGGCTCAGTAGAGTAAAATAGATACATATATATAATGCATGCTTGACTCATGGAATCACATTCTAAACCTTTCGGAGTGACGTAAGGTCGGTATCCTCTGTACATGTTATTAGGACTAACTCTTCACTATGAACTTTATAAGAATCAGAAAGTACCAACAACATTGATAACATAAGAATAAGAGAATCAACATTAACATCAATCGTTCCATAAGAGGGAAAGCAATGTAAGTACTGCTAGTTTGTAAGAGTAGAGTATCTTTGGAAGCTCGTTCATTATATTATGTACAATCGGAGTCGTGCAAAATAAGGAAAGGGATGGCCTCATATACCTTGTATATACTGCCCCAATCACAAGTTATGCAATTTTCACAAATCCTTAGTCTACAATAAGAGAAACGATACTATCGTTATCATTTAAGCGTCATAACTATTACGTATCGACCATAACCTATTTTACGTTGAAACGGACAGCACCTCCCCTATATATATGACTTCACACCATTAAAAACAATCACCAAACTGCCCAAACAACATCAATAATAAACATATTGAGCCTCCCAAAATAGTCCACGCACCACCTAATTACATCATACATACGACGACCACCGTAGTCGTGTCAAACGACCCGGAAATGTTACGAATAACTATCAGACCACGACCCTACATATATATGGTGTTTCTCCACACCCTTCCACCTCGAAAACTCCACAAAATAGTAGTAAAACACGTAGCCTAACAGCAACACAAAACAGTCCACAAAACAGTCCGCTACAAGTGAATAACTCGAACTCACGGCTTCCGATCACCGTCCCATGAGTTCTTACATGTATAGACCGAATTACCATGAAATCACATCATAGAAAAATATATGAAAGATGGCAGTAAATTACCTTACTTGTTGGATAACTCATCCCTTCCCTTGGTTCTTCAAACTCTAGGTTTTACCTTCAAATAGAACTTGAAAGAGAGGGAAAATCGATTAGGGTTTGTGTGGGATTTTTGGGGAGGAGTTGTAGGGGTTAACTTTGGTTTTGAGGGTCTGAAATATGGATGAAATAACTGAGTTCATAACCCCTTAAAAGTCCTCTCTTGGCCGACTTAGGTCTTTTAATTTTGTCCTATCATTTTGGCAAGTAGGTGATGCACCTACTTGTCATCTACCAATCTGCGCAGGCTTGCAAAAATATTAATATCTCTATATTCTGAGATTGTATTGATAAACGGTTTAATGCGTTGGAAACTAGACTCGTAGATATTTAATTTGGTGGGTAGATCATCCCGTAATTCCTTGTAAATTAGGAGAAAAGCTTAGAAATATTAGACCTAATGTTCAAGTAAAATTATGAACCTAAGTTGCGACAACGTTTGTCGACTTTTGTTTCATAACTCGTTTGACTTCAAGACTTATGATACGGATATTATATGATTAAAATACCTTAACACATGACCTCTTGAGTTTATTAAGAACCTCTAGGTTTACCTGAAAATACTAGTTACAACATCCTTGATTCGTTTAACTTTAATACTTGTTAATCACCTTTATACACCCTTGTATCACTTAAGACCAATAGGATTAACTTCTTATCATCTCAAAGGTAATTCCTTATTGGATTTATGTTAACAAATATATGGCATGAACTAACACGTGTGGATATGGGTTGTAACACTTGGGAAGCCGACAATGTGTAAATGTTATCGTTTTGATACCTTAGTGACCCTCTCCAAAGATTACTCTTTTTTTTTCCACTCCAAAATAGATAAATCAAGCAGTAAACTCTTCATTGAGAATTACGAAATGTTTATAAATTGTTTCACATTATATTAGATACCCTTGAATAAAGGACATTGAATAAACATGGAGTAAATGACTCATCCTATAAGTCTGGATAACTCTGTAAATCTGGAAATACTTATAGTGTCATGCATATGCGTATGAATGTCATGTCGTGCATAAGTACATGTGTTCGTAACATCATCAAGCCTCTGAGGGCATCCCATCATATCATCTCGGCCACTGTGGGCAAAATCATTAACGTATACCAATTGATCAGGTGATGGTGCGTATATAACACCATAACCTTTTTTCCATATCCCCTATACATATAATATACATATATATGCATATATAATGCTATAACATCATCATGCCTCTGGAGGCATCCCATTATATCATCTCAGCCACTTTGGGTAAAATCATCAACGTATACCAGCGGATCATGTGGTGGTGTGTATATAATACCATAACATTTCCCATATCCCATATACATATATATACGAGTATATAATGTTGTCTGGTCATGGGTCAATGTAAATGTATAAATGCATAAGAAATACGTTAATAAGATTTTCTCGAAATACCATAAAAATTACTATGTCTTTCGGATAAACCTTATCAAATATGTATTTTTATAACATCATAGAAATACGACAACCGAAAAAAACTACACGTAATATAGATCTAAGAATATAAAGATACATGAGTGCCACTAATACTTCTGGTAAAAAAATGGGGAAACTTTCAACTACCTACTAATCTTCTACTCTAACTCTCAACCTCCCCACCCTCATTATTAAGGGTCAAGTCCTTAGTAAGCAGAAGCAGCGCCATATCCTGCCTAACTACCTAGAATTTCTCTTCTTTAAAATAATATACGGTAACACTAACCTAAATCATCATGGAGATTATTTTCTCGTTCGTGTTGTTGGGTTTATAGACAATTCTATAAGTACATGAACACATGAGAATAAGATGTAACATTATGTCTTGTTTATGTATCAGCTCTCCCATTATATCCAAGTCTAGCCGATGTGTGCTATGGTAAGTTGTTACATCCATACACTTAACAAATTCTTTAATACTAAAATTTTTATGCACTGAACTCCAACATTAGAAAGTTTCAAAATGCCTTACATCATAAAGCTTAATAGGTCACACTTTCCTCAGTCAATTTTTTAACAAGCTCTCCAATGTTGCCATTCAGTTACAAATCTAAGACTACACCAGGTGACAAGAATCAATTCTACATATTCTGACTTCAATCATAAATCATATAAAACCAACTTCAATACTCAAAACCATTCATGTAGAAATAGTAGTTCAAAACTTCATCTCTAACCATGTGCATGGATCAAACATATTCGCCTGAAGCAAGTAGCAAAAACAAGGATCCAAAGTCATGGATAAATAATAGAAACTAATACATCAAAATTTTCAAGGATGCCTGATTGTAGTCTATTTTTTTTCCAGGAATGAAGTGTCTTCAATTTAATACATAGTTGCCACATAATCAAAATGACTTAAGAGTCATTGGTTTGGTTAGTGGCTTCTTGCTATGTAGGGGGTGGGAAAAATTAAATCTTTATCCAATTAATTAGTTAATTAGGTAATGTTCCGTTACCCGATGATTAACCAATTACCCCCAAAATTAAGAATTATTTTAACTTACTTAATATATTATTCACTTTTAATATTCTTTATGTATACCTTATTATCATAGTCATGTGGTACCGTATAAAATAAATACATACAGTATTATTTCAGTAAAATATCCATGCAAAAGATACATATATTTTCTCAACTTATAATTTTCCTATTCTCATATAATGTGACGACCCAGCTGGTCATCTTAAGAATTAACACCTCGATTCCCTATTAACAACTTTTTCCAAGTTTATTTCTAATATTTTGATTTTCCGGGATGTTAGGTTTTGGGTTTCGGAGAGTTTTGGGACACTTAGTCCCTAAATGAAAGCTTAAGTGTTGGAAAGTTGACCGTAGTCAGAACAGTGTGAAGATAGCCTCAGAATGAAAATCCGATAGCTATGTTAGCTCCGTTGGGTATTTTGGGCTTAGGGATGTGTTCGAATTGTGTTTTGGAGGTCCGTAGCTAATTTAGGCTTGAAATGTCGAAAGTTGAATATTTGAAGTTTCTGGTCCGATAGTGAGATTTTTGATCCGAGGGTCGGAATGGAATTCCGGAAGTTGGAGTATCTCTGTAGTATT
Organism: Nicotiana tabacum; assembly: GCF_000715075.1. Taxonomy (NCBI): domain Eukaryota; kingdom Viridiplantae; phylum Streptophyta; class Magnoliopsida; order Solanales; family Solanaceae; genus Nicotiana; species Nicotiana tabacum. Next base: position 36,275,353 of record NC_134082.1, read on the forward strand.
AAATGTGACGTGTGTACAAAGTTTCAGGTCGTTCGTGAAGTGTCAGTTGGGTAAGGTGAAATTTAAGCCTTCGTGTTCGCGAGGGAGGCACCGCGTTCGCGAAGGGCTAAGGGTTTGTAAATCGCGTTCGCATGGGTGGTGTTGCATTCGCATAGAAGAAAATGAGCGGCTGAGTTTCAATAGATTTAATGCATCACGTTCGTGATAGGTGGAACGTGATCTCGAAGGCATGTATGTGCAAATCATCGCGTTCGCGGGGTATTGGCCGCGTTCGCATAAGAGGAAAAATGGTCAAAGTCATTGTGTGCTTCGCGAACATTCGCGAAGAAGGAATAACCTGGGCAGATATAAGATTTCAAAATCGAGGGTTTAGCCATTTTTATCAAAACTTAAGCTTGGGAGCTCAGATTTGAGCGAGATTTTGAGGGATTTTCAAAGGTATTTATTGGGTAACGATTCTAGACTCCTTTTTGCTTATAACCCATTAATCTAATCGTGAATTCATCCTTTAATTTCAAAATTTGTATGAAAATTGGGAAAAAGTTCTTAGACCAAGGAATTGAGTTTTGATTGGGTATTTGACATCGGATTAGATAATTTTAGTATGGTTAGACTAGTGAGAGTGTGAGGATTCTGAAACTATAAATTTTACCCGATTCCGAGATGTGGGCCCGAGGGGCATTTTGGTTATTTTACCTAATTTTGCGTATTAGCTTAGAATTTAATTGTAGAATCGGTTACTTGAAGTGTTATTTATATTATACAATTGAATTGAATAGATTTGGGCCATTTGGAGTCGAGTACTCGTGGCAAGAGCATGGTTCCGGGTTGATTTGAGCTGATTCGAGGTAAGTGGCTTGTCTAATCTTGTGTGGGGGACCTTCCCCTTAGGATATGATATATTTGGTAATTGAAATGTCTTGTACGTAAAGTGACGAGTGCGTACTTGATCTAATTGTTGAAAGTCCGATTTTTCTTTAAGTATTTCAATTGAGTTCATTTTTCCTATTTTATTCTACTTGCGAATTTAGCCTGTTGTTAGTTAGAAAAGCATGTTTAGTTGACTTAATTGCCTATTTGCTTAAACTACCTCAATTGTATTTCGTGAAGCATGTTCGACTAGAGTTAATTGTTTACTTAGTACAAAATTTAGCAATTATTGAGTATTCTTGTGTTGCTGCTATGTGTTTTTAATTTGGGACTACGGGACGACATCCCGTGAGATCCCTTGTACGTATTTATGATCTAGACTAAGGTGCGGGATACCAAGAGATCCCTGGCACATATATTGAGGATAACATATATTGAGGATACCAAGAGATCCTCGGGATACCAAGAGATCCCCAACATATATTGAGGATATCAAGAGATCCTCGGGATACCAAGAGATCCCCAACATATATTGAGGATACCAAGAGATCCTCGGGATACCAAGAGATTCCTTGTATACATAGAGGATACAAAGAGATCCTCTGGATAATAAGAAATCCCCGATTATCATCCTTGTTATGAATGGTACTACCTTGTGGTCTACCTTCATCTCTGTTTTCGTTATTGTACTCTTATTATCATGTATTGATTCTTACTGTAGATTCTCAATTGTACTACTTATCTTATCCTGTCATCTTTATATTTTTTTAACCTCAGTAGGGCCCTGACCTTCCTCTTCGCTACCTGACCGAGGTTAGTCTTGGCACTTATTGAGTTGTGACGACCCGGACAGTCGTCTCATGAGTTACCGCTCTGTTTCCCTCATTTCTGCTTCTTTATGCTTTGTTATCCGTGTCATGTGGTATCGGGTTGGTCAAATCGAACCAGAATAATTTTGGTAAGGTTTGAGATACTTAGTCTCTTTTAAGTAAGTTTAAGTTGGAATAGTCAACCGGATGTTGACTTATGTCTTAGAGGGCTCGGATGTGAGTTATGATGGTTCGGTAAGCTTCGGGAGGTGATTTGTGACTTAGGAGCATAATCGGAATGAGTTTTGAAGGTTCGGATTAGATTTAGGCTTGAATTGGCGAAGTTGATATTTTGGTGATTTCCGTTTGATAGGCGAGATTTTGATATAGGGGTCAGAATGGAATTTCGAGAGTTGTAGTTGTTCCGCTGTGTCATTTGGGATGTGTGTGCAAGATTTCAGGTCATTCGGACGTGGTTTGGTTGGGTTTTTTTATAAAAAGCGGAATTCGCAGGATTTTGGAAACTTAGGCTTGAATCCGATGTGATTTGGTTGATTTGATGTTGTTTGAGATGTCTTGAAGATTGATATAAGTTTGAATAAGGTTTTGGGATATGTTGGTGCCTTTGGTTGAGGTCTTGGGGGCCTCGGGTGAGTTTCGGAGGGTTGAACAGATCATTTGAAGTTGAAGAAAGTTGCAAATTTTGGTCTTCAACAGTTGCAGGTATTTTACTCTTCGCGTTCGCGAGTGGACCCGCGCATTCGCGAAGAGTCAGTGGAGGAAGGTCGGATTTTAGCCTTCGCGTTCGCAAGGAACGATCCGCATTCGCGAAGGGCTGGATGTTCGTGCATTGCGTTTGCGAGAAGGGCAGCGCGTTCGCATAGAGTAATTTGGTCAGCTGGGTCTAAGGTCGAGTTGTTCATCGCGTTCGCGAGAGAGGGAGTGCGTTCGCGAAGGGTAAGTCTGAGGAACCATCGCATTCGTGAGGGGAATGTCACATTCGCGTAAGAGTATTTTTGGTCACGGTCATTTTTGTGCTTCGCAAACGCGAGGCTTTGACCGCATTCGCGAAGAAGGAAAATAGGCCTGGGCAGAATGTTTAAAAGGTCATTTTGTCCGCGAATGTGGGGTTATTTTCTTCCATTGTTCGTTGTTTTTGGAGCTTTTTGAAGGGGATTGAAGAGGGATTCAAGGGGAATCACTTGGAGGTAAGATTCTTGGACATAAAACTCAATTCTAATGTGAATTTTACCTAAATAATCATGGAAAATAAGCCAACAATTGAAGAACTAGGGCTTGGAAATTTAGACCTCTTATTGAGGATTTGAAAGACCATTTGAGGTCGGATTTCAGAACTTTTGATATGTATGAACTCGTGGGGAGATAAGGAATATATTAATATAAAAATAATCTAATTCCGAGATGAGGGCCCAAGGATCGGGTTTTGGTAATTTCGGGATTTGTGTCGTATTTTGATTGTTTTCGCTTGGGCTTTATTCCCTTAGCATATTTTGACATACTCGTTCTAATTATGGTAAGATTCGACATGAGTGGAGGCCGACTCGAGGGGCAAAGGCATCGCGAGCTAGAGATTTGACCAGTTTGAGGTGAGCAATGATTGTAAATGATGTTCTGAGGGTTTGAAACACCGGATTGCACATCGTAGTGATATATTGAGGTGAGGCACACGCTTGATGACGAGCGTGGGGTGGTGCACTATTGGGGATTGTTACTTATTCCGTCCCGGATGACTATTTTACCGTGTATTTGACTGGAATCTATTTGCTATCATCATTATTTAGGTTGAATGCCATATTTGGGCCTTGTGCCAACTATTTGAACCCTTCGGGGATTTTTACTGGAATTTCCTCACTGTTTTGACTTTTTTACGTGAACTCAGTCATGTTATATTTCATTGTTTTCGTATTTAGCCATGTTTACTCTGTTTTAACACTTACATGATCTTTTTAACGATATTTTGGGCTGAGAAACATGTTTTACTATTGCCCGAGTGGCTTGTGAGGATTTTAACTGAGTAAGGCCGAGGGCCTACATTGTGAGGAAATATTTGATACTGATTATGAGGTCGAGGGCCTAAGATATGTATGCCACGAGGTGGCTTGATTTATATGAGGCCGGGGGCCTAGTGATGATACCACGAGGTGGCTTGATATTGCGTTTGGGCCGTAAGGGGCCCCTCCAGGAGTCTATACACCCCCAGTCAGTGCGAGTACCCATTGTGATGTGAGATTGAGCCCGAGGGGCTGGTACTATTCAAAGACGTTGCTCGAGGGGCAGAATTATTGATATTGTACACGAGGGGCAAGCCTTTATGTGTTTACTTTTCATATTTGACTGTCAATTACCTACTTAATCATTGAAAAAGGCTTTTCATGAAACTACATTTGACTTAAAGAATTTTACCTATCTTTCACTGATTTACGGATTTTAAATGGTTTTACTACTTCATTATAGAATGCTTTGTGTCTTACGTGATTTCTTGCTTTCAGTCTTATTTACATTTGTTACTTACCGAGTTAGAGTACTCACTTTACTCCCTGCACCCCTTTGTGTAGATTCAGGCATTGCTGATTCTGCCAGTGCGAGTTAAGAGCTCCCGGCGAACATTCGGAGTTCACAAGGTAGTTGTTTGACGTCCACAGACCCGTGTTTCTCCCTCTTTATCATTTCTATATTTGATCACACAATTGTAATAGTTTATAGACTTATCGGATTTGTAGTAGGATTTATAGATGCTCATGACTAGTGACACTCCGGTATCGGGCTGTGTTGGGCTGTACTTCCGCATTTTATGGATGTTACCTGCTACTTAGTATTATTAAATCATATTTTAGACTATTTTCTTGTTGTTTAACTGTTTAATGTCGAATTGGGAATAGTGGGCTGGCCTTGTCTTCACGAGAGGTGCCATCACGACCGACTTAGGGTTTAGGGTCATCACAAGTTTGTATCAGAGCCTAGGTTACATAGGTCTCATGAGTCATGAGAAGGTTTAGTAAAGTCTCGTGGATCGGTACGGAGACATCTGTATTTATCCTCGAGAGGCTGCAGAACCTTTAGGAAAAGCTTCATATTCTTGAAATTCTTGTCGTGAAAATTTGTTGATCCGAGTACTAAACTTCTGTTATTCTATTCTCTCACAGATGGTGAGGACACACGGTACCGGTCAGGATGGACGACTACCAGTACCACCAGCCATGGCCATTAGAGGCCGAGAAAGCGGTTGTGGTCATGGTAGGGGCAGAGCAGCTAGGGTAGCACCTGCAGATTCACTAGCTGCCCCAGTTCATGATCAGGTCCCAGATATGGACGCTCCTGCAGCACCAGCTCAGGCACCAGTTGTGCCCATTGTGATTTCGGGTCTTCAGGAGGCCTTGGATCAGATCTTATCAATTTGCACTGGCCTAGCTCAGGCAGGTTTAGCCACTACAGCCGCAGCTACTTCTCAGGCCGGGGGAGGCAATCAGAACCCCGCCGCTCGCATACCTAAGCAGGTTGTGCAGGTACTTTAGACGTCGGGGCACATCCAGCCCAGCCAGTTGCAGCTGCTCAGGACTAAGTAGTTCCTACTATGCCAGAGGATGAGCAGCGTAAGTTGGAAAGGTTTGGTAGACTGCAACCTCCGACCTTCAGAGGTGCAGAGGGAGAGGATGCCCAGGGTGTCTTAGATAAGTGCCATAGAATGCTTTGTACAACGGGTATTCTGGAGACCAGCGAGGTCGTTTTCACTACTTATCAGTTTTTTGGAGCTGCCTTTACTTGGTGGGAGGCTTTTGGGAGGCGTAGGCCTGTTGGTGCAACACCCCTTACCTGGCAGTAGTTCTCCGTTCTCTTTCTGGAGAAGTATGTGCCACAGTTCTACAAAGAGGAGCAACGTAGGGAATTTGAGTGGTTGTGTCAGGGAGATGACAGTGACGCAGTACGAGATGAGGTTCTTCGAGTTAGGTCGTCATGCTATTTGGATGGTTTCGACAGATAGAGAGAGGATTAGGAGGTTTGTTAATCGGCTCACTTATCAGCTTCGTATTCTCATGACCAGGGGGAGGGTGATTAGTGCTGCTTTCGAGGAGGTTGTGGATATTTCCCGTGAGATTAAGTCTGTTCATCGCCAGGAGAGAGAGGAGAGGGAGGCCAAGAGGCCTCGAGGATCTGGTAGTTATAGTGGTACTCTTTCGAGAGGTCAGTTTCAGCATGGCAGAGGCTGTCCATTCAGGCATGCTCAGCCAGCTCGCCCTGGTTATCATGGGGCATCATCGGGTCATGGTTCTCACCGTTCTCATTAGGGCCAGTCATCATTTAGTGCCCTTCTAGCTCAGAGTTCGTCCCGTGCTTCATCAGTTCAGGGCTCTTCTATGCCGAGTGCATTTTCTAGTCACTCCGGTGCGAGGGGTTCCCTTCAGTCCTTCTCCAGCACCTGGGAGTTGTTATGAGTGTGTTGAGATGGGTCATATGTGGAGGTAGTGCCCTCATCGTCTTGCGAGTTCATCTCAGCAAAGGAGGTCAGTCATCGGCTTTAGTGCCAGTTACTTCACCACCACCCACCCACCCAGCTAGGGGTCGCCCCAGAGGGGGAGGTCGATCAGGTGGCGGTCAGGCCTGTTTCTATGCACTTCCAGGTAGACCCGATGCTATTGCTTCAGATGCCATTATTACAGGTATTGTTTCAATCTGCCACAGAGATGCCTCTGTATTATTTGATGCCAGTTCTAATTTTTCTTATGCGTCATCATACTTTGCTCGTTATTTGGGTATGCCTCGTGAGTTTCTTGCTTCACCTGTTCATGTATCTACGCCGGTGGGCAATACTGTTGTTGTAGACCGTGTGTACCGGTCGTGTGTGGTGACTATTGGGGGTCTGGAGACCCGTGTGGATATTTTATTATTATGTATGGTGGATTTTGATATCATTTTGGGCATTGATTGGCTATCTCTGTGTCGTGCTATTCTGGACTGTCATGCTACGACAGTGACATTAGCTATAACGGGTGTGCCACGGATCGAGTGGTGAGGTGTGATTGATTATGTTCCCAGTAGAGTGATCTGATTCTTAAAAGCCCAACATATGGTTGGGAAGGGTTATCTTTCGTATCTAGCCTTTGTGAGGGATATGGGTGTTGAGACTCTCAGTATTGATTCTATTCGAATTGTGAGGTATTTTCCCAATGTGTTTCCTGCAGACCTGTCGGGCATGCCACTGGATAGGGATATTGATTTTTGTATTGTCCTGGTGCTGGGCACTCAGCCTATTTCTTTTCCGTCGTATCGTATGGCACCAGCGGAGCTAAAGGAATTAAAGGAGTAGCTTCAGGAACTCCTTGATAAGGGGTTCATTCGGCCTAGTGTGTCACCTTGGGGTTCGCCAGTTCTATTTGTAAAGAAGAAGGATGGCACTATGAGAATGTGCATTGATTATAGGCAATTGAAAAATGTAACAATTAAGAACAAGTATCCTTGCATCGCATTGATGATTTGTTTGACCATCTTCAGGGAGCAAGAGTGTTCACCAAGATTGATCTCCGTTCATGTTATAACTAGTTGAAAATCAGGGACTCAGATATTCTTAAGACGGCTTTCATGACCCAATATGGTCATTATGAGTTCTTGGTGATGTCTTTTGGGCTGACCAATGCCCCAGCAACATTCGTGCATTTGATGAATAGTGTGTTCCAACCTTATCTTGACTTGTTTGTCATAGTCTTCATTGATGATATTCTAGTATATTCGCATAGTTAAGAGGAGCACGTGGAGAATTTAAGAGTTGTGTTGCAGAGATTGAGGGAGGAGAAGCTCTATGCAAAATTCTCCATGTGTGAGTTTTGGATCAGCTCAGTCGCTTTCTTTGGGCATGTGGTGTCCAGCAAGGGTATTCGGGTTTATCTAAAGAAGATAGAGGCGGTTCAGAGTTGGCCAGTCTGTCCTCAGCCATAGAGAATCATAGCTTTCTTGGTTTGGCGGGTTATTATCACTGTTTTGTTCAGGGATTCTCATCTATCGCATCACCCTTGACCAAGTTGACTTAGAAGGGTGCTTCATTTGTATGGTCGGACGAGTGTGAGGAGAACTTTTAGAAGCTCAAGACAGTTTTGACCGCAGCTCCAGTGTTATTTTTGCCATCAGCTTCAGGTTCATACACCGTATATTGTGATGCTTCAAGAGTTGGCATTGGTTGTGTGTTGATTTAGGAGGGTAGAGTTATTGCTTATGCTTCTCGTTAGTTGAAGCCCCATGAGAAGAACTAACCCGTTCATGATTGGAGTTAGCTACCATAGTTCACGCATTGAAGATTTGGAGGCATTACTTGTATGGCATATCTTGTGAGGTGTTCACTGATCATCGCAGTCTTCAACATTTCTTCAAGTAAAAGGATCTTAATTTTGGACAGCGGAGATGGTTGGAGTTGCTTACGGTTTATGATATCACTATATTGTACCATCCGGGAAAGGCCGATGCTTTGAGTCTAATGGTAGTGAGTATAGGTAGTTTGGCATATGTTCTAGTTGGGGAGAGACCTCTTGCAGTTGATGTTCAGGCCTTGGCCAATTGGTTCGTGAGGTTAGATATTTCGGAGCCCAGCTGGGTATTGGCTTGTGTGGTTTCTCGGTCTTCCTTATATGATCACATCATAGAGCGCCAGTATGATGATCCGCATTTGCTTGTCCTTAAGGACAGACTTCAGCATGATGATGCCAGAGATGTGACCATTGGTGATGATGGTGTGTTGGGGATGTAGGGCCGGTTTGTGTACCCAATGTGGATGGGCTTCGGGAGAGGATTCTGGAGAAGGACCATAGCTCGCGGTATTCCATTCATCCCGGTGCCGCGAAGATGTATCAGGATTTGAGGCAGCACTATTGGTGGAGAAGGATGAAGAAGGACAGTGTGGAATTTGTAGCTCGGTGTCTCAATTGTTAGCAGTTGAAATATGAGCATCAGAGATCGGGTAGCTTGCTTCAGCAGATGGATATTCCAGAGTGGAAGTGGGAGAGGATCATTATGGACTTTGTTGTTGGACTTCCACACACTTTGAGGAAGTTCGATGCTATTTGGGTGATTGTGGATCGGCTGACCAAGTCCGCGCACTTCATTCCTGTGTGTACTACTTATTCTTTAGAGCGGTTGACAAAGATCTATATCCGGGAGATTGTTCATTTGCATGGTGTCCCGGTATCCATTATTTCAGATAGGGGCATTCAGTTTACTTCGCAGTTTTGGAGGTCTATGCAGCGAGAGTTGGGTACTCAGGTTGAGTTGAGCATAACTTTTCACCCTCAGACGGACGGGTAGTCCGAGCGCACTATTCAGATATTGGAGGACATGTTGCGTGCTCGTGTCATTGATTTCGGAGGGTCATGGGATCACTTTTTACCGCTTGTAGAGTTTGATTATAACAACAGCTACCAGTCGAGTATTTAGATGGCTCCATATGAGGCTTTGTAAGGGAGGCAGTGTAGATCTCTAGTTGGTTGGTTCGAGCCCGATGAGTCTAGGCTATTGGGGACAGACTTGGTGCATGATGCCTTAGAAAAGGTGAAGGTAATTCAGGAGAGGCTTCGTGCAGCGCAGTCAAGACAAAAGAGTTATGCTGACAGGAAGGTTTGAGATGTGTCCTACATGGTTGGTGAGAAGGTTATGTTGAAGGTTTTGCCCATGAAGGGTGTTATGAGATTTGGGAAGAAAGGGAAATTGAGTCCTCGGTTCATTGGGCCTTTTGAGGTGCTTCAGAGGATTGGAGAGGTGGATTATGAGCTTGCTTTGCCACCCAGCTTATCAAGTGTGCATCCGGTATTCCATGTTTCGATGCTTTGGAAGTATATTGGAGATCCGTCTCATGTTTTGGATTTTAGCACAGTTCAGTTGGATGATGATTTGACTTATGATGTGGAGCCGGTAGCTATTTTGGGTCGTCAGGTTCGAAAGTTGAGATCAAAGGATATAGCTTAGTGAAATAGCAGTGGAGAGGTCGGCCCATGGAGGAGGCTACCTGGGAGACCAAGCGGGAGATACGGAACAGATATCCTCACCTGTTTGAGGCTTCAGGTATGTTTCTTGACTCGTTCGGGGACGAACGTTTGTTTAAGTTGGGGCGGATATGATGACCCGGCCAGTCGTCTTATGAGTTTCCGCTCTATTCCCCCCATTTATGCTTCTTTATGCATTGTTATCCGTTTCATGTGGTATCGGGTTGGTCGGATCGAATCCGGAATGATTTTGGTAAGGTTTGAGACACTTAGTCTTTTTTAAGGAAGTTTAAGTTGGAAAAGTCAACCAAATGTTGACTTATGTGTTACAGAGCTCGGATGTGAGTGTTGATAGTTCGGTTAGCTTCGGGAGGTGATTTGTGACTTAGGAGAGTGATCGGAGTGAGTTTTGGAGGTTCGGAGTAGATTTTGGCTTGAATTGGTGAAGTTGATATTTTGGCGATTTCCGGTTGGTAGGCGCGATTTTTATATAGGGGTCAAAATGGAATTCCGAGAGTTGCAGTAGTTCCCTTATGTCATTTGGGATGTGTGTGTAAAATTTCAGGTCATTTGGACGTGGTTTGGTTGGATTTTTTATCAAAATCGGAATTTGGAGGATTTTGGAAACTTAGGGTTGAATCCGATGTGTTTTGGTTGATTTGATGTTGTTTGAGGTGTTTTGTTGATTGATACAAGTTTGAATAAGGTTTTGGGATATATTAGTGCCTTTGGTTGAGGTCCCGGGGGCCTCGGGTGTGTTTCGGCGGGTTGAACGGATCATTTGAAGTTGAAGAATGTTGCAGATTTTGGTCTTCAACAGTTGCAGGTATTTTACTCTTCGCGTTTGCGAGTGAACCCTCGCATTCGCGAAGAGTCAGTGGAGGAAGGTTGGATTTTAGCTTCACGTTCGTGAGGAAGGCTCCGCGTTCGCGAAGGGCTAGATGTTTGTACATCACGTTCGCGAGAAGGGCAGTGTGTTAGTGTAGAGTAATTTGGTCAGCTGGGTCTGAGGTCGAGTTATTCATCGCGTTCGCGAAAGAGGGAGTGCGTTTGCAAAGGGTAAGTCTGAGGAACCATCGCATTCGCGAGGGGCATATCGCGTTCGCATAAGAGGATTTTTGGTCAAAGTCATTTTTGTGCTTCGCGAACGCGAGGCTTTGACCGCGTTCGCGAAGAAGGAAAATAGGCCTGGGCAGAAGGTTTAAAAGTTCGTCTTGTCCCCGAATGTGGGGTTATTTTCTTCCATTGTTGGTCATTTTTGGAGCTTTTTGAAGGGGATTGAAGAGGGATTCAAGGGGAATCACTTGGAGATTAGATTCTTGGACTTAAAACTCGATTCTGATGTGAATTCCACCTAAATAATCATGGAAAATAAGCCAAAAATTGAAGAATTAGGGCTTGCAAATTTAGACCTCTGATTGAGGATTTGAAGGACCATTTGAGGTCGGATTTCAGAACTTTTGATATGTATGAACTCGTGGGGAGATAAGGAATCTATTGATGTAAAAATTATCAAATTCCGAGACGTGGGACCAGGGGTCAGGTTTTGGTTATTTCGGGATTTGAGTCGTATTTTGATTCTTTTTCCTTGGGCTTCATTCCCTTAGCATATTTTGACATCCTCGTTTTGATATTTTGCCCCCTCTTGTGAGCCTTGCCTTGGGACCTTGAGTTCCCTCTAAACTTGGACACTTGAGGGATGACCCTTCCACACTGCACTGCGACTTAATCCTGCAATGCACTTGGATGTGAGCACTTCCCGGAGCCCATATGAAGCTCTTAGGGAACTCTGACACATCCAAATGAGAGAAAGGCTTTGGGTCTTGATTTTGGGAGTTGATTTACTTCATACTTCAGACAGGAAGTCTGAATCAGGCTCTCCTTGGTTGTAATTTTCAATTTTCTGATGTATTTTCTCTATTTTATTTTTGGATTGTAATAACTTTGTAATAAACTTTTGGGGTGATTAGTGAAAAGGGAGGTGTAACCATGCATGCAAGGGATAGATGTCCTGCTCATAGGGTTTTCTGCACTTCTGCATTTATACAGATACCCTGCCTATAGTTTATGCGCTTCTGCATTTATAGAGATACCCTACCTATAGTTTCTACACTTCTGCATTTATGTAGATGTCCTGCTCATAGGGTTTTTTGCGCTTATGCATTTATATAGATACCTTGCCTATAGTTTCGTCACTTCTGCATTCATGTAGATATCCTGCTCATAGAAATTTCTGATTTCTGCATTCACATAGATAACTTGCCTACAAGCTTATTAATTTCTGCATTCACATAGATAACTTGTCTTTATGAATTTTTTCATTCATGTAGATAACTTGACCATAAGAACTTCTACATTCCCATTTAGGTTTCATGACTATAAGAATCTCTGCATTCGTATCTAGATACCATGTCTATAGGATGCACATGCATGTAGATAATATGCCTATAAGTCCTTTGTGATTCTTGCATACTCTCCTCTCATTAGGCAAACATGTTATAGGTTTTAACAACTAGTGAAATCAGATATCGCGTTCGTAATAAAATGTAGCACCTAGATAACATGTTTTAAGTTAACAAACACATAGAAAGCATACCTATAAGGGTTCTAATCAAATCTGAATCGCTTCACTCGCTTGTAAGTTTAAACTGTCAGTAGTAATGCATTATCAATTGTAGAACTTGTATTATTCTAACCTATCTGTAATCTATTTACCTCTTCATTTCTAAAATCAGTAGATAGCATGCCTATAGGTCTTCGTCTAAAACTTAGGCAAACCATAGGGTAAACTTGTCAGATTCTTATTAACTACAACCAGCAGGCAGGCCTGATTCGGATTTCTTATCTGAAATATGTAACAAATCAGTCTACCTCAACCTTTTAAATTTTAATCAGACCCTAAGCAGTATGTGCAAGACATGCTAAACTATGTGTTTTTCTTTGGTTTTAAGGAGGTCTGTTGAGCCTTATTTGTTTATGTGTTTTCTCCCTAAACTTGCCACATGTGTGTTTTGTTTGTCGCCTTAGAATTTTGCTTTTGAAACTACAAAGCCTAATACCCCTTCCCTTTAGGATTAGTAGTCCTAAGTGCCTCCGGGACTGATAGGAACGGGATGGGTAATAGCATGCAATAAGTAACCGAGACCAATCCGCGCTTTAATACCTTAATAGGGTGGAAGAGTAGATATGGATATGATAACCACGCGATAACATCTCGTGTAGCCCCTCATTGAGGAGTGATTACCGGAAGTTGTGTAGGGTGATCTATATTATTTATAAACCTAGGACCCCCTTTTCCTTTACTTGTTTATTTCATTGTTTACTTTCAAACTATTTTCTCAAAATTCAACTTTTCTTTTGTTTTCTTTTAATTTCACCTATTTGTAACCCTTATGTGAAAATCCCATCTTATTTGAAGTCTTACTCGCCTTCATGTTATTTGTACTTAAAGTCATAATCGTAGCCTGGCCGGGACCACATTAGTGGATCCTAAGGGATGCCTAACACCTTCCCCTCGGGATAATTTCAACCCCTTACCCAATATCTGGTTTCCTAAAACAAATTCTTCCTAGTGTCCTAATGCACTCAAATCATTAGGTGGCGACTCTTCAATCCAAACCCAATTCCCGAAATGAAACGAGTTTTCCTCCCAAATGTCATGAACCCGCTTCCGCGAGGAAAAAGTGGGCGCGACAATATGGCGACTCTGCTGGGGATTTTTAGGCTTTTACCATTTCAAGCTATTATTGTGACTTTACATTTCTTATGTGCCTTATTTGTTTACTTCCTTTAAGTATTTAATTCCCTCTTCTACCGCAAAAACTGACTCATCTCTTGTTTCTTTTACTACTTTCCTTTACGGCACTCCTTTATTACTGTTTTAAATTATTGTAATTATTACTTTATGAACGTGCAAATACGTGACAACTTGTTTTAATTATTGCATAAGCATGCTTTCAACATCATATTCCACTCGTGCCAAACAAAAACCATAGCAACAATTATAATGAGCGGTTGCGCTCCTTTGATATTCTCATCCTTTAAATCCGGCAAAGGCGTATTTATGTTAAAACCAGTCGATCAACTGTATAGTCGATGGTTCCGTGCCTTTCCCTCTTGAGTTGTCCGCTCAAGGGTACCAGTCTAAAACCCCCCATAGAAACCTTACTCTGTTTAATTGTTCATGTATCATGGTCAAACCTAGTTGAGTCAGTTATGTTGTCCACATAATGACTCCTTAAGATAGTCTTGTCCAAAGTCCACTGGGTTTCCCAGAAAACCCAAACGGACACTATCACGTTTTGTGCATTTATTTGGAGAACTAAATGTTTTTATGCCAATTATTGGTATTTAATAATCGAGTCTGGTGGGGATAAGGGACTAACCCTTTTGTCTTGGAAAAACATGAGGCACGAATTCCCCAGATTCGGCATGGTCACAAACATCCACCCAAGGTTGCTAAGCTGGTGGGAGGATCTGCATTCCAGTGATCAGACTCTTGTCCGGAAATACCTAGGAAATCTACCTTCCCTCTTGGAGGTCCAACCCAACAACAAAATAATAGAAACTGATAATCTGTTCTGGGATTGTGATAGGTCTGTGTTTTGCTTCGGAGAGATTGAGATGACACCCTACTAGAGGAAATAGGAGGATTGGCTGGCATACCATGGGAGACTCCGGGTTTGTTAATGCTGGAAAATCGCAAACGTAGAGGTTTTCTCAAAATGATGGGCCTAAAGAAGAATCCAAACTTGACATATTTGAAGAAGTCCTACATTCCCTTTGATTATTTGTACGAGAGGTATGGTCACAGCAAATCCTACCGTACATATCCGGATGAGTTCACCCTTACATAGTTAGGGTATATTCACCAAAGGGTCTTTGTCTTCATGTTCTGCTTCTTAGGGATGATAGTGTTTCCAATGAAGAAAGCAAGGATCCACACCAGGCTAGCCATGGTCACCAAAACTTTGATGGAGGGAATTGGTGGACAACCATTTAGCATAGTGCCCATGATCATAGTAGAGATATACCGAGCCTTGGAAAAATGTCAACAAGGAGCCCCACACTTTGAGGGCTGCAACTTGCTACTCTAGCTCTGGCTCATGGAGCATCTTCAAAGGGGTGATATAGGCGAGAGATTCATCATAGAGACTGGGACGATCATATATCTTTCCATCAACCAAGGCGAATGAACTACATGCCCAACATGTTTGCTCAGCCAGAAGATGCCAAAGGGTGGGTGGAGCTGTTTGAAAATCTAACTAAGGATCAAATACAATGGATGTTCGAGTGGTTCACAACTGAAGAGTTCATCGCCCGATCCAGGGACGCACCATTTCTAATACTGATCGGTTTGAGAGGAACCTACTCTTATGTCCCTCTCCGAGTTATGAGACAGGCTGGTCGGAAGCAGGTTATACCAAGGGTCGATAAGATGAGTCACTTCTGGGCTGACTTCCAAGCCGATGACAGTCCTTATAAATGCCAAGCTCAGCATATGTGTCATTGCAAGATCATCATGTGGAGATACTATCAAACCAGACACATACCATGCTGGCTACACCCCATACTATTCAGGCTGGCTGGAGGATAATCACAATGGTCTGGGCCAACCCGGGTTTGTTCGAGGTCACAGAATCATCGATGAAATAGCTGAAGCACAGGTCAAATAAACCAATTGCGCAAGAGGATTCTGGAATGTGAAAGCGATCACCATGAGATTCAAGAAGCCCACAAAAAACTGATTGAAGATTGGAAAGGCATGGTTGTCAGTGCCAATAAGCGATTAGGATACCTGGAATGAGGTTTAGTGGAGCTGGAAAGGAAGTTTCTCAAGAGGATCGAGGATTGCCAGACTACTGAAGGAAACAAGGGTGGACACCTGGCCAGAGCCTACCTGCTGCTGGGACATCGCGAGCTGGTGAAGCTGTTCAATGGAGCCAAAGATGCCGAGTCTAGGGAAGGTCCTTCTGGGACCAAATAGATAGGAGTTTTCTTTTTCTTTATGAAATGTAATAAGGCCAATGGCCACTAGTGACATTCTATTCCTTGTTATTTAGTGTCGATTTGGGACTCATCTACTTTTTATCAATAAAATGAGGCATTTAGCATTCTAAGTCCTCCAAATCAACTTGTCGCTAGGCCTACCTCGGGCACAAAGAGGTTCCCAAATTAGGACACAATTAACATTTTGGCACTATGTGTTTAAATGTCGCGCCATTTTCTTATAATCGTCATTGACTTGTTACCTTTTTTTGTTTTTACTTTTGTTTTATTTATTCCCCCCCCCCCCCAAAGGTTAGTTCGTGCACTCTGTCATCGTCATCATATTCCACAAGATCAAAAGGCCCCCCACCCACCTCTCCTCCTAGTCCTATCAGAAACATGAACAAAGGAAAGATGGAAGATTTAAACAACACCAGAAAAGAAAACTCAACTGAATGAGTAGAGGTCACTCATGGTGCTCAGGTCTCCAAAGAAAGTGCGTCCCAACTCGAGCAGAAACTATTGAAATTTCAAGAGGAACTTGATCAGGTTCGGAATCTGGCAAACTTGTTATTTTCCCTCACCACTCCAGATATTAATTTTCCAAACGCTCAGAACCCCACGCCTCTACAAAACATCCCAAAACCACAAAACCATCCCGCTCCTCACCACCACTGCCATACATGCCATACATCCATCAATACTCCACTGCTCATCCCAGAACCTCTGAATTCCACAAATGATCATTTCCACGCCCACCATAACACCCCCCATCTATATGGAAACCATGCCACACTCTACCCAACCTATCTCAAGCACACCCGATTCTGATGATAAAAACTTACTCATCAGGAACCTGACTGCGGAACTCAAGAAATTGACTAGTCGAATTCAGGGTGTCGAAGGAAGCAAGGGGATTGAAGGGTTTAACTACGAAGATCTTTGCATACAACTGGATGTCGCACTGCCCGAGGGGTACAAACCTCCTATGTTCGAGATGTTTGATGGTATAGGGGATCCGAGAGTCCACTTGAGAACATACTACGACAAGCTGGTCGGAGTAAGGAAAGACGAAAGGATTCGCATGAAGCTTTTCATGAGGAGTTTGAGAGGAGATGCTCTGTCTTGGTACATTAGCCAAGACCTGAAGAAATGGTCAAACTGGGTGAGTATGGCGTCCGACATTATGGACAAATTCAGGTTCAATACAGAAAATGCACAAGATGTGTTCTACATTCAGAACCTAAAGAAGAAGCCCAGGAAACATTCCGCGAGTATGCCACTCGTTGGAGATCAGAAATTACTAAGGTCAAACCTGCTTTAGAGGAAGAACAAATGAAAAAGTTTTTCGTCCGGGCTCAAGACCCGCAATACTATGAAAGGCTGATGTTGATCGAGAGCTAGAAATTTTTCGACATCATCAAGTTAGGGGAAAGTATCGCGGAAGGCATCAAAAGTTGTATGGTTACGAACATTGAAGCTTTGCAAGCTACCAATAAGGCTTTACAGTCTGGTGGTACATCCAAGAAAAGGGACGTAGGTGCCGTAATGGTTGCACAAAAAGCCAAATCCCCTATCAAGTACCAAGCCTATCTGATACCTCCACTCACATATCAGCCTACCCCGAATTACCAAGCACCCTCACCCTCTTACCAAACTCCATCACCTACTTACCAATCACCCCCACCTCTTACATATCAACCTACCTCACCCAGATATTCCCAACCCACACATGTCTACCAAGCCTACAATGCTCAGCCATCCCACTATGAATCACCTCCCACACGACAAATATTTCCTAGACCTCGACCATATTTCAACCGCAGACCCTCCAAAAAGTATATCGCCATTGCTGAATCGATTGACCAGCTGTATGAAAGGCTCAAAGCTGCCAGTTACGTCACCCCTATCCCTACTATAACCCCTGAAAACCCTTCTCAATGGGTTAATCCGAATAAATCCTGTGCATACCATTTCGGCATGAAAGGGCATACCATTGATGAATACCGCTCTCTGAAAGACAAGATCCAGACTTTGATTGATAACAAGATCATTTTGGCAAAGGAGCCTATCTGAATGTCCGCAACAACCCTCTACCAGACCATAAGGGTGGAGGTGTTCACATGATTGAAATAGAGGATGATTGGGATCCCAAAGGATCGATCGGTTTAATCACAGAAGGTCACGAACCAAAAAAGCCAATAGTCACCCTTAATCCGATTGTAGTCTAGACTCAGCCTTCTAGGGATGCCAAGGTAAACATGTCTATACCACTTGAGTTTGAAGCACCACCCCCAGCAAAGATGCCAACACCAATTGAGGTCGAGTTTGGGTCCCCAACAAACGCACCCACACTGTTTGAAGTTGTAGTTCTACCCTCCAAAATACATGCTCCGTTCGGATTAAAGGCACCCATTCTAGTAGCAATGTCGGCCATAACACCATTACATACAAATTCCATACCTTGGAATTACACAGCCGAGGTAAGAAGAAAAGGGAAGGTCAAGTTCAGGGAAGCCGTTGCGACACAGGGTATGACAAGAACCGGCAGGATTTATACTCCAGAGCATTTAGCTGAGTCAAGTAAGCAGGCCTCTGGTCGGCCGACCATCACTGAAACTGGGCCCGACAAACTCTGGAGAAAGACACAAGCCAAGGAATACTCAGTCATTGATCAGCTGAACAAAACACCAGCACAGATTTCTATCCTAGCTTTGCTGCAAAGTTCCGACGTACATAAGAATGCCTTGTTGAAGGTGCTGAGTGAGGCATATGTACCAAGCAACATCATCGGAGGAGAAATGGCAAACATGCTATTGGAAAGTCATAAGATCACTTTTCATCAAGATGAGCTGCCACCATAAGGGTTGAGTCACAACAAAGCATTGCACATCACCGTGCAATGCGAAGATTATTTTATCACTAGGGTCCTGATTTATGGAGGGTCCAACCTCAATATTTGTCTGTTGGTAACACTCAGAACATTGGGAAAGGGTATACATAAGATCAAGGACGGGGCCATCAACGTAAAAGCTTTCGACGGTTCCCAAAGATCCACCATTGGGGAAATCAGTTTGTGCTTGCAAATGGGGCCTACTTGGTTCGATGTCGTCTCCAAGGAATAGATGTGCTGGCATCCTACAATCTGCTATTGGGACGACCATGGATTCATGCCGCTGGGGCCATAGCATAAACACTACATCAGGAAGTGAAGTTTGAATGGAACCACTAAGAGGTGATCATTCACGGCGACGGTAGCAATCCCATATACAGTCGCCAAACCATCCCAGCGATCGGAGGAAGGACAAAGATAGGCGGGAAAACCTATCACCACATTGAGCGAGTCAACGCCGTTGACAAAAACAAATGGTGGGAAAACAAAATTGAAAGCATATTGACCTGGAGCAGATATGAACCTGGCAAGGGACTTGGTAAGAACCTCCAAGGAATCGCCAAGCCTATCAAACTAAAGAAACATGGCACTACTTTTGGTCTGGGATATGAGTACACCTGGGAGGAATTCAACCACCGGTCTCCACCATGGCGCGGTCTTTACCATCCGCTGGAGCAGACTTTCCAGCCGGCTGATGTTATCTATGGGTCGGAATAAGAGAAACACTAGCAGCTGTGAAAACTTGTTCTTAGAGGACAATGACATGGATTGTTGTGTTGTTCTCGAGGAAAAGGGGGAGGAAGGCCCTTCCATACAGGAAGTGGGCATAGGAACATGCCTCAACAATTGGACCATCAAAACCACCAAAGCCCGGAAAGCCTCGGGGTAGCAATGCTGAACAAAGCATCATGCACTATCTTTTATTTTTACTAGTTGATTTTCCTTTCGCATTTTTGAATTTTCGAAATAAGATCTTCCAATGCTCAAAACAGTTATGGAATTTATCAAAGCATTTCGATTTCCTTACAAATATTACTCTTTTTTTTTCTCTCATTACTTTACTTATACAGCATTACTATTACCTATCTTGATGAACCAATGATTGTGACATGCAATGAGACAACGCAACAAACAGACACAGATTCAGAGGAAGATGAAATACCGGAAGAGATTGTTAAGGAAGTTGAGAATTTTGAGAACAGACCTAAGCCCAACCTGGAAGAGACCGAGATTGTTAACCTAGGAGATGCAAAAAATATCAAAGAAACTTGGATCAGCGTTCATTTGTCACCATCAGAAAAGGAAGAATACACGGAATTTCTAAAGGAATATGAGGACATATTCACCTGGTCATATGATGACATGATTGGTTTGAGTACATCCATTGTAGCACACAAACTACCAATTGATCCGACATGTCCACCGGTAAAATAGAAGCTCAGAAAGTTTAAACCCGACATGAGTCTGAAAATCAAGGAATAAGTCACTAAGCAGGTCAAAGCTAAGGTTCTCAAAGTAGTAGAATATCCAACATGGCTAGCCAACATCATGCCAGTACCGAAGAAGGACGGGAATGTCAGAGTCTGTGTCGACTACCGGGATCTCAACCGGGCCAGTCCGAAAGATGACTTCCCCTTGCCAAACATACATATCTTGATTAACAATTGAGCCAAACATGAGTGGCAATCATTTGTAGATTGTTTTGCTAGGCATCATCAGATCTGGATGGATGAAGAAGATGCTGAGAAAACGGCCTTCATTACGCCATGGGGAATGTACTGCTACAAGATGATGCCATTCGGGTTGAAAAATGCACGGGCCACCTACATGAGGGCCATGACTACTATCTTCCATGATATGATACACAAGGAGATAGAGGTGTACGTAGATGATGTTATTATCAAGTCCAAGAAAGCCGCTGATCACATGGGAGATTTGAGGAAATTCTTCAATAGACTGTGAAGGTACAATCTAAAACTGAATCCCATAAAATGTGCATTCGGAATTCCTGCTGGAAAGCTACTTTGGTTTATTGTGAGTCGCCGAGGAATAGAACTGGATCCATCTAAGGTCAAAGCTATTCAAGAACTGCCACCGCCAAAGAACAAGAAGGACGTAATAAGTTTCCTGGGAAGACTTAACTACATCAGTCAATTCATAGCACAATCTACGGTCATCTGTGAGCTTATCTTTAAGATGTTGAAGAAGGACGCCGCTACCACATAGACTGATGATTGCCAAAAAACTTTCGATGGAATCAAGGAATACCTATCAGCACCACCAGTCTTAGTACCGCCCGAGCCGGGTAGACCTCTATTACTCTACCTTGCAGTATTGGATGGAGCGTTCGGCTGTGTTCTGGATAGCATGATGAAATGGGAGGAAGGAGCAGGCCATCTATTACCTTAGTAAGAAGTTCACCCCGTACGAGACTCGTATTCTCTATTAGAGCGCACCTGTTGTGCTTTGACTTGGGTAGCTCAGAAGTTGAGGCACTATTTCTGTGCCTATACTACATATCTCATATCAAGAATAGATCCCTTAAAGTACATCTTTCAAAATCCCATGCCCACTGGCAAGCTGGCCAAGTGGCAAATCTTGTTGAGTGAATTTGACATTGTCTACGTGACTCAGAAAGCAATCAAAGGACATGCACTAGTAGTTCACCTTGCTGAAAATCCCGTGGATGGAGAATACGAACCCCTGAAAACATATTTTCCTGATGAAGAGGTATCATTCATAGGAGAAGACATTGCAGAATCCCATGATGGTTGGAGAATGTTTTTCGATGGAGCAACAAATTTGAAAGGAGTTGGCATAGGAGCAGTCCTAGTATCAGAAATCGGTTAGCATTTTCTGATATCTACCAAGCTCAGGTTCACGTGCACCAACAACATGGCCGAGTACGAAGCCTGCATCTTAGGGCTCAAGATGGCCATTGACATGAACATCCAAGAGTTTCTAGTAATTGGAGATTCAGACTTGCTTATACATTAGGTCCGAAAAGAATGGGCGACCAAGAACTCCAAGATACTCCCTTATATGCATCATGTACAAGAGTTGAGAAAGAGGTTCACAAAGACAGAGTTCCAGCACGTTCCCATAGTCCAGAATGAGTTTGCCAATGCATTGGCTACCCTATAATCCATAATACAGCATCCAGATAAGAACTATGTTGATCCCATTCCGATAAAGATCCATGATCAGCCAGCTTATTGTGCTCATGTTGTGGAAGAAGCAGACGGAAAGCCTTGGTTTCATGATATCAAGGAATATTTGACGAAATGAGAATACCCAGAACTTGCAAATCCTACTTAGAAACCCACACTTCGGAGGTTATCCAACAATTTCTTTCACAGTGGAGGAATCCTGTACAGGAGGACTCCTGATTTAGAATTGCTAAGATGTGTCAATGCTCATCTAAACTACTAGAAGAAATCCACACTGGCACCTGCGGTCCAAATATGAATGGCTTTGTTTTAGCGAAGAAGATACTCCGGGCTGGTTACTTCTGGATGACTATGGAGACGGATTGCATCCAATACGTCCGAAAGTGCCACCGCTTCTAGATACATGCAGACAAGATAAAGATGCCTCTAAATGAGCTTAATGCAACAAGCTCGTCGTGCCCGTTCTCCGCCTGGGGAATGGATGTTATCGGACCAATCGAACCCACTGCATCAAACGGACACAGGTGTATCCTAGTAGCAATTGATTATTTCACCAAATGGGTTGAAGCAGCATCTTACATGGCAATGACAAAGAAAGTCGTGGCGGATTTCGTTCGTGACCGTATCATGTGTCGGTTTGGAATTCCAGAATTAATCATTATTGATAATGGCTCCAACCTCAACAGTGATTTGATAAAATCCATGTGTTAAACCTTCAAGATAAAACACAAGAATTCTACAGCTTACAAACCTCAGATGAACGGAGTCGTAGAGGCCGCCAACAAAAATATCAAGAAGATACTAAGGAAAATGATAGAGAAGCATAAGCAGTGGCACGAGAAGCACTCATTTGCTTTATTGGGATACTGCACCACCGTCTGAACATCGATAAGAGAAACCCCCTATATGTTGGTTTACGGTATAGAGGCATTCATTCCCGCTAAGGTAGAAATTCCTTCCTTAAGGATCATACAGGAAGTAGAGCTCGACAACACAGAGTGGGTGAAGAGTCGTTACGAGCAACTAGCTCTTATAGACGAAAAAAGAATGAATGCAGTTTGCCACAGTCAGCTCTATCAAAACAGAATGTCCAAAGCCTTCAACAAAAGACTCAAGCTGAGACAGTTCACATCGGGGCAGCTGGTGTTAAAGAAAATCTTTCCACATCAAGATGAAGCCAAAGGAAAATTCTCTCCAAACCGGCTGGTTCCGTACATGGTTCACCGGATTCTAACAGGAGGAGCCCTCATACTTACAGAAATGGACGGAGAAGTCTGGCCAAAGCCGATCAATTCAGACGAAGTCAAGCGATACTATGTGTAATCTTTATGCTTTCCTTATATGATATAATTTGAACTACGCCTGACTTGATTCCCGTTTAAGAGGGGATACGTAGGCATCTCTATGGGGTCGGTCACAATTCAATAAAATTTCCATTTCCCCCGCTATTGGAAAATGGGGCAGAATTTTGAGGAGGACCCTCAAAATTCCGAAGTCGATTCTAGCCATTTATCATTAACAGCCGTCAGAAGCAACAACCCAGTAAACTGGGGCAAAATTTTGAGGAGGACCCTCAAAATTCCGGAGCAAGAGAAGTTGCAATGTCTTGAGCCACGTCGCAGTCGTCGGTTCATCTAAAGAGAACTATTCTTAATTATATACTTATGTTATGCTTTTACTAAATAATGCATATTTATAACTAAAATTGGCTTGTTTAGCAACAATACCCCAATGATACGTACAGTATTGCCAGATCAAAGCCGAGCAGGTCAAGCAAAGCCAGCAGGGATACGATCTAACTTTTCCCCCTTTTACAAACTCACGATTTTTCTTTGGATGCAGGCACTTGAGTTGCAAAATCATCAAATATACTATATGCTCACTCACAATGTTCAGGAATATAGCTCTCCGAACCTTTGCACTCGCTCACAACCGATATCTGCACAATAGTATCCCTAGCAATCGTGATACCACAATCTGCTATCAGCTAAGAAAACTCTATTGCCATTTGCCATTTTACTTCCTGCATAAGGCTACCATTCTGCCTTCCGAGACTAAGCTCTATCCCCATCTGCATTCTCTGCATTGCATAAGGCTACCATTCTGCCTTCCGAGACTAAGCTCTGTCTCTATCTGCATTCTCTGCATTGCATAAGGCTACCATTCTACCTTTCGAAGTTAAGCTCTACCTCCATCTACATTCTCTGCATTGCATAAGGCTACCATTCTAAGCTATGTCTCCATCTGCATTCCCTGCATTGTATAAGGCTACCATTCTGCCTTCCGAGTTTAAGCTCTACCTCCATCTGCATTGTCTGCATTGCATAAGGCTACCATTCTACCTTCCGAGGTTAAGCTCTACCTCCATCTGCATTCTTTGCATTGTATAAGGCTAGCATTCTGCCTTCCGAGGTTAAGCTCTACCTCCATCTTTCATGGCTGAAATATCGCCACTTCTTTTACATCTTACATCGGCTGAAATATCACCACTTTATTTACATCTTGCATGACTGAAAGATCGCCACTTCATTTACATCTTCCATGGTTGAAAGTTCGCCACTTTATTTACATCCTGCATTGGCTGAAAGATCGCCACCTACTGCATCTCATATGCTGAAAGATCGCCAATCATCTGAAGGCGTCATTGTTCGGAGGCACCATTTTCATAGCCCGAGAACGTCATGCCATGGCCTGAGGACCCCTTTTATCTTTTGCAATCATTATTCAAAGGCGTCATAGTTCGGAGGCATCGTTCTCATAGCTCGAGAGAACCATTTCATGGCCTGAGAATCCTTATTATACGCTTCATGGCCTAGGACGTCATGGTCCGAGGACGTCATCCTAACCGTCCAAAGACAACATTTCATGGTCCAACGGGAACTTGCATCATGTTTAAATTTCCACACAACATATGGTTCATTTGTAGGTAAACCAGTGAGCAAACGGCCGTCTCAGCAGGAGCGATCTCGCTCCAGTTCCCGTAGCCCCATTAGGCCTTAACCATCCAGCCCAACCTAAACATTGCATCCGTTCTTGGAAAACCTCCATCGGCATATTCCGCTGACGGATCCTGAACTACATATGGTCTGATTCCTGTAAGACCAAGGATGTGTAGGCAGCTCAGGAGCCAAAACTCGGTCAAATACTTCAAACCATTCCGTTCGGTCAAAATTGCCCATCATATCTTTACCCGATAACTCTTTCATCCTTCCCCCGTAAACAGGGGCAGTTGTTGATACCCAATTTTTCCCTGTATATTTTCATATGCAAAATACTTTCAAAATAGCATGTATATGCATATATAAGTATGTCTAAGTGTTTTTGTATTTTTTCTAATATTTAAAAAAGATTTTTTAAATCAATTTATTGCCCTATTTTAACAGTACAAAAACCAATAATTGTTCCTCGAATTATCATTTTGGTGATTAACTTATTTTATTCTCATATTTATACCAAAATAGAGCTAAGGTTATTTTTTGCACATTTTTTAAAAATTTATTTGGTATTTTTAAAGCTAAATTGCACTTAATTGCAATATTAGCCTATTTTAAGATTTACTTGCGTTTATAATTACAAAATTGATTCTAGTATTTTTAATTTAATATTTTGTACATTATCAGTTAATTTGGTACCTTTAATTTGTTTCTAGAAATCACTTTACTATTTTTTATAAAATAAAAAGGGAAAAAGTGGCTATTTAAAATTTAGCCCTAACTATTTCGATTCTAGCCAAATCAGCCTCCCCAATTAACCCAATTTCAAACCCCAAATGGACCGACACAGTTTCAATTTAACCCACCCCTAACTTGTTTATTTTACCCGCCCGGCCTTCCCTTTTGATCCACGCCATTGATCATTTTGATCAACGACCACAATTCCCCTTTTCCTTTTTTAATTCACAAACACCCCCAACCCAAATTCATTTCACCTAACCCGCCGCCCCTGAAACCCCTCCCCTCTCTCAAACTCTCTCGAACATTCCCTAACCCTAGCCACCTCTCACCGTCTTCAGCCTTGAAACCACTAGAATCCATGGCTTCTCAGGCCATGGGAGCCCTATACTCACCTCCCTTTGCTCTTATACACCTGATACTTGAAGATTCGAGGTCTAACCTTGAAGGTTTTCATCCAGGCCTCTGCCGATTCAAGGTTCCACGACCCTCTCCGGCTCTGTTCCGGCATTCCATGGTGGTTTGAGCCTGATTTTGACCTCTCCGACTCAGATCGGTGACCTTTCAAAGCCTTTCTCATCTCTAGGGTTCTTCTGAAACCCCAACCCTTCGAGGTTTTCTCTGATTTCTTTAGATCTGTTGTGTATCTATGCTCTCCTTGAGTTTTCAAACGATTTCCCTAACGTTTCTTTCAAAAAATTACTTTCAAAACCGTTTCTTTTCCGATCCAGGGTTTTTTGAGAAAATGTTTAAGTATTTTCTGACTTTCTTTTTCCTTTATATGTATTTGCTTCTACTGTGATCTTGTATTTTTACCATGTTCTTATATGTTTATCTTACTGTGTTTTCCTATATGTTTTTATGTTGTACTTTTCCGGTGTCCTTTTATTCTTCTACTGTATTTTCCTACGAAGTTCTTAAGTTTCTTTATTTGCCTTCTGCTGAGCCCTGTTTAGGTTTCTTCTAGCATGCTTCTTGTAATATTCCTATCAGTATTTTCCATTATTTTCTTTGAATCCTTCTACTGTATTTGCATGTTACTTTGCTATCATGTTTTCTCATGATTTCTGTTGTTGAAAGAAGCATGAAGAAGTTTCAGTTCTTTTCTGAAACTTCTAAACATGTTTCGATTCAATTGCTTGCCCTCTCATCTTTGCTTTGTGATTTGCCCTAGCTAGGGTTTTTATTTCAAAAGATCCCTAATTCTCTCAGACTGACTTTGAGTCTTCGAACTGAGTTTGGACTTCCTTGTTTGCATATGATTCTGACTCTTTTGCTAAACTGTTCTACACTGAATTTTCTACTGATTTTACAATGGCATGACAATTTTCTTTCATGCTCACATGCTCCTTATATATGATGAATGATCACACCCAACTATGTCGTATAAAAAGGATAATGCGGACGTTGCAAATATAACCTGAGTATTCTGCCCAGAGTCAAATCCATAGAGAATTAACCTATCAATCACTATCTTTAGACCTACTAAATTCTTGAGAACCAATTTCCCCAAACGTTTGAATCACAGTTAATGGTGTCTTCAATGACTAAAATTGCAAGTAAATAAACAGCTGTAAACTAAGGATGCTAAGGTTGTAAACAATAATGAGAAAACGCTAAGGTAATGACTTCCCCTATTGATGGAATCCCTTCTGTTTATGCTTCATACAAATTGACCAACACCTCTCTATCAACCATGAACGCTCATCTAACCATAAATCTCTCCCGAGTAAACACAGTAATATACTCAATGCACTCTCCCAAGGTACACTAGCTAGCTCTAATTAACATGGTTCACTTTAAATTGCACTCAAGGCTTCGTTATCCCTAATCCCGCCTTTAAACCCGCAGTTATAGATCCCTCTTATATTTTGGGAGTGGTGTTGTTTAACAATAACCTAAATATGTACTCTCTCTCGAGTTATGCACACTAAATAGGCACAACTAATTGAGGATCCTGTCAATTAACTACAACATACACAAAGTGGAACAAATAGAGATTGAGACTAGCAATTTGTATTCACATAAACAAGAAAGTCATCCCTCAATAGGTTCCATCAAAACCTTAGACAAAGGATTTAGCTACTCATAACTATGGGTAAACAAACTAAAACAATATTCATCATAAAACTTGCAAGAAAAATAAAGAAAAGAAGAAAGATGTTTTGGGTGATCTCTCACAATTGTTCTTCTTGCCAAAATACTCTCTAAAACAATACATGCCTCTCTTGGGCGAAGTCTAGTGTTTAAAATATGGTTTTGGGCTAAAAATCCCGTGTTTTGCACTTTAGTCCCTGAAATTCTCCACCTCCGCCGCGGTTCTTCCGTGGTCGCAGTCAAACCGCGGCCAAACTTGCTCTCTAATTCTCACTTTGTCTGTAGCCCTCTTCTACCGCGGTTCTGCCGCCGTCGCGGTGGAACCGCGACAGTATTCTTTCAGTTGTGACTTAAGCTGTTTCGCGTGGTTTACTTGACGGAATTTTACGATCGGCCTCTTTTTCTCCATATTTGATCCGAAAAGTACTCCATAGCCTTCTCTAGTCATATATAACCTGCAAAGCATGAAAAACTCTTATAAGAGCATTTTGTTATCACTTTTATCATCCAAACTATACAAGAAGGTGGTTATTTAGGGCCTGATTATAGTTAAATTCACCTATTATCAATACCCCACACTTAAACCTTTGCTCGTCCTCTAGCAAGTTACACCACACTTCTAGGCCTAATCGTTCGATGCATTACCCAAAAGGAACAACCTAAGCAGTGCAACAGTCACGCCTCAAATGAAGACTCTAACACCATGACACACACATGCTCACTCTAGTTACTCTAAGAGAGGTGAAAACTAACTTTTTCTTACTGAGTCTTATGCCCTCACATCATAATTCTGAGAGAAGTTCCACACACATAAAATTCAAGCAACAAGGAACCAAAGATAGGCAGAATTCACTCACTCTCAGCAAAGAACATTCACATGCCACACAGACACACCATAAGCTTGCCCCTAGTGTAGTACTCTACTAATCGAACTATTCAGTCAAAGATCAAGAGGTCTTTATTTGGTTGTAATGTAGGCTAAGGGACGGGTAGGATATATTTGGATATAGTGACTAGCATCCCTAAGCACTTTTAATACACACTTCCTTTTATTTCAATTTCCATGCTCAGCTTACTCGTTCTTCCACATTTCAGTTCATAGGTGACACCCACTTTTCTTTAGGTGCAACTATTTTTTTTTTTTTTTTTTTTTTACAAATCCATTGCACCATTCAAGTATTTCTTTCCTAATTCCCCTTTTTTCCTACTTCCTTACCACCCCACACTTTGACTTTTGTATGTTCTTTAGTAATTCAAGTGCTTCTAGGAGGTACAAGGTCAAACAGTCGAACTATTCAAACACAGGGATATAGGTCATTATAGGGTTATCAAAGAACAGGCTTCAGGCTCAAAGGGGTTAACTATGGCAATATATACAGGTGGATTCACAAATATACAGGCTACACAAAGAAATGCCTCAATCATCTCTAAAACCAAATAGCTTCTATTTCGCTTTGCAAACATATAGGGCAAGTTCTAGGTATCACATGCAAGCACAGAATACAAGTAATAGCTCACACACACTTGGCATGTAACTCATTCTGAATCAGTTTATCAACACACTCATACAAGCGTTCAAGCAAGACAGGATGTGCAAAATTAAGGCATAGATTTACGAGTCTACAAACGAGCCTATACGTCGCACCCTCATGTTCATTTTTGTTATTCTCAGCTATGTACATCAAGGGTTGCATTCTAGCCTTCACCCATTTTGGTCCTAAAACTACAAACGAAAAATCTACCGAACCCGGTTCAAGAAAAGCCCTTGGAAAAGAACCGTGGTCAAAAGAAAAACCAAGGGAAAATTACTACACTACCTAAAAAAGAAAAAATAAAATAAAATAAAGAAACTATATGAACTACTTCCCTGAAGAGTACTGTCCAAGTGGTCCGTCCTCAGGAAGAGTCCTCTACAATTATTTTTTTATATATATTTTTTTTAAATCCGACTTTGACCCTTAAGAGACCCGTCGACAAGTGTCCGTCGTTAGGCCAAGTCAGTTACTTCTATTGTGAGTACAGTCAATTATACACAACAACACCAATCAAATACTACAACATACACCATGTCTATATACACTACAATACATTACCCGAGCAAATCTCCCACCCCACACTTAAAAATTATGGCATGTCCCCATGTCATATAAAAAACAACGAGCATAAGGGTAAGAAGACTTCCCTGAGCCTCAATCAGAGTCGGAGACGGTGTTGGGGTCCACATGGCAAGCTCTCCCCAAAGCTCGGAACCAGGACATGAACCGGCTCTCAGACCTGGCTTGCCGCTGAGACATGGCATCCATACGCGTGTGTAGGCCCTCCACCGAGGTGCAAAGATCCGCGACCTCGTCCTCCATAGTACGCAACATAGGCTGGGTGGACTATGATCGGGATAAGCCTGCCCCAGCATGGGGGTGCCGAGAGGGTCCGGCATTGTCATAGGATCTCCTGGATGGTGCCATGGGAACCGGGTCATCATCCTCATCATCGATCTGAATGGTGGTGCGGGTACTCCTGCCCACTCTGATGCCCGAAGCTCTGAAAGCTTCTTTAGGGGGCAACTCTCCATCAGTAGGATGGGTGGGGACATTCTTTAGTAGGCACAATGTAGTCACCAGGGAGGGGAAATAGAATCCCTTTGACCTCAGCAGGGACCGTATGATCATTTCATCACCAATAAGTCTTGCCGCATCAAAATCTTTCTTTGTGACAAAGGACCACGTCACGAGGGCTCTTTGGAAGTTCACGTCAGTCGTGTTGCCTGAGGGAAAGAACCGGCTTCAAATGACAGTGAGCCAACACTTCGCCAAATGGGTGAATGAATTGGAGTTCAGGGTGATATGGTCATGTATCCAGATTGGTTGCCCCCATGTGCAGAGTGCATCAGTCATAATATTCCAAGTGACTCCTGGTGTGTCCTGGTACTAGTCGATGTCACCAGTAAACCGGGGCAGCCGCAACACCTGTTGAATAGTGTCAACTGAGGCATCTACCAATTTGCCCCGCACAGTCACCTCCCGCAACGTATGTGATGGGCAGTTCGCGTAGAACTCTCTTACAAGCATCCTGTTCACCGTTTCAGGTTCATCAAATAAGAACTCCATTTCCCTCCGCCGGATTTCCTGGTACATCTCCTCCTTTTCTGCACGGAGGGCTGCCCTGTCAATCGGAATCTCAGGGATGAAGCTCTTTGAGGCCTTGGCATGAAAGTCGTCCTCTGCCAATTCTGATTCGAACCTTGAGGCATCATATGTAGGCTGTTGGGACGTGCCTGCCGATCTCTTTTGCTTCTTACGAGCCATATGACCTGCAAAGAATACAAGAGAACCATCAAAGATATCCTACATGGGCCAGCCGGATGGTTACTCAGACGAAGTAGAGACGAGAGGTCGACTTCTACACTTTCTAGTGGTCCAATAGTAATATATTTTTAATGCGAATAATCATGGATTTATTAAGAACGACAGTAGTTTCAAATAAGTCACGAACAGGTAAAAGTTCCTTTTTATATTAAAAGTCTCTGGATTCATAATCCATTAATTTTCAATTATCTCAAGACTATGAGGGTAAATATCAATATCAATAAATTTCAAGGCAAGCAATACAAGCACAAATCATGCCGAGGCCGTACGACCCGATCCAACAATATTTAAACTGTGCATTGCCATATGGTCAAATGGTGCGAACCATAGATGCATCTATTTAATCTACCGAGGCGTTCGGCCCGTTCCAAAATTAAACACACGCAGAAAGTCAATCAAGAAGTCAATAGGGAACAATTATCCAAAGAAATGCTAATTCTCTTTTAAAGAATTTTGAAATTGGAGTTTAAATCTTTTTAGAAATTCATTTACTAATCCGATATGATTTAAGCAATTCAAACTGTCAACAAGTTTACAAATATTCCAAGTATAGCATGCTTTTGGGTCCTAGATTACCCGGACTTACACATAATAGTAGCTACGCATGGACTCTCGTCACCTCGTGTGTATGTAGTCCCCACAAATAGGAGCACATAGCCAATTCTTTCACCTATGGGGACAATTCCCTCTTACAAGGTTAGAAAGGAGACTCACCTCGCTCCGAAGCCTATATTCCGATTCAAGAATGCGCTCAAACCTCCAATTTGGAGCCGAACGATCCAAACCTATTCAAATAGGGTAAGAACTAGTCACTACATGCTCAAAAGTTCATATTCTAACTATTAAACCAATTTCCCAACCCTAAATGCAAGGTTCCTAAATTTCATCCCCGGGCCCATGTGCCCAGTTTTGAAGAAAGTTGTTACCCATAACCTAAGAATCAAGAATATATGATTTTTACTCCATTCCTTAACAAATTTCATGGTTAAATCTAGTTTTTACATAATTCTAGGTTTTTCATCTACAACCCTTGATTTTCCCTGATGTTCACATGTTAATCTACCCATAATCCATGTATTTAACTTATGATGTGTAGAAATTACTTACCTCTTTGATGATGAAGGAATCCCTCCTCAAATGCTCTCAAAAATTGCCTAAGGACAAGTGGGACATGAAGGAAAAGGGCTAAGTCTCGGGATAAAAATCCCTGAGTTCCAGTCGGAGATGTTGCCTTTGCGGCATCTGACTCACAAATGCGATGTCGCATTTGCGACAATTGCATCTCAAATGCGAAGCCTAGCCCACCCTGCACTGGTCGCATTTGTGACAAGATTCTTCGCAAATGCGAAGGTGACAGCCTCGCAAAATCGATCCTTGGTTCGCAAATGCGAACTTTCCCCTAAAAGTCCAGGCTCGCAAATGTGAACAGGAGCTCACAATTGTGAAGTCTCATTTGCGACTAATGCATCGCAATTGTGATCATACCAGTACCAGCAATCCTATTTCTTAGCAAATCACTCCGAAGCTATCATGGATCACACCCTAGCCCCCGGGGATCCAAACCAAACAGCCGCACAAGTCTAAAAACATATCACGGACTTGATCGAAGCTTCAAATCACATCAAACAACGCTAAAACCATGAATCGCACTCCAATTCAAGCTTAATGAACTTTAAGATTTCATGTTCTACTTTTGATGTTTAAACTCGTTAAATCACATCCGATTGATCTCAAATTTTGCACACAAGTCATATTTGACATTACGGACCTACTCTAACTTCCGGACTCGGATTCCGACCCCGATATCAAAATTCCACTTCCGGTCAAACTTCTCAAAAATCTTCAAATTTCTATCTTTGGCCAAATGACTCAAAAATGACCTATGGACCTCCAAATTCACTTCTGATCGCGCTCCCAATACCAGAATCACCATACGGAGCTATTCCCACACTCAGAATCTCAAACGGACATTGATAACCCTGAAATGCACTTCAATCCAAACTTATGAGATTCTTCCAAAAATGCTAACTTCCAAAATAGGCAACGAAACATTCCCGGGTCTTCCAAAACTCAGCCCGGACATATGCCCAAGTCCTAAATCATCATACGAACCTACTGGAACCTTCGAATCCCGATTCCGAGGTCGTTTACTCAAAACTCCAACCTTAGTCAATTCTTTCAACTTAAAGCTTCTAAAATGAGAATTCTCTTTCCAAATCAACTCCGAACTTCCCGGAATTCAATTCCGACCATGCTTGCAAGTCATAATACCTTAAGTGAATCTGATCATGGCCTCAAACTGCTAAACGACGCACTAGATCTTAAAACGACCGTTCGGGTCGTTACAATATTATTCCATCATAGGTAAATGAATCAAAGTAAAGCATGAGGGAATACAAACTTATACATATGAAGTACGAGCCTATAAGACAAAAATAACCACTCGTGTACTGAACATAGGCCGATAAGGCCGTACAATTTTTTTTACGTACATGACATCTATCTACTAGCCTAAAAGAATACATAATTTTCGTAAAGGTCAGGACAGAGTCCCGCCATACCAAACAATACACATCTAAATCAAATCATACTATCCAAACAAGCAACTCCGAAGCAAATGGAGCGCACCAACATCTTCCGCTGGGCTGATAGCCTACTTGGAGGGCTCTCAACTTGTCTATCGGGACCTGCGGGCATGAAACTATTACACCCTGCAAGTTTAACAACATTAACACTGTTATATATGTTTGATATGGTATTTTGAGTGGAACTTTATTTGTATAGAAAAAAATGATTTGAAAAAAATGATTTTATATAGTTATTAATATTACTACTTTCGAATATGTTTTAAATTATACACATAATATAAGAAAAGTTTATGAGATATTCTTTAATGTAAAGATATATATTATTTTTTTCACAAGAAAAGAAGGTTATCTTTTTACCAATTTAAGAATTAAGCGTACGAAATTTTTTACTCTTTATATGAGATTAGAAAAATTACAAGTTGAGAAAATATATGTATTTTTGCATGTATATTTTACTGAAATAATAATATATATATATTTATTTTATATGGTACCACATGACCATGATAGTAGGGTATATATAAAGTATATTAAAAGTGAATAGTATATTAAGTAATTTGAAATAATTCTTAATTTTGCATGTAATTGGTTAATTATTGGGTAATGGGACATTACCTAATTAATTAATAAGTTGGATAAAGATTAAATTTTTCCCACCCCCTACGTGGTAGGAAGCCACTAACCAAACCAATGACTCTTAAGTCATTTTGATTAGGTGGCAACCATGTATTAAATTGAAGACACTTCATTCCTAGAAAATAAAAAATAAAAAGACTACAATCAGGCATCCTTGAAATTTTGACGTCTTAGTTTCTATCATTTATCCATGACTTTGGATCCTTGTTTTTGCTATTTGCTTCAGGCGTATATGTTTGATCCATGCACATGGTTAGAGATGAAGTTTTGTACTACTGTTTCTACATGAATGGTTTTGAGTATTGCAGTTGATTTTATATGATTTATGATTGAAGTCAGAATCCGTAGAAGTGATTTTTGTCACCTGGTGTAGTCTTTGATTTGTAATTGAATGGCAACATTGGAGAGCTTGTTGAGAAATTGACTGAGGTAAGAGTGACCTATTAAGCTTTATGATGTAAGGCATTTTGAAACTTTCTAATGTTGGAGTTCAGTGCATAAAAATTTTAGTATTAAAGAATTTGTTAAGTGTATGGATGTAACAGCTTACCATGGCACACATCGGCTAGACTTGGATATAATGGGAGATCCGGTACATAAACAAGCCATAATATTACATCTTATTCTCATGTGTTCATGTACTTATAAAATTGTCTATAAACCCAACAACACGAACAAGAAAATAATCTCCATGATGATTTATATTAGTGTTACCGTCTATTATTTTATATAAGAGCAATTTGACGTAGTTAGGCAGGATATGGCGCTGTTTCTCCTTATTGAGGACTTGACCCTTAATAATGAGGGTGGGGAGGTCGAGAGTTAGAGTAGAAGGTTAGTAGGTAGTTGAAAGTTTTCCCATTTTTTTACCAGCAGTATTAGTGGAACTCATATATCTTTATATTCTTAGATATATATTACGTGTAGTTGATTTCAGTTCTTGTATTTCTATGATATTATAAAAATACGTATTTGATAAAGTTTATCTGAAAGACATATTGATTTTTATGGCATTCATAGAAATCTTATTAACGTATTTCTTATGCATTTATACATTTACATTGACTCATGACCAGACGGCGTTATATACGCGTAAATATATGTATATGTGATATGGGAAAGGATATGGCATTATATACGCACCACCACCTGATCAGCTGGTATACGTTGATGATTTTGCCCACGGTAGCAGGGATGATATAATGGGATGCCCTCAGAGGCGTGATGATGTTATGGAATTATATACGCGTATATATGTATATTATATATATAAGGGATATAGGAAAAAGGTTATGGCGTTATATACACACCACCATCTGATCAGCTGTTTTACGTTGATGATTTTTCCCATAGTGGCCGAGATGATATGATGGGTTGCCCTTAGAGGCTTGATGATGTTATGAACACATGTACTTATGCACGTCATGACATTAATATGCATATGCATGACACTATAAGTATTTCCTGATTTACTGAGTTATCTAAACTTACAAGATGAGTCATTTACTCCATGTTTCTTCCATGTCCTTTTTTCAAGGGTGTCTAATATAATGTGAAATAGTTTATAAACGTTTCATAAATCTCAATAAAGAGTTTACTGCTTGATTTACCTATTTTGGAGTAGAAAAGAAAAAAAGAGTAATCTTTGGAGGTGGTCACTAAGGTATCAAAACATTAAAATTTACACATTGTCGGCTTCTAATGTCCTGTCGGTCTACATTTGTATATTTAGAACTTTTTTAATGCGTGAATATATTCTTGAGAGATAATGCTAATTTGCAAAAATACGAATTCATAATAGCTGTCTTTTTAGTCCTGAGCTGAACGTCTGAGCTATATCCCTTTTTTTCCCTTTCCACTATGCATGGTTGACAGGTGGTGAAATTTGTTATAACAGAATCGGAAAGTTAAAAGTGGCTCATATGTATAATAGACCTTTAAGTTCTTACTCAAGGGAAGCATGGATAGTTTTTTTGTGTCAAGTAAATTACAAAAGGAACGAGTTCAAATAACTCGACCTATATATGTTCTAGTTTTGGTCGAACGATCATGAGTTACAGAGTGGCTCGCATGGGCTAGCACGGCACCGGGTGCTAGCCACGCCTCCCCAGGTTTGGGGCGTAACAAAGTAGTATCAGAGTGGGTCATGTCCGAGGGAGTTTACAAAGCCGTGCCTAATAGAGTCTCACTTATGGGTGTGTTGCATGCCACATTTATAATTGAGAAGCTATAGGTCATTTAGGAAATGTTACCCTTCTTTTATTTCTTGATCGTTCCATAAATATAAGTCGCAAGAAATCAGTATGACATTTTTGCCAAATTTTGTATGCACTAGAGGTACATGTATTATGGTAGAGCTTTAAGGCGTAATTTCCACCTATGTTAAAGGGAGGTTATGAAAGAAACAAAAGATACGATGCGATATTGAGAAGTAAGTAAGGTAAAGGTGAAGAAGATACGAGATACTCGAGTACAAAAGGTTGTGAATAGTCAAGACATCAGATATAGTATTAGTTCTAGTTTAGTTACAGAGGAGACCCTAATGAAAATTTTGAAAATCCCTAAGAGTTAACATTCGAGGACGAATGTTCTAAAGGGGGGCAGGATGTTACACCCCGTAAGTTTAACAACATTAACACCGTTATATATGTTTGATATGGTATTTTGAGTGGAACTTTATTTGTAAAGAAAAAAATGATTTTATATAGTTATTAATATTACTACTTTCGAATATGTTTTAAATTATACACATAATATAAGAAAAGTTTATGAGATTTTCTTTATTGTAAAGATATAAATTATTTTTTTTCACAAGAAAAGAAGGTTAACTTTTCACCATTTTAAGAATTAAGCGTAGGAAAATTTTTACTCTTTATATGTCACAACCCCAATTCGCCCTCCGTGACCTGCCGTGACGGCACCTAGTCTCTACGACTAGGTAAGTCTAACAAATGCGAAACAGAAATGAAACTTGCGCAAGAAATAATCAAAAGCCAAAATAACTGAATGGAACAATAGTTATAATGTCGCACAACATATACAACACAACATTCTCAAAACTAGTACACTATCCCAAAACCCGGAAACTCACGGAAACACAAGCCTTTGGAATATCTAACAGTCTAACTCCAGAATATCTAACAAGAAAGAAAATACAGAAGGTCAATGTTTAACATCAAGAATAGAAAGGGACTTCTCGGTCTGCGGACACGGTAGATGTACCTCGAAGTCTCTAGAGCAGTCGCCTCCTCAAGGATGGTAGGCTTGAGTAGCGGTACCTGGATTTGCACATGAAAAAAACATGTGCAAAAGAGGCATGAGTAGACCACAGCGGTACTCATGTCACGACCCTAAACCCTGACCCAGTCGTGATGGCGCCTCTCGTGAAGACAAGGCCAGCCAACTATTCCCAATTAGACGTTAAACAGTTAAACAACAATAAAACAATCTAAAACATGATTTAATAATACTAAATAACAAGTAACATCCATAAAATGGGGAAGTACAACCCAACGCAGCCCGATATCGGGGTGTCACTAGTCATGAGTATCTATAAATCCTACTACAAATTCGATAAGTCTATAAACTATTACAATTGTCTGATCAAAGATAGAAATGATAAAGAGGGAGAAACACGGGTCTGCGGACGTCAAGCAGCTACCTCGTGAACTCCAAATGACAACCGGGAGCTCTCAACTCGCACTGGCAAGATCAGCAACGCCTGAATCTGCACACAGGGATGCAGGGAGTAAAGTGAGTACTCCA
The DNA here is from genome assembly GCF_000715075.1 of Nicotiana tabacum. Lineage (NCBI taxonomy): Eukaryota > Viridiplantae > Streptophyta > Magnoliopsida > Solanales > Solanaceae > Nicotiana > Nicotiana tabacum. The sequence continues at coordinate 36,313,181 of NC_134082.1, forward strand.
ACTCGGTGAGTAACAAATGTAAATAAAGACTGAAAGCAAGAAATCACGTAAGGCACAAAGCATTCTATAATGAAGCAGTAAAACCATTTAAAATCCGTAAATCAGTGAAAGATAGGTAAAATTCTTTAAGTCAAATGTAGTTTTATGAAAAGCCTTTTTCAATGATTAAGCAGGTAATTGACAGTCAATTATGAAAAGTAAACACATAAAGGCTCACCCCTCGGGCACAATATCAACAATTCTGCCCCTCGGGCAACGTCTCTTAATAGTACCAGCCCCTTGGCTCAATCTCACATTACAATGGATATCCGCACTCACTGGGGGTGTACAGACTCCTGGAGGGACCCCATACGGCCCAAGCGCAATATCAAGCCACCTCGTGGCATCATCACTAGGCCCTTGGCCTCATATCAATCAAGCTACCTCGTGGCGTACATATCTCAAGCCCTCGGCCTTATAATCAGTATCAAATGTTTCCTCACAATGTAGGCCCTCGACCTTACTCAGTCAAAATCCTCACAAGCCACTCGGGAAATAGTAAAACATGTTTCTTAGCCCAAAATATCATTTAAAAAAGATCATATAAGTGTTAAAACAGAGTAAACATGGTTGAGTACGAAAACAGTGAAATATAACGTAACTGAGTTCAACTAAAAAAGTCAAAACAGTGAGGAAATACCAGTAAAAATCCCCAAAGGGTTCAAATAGTTGGCATAAGACTCGAATATGGCATTCAACCCAAAAAATGATGATAGCAAATAGATTCCGGTCTAATACGCGGTAAAATAGTCATCTGGGATGGACTAAGTCACAATCCCCAAAAGTGCACGACCCCGCTGTCACGCCTCCTTTTTCCTCGCGGAAGCGGGTTCATGACATTTGGGAGGAAAACTCGTTCCCTTTCGGGAATTGGGTTTGGATTGAAGAGTCGCCACCTAATGATTTGAGTACATTAGGACACTAGGAAGAATTTGATTTAGGAAACCAAAGATTGGGTAAGGGCTTGAAATTATCCCGAGCGGAAGGTGTTAGGCACCCCTCAGGATCCACTAATGTGGTTCCCAGCCAGGCTACGATTGTGACTTTAAGTACAAATGACATGAAGGCGAGTAAGACTTCAAATAAGAGGGGATTTGCACATAAGGGTTACAAATAGGTGAAATTAAAATAAAACAAAAGAAAAGTTGAATTTTGAGAAAATAGTTTGAACGTAAACAATGAAATAAACAAGTAAAGGAAAAGGGAGTCCTAGGTTTATAAATAATATGGATCACCCCACACAACATCCGGTAATCACTCCTCAATGAGGGGCTACACGAGATGTTATCGCGTGGTCATCATATCCATATCTACCCTTTCCCACCCCGTTAAGGTATTAAAGCGCGGATTGGTCTCTGTTACTTATTGCATGCTATTACCCATCCCATTCCTATCAGTCTCGGAGGCACTTAGGACTACTAATCCTAAAAGGGAAGGGGTATTAGGCTTTGTAGTTTCAAAGGCAAAATTCTAAGGCGACAAACAAAACACACATGTGGCAAGTTTGGGGAGAAAGCACATAAACAAATAAGGCTCACCAGACCTCCTTAAAACCAAAGAAAAACACATAGTTTAGCATGTCTTGCACATACTGCTTAGGGTCTGATTAAAACTTAAAAGGTTGAGGCAGACTGATTTATTACATATTTCAGATAAGAAATCCGAATCAGGCCTATCTGCTGGTTGTAGTTAATAAGAATCTGACAAGTTTACCTTATGGTTTGCCTAAGTGTTAGACGAAGACCTATAGGCATGCTATCTACTGATTTCAGAACTGAAGAGGTAAACGGATTACAGATAGGTTAGAATAATACAAGTTCTGCAATCGATAATGCATTACTACTGACAGTTTAAACTTACAAGCAAGTGAAGCGACTCAGATTTGATTAGAACCCTTATAGGTATGCTTTCTATGTGTTTGTTAACTTAAAACACGTTATCTAGGTGCTGCATTTTATTATGAATGCGATATCTGATTTCACTGGTTGTTAAAACCTATAACATGTTTGCCTAATGAGAGGTGAGTATGCAAGAATCAGAAAGGACTTATAGGCATATTATCTACATGCATGTGCATCCTTTAGACATGGTATATATATACGAATGCAGAGATTCTTATAGTCATGGTATCTAAATGGTAATGTAGAAGTTCTTATAGTCAAGTTATCTACATGAATGCAGAAATTCATAAAGACAGGTTATCTTCATGGATACAGAAATGCAGAAATTCCCATAGACAAGTTATCTATGTGAATGCAGAAATTAATAAGCATGTAGGCAAGTTATCTATGTGAATGCAGAAAACAGAAATTTCTATGAGCAGGATATCTACATGAATGCAGAAGTGCCGAAAATATAGGCAAGGTATCTATATAAATGCAGAAGTGCAGAAAACCCTATGAGCAGGACATCTACATGAATGCAAAAGTGCAAAAACTATAGGCAAGGTATCTGTATAAATGCAGAAGCGCAGAAACTATAGGCATGGTATCTGTATAAATGCAGAAGTGCAGAAAACCCTATGAGCAGGACATCTACCCCTTGCATGCATGGTTACCCCTCCCTTTTCACTAATCACCCCAAAAGTTTATTACAAAGTTATTACAATCCAAAAATAAAATAGAGAAAATACATCAGAAAATTGAAAATTACAACCAATGAGAGCCTGATTCAGACTTCCTGTCTGAAGTATGAAGTAAACCAACTCCCAAGATCAAGACCCAAAGCCTTTCTCTTATTTGGATGTGTCAGAGTTCCCTAAGAGCTTCATATGGGCTTCGGGCAGTGCTCACATCCAAGTGCATTGCAGGATTAAGTCATAGTGCATTGTGGAAGGGCCAGCCCTCAAGTGTCCAAGTTCAGAGGGAACTCAAGGTCCCAAGGCAAGGCTCACATGAGGGAGCAGAACTTAGAAGCTAAGAGTGAGTGCAAGTTTAGAGTTCTAAGAGAGGGGAAAGGGGAAGTGGCAAAAAGGCAAGGACAGGCTAGTGGGCATAACCAACATTGGGAAATGCTGGCACACCCCACAAGCCTGTTAGAACACATTGTTTTAGAGGTTAGGATCCCCTAAGGGATCAAGCTCAAACCATGAACAATAACTTGCATATTGCCATGTTTCAAACTATAACTCAAAGCACGTCTAGGGAAACAAGGGCAGGGATTCACAGAAAAGGCAAAAGAAATTAACATACTTTGCAGAAGTAGTAAAGTAGACATGGATACAGAAAAGCTGTAAAAAACACATTGTGAGGATGCTGAAACTTAAATTAGGACATACCAGTTTCAACGAAAACAAACAAAGAAAAGCAGTAGGTCTTGCAGACAGGCCACAATGCAGACAAGAAGAGAATGTTATTGTAAGAGAGTATGAGTTTAGAAGGATTCTCATGTCTAGTGTGTGAAAGAGGGTTGTGCCTTTTATAGTATAGAAACCAGGCAGAAATAAGGTAAGAAAATAGTTAAAGAACTGATTTTCAATCAATTACATAAGGCTTCCCTTAATTAAGGGATTCAGATTCAAACGAGTAAAACCATTTAAGGAAAGGAATTAATCAAACACTTTGTACAAAGTAGGCAATTAGGGGTGAATACATAAAAGTCATTTAAGGACAGGGTTTTGATAATACACGCTTTGTGAAACTAAGGTAAGAAGATCAATTAACAATCAGTAAATCAGAGGGTCTAGGACTTTGTTATGAATGAACCAGGTCAGAAAGATGGGGAAGGTTTTAACTTAAAGGAAATCAGCAAACAATGGAAGGAAATCAATCAGACCAAAATCAGAGGGAAGTACGAACTAATCACAAAATTTTATAGTCACTTTAGAGCGATGTTCATTGATAATAGGTGAATTTAACTATAATCAGGCCCTAAATAACCACCTTCTTGCATAGTTTGGATGATAAAAGTGATAACAAAATGCTCTTATAAGAGTTTTTCATGCTTTGCAGGTTATATATGACTAGAGAAGGCTATGGAGTACTTTTCGGATCAAATATGGAGAAAAAGAGGCCGATCGTAAAATTCCGTCAAGTAAACCACGCGAAACAACTCAAGTCAGAACTGAAAGAATACTGCCGCGGTTTCACCGCGACCGTGGCAGAACTGCGGTAGAAGAGGGCTGCAGACAAAGTGAGAATCAGAGAGCAAGTTTGGCCGCGGTTTGACCGCGACCGTGGCAGAACCGCGGCGGAGGCGGAGAATTTTAGGGACTAAAGTGCAAAACATGGGATTTTTAGCCCAAAACCCTATTTTAAACACTAGACTTCACCCAAGAGAGGCATGTATTGTTTTAGAGAGTATTTTGGAAAGAAGAACAATTGTGAGAGATCATCCAAAACATCTTTCTTCTTTTCTTTATTTTTCTTGCAAGTTTTATGACAAATATTGTTTTAGTTTGTTTACCCATAGTTATGAGTAGCTAAATCCTTTGTCTAAGGTTTTGATGGAACCTATTGGGGGATGACTTTCTTGTTTATGTGAATACAAATTGCTAGTCTCAATCTCTATTTGTTCAACTTTGTGTATGTTGTAGTTAATTGACAGGATCCTCAATTATCTGTGCATATTTAGTGTGCATAACTCGGGAGAGAGTGCATATTTAGGTTATTGTTGAACAACACCACTCCCAAAGTATAAGAGGGATCTATAACTGCGGGTTTAAAGGTGGGATTAGGAATAACGAAGCCTTGAGTGCAATTTAAAGTGAACCGTGTTAATTAGAGCTAGCTAGTGTACCTCGGGAGAGTGCATTGAGTATATTACTGTGATTACTCGGGAGAGATTTACGGTAAGATGAGCGTTCATGGTTGATAGAGAGGTGTTGGTCAATTTGTATGAAGCATAAATAGAAGGGATTCCATCAATAGGGGAAGTCATTACCTTAGCGTTTTTTCATTATTGTTTACAACCTTAGCATCCTTAGTTTACAACTGTTTATTTACTTGCAATTTTAGTCATTGAAGACACCATTAACTGTGATTCAAATGTTTGGAGAAATTGGTTCTCAAGAGTTTAGTAGGTCTAAAGATAGTGATTGATAGGTTAATTCTCTGTAGATTCGACTCTGGGCAGAATACTCAGGTTATATTTGCAACGTCTGCATTGTCCTTTTTATACGGCATAGTTGGGCGTGATCAAATTTTGGCGCCGTTGCCGAGGAATTAATGGAATTATCAATTACCATTGATAGAAATACAAAAATTCTTAGTGTAGTCATTTTTCTCTACACGAAGTTTTGATTGAAAATTTTGACGGTTGTTGACGTGGTTGCACAGGTGTATGCCTAGAAACTCTATGAGGACTGGAGAATTACTTGAAGGACTTTCAGACCCCGAGAAAACATTTTGGATATTGAACCGTGCCAACAAAAGACTTCAACAACCTTATCAAACACACAAACTCGAAATTGACATGGGTGACATAGACAACGTCAACGAAAACGTCAGAGATATGGCACCTCCTGTGCCTGAGGCTGCACTATATGACTGGGCACAACCTACAGCTGACAATCTGGCCACTGCCATTGTTGTGCTTGCGATACAAGCTGAATCGTTCCAGATCACGAACAACATGCTGCACTTGCTGCAAAACAAGGGACTATTTTCTGGGACACCAGCCGAAGATCCTCAGCAGCACTTGAAGAACTTCCTGTCGATTTGTAAAACTCAAAGGCAACCCAACGTAACTCCGGAAGTAATCAGACTATTACTATTTCCATTCTTGGTGACAGGAGCTGCTCAGGTCTGGTTAAACTCACTCCCCATAAACTCTATAGAAACTTGGGATGAGTTAGTCAAGCAATTTCACATCAAGTTCCACCCGCCCAACAAAACAGCTCAACAAATTGATGAGATCGTGAGCTTTAAACAGAAACCAATGGAGACACTGTATGAGACATGGAGCCGGTTTAAAGGAATGTTGGTTATATGTCTACACCATGGTATTCCAGATCAGATGTTGGGATAACGATTTTACATGGGACTTTTAGATAGCATGAAGAACATTGTAGATGCCTCAGCTGGTGGGGCATTTTTGAGCAAAACTTGGAGAGAAGGTCATAGTCTGCTTGACAAAATGGCTCAAAATTTGAGGTGGACGGCGAGGAATGCACCTATCACTACAGTGGTACACTCAGTGCCTTTTGACCCATCAAATTCCATGTCTGAAAATGTGGCGACCCTTTTGACACAGATGAGCATACTCACCAAAAAGGTGGAGGAATCAGGGAAGAAACAACAAGTGCTTGTAGATACTACCAATGGGGGCTTGTGCACATCTTGCATTAGTCAGCCAATTGGTAATCCTTGGAATGCAGAACATGATCATCATCATCAGCACCCTGAGGACATGAACTATGTGTCAAACTATGGAGGCCAGAGACAGGGCAATCAGAACTGGGGTCAGCAAACTCAGCATCCATACAGACCACCTCAGCCACAGTACAACGTTGGAAACATGGGAGGTATGATACCTCCCAACAAGGCCACAGGGGTACAATAATCAGCAACAAGGGTATCCCCTACCTCAGTAACAGCATGGTGGAAGGCAAGAAGAAGGGTTCACGAGACTTGAAGCAATGATGCAGCAGGTTATTGGGTCTAATGCAAAAATAAATGAAAGAGTAGATGCACAAGACGCAACAATAAAAAATATTGAAGTGCAATTGGGCCAAATTTCAATGTCTCTGAACAATCGTCCTCATGGGACATTACCTGCAGACACCCAGATTAATCCAAAAGATCAGGGCCCAAAGCAGCTGATGGCGGTGAGTCTCCGTAATGGCAGGGATCTAGATGTAGAACAAGAGAGAGCTCGAGAAAATATACAGGCTGAGACATTCATTCCAGTGCCCATTGAGCTGGATGAGTCTACGATAGTGACAGAAGTAACAGTCCAACCTACCCAGGAAGAAAAGAACATTCAGCAGGAGACCGAGAAAGTAGTTGAGCTAGTTGAAGAGCCAGTAGTTGAAATAGAATCTGATAAAGAGAAGTCCCAAGTGATTGGGAAGAAGAGACCTCCTGCACCCTTTCCACAGAGTCTGGCCAAGCATCAAAAGGAGGAGCAGTATAAAAAGTTCGTTGAGATGCTCAAACAAATCCAGGTAAATATTCCACTGATTGAAGCTTTAAAGGAGATGCCTGGGTACGCAAAAATGATGAAGGACTTGATGTCCCGGAAATTTGATTTTCAAGACTTGGCTACGGTTACACTTACTCAGACCTGTAGTGCAGTGGTGACGAGACCTATTGCTGAAAAGTTGTCTGATCCAGGTAGCTTTACAATTCCATGCACTATTTGGAATTTCGCCTTTGCTAAGGCGCTCTGTGATTTAGGGGCTAGCATTAATCTTATGCCCCTGGCTATCTATAAGAGGTTGGGCATTGGGAGAGCTAGACCCACCTCCATGTTGCTGCAGCTGGCCGACAGGACTGTGAAGCGTCTATTTGGTATCCTTGATGATGTGCTTATTCAGGTGGGAAAATTTGTGTTCCCTGCAGATTTTGTGATCTTGGATTGCAAAGTGGATGAAGAGATTCTTATAATATTAGGAAGACCATTCTTGGCCACAGAGAGAGCTCTGATTGACTGTGAGACTGGGGAGCTCAAAAGGAGACTCAATGATGAGGAAATAACGTTCAATGTGCAGAAGTCTATGAGGCGACCAAGCGAGTTCGCCAATTGCTCTCTTATTGATGCTGTGGATGTTATTGTAGAGTCTAATGATGAGGTGTTGACAATTGAGGACCCCCTTGCTGCATGTTTCATGAACTTAGATGAAGTGAATGGTGAGGATTTGGCGGATTGGGTGTTGGCATTAGAAGGTAGAGGGTTCTGGGAGAGAAATCTAGAGTTTGAGCCCTTGCACTTAGAAAAGAGAGAAACTCCTCCAACCAAGCCATCCATTGAAGAACCATCAAAGCTGGAGTTAAAGCCATTGCCAGCCCGCCTCAGGTATGAATTTCTGGGACCTAACTCCACATTACCTGTTATTATCTCATCTAGTTTGTTAGATGTGCAGGTTCAAAAACTTTTACAGGTACTAAAGGAGTGCAAAACTGCCATAGGGTGGACCATGACAGACATCAGGGGGATCAGCCCCGCCTACTACATGCACAAGATTCTGCTGGAAGAGGGGCACAAACCTTCCAGGGAACATCAGAGGAGGCTGAACCCCAACATGAAGGAAGTGGTGAAGAAGGAGGTGATAAAGTGGTTGGATGCGGGAATTATTTTCCCAATCTCTAACAGCAGCTGGGTGAGCCCAGTGCAATGTGTTCCTAAAAAGGGTGGCATAACGGTTGTGACAAATGACAAGAATGAATTGATCTCAACAAGAACCGTCACAGGCTGGAGAATTTGTATGGACTATCGAAAGTTGAATCTAGCCACCCGGAAAGACCACTTCCCACTTCCCTTCATTGATCATATGTTGGACAGATTGGCAGGGAGGTCACACTTTTGTTTTTTGGATGGGTACTCAGGGTATAATCAGATCTCCATTGCACCGGAGGACAGAGAGAAAACCTCCTTCACATGCTCGTATGGCATTTATGCCTTTAGACGGATGCCCTTTGGCCTATGCAACGCACCTGCCACATTCCAACGGTGCATGATGGCCATATTCACTGACATGGTTGAGGACATAGTGGAGGTGTTCATGGATGACTTCTCAGTGGTGCGGAATTCATTTGATGAGTGCCTGATAAATATGACGCGTGTGCTGAAACGGTGCATCGAGACTAACTTGGTTCTGAACTGGGAGAAGTGCCATTTCATGGTACAAGAAGGCATAGTCTTGGGGCACCGGGTGTAAAGCAAGGGAAAAGAGGTGGATCGCGCGAAAGTTGATGTAATAGCAAAGTTGCCTCCACCAACTTCAGTCAAAACCATCAGAAGCTTCCTTGGACATGCCGGTTTTTACCGGAGGTTCATAAAAGACTTCTCCAAAATCGCCAACCCCCTCTGTAAGTTGTTAGAAAAAGATCACTCGTTTTTGTTTTCTGATGATTGCAGGGTAGCATTTGAGGAGTTGAAAAAGAGACTGGCCACAGCACCCATCATTGTTGCCCCCAACTGGGAGCAACCGTTCGAACTAATGTGTGATGCCAGTGACTATGTAGTGGGAGCAATGCTGGGCCAGCGGAAAGACAAACTGATGCACCCAATCTACTATGCTAGTAGAATGCTGAGTGGAGCCCAGTTGAACTACACTGTGACTGAAAAAGAGATGTTGGTTGTAGTGTTCGCGTTTGACAAGTTTCGATCCTACCTGATAGGGTCCAAGGTAGTTATATATACTGACCATGCAGCTCTCAGGTACTTAATAGAAAAGAAAGAATCTAAGCCACCCCTGATTCGTTGGGTGTTGCTATTGCAAGAGTTCGATCTTGAGATTCGTGACCATAAGGGCACTGAGAATCAAGTCGCTGATCATCTATCACGATTTGAGGGAGCTGAAAATGTAGTTGAGGTTGAGAAAATACTGGAAACTTTTACAGACGAGTAGCTGCTCGCCACCACTCATCAGGAAGCGCCATGGTATGCAGACTTTGCTAATTACCTGGCCAGTGGTATAGTTCCTCACGACCTTTCATCGGTCCAAAGGAAAAAAAATTTCGTGAAAGCCTCCAGTATTACTGGGATGAACCTTATCTGTTTAGAATATGCCTTGATAATATGATCCGGAGATGCGTCCCCGAGATAGAACAATTTTCTGTTTTGCAGGCTTGTCACGCATCAGCGTATGGTGGACACTTTGGAGGGGTTAGGACAGCGGCAAAGGTGCTAGAGGCTGGATTCTTCCGGCCGACAGTGTTTAAAGATGCGCACCTATGGGTGAAGGGCTGCAATGAATGTCAGCGGACCGGGAACATTTCCCGACGCCATGAGATGGCCATGCACCCAATTCAAGAGGTGGAAGTGTTTGATGTCTGGGGGATTGACTTCACGGGTCCCTTCGTCAACTCCTATGGCAATAAGTACATTATTGTTATTGTAGACTATGTGTCCAAATAGGTGGAAGCTGCGGCGTTACCCACCAATGATGCAAAAGTGGTGGTGGGATTTCTAAAGAAGAACATATTCACCCGCTTTGGGACACCACGAGCAATTATCAGTGATGGAGGCACTCATTTCTGCAACAGGGCCTTTGAAAAGCTGCTTGCTAAGTACGATGTGCGCCACAAAGTGGCTACTCCTTACCAGACTAGTGGATAGGTTGAAGTGTCTAACAGAGAAATCAAGAGTGTGTTAACCAAAACTGTAAACGCCATAAGAATTGATTGGGCGAGGAAGCTAGATGATGCACTCTAGGCTTACAGAACTGCCTTCAAAACTCCAATTAGTATGTCACCATACAAGTTGGTGTTTGGGAAGGCCTGCCACCTGCCAGTGGAACTTGAACATAAAGCGTGGTGGGCATTGAAACAGTTGAACTTAGACATGGAAGCTGCGGGCACGTCAAGAGTCACTGAATTGCATGAGCTCGAGGAGTTCAGATATCTTGCTTTTGAGAGCACAAAATTGTACAAGGAGATAATGAAGAGGATGCATGACCAGAACATTGTTGAGATAAATTTCAAACCCGGGGACATGGTACTGCTATACAACTCAAGACTACGTCTATTCCCAGGTAAACTTAAGTCACGATGGTCTGGACCATTTCGAGTAGTTGAAGTTTTCCCTTCAGGAGCTGTTGAGATTACCATAGAGAATGACTCTCGTACATTCAGAGTCAATGGTCAGAGATTGAAGCCATATGTGGGCATGAGAGAGAAAAAGAAAGTGTCTGAGCTGCACCTGACTGACCCACAGAGGTCGAGCGAGCCTTAAATGTGCTCATCCTGTGTCGTGCCGCGACGTTAAATCAGGTGCTGCGTGGGAGGCAACCCACGAAATTGTTGTAAGTGTAACACATTATATAAATAAATAAAAAATAAAAAAAATCAGACAACTACCCAGACCGCGGTTCCACCGCGATCGCGGTCAAACCGCGGTCAGAGACCCCTTCTGGACTTCGTTCACCACGTTTCTACCGCGACCGCGGTCAAACCGCGGTGGGAACCCCTCTCTGAACTTCGTCTACCGCGGTTCAACCGCGCGACAGAATCGCGGCAGACCCCGTCGGGCCCAGGTATGCAGAATTTTTTTTTAATTTCACCCCCCCCTTTTTCTAATTCACCTAATCCTTCACCCACCCCAAAACAATTATTCCCCCTCCCTATTCAGAAAAAAAATGACCCCCCCCCCCCCCAAATAAAACCCAAATCCTCTCTTCTCTTTCTCTCTCAAATCCCTCTCTCACCCCCAAAAACAACCATTGTTATCTTCTCCACACCCCCTCTCACCACCACCCACCCCTTCCAACCTTCATCAAGTAAGTGTTCTCTTCTTTTTGATTCTATTTCCTCTTCTAATTAGTGTAATCTAGTCTAAACTAGTTTAGTTAAACCCTAAGTGGGAATAGTGTAGATTTTCTTTCAATTTTTGCTTCTTCTATGTTTTTATTGTTGTATTTGCTTCTTGTAGATTTGTTTGGTGCTAAAATGGTTGGGTTTTTCTTATACTTCGATTGTGGGGGTTGGTTAGATGATTTGGAGGCCTAGAAATAATTTTTGCGGTGTAGTTTGGTGGAGGGCCCTTTTTGGCCGAAAATTGGGGGCTTGTGGTGCTATTTTGAGGCATTTTGTGCCTATCCTAGGTTGTGGTGGTGTTGTATTTGGTGAATGGTGGTGTTATATTTAACGTGAATCACTTGAGGGAGTAAGTGTGGGGTGTTGTATGCCAGGATTTGTAAGAAAGTTGTGGGGCCATTGTGGAGGTTGTAACCTGGAACACCTCATTAGTTGGGGGTTTGGCATAGTGTATGAATGGAATAAATGGGGGTTATTATTTTATGCCATCGGTTGGTGAAGTATGAGTAACCATCCGGCTGGCCCATGTAGGATAACTTTGATGGTTCTCTTATATTCTTTGCAGGTTTATTTGTGGCTAATGGCTTAGTGGCATAGCGGCATGGTTGATACGGAGACATAGGTGAGTTGCATTTATCAAGACGTCCGTAGCCAGTAGAGTCTCCTTCAGAGTATTGTACTGTATTTTCATTTCTGTCCACTTGTATTCTGGACAGTTACTATATTTTATTTCATTCCCTAGTAAATACTCATGCACTTGTGACACCGGGTTCTGGGATGTATATGGAAGTAGTCAGTATTTTGAAATTGTTAAAGATATCATTATGTATTCAGTGGAAATTTATTCCTTATTGTTCGAACATATAAAAGAAGTGATTTCAGAAATATTTTAAACGAGAAGTTACTAGTTATTTGTTGTTGGCTTTCCTGACAATGGTGTCTGGCGCCATCACGACCCTTATTGGATTTTGGATCGTGACAAATATGAAAGTTTTGTTAAGTTGGTACTCAGTTGAGTAAGGTACCAGATGCCTGTCACGGCCATCGGTTCAGGTCGTGACATTTGAGTCAATCCACCTAGTTTCTGATGTTCATACCTGACCTGCTGGCAATTCTAGCACCGCGAATATGCCCAACAATGTCCTTCTTCATCTTCTGCCACCAGTACATATTGCTTCAAGTCACGTTACATCTTTGTGACAGTTGGATGAATAGAATACCGTGAGCTATGAGACTCCTCAAGGATCAACTCTCTTAAGCCATCAACATTAGGAACAAAAATCCGGCCCTGAAGCCACATAATACCATCATCTCCAATCATAACCTTCTTCGCACCACCTCACAACATCGTGTCCTTCAATACCAACAAATGAGGATCATCAAACTAGCAAGCCTTTATGCTCTTGAACAAAGATGATTGTGCCACCACACAAGCACGAACTCTACTAGGCTCGGAAATATCCAATCCCACAAATATCTTAGCCAAGGCCTGAACATCCATAACTAATTGTAAGGTGTTTACCGTGAAAATGGTAATATTAACTAAATTTGTTGATAGGATTCTAAAAATACGTGATCTATTTTTATGCTAGTTTATTAAGCAGATGATGCTAGGTTCTGAAGATAAAAGATGAAATGCGAGCTAAAATGGAATTATAATCGAACTGGGAGTTTTAGCTATGCTGGCCTCTGACTGACCGATGAGGGGACTCGAGGTCGATGCCTGGTCTTGGGCTCGAGCTATTGGGGATAATCGGGAAAGGGATACTAGTTAGGGTACAATTAAAGGAGGCTCTTTATGGCCAAAGATAAGCAGTAAATGAAGAATAAGTATGAACCAAACAAATAAGAGCAATAATATCGAAAGAATATGTTAGAGAGAAAAGAAAGAGTTCTTGTATATTTTGTGTAAAATAGTTGGAGCAACAACACCCTCCTACAAAATGGTAAGGTTCCCCTTTATATAGGAGAGGAGTTCCAAGACAATACAAAAACGCATTAATTACAAAGATACGGAGATGGGACGACTAGATGCGACACCCTGATGTAGATACTGTGTAGGCCGGTTTTGTCAGACTTAGCCACGTGCCCTAGGAACTTCCTATTTTTGCTCTAGCTTCGAGCGATATTCCCTTTAGGTCGGGCCCTGACGAGTTTTGAGGGAGGGAACTCGGTCACAGCTTCGTGTCATCAAGGCCTCGAGGTGTTCTTCTAAAATGAATTAGTAGCAAGAAATTGGACCCTCTGATTTCACCGCATAAAGATGGTTGTTTCCTAGAACGAAGCGATGGGAAACAATTCTGATACCCGACTCCTCGAGCTTCCCGTACATCATACCAATGACGCAACCTACGACGCCATTTTTTACGATAACCGGGATATCCCATGGACTTGTCTTTTCGACATCATTCAATGCACTGTCAATTCCCATTCTTTAAGGTGAAAGTACTGCCGTCAATTCGGTTTTTTCAAGAACACGGTAATTTCATCCGCCGATCAGTCTTCCAAAGGCCTTGATGACTGTGTCATTATCTCCTATAAATGGGGGCATTCTGGGGTTGTTTTTCTATCCAAGTGCCTTCATCTACTCATTCATCCCTTTCCCCTCGCCATCTTCCTCTATTAATGATCACCATGTTTTGAGTTCACGGCCTTAGGGTTGTTTGACAACGTTCCGATAGGTCGCGTGGTAGCCTTTTTCCTGAGCTTCCCTTTGTCGAGTGAGATCATATTGTCTTGTCATTGATGTTGTTGTTGTTACGCCTGCTACTGCTGTCCTTATTGGCTCGAGATGATGATACAGGGGCGGCTGGCTTCCTCCAATCTAAAAGTGAGTTTGGACTCTACACCACTGCTCGGGAGAGTATTTTGACTATACACCGTTGCTCACTCTCCTACCCTGGCCTGGTGTGGCACTGCATCCCTTGGGATTTTGTTCTCAAGGGATAAAATGTCACAGCCGGACGCTGAGGCTGGGGCGTGCCAAATCTTCAAACTTTGGCTTCGGCGGATTATGTCTCTTTTTCTGTCTCTTCTGCATCCTCCCCCTTTTCTCTTCTTCATCTTCTCCCTTGATGATGTTATTCCATGGGATCGAGCTGGGAACCTAGAGGAGGTGGCAATTGAAGGTGTTGCCTTTGAGGATGCGAGCCCGAGGAGGTGGCACTCGAAGATACTACTACTGGAGATTAACCTTCGAGGGTAGACTAGATCCTTAGGCTTTCACCATGGGTGTGCACCCCTTCGCTTCTTTGTTTACGTGTAAGGGCCCCTTGTGGGCTTTTGTAATCATATGTAAGGACCTCTCGAGGGCCGTTGTAAGCAAATGTTTACGACTATGAATGTGAAACTATTTTCTTGACTTCTGCCTTTGATGCTTATCATATTCTTTTATATTTGTAGGAAATCTGAATGTATGCTTTTGTTGACGATTGTCAATATCTAACTCGGATGCGAGTATTCCTTCCGATTTTTGGTTGATATAAATGGCTCCTTTCCGAGCTGTTGATACCCAATTTTTCCCTATGCATTTTATATATGCAAAATACTTTCAAAATAGCATATATATGCATATATAAGTATGCCCAAGTATTTAAGTTTTTTTTCCTAATTTTTAAAAGATTTTTTAAATCAATTTATTGCCCATTTTAGCAGTACAAAAACTAATAGTTATAACCAAAATCATCATTTTGGTGAATAACTTATTTTATTCTCACATTTATACCAAAATATAGCTAAGGTAATTTTTACGCATTTTTACAAATTTATTTAGTATTTTAAAGCTAAATTGCATATGATTGCAATTTTAGCCTATCTTAAGATTTAATTACGTTTATAATTACAAAATTGATTCTAGTATTTTTTATTTAATATTTATACATTATTAATTAACTTTTAATTTGTTTTCAGAAATTATTTTACTATTTTTATAAAAATAAAAGGGAAAAGTGGTTATTTAAATACTGGCCCTATTCCATTTCAATTATAGCCTAAAATCATCCCCAATTAACCCCAATTTCAAATTCAAACGGGCCAGCCCAATTCCTAAAATGACCCGCCCCTAACCCACTTATCCAACCCGCCCAGTTTCCCTTTTTGATCCAGGCCGTTGATCATTTCGATCAACGGCCAGAATTTCCCCTTTCCTTTTTAATTCCCAAACACCCCCAACCCTATCCCATTTCTCACCAACTGCCTCCTTTGAATCCTCTTATCTCTCAAAATCTCTCGAAGGTTCTTGAAACCCTAATCATCTCCTACTGTCGTCTACCTTCAGCTCACCGGAATCCATGGCCTCTCAGGCCATGGATGGCTTAAACTCATCTCCCTCTACTCTTAAACACTTGGTGTTCGAAGTTTCGAGGTCTGACCTCATGGTGTTCGTTCATATCCTCTCTAATTCGAGGTTCTATGGCCTCTCGGGCCTTGCTCCGGCATATCCAAGCATTATGAGCCTATTTCTGACTTATCCGACTCAGATCGGACCTTCTCCAAGCCTTTCTCGCTTTAGGGCTCCTCTGAAACCCTAGCTATTTGAGGTTTTCTCTGATTGTTTTCTTAAATCTGTTCTATATCTGTGCTCTACTTGAGTTTTTAAACGTTTTTCCTAATTTTTCTTTCAAAAATCACTTTTTACCGATTTAGGGTTTTTCTGAAAAGCTTGAAATGTTTCTCTGACTTTTCTTCTTCTTTTCTTTGTGTGTATTTGTCTATACTATGTTTTGATGTTTTCTTTTCTACCACACATGTTCTTCTACTGTGTTCTTATGGTTTCCTTTATCATGCATGTTCTTCTGTGCTTTGTTTTTCTACTGTGTTTTGTACCATGCTCGCATGTTTATCTTGCTGTATCTTCCTATATGATCTTTTGCTATGCTTTTCCGGTATTTTTTTGTTCTTCTACTGTATGTATTTTCTACTGAGTTCTTAAGTTTTGTTTGCCTTCTACTAAACTCTGTTTAAGTCCCTTCTAAAAGGTTTTCTTAAACACGTTTCTTCTACTGTCGTGACTATTCTCTCATTATGCTCCTACGCTCTGTCTACTTCGAATATTATTTGTACCTGCTTGTCCTCTCATGAGATTCTGGAAGGAAATCTCTGAGCCTATTGCCTCCTCATCTCTATATTTGACTCGAGTCGGAAACCCTAGAATTTGGGGGTTTCCTCCGAGTTTGGCCATATGATCAAACTAGGGTTCTGTTTGAGGACCCTTGACTCTTTCAGACTTATTTCTGGGTCTATGAACTAAGTGTGAACTTCTTTTGTTTGCACATAATTCTGATTCTCCTACACTAGACTCTTCTGAATAGCATGACAAATGTCGTCATGTTTAACGTGTCTGTATGCTTTTATATATGAGGAATCTTTCTTCAGAATGGTTTTCCAACTTGTGATTGATTCAGAATTCCTTTTAATAAGTCTAATTGATTGGCACTGATTTTCCTTAAGTTGAGATCTTTCCCATCTTTCTGAGTTGGGTCATTTATACAAAATCTTCAATTTTGATTTTGTTGGTTGTTAACTGATTTCCTTTCCTTATTTGCACAAACCGTGTGTTGTCAAGCCCCTGTCCTTAAATAGACCTTTATGTATTTACCCCTTTTTTGCTGATTTAAAAAGGTGTTTGATGAATCCATTTCCTTAATTAGTTTTGTCCGTTTGAAATCATAATCCCTTAATTAGGGGGAAACCTTGTGTAATTGATTTTCAAACTATTTTCTTACCTATTTCTGCTAGTTTTCTACACTATAAAAGGGCACAACCCTTCTGCACTTTAACAGACATTCAGTTCAACACTTTTACACCTCATACTTCACCCTTACAACCTCACGATTCTTTTCTAAGATCATAGCATTCTGATTGCCTATTTGCACTTTGGCTTTGCAAGACTACTGCTTTCTTTCACTTGTTTCTTTGAGACTGGTATGTTCTAGTTTTAGCTTCAGCATCATTCCAATGTGTTCACTTATAGCCTTTACATCCATGCCTACTTTACTGTCTATATAAAGTTGAATGTTTAATTAGCATGTTAATTTCTTTTACTTGTTTCTGCTATGAATCCTTGTACCCCTATTCCCCTTTATGTGATTTGAGTTGTAGTTCATGACATGACAATATGCAAGTTATTGTTCATGTCTGGACATGATCCCTTAGAGGATCCTAACTCCCAAAACAATGTGTTCTAACAAGCTTGTGGGGTGTGCCAGCACTTCCCATTGCTAGGTATGCCCCCTAACATGTCTCTGTTTCTCTACCACATCCCCTTTCCCCTTTTCAAACTCTGCATTTACACTTACTCTTAGCTTCTAAGCTCTGCCCCCCTCCTGTAAGCCTTTCCTTGGGACCTTGAGTTCCCTCTGAACTTGGATACTTGAGGGTTGGCCCTTCCACACTACACTATGTTCTTAATCCTGTATGTGTTTGGGTGTGAGCACTGCCCGAAGTCCATTTGAGGCTCTTAGGGAACTCTGACACGTCCAAATAAGAGAAAGGCTTGGGATCCTGATCTTTGGAGTTGGTTCATCTCATATTTCAGACCTAGAGTTTGAATTAGGCTCCCCTTGGTTGTACTTTAATTTCTAATGTAATTTTGCTTTTCTTATTCATTCTGGGCTGTAATAATTTGTAATAACTATTGGGGCTGTTAGTGAAAAGGGGAGGGTCAATGTGCATGCAAAGGGGTAGATACCATGTTCATAGGGAATTACTATACTTCTGCATTCACGTATCCTGCTTTCAGCTTTTGCACTTCTGCATTTCATATAGATACCATGTCTATAAGTTTTTTGCACTTCTGCATTTCATATAGATACCATGTCTATAAGTTTCTGCACTTCTGCATTTCATATGGATACCATGTCTATAGGTTTCTGCACTTCTGCATTACATAGAGACCATGTCTATAGGTTTCTGCACTTCTGCATTATATAGAGACCATGTCTATAGGTTTCTGCATTTCTGCATTATCATATAGATAATATGCCTATAGGACTTCCTGCATTTTGCACCTGCATCTGTCACTAGGAAAATGAGTTTATAGGCTTAGATAATCGACTGCATATAGATGACCTGCCTATAGGATTCTTGTACTCCAATGGCAGTGTTTTAAATTAACAACGCCTAGAAAATATGCCTATAGGAACTATCAATCAAATCTTAATCGCCTCGCTCGTTTTAAGTTTAATCTACAGAACTTGGTAAAAAACTGGCAACCTTCCTGTAATCAGTTTACTGCTTTATTTCTGAAACTAATAGATATCATGCCTATAGGTTTCGTCCAACACCTAGGCAAGCTTTAGAGTAAAAGCTATAACTGCTCTAGTCTTTGATAATTACAACCAGCGGGCAGGTTTAATTAGGACTTCTTATCTGAAAATATGTGATAAATCAGCCTGCTTTAACCTTTTATGTTTAATCAGACCATAATCACTACGTGTAAGACATGCTAAAACTATATGCTCTCTTTGGTTTAAAGAGGTTTATTTGAGTCATATCTGTTTACATGTTTTCCCAATACTTGCTATATATGTTTTGATTGTCGCCTTAGAATTTTGTCCTTTAAAACTGCAAAAACTCATACCCCTCCCTTTTAGGATTAGTAGTCCCAAGTACCTCCGGGACTGATAGGAATGGGGCAGGTAATAGCATGCAATAAGTAACGAAACCATTCCGCACTTTAATACCTTAACAGGGTGGGAAAGGGTAGATATGGATATGATGACCACACGATAACATCTCGTGTAGCCCCTCTTTGAGGAGTAATTACCGGATGTTGTGTAGGGTGGTCCATATTATTTGTAAACCTAGGACCCCCCTCTCCCTTTACTTGTTTATTTTTTTAGAATTTTCAAACTGTTCCTCAAAAATTCAGCTTCCTTTTGTTTTTTTTAAACTTTAATCTATTTGCAACCATTACGTGAAAACCCCTTATATTGAAAACTTCTATTTTCCTACTTGTTACTTAAAGTCACAATTGTAGCATGGCCGGGAACCACACTAGTGGATCCTGAGGGGTGTCTAACACCTTCCCCTCGGGATCATTTCTAGCCCTTACTCAATCTCTGGTTTTCTTGATCAATTCCTTCCTAGTGTCCTAATGCACTTTAATCATTAGGTGGCGACTCTCCAATTCAAACTCAATTCCCAAAAGGGAACAAGTTGTCCTCCCAAATGTCCTAAACCCGATTTCGTGAGAAAAAGGGGGCGCGACAGCATGGCGACTCTGCTGGGGACATACTTTTAGGCTTTTACCATTTCAAGCTATTACTGTGACTTTACATTTCTTCTGTGCTTTATTTGTTTAATACCTTTAAGCATTTAATTCCCTCTTCTACTGCAAAAACTAACTTGTTTCTTGTTTCTTTCCCTTGTTTCTTTCACTGCTTTCCTTTACTGCACTCCTTTATTACCGTTTTAAATTATTATAATTATTACTTTATGAACATGCAAATACGTGACAACTTGTTTTAGTTATTACATAATCATGTTTTCAATATCATATTCCACTCGTGCCAAACAAATACCATAGCAATGCTTATAATGAGTGGTTGTGCTCTTCCGATATTATCACCCTTTAAATCCGGCAAAGGCGTATTTGTGGTAAAACCAGTCGATCAACGGTATAGTCGATGGTTCTGTGCCTTTCCCTTTTGAGTTGTCCGCTCAAGGGTACCAGTCTAATACCCCATAGAAACCTTACTCTATTTAATTGTGCATGTATCATGGTCAAACTTAGTCGAGTTAGTTATGTTGTCCGCATAATGACTCTTTAAGACAGCCTCGTCCAAAGTCCAACGGGTTTTCCAAAAACCCAAACGGACACTACCACATTCTGTGCATTTATTTGGAGAATTAAATGCTTTTATGCCAATTATTGGTATTTAATAGTCGAGTCTGGTGGGGGTAAGGGCCTAACCCTTTTTTGTCTTGCAGAAACATGAGGCACGAATTCCCTAGATTCGGCATGGTCACAAACATCCACCCAAAGTTGCTAAGCTGGTGGGAGGATCTTCATTCCAGTGATCAGACTCTTGTTCGGAAATACCTAGGAAATCTACCTTCTCTCCTGGAGGTCCAACCCAACAACAAAATCATAGAAGCTGCTACTCTGTTCTGGGACTGTTATAGGTCTATGTTTCGCTTCGGGGAGATTGAGATGACACCCTTGCTAGAGGAAATAGGAGGATTAACTAGTATACCATGGGAGACTCCGGGTTTGTTAATGCCGGAAAATCGTAAGGGTAAGGTTTCCTCAAAATGATGGGCCTAAAGAAGAATCCAAACTTGACATGTTTGAAGGAGTCTTACATTCCCCTTGATTATTTGTACGAAAGGTACGGTCATAGCAAATCCTACCGTACTTATCCGGATGAATTTGCCCTTACATCATTGGGGCATATTCACCGAAGGGTCTTTTTCTTCATGTTCTGTTTCCTGGGGATGATAGTGTTTCCAATGAAGAAAGCAAAGATCCACACCAAGCTAGCCATGGTCACCAAAGCTTTGATGGAGGGAATTGGGGGACAACCATTTAGCATAGTGCCCATGATCATCGCAGAGATATACTACCTGTTGTTGGGACTTCGCGAGCTGGTGAAGCTATTCGATGGAGCCAAAGATGCCGAGTCTGGGGAAGGTCCTTCTGGGACCAAATAGATAGGAATTTACCTTTTCGTTTTATGAATGTAATAAGGCCAATGGCCATTAGTGACATTTTTATCTTCTGTTATTTAGTGTCGTTTTGGGATTCGTCTTATTTTTATCAATAAAATGAGGCATTTAGCATTATCAGTTCTCCAAATCAACTTGTCGCTAGGCCTACCTCATCCCAATGAGGCTCCCAAATTAGGAGACGACTTACATTCTTGCACTACGTGTTTAAATATCGCAACGTTTCTTTTCATAATCCTCACTGACTTGTTGCCTTTTTGTTTTTATTTTTTATTTATTCCCCTCCCAAGGTTAGTTCGTGCACTCTGGCATCATCATCATATTCCACAAGATCCAAGGACCCTCCACCCACTCCTCCTCCTAGCCCCGTCAGAAATAGGAACAAAGGAAAGATGGAAGATTTGAACAACACCAGAAAGGAAAACTCAACTGAACGGGTAGAGGTCACTCATGGTACTCTAGTTCCTAAGGAAAGTGCATCCCAGCTTGAACAAAAGCTGCTGAAATTCCAAGAAGAACTTGATCAAGTCCGAAACTTGGCGAGCTTATCATTTTCCCTCACCACCCCACATGTTAATTTTTCCTAACGCTCAGAACCCTACACCTCCACAAAACATCCCAAAACCACAAAACCATCCCGTTCCTCACCACCCCTGCAACACCTGTCATACTTCCAACAATAATCCACTACTCATCCCAGAACCGGTGAACTCCACAAATGACCATTTCCACCCTTATAACACCCCCATCTACGTGGAAATCATGCCACACTCCACCCATCCCATTTCAAGCACACCTGAGTCTGACGATAAAGATTCACTCATCAGGAGTCTAGCTGAAGAGCTTAAGAAGTTGACTAGCCGAATTCAGGGCGTCGAAGGAAGCAAAGGAATTGAGGGGCTAAACTATGAAGATCTCTGCATACAACTAGATGTTGAACTGCCTGAGGGGTACAAACCTCCGAAGTTCGAGATGTTTGATGGTACAGGAGATCCAAGAGTTCATTTGAAAACATACTGCGACAAGCTGGTCGGAGTAGGACAGGATGAAAGGATCCGCATGAAACTCTTCATGAGGAGTCTGAAGGGAGATGCTTTTTCTTGGTACATTAGCCAAGATCCGAAGAAGTGGTCGAACTGGGTAAGCATGGCATCCGATTTCATGGACAAGTTTAGGTTCAACACAGAAAATGTGCCAAATGTGTTCTACATCCATAACCTAAAGAAGAAACTCACGGAAACATTCCACGAGTATGCCACTTGCTGGAGGTCAGAAGCTGCCAAAGTCAGGCCTGCTCTAGAGGAAGAACAAATTAACAAGTTTTTCATCCGAGCTCAAGACACCCAGTACTATGAAAGGTTGATGCTGATTGAAAGCCAGAAATTTTTCGACATCATCAAGCTAGGTGAGAGGATCGAGGAAGGCATTAAAAGTGGTATGGTCACAAACTTTGAGGCTTTGCAGGCTACCAACAAGGCTCTACAGTCTGGTGGCACGACCAAGAAAAGGGACGTAAGCGCCGTGATGGTTGCACAGAGAACCAAGTCCCCTATCAAATACCAAACCTACCCGATGCCTCCACTCACATATCAACCTACCCCAAATTACCAAGCACCCTAACCCTCTTGCCAAACTCCACCACCTATTTACCAATCACCTCCACCTCCCACATATCAGCCTACTTCACCCAGATATTCCCAACCCGCACATGTCTACCAGGTCTACAATACTCAACCCTCTCACTATTAATCACCTCCCACTCGCCAAAACTTTCCTAGACCCTGACCAAATTTCGACCGCAGACCTCCCAAACAATATACCGTCATTGCCGAACCAATTGACCAGCTATATGAAAGGCTCAAAGTTGCTAGTTATGTCACCCCCATCCCCGCTATAACTCTTGAAAACCCTTCCCAATGGGTCAATCCTAATAAATCCTGTGCATACCATTCCGGCATGAAAGGGCATACCATTATTGAATGTCGCTCTCTGAAAGATAAAATCCAAGCACTGATTGATAACAAGATTATTGTGGCAAAGGAGACTTGACCGAATGTCCACAATAACCCTATACCAGACCACACAGGTGGAGGCGTTCACATGATTGAAATAGAGAATGACTAGGACCCCAAGGGGTCAATAGGTTTGATCACAGAAGGCGACGATCCAAAGAAACCAACAGTCACCCTTAATCCAAGTGTAGTCCAGATTCAGCCTTCTGGGGACGCTGAGGTAAACATGTCCATACCACTTGAGTTTGAAACACCATCCTCTACAAAGACGCCAGCACCGATCGAGGTCGAGTTTGGGTCCTCGGCAAATGTACCTGAACCATTTGAAGTTGCGGTCTTGCCTTCCAAAATATAGGCTCCGTTCGGAGTATAGGTGCCCATTCTAGTAGCAATGTCAGCTATAACGCCATTCCATACAAATGCCATACCTTGGGACTACACAGCCGAGGCAAGAAGGAAAGGAAAAGGAAAATCCGGAGAAGCAGTCGCGGCACAAGGTATGACAAGAACCAGTAGAGTATACACCCTGGAACATTTGGCTGAATCAAGCGAGTAGGCCTCTGGACGGCCAACCATCACTGAAGTTGGGCCTGATGATCTCTAGAGAAAAATATAAGCAAAGGAGTACTCAGTCATCGATCAGTTGAACAAAACACCGGCACAGATCTCTATCCTAGCTTTGCTGCAAAGCTCCGATGCACATAGGAATGCCTTGTTGAAGGTGCTGAGTGAGGCATATATGGCAAACATGGTAGGGCAGGTATTGGAGAGTCACAAGATCACTTTTCATGAAGATGATTTGTCACTAGAAGTGTTGAGTCACAACAAGGTGTTGCACATCACTGTGCAATGCGAGGATTATTTCATCACCAGAATTTTGATTGATGGTGGGTCCAGCCTCAATATTTGTCCATTGGTAACACTCAGAACATTGGGAAAGAGTCTGCATGAGATCAAGGACGAGGCCATAAACGTCAAAGCTTTCGATGGTTCCCAAAGGTCCATTATTGGGGAAATTAGCTTGTGTTTGCAGATGGGGCCTACTTGGTTGAATTTCAAGTAATAGATGTGCCGGCATCATACAACTAGTTGTTGGGATGACCGTGGATTCATGTCGTTGGGGCCGTAGCGTCCACATTGCATTAGGCGGTGAAATTTGAGTGGAACCACCAAGAGGTGATCATTCACGGCGACGGTAGCAATACCATATGCAGTGGCCAAACCGTCCCAACGATTGGAGGAAGGAGAAAGATAGGCGGGGAAACCTATCATCAACACCGTTGACAAAGACAAATGGTGGGACAACAAAATTGAAAGCATATTAAGCTGGAGCGGGTGTGAGCCTGGCAAGAACCTCCAAGGAATCGCCAAGCCGATCAAACTGAAGAAACATAACACCAATTTTAGTCAGGGATACGAGTATACTAAGAAGGAATTCAACAACCGGTCGCCACCATGGCGCGGCCCTTACTACCTACTGGAGAAGCCGATACCCTATTTAGAACAGACTTTCCAGCCAGCTGATGTTATATATGGGTTGGAAGAAGAGGAAGCACTGGCAGCAATGAGGAATTTATTCGTGGAAGATGATGACATGGATTGTTGTGTCATTTTCAAAGAGGAGGGGGATGAAGGCACTTCTATACAAGCTGTAAGACGAGGAGCATGCCTCAACAATTGGACTATCAGAACCACCAGAGATCGGAAAGCCTCGGGGTAGCAAGGCTGAACAAAGCATCATGCACTACCTTTTATTTTTACTAGCTGATTTTCCTTTCGCATTTTTGAATTTTCACAATAAGATCTTCCAATGTTCAAAACAGTTATGAAATTTATCAAAGCATTTCGGTTTTTTTACAAATCTTAGTCTTATTATTTTCTCTCATTACTTTACTTATACAGCATTACTATTACCTATCTTGATGACCAATGGTTGTGACATGCAATGAGACAAAGCAACAAATGGATACAAATTCAGAGGAAGATGAAATACCGGAAGAGATTGTTAAAGAAGTCGAGAATTTTGAGAACAGACCTAAGTCCAACCTGGACGAGACCGAGATTGTTAACCTGGGAGATACAGAAAATATCAAAGAAACTCGGATCAGCGTTCATTTGTCACCGTCAGAAAAGAAGGAATACACAGAATTTCTAAGGGAATATGAAGACATATTCGCTTGGTCGTATGATGACATGACTGGTCTAAGTACATCTATTGTGGCTCACAAACTGCCAACTAATCCGACATGTCCACCGGTAAAGCAGAAGCTCAGAAAGTTCAAGCCTGACATGAGTTTGAAAATCAAGGAAGAAGTCATTAAGCAAGTCAAAGCTAAGGTTCTTAGGGTAGTAGAATATCCGACATGGTTAGCCAACATTGTGCCAGTGCCGAAAAAGGACGGGAAGGTCAGAGTCTGTGTCGACTACCAGGATCTCAACCGGGCCAGTCCAAAAGATGACTTCCCCTTGCCAAACATACACATCCTAATTGACAATTACGCCAAGCACGAGTTGTAGTCATTCGTGGATTGAACTTGAAGTAGATAACCTTTTAAGGCGTTGTATTGTCCCTGAAGAGGGGTTACCCATATTTAGGTGATATCCTGAGGTTGAGCCCTCATGGACGGGGCTCGAAGTGCTTACTTTTCTTCTTGAGAGGAACCCTCGAGGTCGAATACCACCTCAGAACTGGAGATGATGTTGTTGGCCTTTTGAAGACTAACTTCTCTTTGATGGAGATCCTCAAGGTCGGGTAACAACTTGAAACTCATATTGAAGTCATTGGCCTCCCGGGGCCAAACTTGGGTAGGCGGATCATTGTTGTTTCCCCACATATATATAGGGTTGCTCCCATTTCTTGGGAGATCCCATAATTTTAGATAGTTGTCCTTCTGTTTCGGCATCGATTACTTCGTTACCTTAGCACCCAAGCTTTTGTGTAGGTTCCCACTTCAGTTTCCTAGTTCCTCCATAGCCATGATTACTACTTCAGGGTTTGCCCAGCAGAGAAGAGAGAGTTCCACTCCTAGTGCTCAGGATCCACGGGAGTTCACTTTGAAGACTATGTCTTCGATAAAAGAGGAGCACCTTGAGCTAGTAAAGAGAGACTGCAGATGGGGAGAGGGGGTAGCGTTGTAGGTGCTTCCCTCGGATAAGGGTATCACGGACTTTGCCGATGGATTCCTGAATGTGCACTTGTACCCTTTCGCACTAGGCCCCCTTGATAGGGCCATGCTCGATTTCTGTTTAAAGTATCGGGTTACCTTAACGCTGATATATTCATTGTTTTGGTGAATAGTGCTGATGATGAGGTTCTTTGCGGAGAAGGCAGGGCTTGAATTCATGCTCAATCATCTTGTCAGGCTGTACCAGCCCTTTCATCATCGAGGTCTGCTAACCATGTGGTGCCGTTTGTTCACAACCTTTGTTGTTGATGATGAGGAAGATGGAGATCGAGAGTAGATTAGTCGGTTCGTCCGGGTCCGGACGGCTGACGTTAACCCCGTGGAACTTATACCATTACTCGAGGAATGGAATTATACGCATGAGTGGAGAGTCTCCTGCTTTCTCAGATTTTCTCATGGTGGAAACTAGTTTATTAAATGTGTTCCTCCCTTTTCTGCAGCAATTTCATGGGCGCCGGGCAAAGTCCCTAATCTGCCTGGCTGGGTCCGGAAGCTGGCGACCCATTCGACTTGTGACAAGCGCAGGCGGCGAGATATATCCCGGGGCAGATGGGAAGAAAAACATCATGGTATGTGTGTGTACTGCTTTTTCCCTGTCCCCCATACATTTGGGAAGACATTTTCCCCTTTTCATGTATTAATCTTGCCGTTGTCGGTATCGGAGGGTCTCCAAGGGCGAGGTTGTACTCCTCCGGAGAGGGGGAAGGGTTGCCAGCTTCTGAGCTAAAAGGCGACAATGATAAACGGGATATGCATTTGCAGTGTGATGGCACTCACAGAAGGGCAAAACGTGTTTGAGGAGGAAACATCGCCCAACCCTGTTGCATCCGAAGTTTCTAGTTCTGGAGAGGTTGTTCCTCCGAGCGATCGTGCTTCAACCGGGGTTGATTCTTCCAGGGCCGAGGGGACTATATTAACAGAGGTGTGCTCGGCCTTCGAGGAAGTCCGCCGATTTCACTTTGCGATGAGCTTTGGCACAGGCCTTCCAAATCTTACGTCTTCCCTTCCTTATCGAGTTTTTCTTTTGCAAGCCTTTAACAGGCTTAGGTCTGGGCTACTCCATCATGGGGCTAGGCTCTGGAAAGCTCTGGATGAGGGTATGTCCCTTGGGCTCCTTTGCGAGGAGAAGGAAGTTGAGTTGGCACACGGGCGATATTAGGCGTACCAGAGCTCGAATTACGAGAGCTATTTGATGGAGCAGGTAACTTCCCATCCCAGGCAGGTATGCATTTTGCTTTTTAACTTCTCAGGTTAACTCTTTATCTATCCCAGCTACAGAAAAATACGGAGGCCCTGGAGCGCCTCAGGGGTGAAGCCGACCGAGTCAGGAATGACTGTGGCGAGCTAAGAGCTCAGGTGCAGGTTCAAGCTTCAGAGGAGAAAGGTGCCTTGGCTAAAGTTCTTGCCTTCGAAGTCCAACTCCGCTTAGCTCGTGATGACGCTTCAGTTCAAGCGGATATGATCACGAAGCTCGAATCCGAACTTTTGAAGGTCAGGGCTGAGATTGTTGATACTCGGACTGAAGTAGTACTGAGCCGGACTAAGGCTGATCAGGAGATAGCGATTTATTTGAAAGATGCTACCAATGCCTAAGCCGAGTTGAAAAGGGTCCTCAGTTGTGAAGAGAGGATCAAAAAATATGCTCGTTATAGATCCCGAAGAAGGGTTCTCGAGGAGATCGATGCCAGGAGTTTTGTTCTCCCTGAATAGTTGGCGCGAGCGAGGGCGGACGAGCGTGGTGCTCGGTCACTCCTGTCCAGCGCCGAGGAGAGTGAAGATGAGGCTCATAGGCCGTAGCCCTCAGGGGCGGGGTGTAGACATTTTCATCTTGTATATGATATCTTCAGAGCACGCTTGTAGACAGAGAATGAATTTTTTCACATTTGTAAATAAGAGAAAACCTGAAGTTTTATTTCTTCTGTACCCCTTTCTGTTTTACTTCTGACTAGGCGGGCTGGTTTCAGAGTTGGTGAGAATCCTTAGATTCGTGATATGACCCTGGGGCTCATTAGGCAGGCCTGGGGGCTCTTACACGCTCGGTTAGTACGACCTTTAGTGTAAGCTGGAGTTAGAGCTCTTATGTTTTTGCTCAACTCTTTTGGATTTAGTCTCTGAGTCGGGCTTCGACTCGAGCTCTTTCGACCCTCAAGCTTTTATGTTTGCATGGACGGGCGACAGTGTCACGCCCCAAACCTGGAGAGGCGTGGCTGGCACCCGGTGCCGCACTGGCTCGAGCGAACCACTTTGCAACATTTTACTATTTTTTGTAACTATCATGGGCCAACATGGCCACAACTCGTAATGTATAAATATAAGTGGGCAACACTGTATTACTGAACTATTTTTCTTAAAGAAAGAGTATATATGGGCCGTCAAGGCCACTAACATATTGTACAAACTGAACCTCTATCTACAAAGCCTCTAAGATTATTCGACATCAAATGGGACAGGGTACCGGCCTACCCATAAGTCTGTAGAAAAAAACTGATACGATGACCTTACTAAACCGAGTACCAACATAACATATCTTTCTTATTATACTATCTTGAGTAAATGAGCCAGAAACCCGTCATGAGATAACAAGAATAAAACATAAGGGAATACTCAACATATGACGACCCAACATGATATACAAACTTATACATGTGACATACGGGCCTATAAAACCGACATGGCCAATTGTAGACTCAACACATAGGTCAACAAGGCCATACAATTATCCATAAACCTGACATCTGTCTACAAGCCTCTAAGAGTACATAAATCATAAAGGTCGGGACAGGGCCCTGCCATACCAATAAATGCATATCCAAAGCATACTGACCAAATAGGCAACTCCAGAGCAAGTGGAGTGCACCAACACCTCCGCTGAGCTGATAGCGTACTAGGAGGACTGTCAACCTATCAATTGGGACCTGCAGGCATGAAATGCAGCGTCCCCAAGCAAAAAGGATGTCAGTACGAATAAAGTACCGAGTATGTAAGGCAGGAAAGCATAAACAAGAACAGTAATGTAAAGAGAGATAGAGGAGATACAACCTATAACATTTGAGTGCCTCTGGGGGCTACTGACATGAAATGCATAATACATATATATACATAAACTTTTAAAAACATACGCCTTTGTGGGCATCATCATCATATCGTACCCAACCTCAAAGAGGACTCGGTAAAAACGTACCCAGCCATCATAAGGCTCGGTAGAATCGTACCCGGCCACGTGGAGCTCGGTATACCCAACTGATCAGTGGTTGCACAATTGGTGCCATACCCAGTAGACTATAGTGCGACTCGGTAGAGTAAAATAGATACTATATATAATGCATGATAGACTCATAGAATCACGTTCTAAACCTTTCGGAGTGACTTAAGGTCGTTGCACCTTAGATTAACATTATAGACATCCATACCCTCAATATGAACCTTAGTAAGATTCAAGGATCATACTCACTTTCATAGAATAACTTTATAAGGAAAGAACAACATGGACAATCTTAGTTGCTAGGAGTAGATCCATTATGAAATAGCATATCATTTATGTTCGTTTCATTTTAGATCATGCCAAAAGAAAGAAAAAAAGTGCCTTAACATATGTTAACTCCGTTGAGTCCTTAATTCCTTCCAAGAAAATCTTCAAACAACTCAATTCAATCTACCACAGCATAAGGAGATTCAAAATCAGTGTTGAGTAAAGGCTAAGTTCACAACTTAAACTAGTAGCTTGTTTACGTAAATTTTGGCAGCATTTCCCCTATAGCCCGTTGTCCAATACCATATACCATCAACAGCAATAACACAACAGTAATAACATGTATGCATCATGTTCCAACCTTATCTCCATCACAACATACCACAAAATAGTCCACACACCCTAATCACTTCATACATAAAATGACAACCAAAGTAATGTCCAACAACTTAAAAAAATGTAACGACGAACGACCAGCCAACCACCCTGCTATTATGTGGTGTTTATCCACACTCTTTCTCCTACCACACTCCATAAAAACACTAGTAAAATGGACAACCCAACAGCAACACGAAACAGCCCACAAAACAGTCCCATAAGTTCCACAACTCAAAACTAATTTTTCGGTTTACTAAAACATGTTTTGACTTGTCTTTTCTTTCAAATTGTGCAACACAACCAACAGCACATAATTAAGCCTCTTATCCTATAAACCAGACATCAATTCAACTCAAAAATAATTTCACAACCAATCAAAAGTGATGCAACAACAAACATCATACCACTCATTCGAAACTCGCTAGGTCTAGTCTTTACGGTCCAGTTACAACTCGTACAAGCATAGATAATGGAAGGAGAAGCATAAACTTACCTTGGACTTAGTAGAACAATGAAACCTAGTCCTTCTCCATCAAAAATCAGTTCCCCAATGCAGCTACATGAAGGAGAAAGAGAAACTAGCAAGCTATCCGAGGTTTTCGGCACTAGAATTACATCGTAACATCCGAAATAACCTAGGGTTTGTGTGGGATTTTTGGGGAGGAGTTGCAGGGGTTCACTCTGGTTTTAATGGTCTGAAATATTTGTGAAATAAATGAGTTAATTATCCCTTAAAATACCCCTCTTGGCCGACATAGTTGAGGCCTCTCCTTTTGGCAAGTAGGTGATGCACCTACTTGTCACCTACTAGCCTGCGCAGTCTCGCAAAAATATGACTATCTCTCTACTCCGACTTCTTATTGACAAACGGTTTAACGCTTTATAAAATAGACTCATAGATCTTTAATTTGGTAAGTAGATCATCCCTTAATTCCAAGTATATTGGGAGAAAAGCTCACTTATATTTGACCTAATTTTTAGCACATTTATGAATGGAACTTGTGATGACCTTTTCCAACTTTTGTTCCATAACTCGCTTGACTTGAAAACATAACACCAACTATCATACGACTAAAATAAATCATATTATAATCTCCTTACAATGTTAATAACCCTAGTTTCACCCCATAAGTACATGGTAAAACATTCCAACTTGTCGACTTTCGACGAAATTTATTTTCTTCAATTTGTTTAGCTTTTAAGCCTTCAAACCCTCTTACTAATTGGTATCAATGATCTTAAATATTTGTAACCTCCACGTTAACATGATGAACTAACTTTGTAAACTTTTCAAAGATGATTCCATTTCTGAGCTTACATTAATTGACTTATGATGTACTCTTACATATGAAAACATGGGGTGTAATAGGACAGGGTACTAGCCTACCCATAAGTCTGTAGAAAAACTCTGACATGATGACTCATCAACTCGGCTCCACTCCAAATGAGGTGGAGATTTACCGATCCGTCGTTGAATGCAAATCTCGTCTACTGTGAGGGCTCGTCAAACTAATTGTCTATACCTGAAGGCATGAGTGCAGTGTCCCCAACTAAAGGATGTTAATACGAATAATATACCAAGTATGTAAGGCAGAGCTGAAACATAACCGTAAGTCAACATTAATTAAGGACATGGAAGAAACATGGAGTAGATAATTCATCCTGTAAGCCTGGATAGCTCTGTAAATCAGGAAATAATTATAGTGCCATGCATATGCATGTAAATGTAAAGTAAGGCATAGGTCTGTACGTAAATAACATTATCAGGCCTCTATCACGACCCCGGTTCGCCCTCCGTGAACCATCGTGATGGCATCTAGTCCTCTACGACTAGGTAAGCCTAAATTGTGGAAGATAACCAAAGTGCAGAATAAAAACAAATTAAAACAGAATGAAGAGTGATAAAACAGTGTTTAAAAGTGCAGCTCGGCATACACAATATTTAACTCTCAGAAATTAATACATATCTCCAAGACTCGGAAACCCATGAATCACAAGCTAAGGATCACTACACAGTACTCTAACTCCAGAATATCTAACAAGGAAAAGAAATACAGAAGGGCAAATGTTTAAAAGCTAGAATAGAAAGGCACTCCTCGGTCTGCGGACGTGGTAGATATACCTCAAAGTCGCTGGAGTAGTTGCCTCGCCTCAAAGGTGATAGGACTGAATCGCAGTGCCTGGATCTGCACATGAAAAACATGCGCAGAAGGGGCATGAGTACACCACATCAGTACTCAGTAAGTGCCAAGCCTAACCTCGGTCGGGTAGTGACAAGGAAGGTCAGGGCCCTACTGAAGATAAAATAAAGAATATAAGACATGACAGTATAAAATAAGCAGTACAGTTGAAAACTAACGATAAGAATCTAATACAGGAAAACAAGGAATTCAATAACTAAAACAGAGGCAAAAACAATCACAAGGAAATAATCGGGGGATCTCTCAGTATCCCAGGGATCTCTTAGTACCCTCAATATATGCCAGGGACCTCTTGGTATCCCGAGGATCTCTCGGTATCCACAATATATGTTAGGGATCTCTTGGTATCCCGAGGATCTCTCGGCACTAGGGATCTCTTGGTATCCCGAGGATCTCTTGGTATCCTCAATATATGTGACAGGGATCTCTCGGCATCCCACACATCATTTCAAATCATAAATACATACAGGGGATCTCTCGGGATTTCGTTCTGTAGTCCCAAAGTAAAACACACAACAGCAACACAAGAATACTCAATTAAGTTCAATTTCGTATCAAGTAAACAGGTAATTCTAATCTAACATGCTTCACATAATTCAATTAAGGCAGTTTAAGCAAATAAACAATTAAGTCAATTAGACATGCTTTTTCTAAGCTAACAGCAGGCTTAAATCACAAGTAAAATGAAACAGGAAAAGGGACACAATTGAAATTTCTTAAAGAAAACCGAATTTTCAACAATTAGCTCAAGTACACACTTGTCACCTCACGTGTAAGGAATTTCAAATATCAAATATACTGAATCCTAAGGGGAAGGTCCCCCACACAAGGTTAGCAAGCCACGTACCTCGAACCGGCTAAAAATCAACCTGAAACCACGCTCTTGCCATGATTACTCGACTCCAAATGGCCCAAATATATTCAATTCAATTGCATAATGTAACTAACACTTCAAATAACTGATTCTTCAAGGAAATTCTAAGCTAATATGCGAAATTAAGTAAAATGACCAAAACGCCTCTCGGGCCTACATCTCAAAATCGGGTAAAATTTATATTTTCAGAATCCTCACACTCTCCCGAGTTCATACATACCAAAATTATCCAAATCTAAGGTCAAATTCCTAATAAAAAGTCGAATTCTAGGTCTAAGAACTTTCTTCCAACGTTTCCTCAATTTTCATCTCCAATCTAAAATTAAATGAGGAATTCATGTTTGGATTAACGAGTTGCAAGCAAAAAGGAGTTAAGAATCGTTACCCAATCGATATCTCTGAAAATCCCTCAAAACCTCGCTCAAATCCGAGCTCCCAAGCTTTAGTTTTCACAAAAATGACTAACCCTCGACTTTGAAATTTTATATTCTGCCCAGACGCGTTCTTTTTCGCGAACGCGAGACTACTATCGCAAACATGATGCACAAAGAAATCTAATGGCCAACTTCCTCTTTCACTAATGTGAGTTCCACTCGTGAATGCGTAGCTCACACTGGTAGACCCTACGGGAATGTGAGGACCATGTCGCGAATGTGAAGACCAACGAGTCCATACATTCGCAAATGTGGGACATCATCACGAACGCGAAGCATGATTTAGCTGCTTCACCCAGATGCTCTACGCAAATGCGAGATCCTCTCGCAAACGTGATGAATGTTTCCTCTGCAACACAACAGCAGAAAATCTGCAATCTTTGCAAGTCCAAAAATGGTCCGTTGAGCATCCGAAACACACCCAAGGCCCCCGGGACCTCAACCAACACTGCCAACCAATCCTAAAACATCATTCAAACTTGTTCCAACCTTTGGAACGCTCAAAACACATATTTTTCATCGGATTCAAGCCTAAAAATTCCAAAAATGCTAAAACTACACTTTCGATCAAATAGTCTATCAAACCTCGTCCGAATGACCTAAAATTTTGCATACACGTCACATTAACTACTACGAAGCTACTCCAACTTCTGAAATTCCATTCCGACACTCGGATCAAAATTTCACTATCGAACCGGAAACTTCAAAAATTCAACTTTTGGCATTTCAAGCCTAAACTAGTTACAAACCTCCAAAACACAATCTGAACACGCCCCTAAGCCTGAAATCACCCAACGGAGCTAACAGAACCATCGAATTTCCATTCCGTGGCCGTCTTTACACTGTTCCAACTACGGTCAACTTTCCAACACGTAAGCTCTCATTTAGGGACTAGGTGTCCCAAAACTCGAAACTGAACATCCCGGCAAATCAAAATAGCAGAAATAAACTTGGGAAAAGCAGTTAATGGGGGATCGAGACATAAATTCTTAAAACGACCGACCGGGTCGTCACATCCTCTTACACTTAAACATTCGTTTGTCCTCGAACGAGCATAGAGACATACCTGAAGTAGTGAAGAGATTAGGGTAACGGCTGCGCATATCATGCTCGGTCTCCCAAGTCGCCTCCTCGACCAGCTGACCCCGCCACTAAACCTTCACGGATGCAATGTTCGTTGACCACAACTTTCTAACCTGCCTATCCAATATTGCCACTGGCTCCTCAATATAGGATAGATCCTTGTCCAATTAGATTGAACTAAAATCTAACACGTGCGACGAATCACCATGATACCTCCGGAGCATCGAAACATGAAATATCGGATGAACTCCTGCCAAGTTAGGAGGTAAAGCAGCTCAAAAGCAACCTCCCCAACACGCCTCAATATCTCAAATGGACCAATAAACCTCGGACTCAACTTCCCTTTCTTTCCAAATCTCATAACGCCCTTCATAGGCAAAACCTAAAGTAGAACCCGCTCTCCAACCATATAGGAAACATCACGAACCTTCCAGTCCGCGTAACTCTTCTGTCTAGACTGGGCTATATGGAGTCTATCCTGAATCACCTTAACCTTCTCCAAAGCATCCTAAACCAAGTATGTGCCCAACAATCTAGCCTCACCCGGATCAAACCAACCCACCGAGGATCTACACTGTCTCCCATATAAAGCTTCATACGGTGCCATCTGAATATTGGGTTGATAGCTGTTGTTGTAAGCAAACTCTACCAATGGCAAGAACTGATCCCAAGACCCTCCAAACTCAATCACACACGCACGGAGCATATCCTCAAGAATCTAAATAGTGCGTTCGGACTGTCCGTCCGTTTGAGGGTGAAATGATGTACTCAACTCTACTCAAGTACCCAATGCATGCTGAACGGCCCTCCAGAACCGTGATGTGAACTGAGTACCTCAATCTGAAATGATGGACATTTGAATACCATGCAGACGAACAATCTCCTGGATATAAACCCCCGCCAACCGCTCCGAAGAATAAGTAGTACACACAGAAATGAAATGAGCGGACTTGGTCAGCCGATCCATAATCACCCAAATTGCGTCGAACTTCCTCAAAGTCCATGGGAGACCAACTACAAAGTCCATGGTGATCCGCTCCCACTTCCACTCCGGAATCTCTATATACTGATGCAACCCACCCGGTCTCTGGTGCTCATACTGCACCTGCTGACAGTTGAGGCACCGAGCTACAAATCCAACTATATCTTTCTTCATCCGTCTCCACCAGTAGTGCTGCCTCAAATCCTGATACATATTTGCGGCACCTGGATGAATGGAACCGCAAGCTATGGGCCTCCTCTAGATTCAACTCTCGAAGCCCATCGACATTGGGTATACAAATCCGACCCTACATCCTCAATACCCCATCATCACCAATAGTCACATATTTGGCATCACCGTGTTGAACCTTGTCCTTGAGGACAAGAAAATAAGGGTCATCATACTGTCGCTCCCTGATACGATCAAATAAGGAAGACCAATAAACCATACAAGCTAGAACCCGATTGGGCTCCGAAAGATCCAATCTCTCAAACTGATTGGCTAAGGCCTGAACATCCATCGCCATAGGCCTCTCCGATGTTGGTAAATAAGACAAACTCCCCAAACTCTGTGCCCAGCGACTCAAAGCATCGGCCACCATATTGACCTTGCCTGAGTGATACAAAATAGTGATCTTATAGTCCTTCAGCAACTCTAACCACCTCCTTTTGCGCAAATTTAGATCATTTCGCTTGAACAAGTGTTGCAAGCTCCGATGGTCAGTATAAGTATCACAAGGCACACCGTATAAATAATGGTTCCAGATCTTCACGGCGTGAACAATGGCAGCTAATTCAAGGTCGTGAACCGGATAGTTCTTCTCATGTATCTTCAACTGTCGGGACGCGTAGGCAATTACCCTGCCGTCCTGCATCAACACCGCTCTGAGGCCAATCCTCGAGGCATCACAATAAATTGTATAAGACCCCGAACATGTGGGTAGTATCAAAATTGGGGTTGTAGTCAAAGTTGTCTTGAGCTTCTAAAAGCTTGCCTCACACTCCTCCGTCCACTGAAACGGAGCACCCTTTTGGGTCAACCTGGTCATAGAGGATGCAATCGATGGAAACCCCTCCACAAAACGACGGTAGTAACCTAATAGGCTAAGGAAATTGCGGATCTCGGTAGCTGAGGATGGTCTGGGTGTCACGACCCAAACCGATGGGCCGTGACGGGCATCCAGTGCCTTACCTAATCGAGTACCAACGTAACGTATCTATAATATCATAATATTAGGGGTAAATGTCTTAGAAAGGTCGTCATGAGATAACAAAAATGAAATATAAGGGAATAATAAATATTGGACGACCTGACATGACACGGAAACTTATACAAGTGGCATACGTGCCTATAAAACCAAAGTGATCACTCATACACTGAACATAGGCTGATAAGGCCATACAATTTTCATATACATGACATATATCTACAAGCCTCTAAGAGTACATAAAATCATAAAGGTTAGAATAGGGCCCCACCATACCAATCAATACATATCCAAAGCATACTGACCAAATAGGCAACTCCGGAGCAAGTGGAGTGCACCAACACCTTCCGTTGAGCTGATAGCCTACTAGGAGGATTGTCAACCTATCAATCGGGACCTACTGGCATGAAACACAGCGTCCCTAGGTAAAAGGGACGTCAGTACAAATAAAGTACCGAACATGTAAGGCAGAAAAGCATAAACAAGAATAGTAATGTAAAGAGAGATAGAGGAGATACAACCTGTAACATATGAGTGCCTTTGGGGGCTACTGACATGAAATGCATAATTCATAATACATATATATATATATACATAAACTTTTAAAAACATACGCCTCTGTGGGCATCATCATCATATCGTACCCCGCCTCAAAGAGGCTTCGGTAAAAACATACCCGACCATCATAAGGCTCGGTAGAATCATACCCGGCCACGTGGAGCCCGGTAAATCCAACAGATCAGTGGTTGCACAATAGGTGTCGCACCCAGCCGACTATAGCGTGGCTCGGTAGAGTAAAATAAACAATATATATAATGCATGCTCGACTCATGTAATCACGTTATAACCCTTTCGAAGTGATGTAAGGTCATTGCACCTTTGATTAACACTATGAACATCCCTACCATCAATATGAACCTTAGTAGGATTTAAGGATCATACACACTTGTTTAGAATAACTTTATAAGGAAATAACAACATGGACAACCTTAGTTTCTAGGAGTAGATCTGTTATGAATTAGCGTACCGTTTATGTTCATGTCACTTTAGATCATGCCAAAAGAAAGAAGTAGGTGCCTTAACATACCTATTCCCAAAATTATTCGAACCTTGAATTCCTTGAAAACCTGAACGTATTTGTTCTGCTTTGAACGTTTTGAACTGAAGAATGGACATAACGTTTCTTGGTAAGAAGAAAACGTTTCTGATTTCTTGAAGTAAAGAAAACATGTTGAATTTTTTGGTTCAAATGGTTTTAAATCCTAAGAGGAAAGTGTTTCTCATTCTTATTCAAAAGAAGATTTCATATTAAAGTGATAGTAACGTTTTTTTTTTGTTCCTCCTTTTCCAAGACTTGTTACAAGTCTTGCTTTATCAAATGCCCATTTATTCTTAGGTTGACAACTACTCACCATTTGTCATGAGTCATTTCTCTTAATAAGTGGTCTTGTGCCACGTGGAGAGTAGGGTGGAATTTTAATTAATTTATCCACTTATTGGTTAACTGGGTAATGTCCTGTTACCCGGTATTTAATCAATTACCCGTAAAATTAAGAATTATTCTCATTTACTTGAAATATTACTCAATTTTCACATACCTTATACGCCTTACTATTATGGCTATGTAGTACCTTGTATGGAACTAGTCCATAAATACTGGGTATTTTAGCTCGGGCCATATTTTATTCCAAAATGCCAAACTTTGACAAATGTTGTTTTCTTAGACTTGCTCCCCCTTTCACCTTCATGAATTTACTAATCACTTGTGAAATAGCATAATCCTTATAATCCCCTCATAATCTTTTCCTTGGACTGATGTCAATTACCTTGCGACAAATTTAACGTAAAATACTGCAGGGTGCAACATCGTCGTAACTTATTACTGTGAAGCGTAATATCACTGTAATGTAATACTGTCGGGTACAACACTGTTGTAACTTAATACTGCAGAACGTAACATCAATCATAATATATTATTGCAGAGGGTAACATTATCATAAAATATTACTGTAAAGCATAACATCGTCGTAATATAATACTACGGGACGTAATATTGCGGGGTGCGACATCATTCCCCCCTTTGGAACATTCGTCCTCGAATGTTGACTGATGCTCTTATGAATACATTAATACTCTTCTTGTCATTCAAGTAGTTGCTCTGTGAATAAATCCAAAATCTAGGGTATTCCCCCCTTTAGTTTTTTTGCTCATATCATGACCTGGGGTTAAAATCATCCTAATCTTGCAACTTCTGTTACCTCTTGTCATGCGGACTATATGACCCTGGCTTTGTAGGTGCACTTATGCGATTCATCTTTCGTCTTTTCCTTTTATCTTTTAGTCAATCTGTAGGCCTTACTTTGTATAAACAAGGCTTAATAGGATGCCTATGGGCCTCTATATGTATAATGAAGTCCTTTGCTTGATACTTTGTAGAACTTGCGAATATGGTCATATCTTATTTCATAGATCTGGTTACCCATTCACATGACTTTACTGCATTTACATGGGTTATACTATTTTTTGTTTCAATCTACCTTTACTGAGGTATGCTTACCAAGTCCCCAGTTACTTTTGTTGCTTACCCTTTAGGTATAAATCTCAGTCCTTTAATGCCCCTTCATTACCGTTCGTTTTAAGAATCATGGCCTAATCTCATGTCATACTTTGTAACTTATATCTGACCATTGTTGATTCGCCTCAATGTTGATCTATAATCATTTACTTGAAGACTTGAAACTTCCTACGTAATACATTACCGCTAGGGCTTACATTGTATTGAGGAATACTTGAAGTGAATTCCATAATCATATTTCATAGTGTCTCAATGTGATTCACCTTATCGGGGTCTCTTGATTTTGTGCCACCAGAGAAATTTTTTTCTCCTTCTCTTCTTCTATTTTCCTTTTTTTCAAATCATTATTCAAATGAAGGCCCAAACGTCATCCTTTATCTGTCACATTATCCCCTCATTTTATTACTAGGTCGGTATTTAATTCTTTCTAAATGCTATTAATCATAGATTCCTTTGAGTTCATTAAGGCTATGGTGAACTTTGTATAACATAGAGAATCCAATAGCTCCCTTGTTTTCATGGGCCTAATCTTGAGGACTAATCCATTCTCGTCACCTTCTCACTCGCCTTTTCTTGTTCTTACATCCAGTCATAAAATTTTGACGCTTTATTATGCTTTATCTTGCGACCTATACATATCTATTTATATTACTCGTAATCTTCCTTCAACTTGCTTGAATTTCCTTGTGTTATTTTAGAACATCAAGCGACACATCACATCGTCTCTAACTCTTCTTTACTTTCTTAACTAGACCTCTCGATACCCAGAAATCACTGACTAGAAGATATGTCATTGACGATGCCGCTATCATTCCTGGATATTGAACTCTCGTGCTTATAGCCTTCTATCCAAAATATGGACTTTTCACAACTTTCTGCATTTGAGTATCTCGTACGTTGTTCGCTTTTACCTTACTTACTTGAGATCTCGTACAATATCTTTTATCTCCTTCATAGCTTTCCCTCTACATAGGTATATTCATATCCATAACTTGAAGCTCTATTATAATTCTTACACCTCTAGTGCATACATAATCCGGTAGGAGATTCATACTGACTTCTTATGAGGCTGGTACTTCTTCTAACTAGCTTCCTTGCAGGGCCATTATAGATTATGGTTGTGGTGTTATTTCTCTTGAAGATCTGATATTAATAGTGATTCTATCATGTTCTCTAGCACAACTTCTATAATTTTTCTAGGTCCAATAATCAGACTCCTGATTTACTTCGGTGATGTAATTCTTTAGTTCCCTCTTCCTTCTAATCAGCCTTTACGTAGGCTTAAGCTATCTTCCGATCTGTGGCTCATGGTATTAGTTATTACCTTAACCTTTCATGGGCGTTATGGAATATCCATGATACAATCTTCTAACAATTCAATCCTTTGTCTATGCCCTGGGCTTAATTCTTTGTTTTAACTTATACCGGAGTCTTCTATGGCTGTATGATTGTCAACAAATATGCTGCCTGGATAATGCTCTAAAATCTTGAGTGTATCCATAATGTACTAACTCTAGATCATTGATCAAATAATTCTTTTGTTCCATCTTAGCTTTCTTTCACTGGTCTTTCTGCCCCCTCGTTGCGTCCATACTTAGCTTATCTTAGTGCCCACACTTGCCAGAGTTTTTATACAACTCATATGATCTCAAATATTACTTTTAACTCTTACTTCCCATTCATTAGCCACGGTAGGTGCCACTTCCCTTTGGAATACTTACAATGTTGTTGCGAGATTGTTGTTACACGACCATTTTCTCTTTAGGTCATTGTGCTTAGGTTGAAGCCTTCTTTCTTATTTCCTCAGGTAGTCTTTCATTGTAGTACTTAGGGAAGACTCTCTGACTCTTGTAAATATGCAAGCTTATTATACCGTATTCCCGATAGAATTTTTGATGTTCGTGCT
Organism: Nicotiana tabacum; assembly: GCF_000715075.1. Classification (NCBI taxonomy): domain Eukaryota; kingdom Viridiplantae; phylum Streptophyta; class Magnoliopsida; order Solanales; family Solanaceae; genus Nicotiana; species Nicotiana tabacum. Next base: position 36,354,612 of record NC_134082.1, read on the forward strand.
CACTTATAATTATCCTTAGTTACTTATCTCCATACTCATCTGCTCGTACGGCTGCTTCTGAACTAAACTTTTGACTGTCTTCCTAGTGGAACTATCTTTTATTTCCGTACACTCATACGGTACCTTTAACTAACCCAACTCCTATTTGAATATTTCTCAAGTATTACAATGTCATAATTGTGGGGCTAAACTTACTATATTGGGTTTTACTATCTTTATCTTGCACGACCTGCTATCTTGTTCTGTATCCTCTTGACTAGCCATAGCTAGGCTCTATCTGAATCAACTACTAACTACTCATTGGCCCATCCTCATGTCAATATTCCGTGAAATCTTTCTTGGGTTATTTCCTTGGTCTTAACTTACGTCTCGCGCTGGATCCTTAATTATCAATTACATTTTGGGCAGGAACCTTACTTCTTCTCCTTGACGTCGTGTTTGCATAATGTTCTGGAATCGTAGCATATCTGTAACATTTGGATAAGTGCAATTTTATCCCTTTCTCATTTTTATCGCATTCTTTTTTATCATTCCATATTCCCCCCTTTAGGGGAGTACTAAGAGTTGGAGCTACGACGACCTGCCTATAGATGTTTCACATTTTAATCTTTGGCATCCTTTCACATCATCAATGACTCTTACTCGCCTTGCCGTAATCCTTCTGTACCAAGGATAGCAAAATCCCTTACTCATGAGGGTGAAATTTAGTATAACTGGCACATACAGTACCTTAGGCTGAACTTTGCTCACATTGCTTGTTGTAGGGAAGCATCTTCCTAAATGATCATTCTCTAAATTTCTCATGAATCTTCTTTTGACGTCCATTCTATTATTAGCGGAACAAAATCTGAAGTTCTTATGATGGCGACTATCACTAGTCACTCAATCCCTAATTCATGTTTAGTTTATCTTGTTCACCAATCCATACTGGTTCTATTACTTTGGGGTCTAACTTTTCCTCTTGGTAATCACGCTAGAGTTGCGAATTTATTTCTTGAAATGAGGATATGATTGTATGACCTATACTCTTTTGTTGTCCTAAGGCCTGTCATTCTCGTTTCTTCCTTCACTTGACTATAGATTTTGTAATATTGTCATCTTTTGATATACCATTGCCATTCATGTATCACATCTTACTCATAATGCTTCCTTATCTCCCTGCTCATTACTCTGCTAATATTTCTGCATATCCCTTTTCTTGTGAAAACTTCAATACGATATTCTTTCGCTTTTAGCTTCTTTTTGCTCCATCCAATGGCTCTTTGGGTTGCTCAACATCCTCGCTCTACTAGGGATGAGAGCCATACTTAAAGTAATATTTATCTCATCCAGGCTTTCACTGCCTATCCTCTGAATGCTAGTATTCACATCTAATCGTAATATTCTAGGGTGCACCATCTGGGTGTCTCACAAGAAGATCTATTGGTAGATTTGTAATACCCTTCAAAAATGCCAACAAATTAAAGTAATCCATTTACCAATTTGGGTTACTCTAACCCCAGTCGGATCTTAATATCCCATCCTTCTCTTAACTATACCTGTTAGTCCCCACATGGCATAACTGAAATGGGTGTGACCAACTGTACATACCTCTGTTATTATTGAATATAACTCAAAAAGCTTATGTTCCTCTGCCTCAATTATAAACGTTGTTAACCTTCATTAACTGGGCGCCTCGTACCCTTCTTCTTCTTGCTTCTTTTGCTTGTTGAAACTTGTATTTATCTTTTTAATCTCTCATTGTCTTTCACCATAAAGGTGGATAGGTATTCTTTCCTTAAGGCTCCTTATCAAGTGGCTTACACCTTTCAATACGCACATGATCTGCTGTAGATCTCATATTTTACTTATCATAAGCATGATACAAACTCGAGTTCCTCTAATTCAACACTTCCACAGCTATATCTCTTATTGATCATCTTTCTGAACGTAGGCATCGTCTTATTATGAATAAAAATAGAAGCTCGAGTACTTGAATTCTTATAAGTGGACTCTACCACACGATCTAGAGTAAGAAGAAAGACTGACAATCCTAAATGCCCTGTAGCCTCCTGCTTGTAAGTGTGGTGCACGACACACCCATAAACAAGACTCTACTAGACATGGCTTATAGACTTCCTAGTACAGAACTGCTCTGATACCACTTCTGTCACGACTCAAACCGATGGGCCGCGACGGGTACCCGGTACCTTACTCAACCGAGTAACAACGTAACGTATCTGTCGTATCATAATATCATGGGTAAATGTCCTAGAAAGGTCGTCATGAGATAACAAAAATAAAATATAAGGGAATAATAAATATTGGACGACCTGACATGACATGGAAACTTATACAAGTGACATAAGTGCCGATAAAACCAAAGTGATCACTCATACACTGAACATAGGCTGATAAGGCAATACAATTTTCATCTACATGACATCTGTCTACAAGCCTCTAAGAGTACATAAAATCATAAAGGTCGGGACAGGGCCCCGCCATACCAATCAATACATATCCAAAGTATACTAACCAAATAGGCAACTCCGGAGCAAGTGGAGTACACCAATACCTTCCGTTGAGCTGATAGATTACTAGGAGGACTGTCAACCTATCAATCGGGAATTCCATTCTATCCCCAAGCAAAACGGACGCCAGTACGAATAAAGTACCAAGTATGTAAGGCAGGAAAGCATAAACAAGAATAGTAATGTAAAGAGAGATAGAGGAGATACAACCTGTAACATCTGAGTGCCTCTGGGGGCTACTGACATGAAATGCATAATATATATATATACATGAACTTTTTAAAACAATCGCCTCTATGGGTATCATCATCATCATCATCATCATTATATCCTACCCGGCCTCAAAGAGGACTCGGTAAAAACATACCCGGCCATCATAAGGCTCGGTAGAATCATACCCGGCCACATGGAGCTCGGTAAACCCAACTGATCAGTGGTTGCACAATAGGTGTCGTACCCGGCCGACTATAGCGCGGCTCGGTAGAGTAAAATAGATACATATATATAATGCATGCTCGACTCATGGAATCACGTTCAAACCCTTTCGGACTGATGTAAGGTCATTGCACCTTCGATTAACATTATGAACATCCCTATCATCAATATGAACCTTAGTAGGATTTAAGGATCATACACACTTGTTTAGAATAACTTTATATGGAAAGAACAACATGGACAACCTTAGTTTCTAAGAGTAGATCCATTATGAATTAGCGTACCGTTTATGTTCATGTCACTTTAGATCATGCCAAAAGAAAGAAGTAGGTGCCTTAACATACATGTTCCCAGAATTATTCGAATGAATCTACTTCTACAAAATATGAACGAAATTACACTTGAATTCCTTGAAAACCTGAACGTATTTGTTCTGCTTTGAACGTTTTGAACTGAAGAATGGACATAACGTTTCTTGGTAAGAAGAAAATGTTTCTGATTTCTTGAAGTAAAGAAACCTTTTTGAATTTTTTGGTTCAAATGGTTTTAAATCCTAAGAGGAAAGTGTTTCTCATTCTTATTCAAAAAAAGATTTCATATTAAAGTGATGTAACATTTTTTTTTTGGTTCCTCCTTTTCCAAAACTTGTTATAAGTCTTTCATTATCAAATGCTCATTTATTATTAGGCTGACAACTACTCACCATTTGTCATGAGTCATTTCTCTTAATAAGTGGCATTGTGCCACGTGGAGAGTGTTGGTGGAATTTTAATTAATTTATCCATTTATTAGTTAACTGGGTAATGTCCTATTACCCGCTATTTAATCAATTACCCGCAAAATTAAGAATTATTCCCACTTACTTGAAATATTACTCACTTTTCACATATCTTATACGCCTTACTATCATGGTCATGTAGTACATTGTATGGCACTAGTCCATTAATACTGGGTATTTTAGCTCGGGTCGTATTTTATCCCAAAATGCCAAACTTTGACAAAATTCGTTTTCTTAGACTTGCTCCCCCTTTCACCTTCATGAATTTACTAATCACTTATGAAATAGCATAATCCTTATAATCCCCTAGTAATCTTTTCCTTGGACTGATGTCAATTACATTGCGACAAATTTAACGTAAAATACTGCAGGGTGCAACATTGTCGTAACTTATTACTGCGAAGCATAATATCACTGTAATGTAATATTGTCAGGTACACCACTGTTGTAACTTAATATTGCAGGATGTAACATTAATCGTAATATATTACTGCAGAGGGTAACACCATCATAACATATTACTGCAGAGCGTAACATCGTCGTAATATAATACTACGGGACGTAATATTGATGTAATATTGCAGGGCGTAACACTGGGCCAACCCTACACGGTCTTTATCCTCTTTGGATCCACTTGAATACCTTTACTCGATACCACGTGGCCTAAGAATGCCACTGAATCCAACCAAAACTCACATTTCGAGAACTTAGCATATAACTTCTTCTCTCTTAGAGTCTGAAGCACAGTCCTCGGGTACTGCTCGTGATCTTCCCAACTCCGGGAATACACCAGAATATCATCAATAGAGACAATGACGAATGAGTCAGGATCCGGCCGGAACACACTGTGCATAAAATGCATAAAGGCTGACGGGCCATTGGTCTGCCCAAATAACATAACAAGGAACTTGTAATGATCATACCGAGTCCTGAAAGCAGTCTTCGGGATATCTAGCTCCCGAATCTTCAACTGATGGTAACCTGAGCACAAATCAATCTTAGAAAACACATGTGCGCCCTAAAGCTGGTCAAACAGATCATCAATACTAGGCAAAGGATAACGGATCTTCACTGTAACCTTGTTTAACTGGCGATAATCAATACACATACTCATAAAACCATCATTTTTCTTTACAAACAAGACAAGAGCACCCCAAGGTGATACGCTGGGACGAATAAAATCCTTGTCAAACAATTCATGTAACTGATCCTTCAACTCAGGAGGAGTCATACGATACGGAGGAATAGAAATGGGCTGAGTGCCCGGCAATAGATCAATGCCAAAATCAATATCTCTCTCAGGCGGCATGCCTAGAAGATCAGTTGGAAACACATCAGAAAAATCTTGTACTATTGGGACTGAATCAACTGAAGGAGTATCAATACTGACATCTCTCACATAAGCTAAATACACGTCATACCCTTTCTCAACCATACACTGAGCTTTAAGAAAAGAAATAACTCTACTGGGAGTGTGATCTAAAGTACCCCTCCAACACGCGGTACACCTGGCATAGCCAGCGTCACGATTTTGGCGCGACAATCAAGAATAGCATAATGGGGCGACAACCAGTCCATGCCCAAGATAACGTCAAAATGTACCATGCTGAGCAACAATAGATCGGCTCTGGTCTCAAAACCACTAAAAGCAACCAAACACGACCGATAAATGCAGTCCACAATAAGAGAATCTCCTACATGAGTAGAAACATAAACAAGGGAACTCAAAGAATCCTGAGATACACCCAAATACGGGGCAAAATAAGAAGACACATAAGAACAAGTGGAGCTTAAATCGAATAGAACTGATGCATCTCTGTAACAAACCAGTATAATACCTGTGATGACAGAATCGGAGGCAACAACCTCGGTATGGGCAGGAAGGGCATAGTATTTGTCCTGGCCTCCCCCTCTAGGGCGACCTCTGCCTCCCCGACCCCCACTTCTGGCTGGCTGAGCAGGTGGGGTAGCAACTGGAGCTGTAACCATAGCCTGAGAACTCTGCGGGGCATGCTATGGCTGAGAAGTCTGTGGAGGTGTACTCCTCCCAAGTCTAGGGCAATCCTTCACCACATGGCGTGTGTCACCACACTCAAAACAAGCTCTGGGAGGACGTGGTGGCTATGACTGGCTCGGGCCAGGTCTCCTGGACTGACCTCTGAAAGACCCTTGGGAAGAAGGCGCTCTAGATACTGGTGGTGCATAATAAGGCTCTTGAGGTCTAGGAGGAGCTGGAATACCACTGGTTGCTGGAAGAGCTGAATGAACAGGACGACTAATATAACCCCTACCGTGACCTGCAGCTGGGGCACGGGCACCAGAGAAATGGCCCGACTCTCGAGACCTCTTGGCCTCCCTCTCCTCTCTCTCCCTATCATGTATACCCTCAATCCTCCTAGAAATGCTCACCACCTCTTGATAAGAAATATCCATCTCCAACTCACGATCCATGCTAGACTTGATGTTGGGAATAAGGCCCTTAATAAACCGGTGAACCCTCTCGCGAACAGTAGAAACTAAAGCTGGTGCATGCCTAGCCAAACTAGTGTAACGGACAGCATACTCTGAGACAGTCATAGCACCCTGGAGCAAATGCTCAAACTCTGTGCTCCATGCGTCCCTAAGGCTCTGAGGAACATACTCTCTCAGGAACAAATCTAAAAACTGAGTCCATGTCAGTGAAGCAGCCTCATCCGGACTGTCTAACTCATAGGTGTGCCACCACTCTTAGGCGGCTCCTCGAAGCTGGAAGCTAGTGAAGGAAACCCCACTCGATCCTGATATACCCATGGTGCGGAGAATACGGTAACTCTCATCTAGAAATCCTAGAGCATCCTCTGATGCTAGTCCGCTGAATACAAGAGGCTTGTACCTCTTGAACCTCTCAAGCCTCAGCTGCTCCTCCTCGGAAGCCGCTGCCCTGCCCTCGGGCTTAACTGGCACTGCAGGCAGTACATAAATAATCTCAGGGACCTGCTCAACATGCACTCACTGCCCAGGAGTGCGAGCGGTGAGAGTCTGTGCTCTTCCCCCGGCCTGAGATGTAGCTGAAGCAAGGGGAAGCAACCATGCCTGAGCCAGAATGGTGTACATGCTCATGAACTGTGCCAGAGTCTCCTGAAGAGCTGGAGTAGTAGTAGCAGTAGGCGTGTCAGGTGCCTGGACTCCGGCTGGAACTGCTGGTGGTACCTCGGCGGTAGCTCGCGCAGGTGCTCTGGCTGCACCACGTACGCGTCCTCGGCTCTACCCTGGCCCGACCTCTGACGGCTACAGTAGGGGGCGCGCGTGCCTGATCATCTCGTGTAGCATGTGTCCTCACCATCAGTGAGAGAATAGAAGACAGAAATTTAGAATTGTGATGTCAAAATATCGCACGACAAGGAAATCAAATAAAGTGAAATTTTTCCTAACAGTTACATAGCCTCTCGTAGATAAGTACAGACGTCTCCGTACCAATCAGCGAGACTCTAATAAATCGACTTGTTTTCCATGACTCCTATGAACCTAGGGCTCTGATACCAACTTGTCACGACCCTGGTTCCCCCTCCGTAAACCATCGTGATGACACCTAGTCCTCTACGACTAGGTAAGCCTAAATTGCGGAAGATAACGAAAGTGCGAAATAAAAACAAATTAAAACAGAATGAAGAGTGATAAAACAGTGTTTAAAAGTGCCGTTCGACATACACAATATTTAACTCTCAGAAACCAATACATATCTCCAAGGCCCAGAAACCCATGAATTACAAGTTAATGATCACTACACAGTACTCTAACTCTAGAATATCTAATAGAGAAAAGAAATACAAAAGGGCAAATGTTTAAAAGCTAGAATAGAAAGGGACTCCTCGGTCTGCGGACGCGGCATATATACCTCGATGTTGCTGGAGCAGTCGCCTCGCCTCAAGGGTGATAGGACTGAGTCACAGTACCTAGATCTGCACATGAAAAACATGCGTAGAAGGGGGCATGAGTACACCACAGTGGTACTTAGTAAGTGTCAAGCCTAACCTCGGTCGGGTAGTGACAAGGAAGGTTAGGGCCCTACTGAGATAAAATAAAGAATATAAGACATGACAGTATAAAATAAGCAGTACAGTTGAAAACTAACGATAAGAATCTAATACAGGAAAACAAGGAATTCAATAATTGAAACAGAGGCAAAAACAATCACAAGGAAATAACTGGGGGATCTCTCAGTATCCCGAGGATCTCTTAGTACCCTCAATATATGCCAAGGATCTCTTAGTATCCCTAGGATTTCTCGGTATCCTCAATAAATGCTATGGATCTCTTGGTATCCCGAGGATCTCTCGGTATCCTCAATATGTGCTAGGGATCTCTTGGTATCCCGAGAATCTCTCGGTATCCCGCACCTTAGTTCAAATCATAAATACATACAGGGGATCTCCCCGGATGCCGTTCCGTAGTCCCAAAGTAAAACACACAGCAGCAACACAAGAATACTTAATTAAGTTCAATTTCGTATCAAGTAAACATGTAATTCTAATCTAGCATGCTTCACATAATTCAATTAAGGTAGTTTCAGCAAATAAACAATTAAGTCAATTAGACATGCATTTTCTAAGCTAACAGCAGGCTTAAATCACAAGTAAAATGAAAACAGGAAGAGGGACAACTGAAACTTCTTAAAGAAAACCGGATTTTCAACAATTAGCTCAAGTACGCACTCGTCACCTCACGTACAAGGCATTTCATATATAAAATATACCGAATCCTAAGGGGAAGGTCCCCCACACAAGGTTAGACAAGCCACTTACCTCGAACCGGCTCAAAATCAACCCGAAACCACGCTCTTGCCACGAGTACTCGACTCCAAATGGCCCAATCTATTCAATTCAATTGCATAATGTAAACAACACTTCAAGTAACTGATTTTACAAAGAAATTCTAAGCTAATACGCAAAATTAGGTAAAATGACCAAAATGCCTCTCGGGCCCACGTCTCAGAATCGGGTAAAATTTAAATTTTCAGAATCCTCACACTCTCCCGAGTTCATGCATACCAAAATTATCCAAATCTAAGGTCAAATTCCCAATCAAAAGTCGAATTCTAGGTCTAAGAACTTTCTTCCAACTTTTCCCTTATTTTCATCTCCAATCCGAAATTAAATGATGAATTTGTATTTGTATTAATGGGCTACAAGCAAAAAGGAGTTAAGAATCGTTACCCAATCGATATCTCTGAAAATCCCTCAAAACCTCGCTCAAGTCGGAGCTCCCAAGCTTTAGATTTCTGATTTCACAGAAATGGCTAACCCTCGACTTTGAAATTTTATATTCTGCCCAGACATGTTCTTCTTCGGGAATGCGAGATTACTATCGTGAACGCGATGCACAAAGAAATCTACTGGCCAACTTCCTCTTTCGCGAACGCGAGGTCCACTCGCGAACGCGTAGTTCACACTGGTAGACCCTACACGAACGCAAGGACCATGTCGCGAACGCGAAGACCAACGGGTCCATACCTTCGCGAACACGGGACCTCATCGCGAAAGCGAAGCATGATTCAGCTGCTTCACCCAGATGCTCTACGCGAACGCGAGATCTTCTCTCAAACGTGATGAATGTTTCCTCTGCAACACAACAGCAGAAAATCTGCAATCTTTCCAAGTCCAAAAATGGTCCGTTGAGCATCCGAAACAGACCCAAGGCCCCCGTGACCTCAACCAACCCTGCCAACCAATCCTAAAACATCATTCAAACTTGTTCCAATCTTCGGAATGCTCAAAACAACATCAAAACACCTATTTTTCATCGGATTCAAGCCTAAGAATTCCAAAAACTCTAAAAATATGCTTTCAATCAAAACGTCTATCAAACCTTGTCCGAATGATCTGAAATTTTGCACACACGTCACATTAAACACTACGGAGCTACTCCAACTTCCGGAATTTCATTCCGACCCTCGGATCAAAATTTCACTATCGAACCGAAAACTTCAAAAATTCAACTTTAGGCATTTCAAGCCTAAATTAGCTACGGACCTCCAAAACACAATCCGAACACGACCCTAAGCCCGAAATCATCCAACGGAGCTAACGGAACCAACGGATTTTCATTCTAAGGTCGTCTCACTGTTCTGACTACGATTAACTTTCCAACACTTAAGCTCTCATTTAGGGATTAAGTGTCCCAAAACTTTCCGAAACTCGAATCCGAACATCCCGACAAATCAAAATAGCAGAAATAAACTTGGGGAAAGCAGTTAATAGGGAATCGGGGCGTAAATTCTTAAAACGACCGGACGGGTCGTCACAGCCTCTGAGGACATCCCATCATATCATCTCGGCCACTCTAGGGAAAATCATCAACGTATACCAACTGATCAGGTGGTGATGCGTATATAACGTCGTAACCTTTTCCCATATCCCATATATATATATATACACGCGTATATAACGTCGTCTGAGTCATATTTCAGCCACTGTGGGCAACATCATCATCGTATACCAGCCGATCAGGTGGTGGTGCGTATATAACGCTGTAACATTTTTCCATATCCCATATACATATATATACGTGTATATCACGCCGTCTGAGTCATGGGTAAATGTCACACCTCCTCTTTGCGCGCCCCGCCCCGAGGGGTAAGATGCGCGGGTGGAGTTTTTCCAATTTAAGTGACAATATTCGAAATGGGATTATTTATTTAATTCAGAGTCGCCACTTGGGAAAGGTTTGGCTTTTGGTTTCCCAAGTCACCGGTTTATCTTGAATCCCAAATCGAGGAAATTTTCGACTTTTCCGAATGAAGTCTGCGAACCAAAAATTCTAAGTAAGGAATTCTGTTGACCCGAGGGAAGGTGTTAGGCACCCTCGAATCCCGTGGTTCTAGCACGGTCGCTTAAATTGTTATAATGGCTAAATATCTGATTTAAATACATGTTATGACTTACGTGCCTTTATTAAGTTTAAACCGCTTTATTATTATTACTTATTTTTTATAGAATTGCAACGTTGTGAAAATGCATCTCGAACCACGTCACAATCAATGCACCCGTGATCGTCGACACATTTGGACTTCGTTGAGATTCAGATTTGGGTCACATCAATGTGCACCCGAATTTAAGAATGTGATTTAATTAAGCCGCGCCAACAGAGTCTAACGCGTTATTATCTTTGTAGAAGGCCATGAAATTTATTAAATGGCCTATCTTGAATTCTAAATAATTATCATGGTTATTTATTGAGGGCCCCGCAATTTTTGCATCTTTATTTGGCGAGGCTCATCTCTATTTTAGAAAAGGATATCCTAAAATGGCTACATTTCTAATGCATTTGTCTTTAAAACTAGAAAAAAAGGTACATGCTAATTCAATTATAGGCTTTTGCCTAATCCGGATTTTTGTCAGTTTCTGATTAACTACTTATAAAGTAAAAAACGCCATGCCTTGCGAGGACGTTTCAGTCGAACAAAAGACTACATATGAGATTGATGAAATGCAATACCTAATCCGAACATTTCTTGAGTTGAACTAAACTGAACTTATTTGGACTAGATTAAAGGATAACTGGCAAAGTAAAATACTTTAGTTTGGCAAGGAATCATGTACGAGCTAAACGAAATACAACACTTAATCTGAACACTTCTCAAGTTGAACTTAACTAAACTTATGTGGACTAGTCTTAACTAAACAAAAAAAAACTAAATGAAACAAGAACAGTATTGTATAAAGTCGAAATATACATGCCCCTACTGACAAACAACTACAGAGTTAAAATACAACAGGGTAAACTCAGTCAAATATCAATACATACTTTCGAACTGTTGAATCATAAACTAAATCAACTTTCACAGGCCTGCTAATGTATTATGAATACTACAACAAATACTTGAACTTCTTCAACCTTTTTTCATTTCATGCTTTCCAACTGTTTTAATTACATCAATACGGGACTTGAAATGTGTACCTGGAAATGCTGAAAATGCAAAGGAGAAGAAGAAGAAGATGTGGAAATCAGCAGCAGAAAGAAGCAGGACTAGTAGTAGCAGCAGGACAGGGCAGCAACAACAGTGAGCAGAATAGCAACAACAATCAGAACAGCACAAAAGAAAAGGATTCTGATGCGAGGTGGAACTAGAGTTGAAGGAAAATAACAGCCAAACGAAATAGCACACAGTGTGATGGCAACAATGCTCCAGACAATCCAATTCCGGAATATACCAAATGCCACAAAACACTAACAATAATCTCGATTGATTTTTAGAAGAAGCAACACTGCCTAATGTATTGACAATAGATGAAGTTCAGACAAACGAGACCAAATTTCTGATTTCCTAATCTGTTTTCTCTCTTTCTTGCTCTCTTTCTATTCCTGTCAACTCTCTCTTTTCCTTCTATCTTCACAGTGTGTGTGTGTTTCTTTTCTAATCCCTCTGCCTCTAATTCTGTCTATCTCCTCAGTCAGATGTCTGCCCCTTTTATATGCCTTCCTTAAACCTTTAACAGCCTATTTTTTTTAGAGTATCCCAGTACCCTCCCATGTGCCTTTAACCTTTTTTCAGTTCCACTTTAGTTAATTAAGTATTAAAACCCATTCACATTCCCTGGCAGATTCAACTTTTTCATTTTATTATCTAAAAGCAAGTATGGGCAGTAGAATATATCTGACAGCATATGCTGTCAACCCATTTTGAAATTGAAAACCCTTTTATGCAGGAAAACAGGCTGTGCACAATGCACATGCTGTGCACAAGTGCACATGCCACCAACTCAGATTTCGGTTACAGACCAAACCTTAGGTTTCTGAAACCATATTCACGACTATAAGTAACAGGGCTTGGTTCTTAATTGATTCAGGTAAATGTTCAACAGAGGCAAGTTGATTTGTTATTGTTCGAACAGTTGAAACTAATTGACGACACATGTCGACTCGACTATATTAGCATTATCATACACATTCGTAGCCAAAAATCAAACATTTAAACAGTATCTATACATGGTTTGAATTATACTGACTAAACAGAAATGCACTCGAGGAGTTAACTAGTCAGTCCAAACTCGAAACACAACCAATACACATGCCTTATCAGAATAGGAGGGGGGGGGTTTAGACAAACACAGAGGTTTAAGTAAAGTGGACAAACAAAAGTTGATAAAATCAAAACAAATATGAACAGACTTTTTTAAACAATCACACGGACTAAAACAATAAAGGAAAGAAAGCAGACTTACCTTAAAACTTGAAAAGTTTAACAGTTTGAACTCGGATTTGGACAAACTTTTCTTAAGGCTGAATGGACTTTAATCGAAGTGTTTCTCAGATGAGAAACACTTTGATTGAAGTCCATTAGACCTTAATCTCTTCGGTTGAACCGGTATGAACCAGTGACGAAGGGCACAAAACTTTCAAACTTAGATCTGGGATTCAGGCTTCCCTGATCAGATTCGGACCAAACCAAGTATGGTTTGGTCACGAGGGGGGTCTGGGGAGTGTCTGGTATGAATTTGGAGCAGATCGGTGTAGATTAGGTTCCGACTCGAATCTTCAAATGAAGATTCGAGAAGGTGGGATAAGATTCGAAGCATGGGGTTGGTAGATTTGGGTTCAGGATGGCATGGGGGTTCTATGGTGTTCAGAGGAAGGTCACCGGCGTTCATGCCGCCGGTTTTCATGGTGGGGGATACAAGGGCGGCTCTAGGGTTTGAAGGGGATGAGGTTGAAGACGAAGGCTGGGGTTCGGATAGGGGGGCAGGGTAGGATTATGGCCTTATATAGTTAATGGGTGGATTGATCTCGCCGTTAGATCAATCTAGATCTACGGTCTGGATCTGATAGCTTAAGTGGAACGATGTCGTTTCAAGGGTAAAAGGTTGGGGTCGGTCCGGGTAAGATGGGTCGGGTTTATTGATGGGTTATGGGAAATTGATCTTGGCCGTTGATCACTCTGAGATCAACGGCCCAGATCACACTGGACCAAAACGTCGTCGTTTGGACGTCCTGGGCATCAGGTGGCCTGGACCGGGCAGGCCTGGGTCTTGGGCTGTTTGTTTGGGCCAATTTTGTTAAAATTGGCCCAAATCCGGAAGAATAAAGGGACCCTTTCTTTTTTCTTCTTTTTTTTATTATTTTATTTATTTCCATTTTCTTATTTATTTTAAAAACAAAACTAAGCCAAAAATCAAATTAAAATTAAATACACACTCAATACAATTTTTTTGCACACACACTAAAATATTTCAAAACAGGTACAGTCAAACCAAATAAAATCACGGACGAAAATGCCTATTCATGATTTTCTATTTAACGACCGGATTACGGTTTGAATTATGCAGGACACATATATTTTTTTGAATTTTATTTTAATAAAGTAAATAAATAAAAATGGGCTGAAGTCACAAATAAATCAACAAGGTGCCGCACAGAAATCCAAAATTGTACAGCAGGGCCAATTATTATTTTTTATTTCTTTTTGGAGCGATTGCCGTGCGAAACAAAAATCACGTGCTCACAGTAAATGTGCATGTTTAAATGCATGAAATGCATATGAAATACGTTAATAAAATTTCTCAGTACGTCATAAGACCATTATGCCTTTGGCTAATATCATGAAATAATATGACACATATGAATTTTGACAAAATTTACGCACACAACTGTTGAATATAAAAGAAAAAGAGAAAAAGACTATCCAATATAAAATGTCAATTAAATGTTATCTCACATTGTACCCAAATATAGATAGATAGGAGAAAAGAGGTGAGCAAAAAAAATAAGTCACTAGGGCAGAGCAGACACAAAAACTTCATTGTTAGCGTTTGGAGGACAGAAGAAATTCGTAGTTATCCTCAACCATCATATCATTTTCAGCCAAAAACAGAACGCTGGAGTTTAAAGTCAAGCTCTAATGTGGTTCACTTTGCTTGACAAAGTAGAATACTGTGTAGTGCTTGCACAGAAATTTGCCAGTTCATTTGCCAGCAGCCAGTGCAGGAAGAATATTATGTGATTGTTAGAAAATCTGCAGTCACTAACTACAAGTGTAAAAAGGATTTAGTATGGTGATTCCACTAACAAAAGAGCAGAACAAAACAAAAAGATAGTGATACTGAATGAAGATGCTTCTGAAATAATATTTTCTCATTTCTAACTTTTGTGATCTTAAGATAATATCAATCATAGTGGAAACACTTGATAAATCTTCAAGACTACCAGTTACAACATGCGCATAACAGACCAGAAAGAGTACCAACAAGAACTAGTGGAAACCAGTGAAGTCTACACTCTAGAGAAGGAATGAATTAGTTTCACAATGTAACGACAGACATTTTGTATAACCTAGTATCTGTATAGAAAGAAATCATCTTCCTGCAGATGGCTACCTACAATTTATAGATTTTGTAATTTAATTCTTAGCATTTCATACTTGAAAAATCACACCAAATAACCCAATATCTTAAAAAAAATAAAGGGAGAAATCAAGTATGCCTTAATGACAAGTATTTCGGTGCTAATCTGTTAATAATGGAAGTTGTGCATTTGCTCGTTTCGTTCGTGTCATATAGATTATGCCAAAAGGAAAGAAGGGATAGCCTTAATATACTTGAACCGATTCTCTTGACAATCCCTCTAACACACGTTCATTGCGACATATATGCAACTAAAACATTACCATATCTCAATTATTGTATTAGTAATATAGATGTAAGATGAGAAATAGAACTACTACTTTGCTAGGCTTAGAGGGAAGGGAACAACACAATTCCATGATGTGAAGGCTGTTAAATTCCATAATTAGGAGTAGATACAGAAAACTGACATATCAAAATGATGTAAGAATAACTACAACTATATAGAAAAAGACATGTACAGAGTGTTCATTCCTTTTTGTACAACATTTTTGTTGTGAGATAAAATTGTCACTGTTTTTACTATGGAAGCATAAGCGGTTGTACAATTTACTTAAGATTGTTTGGCGTTAAACAAAATATGAGGATGACTAATTATTTCGCTTATGGTAAAAGGATGAATTGCTTCCCTAATTTATTTTTGGAACGGAATGGATAACCTGATTTGGAGGCGTTCAGAATGCTATGGGGAGCAAAATTAAAAAAAGATGGAAGCAAAATAGGAAAACCTTTAGTAACGATATAGTTAAAAAGAATATCTCGGTTGAAAGCAAAAACCTTCTGTAGCGCTCATCTAAGGTTCCATGCAGATTCATCTTCATAGACAAATTAAAACAAGCTTTGGACAACAGTTGACACTCTTGTGGCATTCTCCGATGCTGAAAATAACACCTGTTTACTAGCTTTCTTGACAAACTTCTCCAAATTTGCCACCTTGTATGCGACTCTAAGAGTCATCACACCCTAATGCAAGGCTGCCACGTTGATTGTTATCCATTTGTAATAATTAACCACATAATTAAGAATTATCTCAACTTACTTAAAATACTATTTACTTTTAACATACTTTATATAGCTTACTATCATGGTTATGCGGTACCATATAAAATGAATACATACACTATTATTTCATTAAAATATCCATGTAAAATATATATATATATTCAACTTCAAATTTTTATAATCTCATTTAAAGAGTACAAATTTTCGTACAGTTAATTCTTAAAATGGTAAAAAAAAATGATAACCTTCTTTTCTTGTGAAACATAATAATTCATCTTTACAATAAAGAAAATCTGATAAAATTTTCTCATGTTATTTGTGTAATTTAAAACATATTCGAAAGTAGTAATGTTAATAACTATATAAAATTGTATTATTATTTTTACAGGCCATTTTTTTCTTTAGAAAAATGTTCCACTCAAAATACCATATATCTACAAGATTATGCATATACAGCTACGAAATACATCGTAGCTAAATATGAAACAAAAAAAAAATCGTAGCATTCGTAGCAAAATGTAGCGTAGCTAAAAGTTAACTTCGGACTTTATATGATCCGTGGCTAAGGACTAATACTTATTGCTATAATATTTTTGATGTTGTAGCTATAATGATAAAAGTCTTTTGCCACGAAAAAATATACTCATAGCAAAAGATATAACTTCTTTGCCACGCAAATTCAGATTTTGTGGCTACTTGTATGGTTTAATTTCGTGGCAATAGTGGGTTTGTTTAGCTACAAATTCAAAAGTCTGTAAATATGAGCTGAAGTTTTTGCCACAAACATTTTTTGGTAGCTAAGATTTAACGTTTTTTTCCATGAGATATATAGAATTGTAGCAAAAGATTTTCTTTATTTTTTATAAAAAGTGAAAATGTATAACCATATTCTTTTTGGTGGCAACGTTATATATGTTTAGTTACAAATTTAAAAATTTCATAGCTACAAATTAAAGAATTTGCCACAAACATTGATAGCCACACAAATTTATATATTGTAGCTAAGAATCAATGCTTTTTATATGTAGAGAACTACAGCAAAATATCTTCAATTGTTTTAATAAATGCAATATAAAATATGTAGAGAATTTTAGTTTATTTTAAGAAATGCAATACATTAGCAAGAAAACATAACTAAAGGTTCAACAATATCATTCAAAATAAATTAAAATATTAAAAGGTTGCTCTAGTCAAACATATCAATATACTTTTACAAGAGAAAAAAATAGTCACTCATGTCCCAATCGATCTGGATGCTTTCTGTGCTCCTCCATAAGCTGCAATAGCAATTATAAAAAAAAAGTTAAGAAAATGGTCGAATTATGTCCACATGAAACAGCTAAAGTTTACTTGTCATATGAAATTTTCTTAAAGAAATCACATATTTTCTAGAATTGATTTTATACAACAACAACAACAACAATAACAAAAACCCAGTGTAATCCCACAAGTGGAGTCTGGGAAGATAGTGTGTATGTATACCTTACTCCTACGCTAGGGGTAGAAAGTTAGTTAGAGTTGGATGAACAGCAGATATCCTTCTAAATTTATTCTCATCATATATCCAACTTTGCTAGCTTACAATCCATTTCTTTCTTGATTCTTCAACTTAAGAACCTAAAAAACTATATGAAAAGTCAACATAATCATCTGATAATTTGAATGTACTATATATTAAAAATTATACTGTCAGCATGAATTTTGGGACAACACTGAAACTTTAGAACTTGTAGACATCCCTCACACATAACTTTACATTTACACTTCTTATTGTAAATCTTTCAGCTATTTGTCAATGCAAGATATGATTCATTTAGCATTTCTAAGGACTTAATGAACCAGGAGAGTGGATCGTACAGTATAGTTGATATCTGCTTTAAAGTGTGACAATAAGAGCCAAGACTTTGAACCAAACCAAATTTTTCAAAAACACACTGCTTAGGGCTCTTGTGTGTCTAAATATCAGAAGATCCTTGATTGATCCGACGCTTCCTAAAGTAGGACCAAAGATTACTTCTTATTCGTTTGTAGCAAGGGACAAGAATACTTTGTTTTCTCCTGATATTTAGGGTGAGACTGTAATCAATTTAAAGAATAATATAGCAATCAGTAAGCTAATTAGCCTTCAAGAGAGGATGCTCTATTGGTCGTAGCTCTGGATAATAGGTACTTGCTCTTCTTACTAGCTAGTTCCTGCAACTTTGATTTAAACAACGGAAATAGCAACATTATTAACTAACATTGGCATATACCACTTAGTGATAAAGTTTAACAATACTTACTCGATATCGTACGTAGCAGCAAGACCTTTGTATTTGTCATCATAATTTGGCAATAATAATGAGCCACTTCAATTCAGCACGGATAGAAGTAACTTTGTCCAACTGTAAAGAACTTAATTTTGTTAGATAGATTCTAGAGGTTAAAATTCAGAAGTGAAACGATACAGCACATTAAATCTAGACCTAATTGTGTTTCCAGATTAGTGTACAGTTTAAGTCAACCCAGCTATCCTGAACAATACTATTCACAAGAAGAAAATATGAATACACTTAATTGAAAAAAGAAGAGAATGAGAATAGTAAATGCAACAGGGACAACAATCTTATAAGATGGAGCGACAATAATCTTAGAGGACAAAGAGCAACTGATAAGAATGGTATTAAAGAAAAGCATATCTTTGTGTATTTGTAAACTACTACCAAAAAATTTATGAAAGTCCAAGTTAACTTCTTACTTTTAAATTCTTATTAGAGGCTGATTTAATCTTTTCTTAAGAGCATTATTCAACCTTTCAAAATTTGATTGAATAATCCTTATTAGTCATAGTTGAAAAATAATCTATACAAGATCAACCTCCTACATGACGTACTTATTATACTCTTTTTGGATCATAAAGAGCAATACATGAGCTGTGACTGTCAATTTCTTATTAGCCAACATTGATTCCATCAAACATACTCCAAAAATTCATTATGCTTATTCTAGTTTCCTTGTTCTAATTTCATTTGATTCATTGGCTTCTCAAGAAAATTTTGGGAACTAGTTTTCACAATATTTCTTGATCCAGAGTTTCCTTTATTTTGCATATAATCCACCAGCAATAAAATTAAAGCAAAAGTGACCAAAACTCCAACATCGTCTAATTATTATACTAACAAATCAGAAAAATAAATCAGTGTAAGAAATGAGACAAAATTGCAGAATACCCATTACACAAAGAGCACAAAAATAAAAGAGAAAACGGAAACTAAAGTGAATAGAAATTCCAGGAATTACCAACTATTATATCATCAAAACAATGTCTAAATCGAGATAGAAATGCTAAATTGTAGAGTATTTGAAGTAATCTACAACTTTTTACAGAAAAATAAAAAATAATGGAAATCCACAATAACTCCTAGACCAATTCACTATCAAATAATCCACCATGTATGTGAGAATCAAAATGCATAATACCTACCCAGAAGATGAAAATTTTGAAGAGTTCCTTACCTTTGAGCAGTTAGGTTTTGGGCGACGAGGAACTTAGATCGCAGCGGTATAGATTTCATACACCTTGTTGGTATGAACTGTATATTGGGTACTTAAATTGGCGAAGATGGCATTTGATGACGCGGCGGAAGCAGCTAAAGAGACAGTGCCTTAATCGATTTTTGGCTCTCTTCTGATATGTGGTGGAAGGGTTTTCTTTCTCCTCTAATCTCTCTAAATTAAGGCTTTGATTTTTGCCAAAAAATTTAGAGGGGGAAAGTTTGGAGGGAAAATTTATTCTAAATTCATGATTACCCTCCTAAAAAATAGTAAAAAGAAACTAGGTAATTAAGAATTATCTTAATATTAGCTATATTGTTATTTCAATTTATTACATCTAATTGTATCATTATGAAATTAAAAATATAACTTATCAACATAATAAGATATAAATATGTAGTAGTTAAAGTAATAATTGGAAATCACAAGTAATATTTATACAATATTATACATTATAATATACAGTTAGACCTCTATATAACGATTATCTTATACATCAATATGCGAGTTTTTTTGAAAATGATTTTTAATGTTATATTATACCCTTTTATAAAAAAAAATTATTTGTACTTACAACAACATCCATCTCAACGTCTCCATATATCAATAAGCCTTACTCAATATTTTATATTTATAATTTTATAATAGCCAAAAACAATCTACTAATTGTATTTTATTATAGATAAAACTTTAGTACATTCTATATGTTCCCAACTCATCTTTCAGGAACCAAAAATAATCTACTTATTCTACCATTTTTCACACCTTCCACTTTATTAATTTTGTATTATATTTTTAGAAATTTTAATTAATTGAATATATCATTTGATACTAATTAATTTAATAGCTCAGTATTAGCTAGTAATTCTGTTTACAAATAATTAGTTCCCATAGTATAGTATGGTGAATTATGTGTCACTTTATTAACTTGTTGAAACTTAAAAATAAATGATGCTAGAGAATCATATTTAAATTGTGAATTATGTTTTTATATAAATTCTCTTTCAAATAGAAAGCATATTAAATAAAAAGAGTATTTAAAAAAATATCAATTATAATATCGAAATTATTTCAAGATTCATTACTCCTTAAGAGATACATATAAGATTTCGTATTGAATACATTACTTTTGATGTTTGAGTTATAACGACATTGCAGTTAATTTGCATATTACGATATATGTCATACTTTTCGCATTATTCATAATTGAATTATAAATTTATAAATATTTTAAGTAGATTATTTGTTATAATTTCTAATTTTAATATAATTTTTATAATTATGTTTTATTTGATCTATCTTAAAATTTTTGAAATTAGTAAAATTTGAAAATATGTGTAACTCATTACGCCTCGCCTCGTGAGAGATAAAATGCATCGACTCACGCCCGCACCTTTTAAAACATTGATGGCAAGTCTCACGTCATGAAAAGAACTAATGATTAGCTATAAAATTTCTGTGTAGCAATAAATATGTGGTTATATCATTTCATCATGACAAATAATTGTAGTTATTAAACCAACTATTATCACACCTTTTTAGAACTTGAAGCAAAAGAATTATTTAGTAATATTTTATTTTAAATAATTTATTATGACTAAAAAGTTATTATTGCTACAGTAAATTTTATCTCGAGGAATAAAACTAATAACTAGCTACGAAATTCCATATTAGGAATAAATCCGTGGCTAATTTAACTTATACTGCCACAACTCTTTATAATTTTAGGCAATAAATATTTATTTAGCTACAATATTTTATTTTAAATAATATGTTATAGCTAAAACGTTACTATTGCTATAATAACTTTTATTTCGTGGCAAAAAACTAATGACTAGCTACAAAATTCTGCCATAGCAATAAATATGTGGTTATATCATTTAACTACTGCCACAACTTTTTTTAACTTGAAGGAAAAATATTCATTTAGCTACAACATATCGTTTCAAATAATTTATTGTAGCTAAAAGGTTACTATTGCTACGGTAACTTTTGACGCATTTGCAAAAACTTATGATTAGCTGCGAAATTCTACTGCAGCAATAAATTTGTAGCTATTTACATTGTTATTGCCACGATAAATTAGCTTTGCCAATTTAGTGTTCGTAGCTAAGATATTTTACAATTTTGGAAATAGCCATAGAATTTTAATTTTTGTGGCTATTGCTAGGCATTAGCCACGATTTTTAAATTCATAGCTAAAATTTCGTAGCTACAAATGCATAATGTAGTAGTGATTCAGAATGCTATGGGGAGCAAAATTAAATAAAGATGGAAGCAAAATTGGAAAACCTTTAGTAACGATATAGTTAAAAAGAATTTCTCGGTTGAAAGCAAAAACCTTCTGTAGCGCTCATCTAAGGTCCCATGCAGATTCATCTTCTTAGACAAATTAAAACAAGCCTTGGAAAACAGTTGACACTCTTGTGGCATTCTCAGATGCTGAAAATAACACATGTTACTAGCTTTCTTGACAGACTTCTCCAAATTTGCCACCTTGTATGCGACTCTAAGAGTCATCACACCCTAATGCAAGGCTGCCACGTTGATTGTTATCCATTCGTAATAATTAACTATATAATTAAGAATTATCTCAATTTACTTAAAATATTACTTATTTTTAACATATTTTATATAGCTTACTATCATGGTCATGCGGTACCATATAAAATGAATATATACACTATTATTTCATTAAAATATCAATGTAAAAATATATATGTTTTTTTAACTTCAAATTTTTCTAATCTCATTTAAAGAGTATAAATTTTCGTACACTTAATTCTTAAAATGGTATAAAAAAAAAGGATGACCTTTTCTTGTGAAACATAATAATTCATATCTTTACAATAAAGAAAATCTGATAAAATTTTCTCGTATTATTTGTGTAATTTAAAACATATTCGAAAGTAGTAATGTTAATAACTATATAAAATTGTATTATTATTTTTACAGGCCATTTTTTTCTTTAGAAAAATGTTCCACTCAAATATATATATATATATATATATATATATATATATATATATATATATATATATATATATATATATATATATATATATATATATATATATATATATATATATATATATATATATATATATATATATATATATATATATATATATATATATATATATATATATTTCAACTATTTTGGGTTCAGTCTCCGAGTCGGGTTTCGGCTCGAGCTCAATCGACCCTCAAGTTTTGCATTTGTGTGGGCTGGCAACAATGGCTCTTACACCTTGGGTCAAAAAGACCTTTTAATGTACGCTGGCAATAATGGCTCTTACGCTTTGGGTCGAGACGACCTTTTAATGTAAGCTGGTGACAATGGATCTTACGCTTCGCCCTTAGGCATATATAGTTAACTATTTTGGGTCCGGTCTCCGAATCTGGTTACGACTCGAGCTCATTTTGACCCTCAAGTTTTAAAAATTTTAACTAGCGGCGGTGGCTCTTACGCTTTCAGTCGATGCAACCTTTTAGTGTGCGGCCCTGAGGCTCGTTAGGCTGGCGACAATGGCTCTTACGCTTTGCCCTTAGGCATATGTAGGCTTTGTTTTCCTCTCGTTAAGGACTTTTTGAAATGGTTTTGCCTGACCCGTCGTCGGTTCGGAAAGAACCTCAATTTCAAGTCGTTTGCGGCGACGTTCGAGCACCTTGGAAGGTTTGGCTCGTAGGCTGAGCACCTTGTGATTTGGAGCTGACATGGTCGAAGCACTTTTGCCTGTCGAGGGTAGCCTATTTAACCGGTTCTTTTCGAAGTAAATTTGAAGTAATGGCCTATGATTTTGTAGCGACGGTCGGGCGTCCCCGAATCGCATTAATTCGGCGGGTACAGCCGTATGACCATAGTCATTTGTGTTTGGTCGGAGCCATTTTTGGTCCTGAGTGTAGTAGTTTGGGCGTCTATATCGAGGGTATGCCTTTTTAAGGGTCTTACAAATTTGATATATAGCCTAAAATTTAGGATCGAGTATATGTCTGTAGTAAGGTCTTACAAAATTTTCATGTCGTCGAGGTCTTACAGGTTTTTCATGTCGTTGAGGTCTTACAGGTTTTTCATGTCATTGAGGTCTTACAGTTTTTTCATGTCGTTGAGGTCTTACAGATTTTTCATGTCGTTGAGGTCTTACAGTTTTTTCATGCCGTTGAGGTCTTACAGTTTTTGTTGATACTTGGTACAAGTATGATTCATGCCTTAAGTAGGTCTTACTAGACCGAGTCTGCCCGCTCGGGGTCTTATTGTCACGACCCAAACCAAAGGGCCGCGACGGGCACCCGGTGCCTTACTCAACCGAGTACCAACGTAACATATCTTTCTTATCATACTATCATGAGTAAATGAGCCAGAAAACCCATCATAAGATAACAAGAATATAACATAAGGGAATACTCAACATATGAAGACCCAACATGATATACAAACTTATATATGTGACATACGGGCCTATAAGGCCGACATGACCATTTGTAAACTCAAAACATAAGCCGACAAGGCCATACAAGTATCCATACACCTGACATTTGTCTACAAGCCTCTAAGAGTACATAAAATCATAAAGGTTGGAACAGGGCCCCGCCATACCAATCAATACATATCCAAAGCATACTGACCAAATAGGCAACTCCGGAGCAAGTGGATTGCACCAACACCTTCGCTGAGCTGATAGCCTACTAGGAGGACTGTCAACCTATCAATCGGGACCTGCGGGCATGAAACGCAGCATCCCCAGGAAAAAGGGACATCAGTACGAATAAAGTACCGAGTATGTAAGGCAGGAAAGCATAAACAAGAACAGTAATGTAAAGAGAGATATAGAGGAGATAAAACCTGTAACATCTGAGTGCCTCTAGGGGCTACTGATATGAAATGCATAATACATATATATACATAAACTTTTTAAAACATTCGCCTTTGTGGGCATCATCATCTTCATATCGTATCCAGCCTCAAAGAGGACTCGGTAAAAGTGTACCCGACCATCATAAGGCTCAATAGAATCGTACCCGGCCACGTGGAGCTCGGTAAACCCAACTGATCAGTGGTTGCACAATAGGTGTCATACCCGGCCGACTATAGCTCGGTAGAGTAAAATAGATACTATATATAATGCATGCTAGACTCATGGAATCACCTTCTAAACCTTTTGGAGTGACTTAAGAACATTATGGACATCCATACCCTCAATATGAACCTTAGTAGGATTCAAGGATCATACACACTTGCTTAGAATAATTTTACAAGGAAAGAACAACATGGACAACCTTAGTTGCTAGGAGTATATCTGTTATGAAGTAGCGTATTCATTTCACTTTAGATCATGCCAAAAGAAAGAAAAAAGTGCCTTAACATACCTTAAACCCGTTGAGTCCTTAATCCCTTCCAAGCAACTCCTTAAACAAGTCAACTCAATCCATCATAGTATAAGGAGATTCAAAATCAGTGTTGGGCAAAGGCTAAGTCTATAACTTAAGCTAGTAGCTCGTTTACGTAAATTTGGCAGAATCTCACTTGTAACAAGGGCCTCCTCCATTACCATATACCAACAAAAATGACCCGAGCAATCCATCAATATATAATTATCAATATCAAGACACCATATAACAACAACAAGTCACAACTACATTACGATGGGTGGCAAGCTCCGATTGGAATCCGTATACCCCTTATCAATCCTTATAGACTTCTTAATTCAACATAAAAGTATCATTAACATGATAATGAAGTCATTAATCAATGATTCCAGCCTTATACCAAATATTTATAACAACGAAAATAATCCACAACTTTAACTATCCTCAATTAGCAACTTTATCATGTATAGCCCATCCATTTAACTTAATCAACATCAAGATAACCTTAGGCACAAGCAAGAACACAATATACATACCTCCTATAGTTACTTCAAGTCAAAATCCAAGTTATATTCAGTTTACAACAACCCTCAATAGCAATACAACACCATAGAAGTGACTTAAGCTAATCCAAGTATTATCTTGTAGTTTGTCATCCTAACAACTTAACCAACATACAAGCAAGCTTAAGCACAATTAGTAGGCTGTTATACTCACCTTAGAAAGCAGCAAAAACTTGGAATTTCATCCAAATACAGCCCACAACAATCCTCAATGACAACACAACCTCAAAGAGGTGTTGTTCTTCACTAGAACTAAGTTTTCATGTTGAAATATGGTGTAATCACTTCAAACTCTTGTGGTATTTGTTTAGGAGGGTTAGGAGAAGTTTGTAGACGAATTTTAGTTTAAAAATGAGGAAAAGTAGGCATCCAAATCGTTTATAAATTGAAATAGGTCAACCACCGCCTAAGTGGGTCCCATTGGGAGCTGCTTGCGCGGTCTCGCGAAAATACGAATATCTCTCTACTCCGATGTCGTATTGATGAACGGTTTAATGCGTTAGAAACTAGACTCGTAGATCTTCAATTTAGTAGGTATAACACCCCATGATTCCAAGTATATTTGGAGAAACGCTCAAATACATTTGACCTAAATTTCAGCAAATTTATGAATGTAACTTGTGATGACCTTTGCCAACTCTTGTTCCACAACTTTCTTGCCTTCAAAATGTAGAAAATGAATATCATACGACTAAAATAACTCATAGAATAACCTCCTTATCATGTTAAGAACCCTAGTCTGACCCCAAAGTCATGTTATAAAATTCCAAACTTGTCGACTTTCGACGAAACTTATTTTCTTCAATTGGTTTAGCTTCTAAGATTTACAACCCTCTTGGTACTCGTTATTCATGATCTTAAATATTTGTAACATCCAAGGTAACATGATTAACTTACTTTATTTTTTTCCAAATATAATCTCATTTCCGAGCTTACATCAATGACTTAAGACGTACTCTCACATATGAAAACTTGGGGTGTAACATCATTCCCCCCTTTGGAACATTCGTCCTCGAATGTTGACTGATGCACTTATCAGTTTCATAAACTATGGCTCTTACGAATACTTTAATGCTCATCTTTCCATCTAAGTAACTATTTTGTGAATAAACCCAAATGTTTGGGCATTCCCCCTTTTTAGGCCTTTTTGTCACGCCATGACATGTGGTCGGAATTCTTCCAACATCGTAACATTTACTACCTTATGTCATGCAGTATGTACGACTGTGTCCTTGTATGAGCGCCTAGCGACTTTTCTTCTCTTTTTCATCCATCTTTTAGCCAATCTCTAAACCTCACTTTATGAACATATACATAATTATGACAAGCTGTCCCTCTAGGCATCTATAGGTGTACTGATGTCTGTCGCTTGGTACTTTATCGAACTTAAAACTATTTCTATCTCTTGTTTCATAACCTTGTATATCTATCCTTATGGATTTACTACATCTAGGTAGGTTATACTATACCATAAAACTTACTTCAGTTTATTATTACCGAGGTTTGCTACCCAACTCCAGGTTACTCTCTCGCTGCTTATCCTATATGTATAAATCTAAGTCTTTTAGTGCTTTCTCATTATTATTCATCTTAAGAATAACAAACAAATATCATCTCGTACTTTGGAACTTGTACCCATCTATTGTTTATTCATCTTAATGTTGATCTATAATCTATCACTAATAACTTGCAACCTCTTTCGTAATACACTGTCACTAGGGCTCACATCTTATCGGGGAACATCTGAAGTGATTTTCCTGATCCACTTAGGGATAATACTATACTTCAATAACCGTATTTCATTGCATCCCAACGCGATTCATCTTATGGGGGTATTCTAATCTCGTGCAATTAATGAAATCCTTTTCTCGTTAAATCGTTACTTAATCAAAGGCCTAAGCATCATCCTCTTATCTATCACAATTACACCTTTATTCTACTGCCAGGGCAGCATTCCATCTCTTCTAAATGCACCTAGTTTCAGACTCCTCTGTGTTCATTCAAGTTGTACCGAGCTTTTTATTACATATGAAAATCATTAGCTCCCTTGTTTTGATGGGTTTATTCCTGAGGACATACATATTCTCGTCACCTACTCACTTACCTTTTCATATCCTTACTCCTATCTACCTAAAACCTTGTTGCTCTACAATACTTTACCTTAGCACCTACACCGATCTATTTATACTACTCGCAACCTTCCTTTAACTTGCTAGCACCATAAATTTCCTTTCGTGCCTTC
Source organism: Nicotiana tabacum (assembly GCF_000715075.1). Taxonomy (NCBI): domain Eukaryota; kingdom Viridiplantae; phylum Streptophyta; class Magnoliopsida; order Solanales; family Solanaceae; genus Nicotiana; species Nicotiana tabacum. Next base: position 36,382,418 of record NC_134082.1, read on the forward strand.
TCAGTTGTCCTTAAATGTAAGCAATTACTTTTGTTGGTCGTTCTATCACTTGTTGCATGAATACTTGGCTTGTCTTTTTGCCCACGAATACTATAATTTCCTGTACCTCATATGATCTCAAACATCACCTTTGACGGCTTTTTTTTACCATTCATTAGCCATGATAGGTGCCACTTTCTTATGGAGTGTATACAATATTGTAGTGAGACTATTGTTACAGGATCATTTACTCTTTAGCTCACTATGCTTAGGTGAAAACCTTCTTCCTTATTTCCTCGGCTAGTCTTTCATTGTAGTAGTTAGGGAGACCTTCTGGCTCTTGTAAAGTTGCGAGCTTGATATATCGTACACCTGAAGGTAATTTTCGTTATTCTTACTCGCCTATAATAATCCTTAGTTACATAAATTTATGCCTTTGTGCTCGTAGGGTTACTTCTAAGCTCAAATTTTTGTTGTCTCCTTAGTGGCACTCTCTCTTATTTTCATAAACCTTAAAAACGGTACCTTTAACTGCCTCAACTCCTATCTGAAATTTTTTTCAAATGATTGCGATCTCGTATCTGCGAGACTGAATTCACTATGCTGCGGTTGACTACATTTATCTTGCATGATCTATTGATTTATCTGTGACCTCTTGTCTAACCATAACTGGGCTCTTCCTGAATCAACTACTAATTACTCGTTGGTCCATTCTTATATATATATATTTGCGACTCCAGAATCCCTCATGGGATATATATTTTGTCTTAACTTATCTCTCGCCACTAGCTCTTGATGTATAAAGTGCCCATTCACACTTATTTATCAATAACATCCTGGACGAAAACTTTTACTGCCTCTCCTCGGTGTCGTGCTTGTATAATGTTCTGTAGTCGCAACATATCTGCAGGAACTGAATAAATGCAACATCATCCCTTTTTCCTTTTTACCACATTTTTCCTTTACCATTCCATAGTTAACTGAATCGCTTAACTCCGACTTAATACCATATCACACCATATTCCCCCCTTTAGGGGAGTACTAAGATTTAGTACTACGACGACTACCTATAGTTGTTTTACCTCTTCATCTTTGGCATCTTTTCACATTATCAATGAACGTTAATCGCCTTATGGTAACCTTTTGTACCAGGGATAACTAAATTTCTTACGCACAAAGGTGACATCTACTGTAACTGGCACACTTAGTCCCTTAAGATTAACTCTGCTCAGAGTGCTTACTTTAGGTAAGCGACTTCCTAAATGGCCTTTAAAGGTTATTCGTCTATTGTCTATTTTATTATTGTTGGAGCACGATCTTTGAAATTCTCACGATGCCGACCATTATCAAATCCTCCGGTCCCTAATTTATGTTCGGTTTTATCTTGTTCACCGGCCCATACTGATTTTTATTACTCTGGGGTCTAACCTTTCCTCCTGGTAATCACGTTGAAGTCATCAACTCATTTCTCGAAATAGGGATATGACTTTATGGCTTATACTCTTTTATTGCCTTAAGGCTTGTCACCTCTTGTATTTTCCTTCACTTGACTATAGACTCTGTCATCGTGTCATATTTTGATTTACTGTTATCACCCTTATATCACATCTTACTCATGATGCTTCATTTATTTTCTTTTTATTCTCCGAATAATATTCTTTTTGTCTATCACTTTATTCTGAAAACTTCAACAAAAAGTTCTTTCCCTTTAAGCTCCCCTAGCTTCATCTCACTGGCTCTTTGGAATGCCTAACATTCTTTTTTTTACTCGGGGCTAGAGTCATACTAAGGTAAATATTTGTCCCTTCTAGGATCCCACTGCTTATCTTCTAAAATTTCTGAATATTCCAGTATTCGTATCTGATTGTACTACTCTAGAGTTCACCATCTGGGTATCTTAGAAGAAGATCTATTACCACATTTGCACTATCTTTTGGAAACGTTAGTTAATGATAACAATCCATCCACAATTTTTGGGTTACTCTAACTCCAACTGGATCCTGATATCCCATCTTTCTCTTAAATAATATCTGTTAGCTCCCATAGAACATAACTGAGATGGATGTGGCCAATTGTACTTACCTCTGTCATTGATGAAGGTTCCAAAATACTTATATTTCTCTGCCTGATTTGAAAATATTGATAATCTTCATTATCTGGGTGCCTCGTACCCCTCTTCACCTTACTTCTTTTACTTGTTGAAACTTGTGTCTAGCTTCTGAATCCCTCATAGATTTTCACCATATTCATGAATAGATATCCTTGCCTTAAGGCTCCTTATTAAGAAGCATACACATCTTAGTACACACATGATCTGTTGAAGACCTCACATTTACTCATCATAAGCATGATGTGAAATCAAGTTCCTCTAACTCAACTCTTCCACATCCACATGCAATCTCTTACCAACTATCTTTGTGGATAAGGTATCGTTGTATTACGACTAAAGTCAAATTTAGGAGTTTGAATTCTTACAACTGAGCTCTACTACACGATCTAGAGTAAGAAGAAAGAGTGATAGACCTAAATGTCCTGTAGCCTCCTACTTATAAGTATGGTACACAATACACCCATAAACAAGACTCTACTAGACATGGCTTGTAGACTCCCTAGGACAGAACTGCTCTGATACCACTTCTGTCACGACCCAAACCGAAGGGCCGCGATGGGCACCCGGTGCCTTACTCAACCGAGTACCAACATAACATATCTTTCTTATCATACTATCAGGAGTAAATGAGCCAGAAAACTCGTCATGAGATAACAAGAATAAAACATAAGGGAATACTCAACATATGAAGACCCGACATGATATACAAACTTATATATGTGACATACAGGCCTATAAGGCTGACATGACCATTTATAAACTCAAAACATAGGCCAACAAGACCATACAAGTATCCATACACCTGACATCTGCCTACAAGCCTCTAAGAGTACATAAAATCATAAAGGTAGGGACAGAGCCCCGCCATACCAATAAATACATATCCAAAGCATACTGACCAAATAGGCAACTCCGGAGCAAAAGGAGTGCACCAACACCTTCGCTGAGCTGATAGCCTACTAGGAGGACTGTCAACCTATCAATCGGGACCTGCGGGCATGAAACGCAGTGTCCCCAGGCAAAAGGGATGTCAGTACAAATAAAGTACCGATTATGTAAGGCAGGAAAGCATAAAAAAGAACAGTAATGTAAAGAGAGAGATAGAGGAGATATTACCTGTAACATCTGAGTGCCTCTAGGGGCTACTGATATGAAATGAATAATACATATATATACATAAACGTTTTAAAACATTCGCCTCTGTGGGCATCATCATCCTCATATCGTACCTGGCCTCAAAGAGGACTCGGTAAAAGTGTACCTGACCATCATAAGGCTCGGTAGAATTGTACCCGGCCACATAGAGCTCGGTAAACCCAACTGATCAGTGGTTGCACAATAGGTACCGTACCCGGCGACTATAGCGCGGCTCGGTAGAGTAAAATAGATATTATATATAATGCATGCTAGACTCATAGAATCACCTTCTAAACCTTTTGGAGTGACTTAAGAACATTCTGGACATCCATACCCTCAATATGAACCATAGTAGGATTCAAGGATCATACACACTTGCTTAGAATAATTTTATAAGGAAAGAACAACATGGACAACCTTAGTTGCTAGGAGTAGATCCGTTATGAAGTAGCGTATTCATTTCACTTTAGATCATGCCAAAAGAAAGAAGAAAGTGTCTTAACATACCTTAAACCCGTTGAGTCCATAATCCCTTCCAAGCAACTCTTCAAACAAGTCAACTCAATCTATCATAGTATAAGGAGATTCAAAATCAGCGTTGAGCAAAGGCTAAGTCTATAACTTAAGCTAGGATCTCGTTTACATAAATTTGGGCAGCATATCCCTTGTAACAAGGGCCTCCTCCAATACCATATACCAACAACAATGACCAGAGCAATCCATCAATACATAATTATCAATATCAAGACACCATATAACAACAACAAGTCACAACTACATTACGACGAGCGGCAAGCTCCGATTGGAATCCGTATACCCCTTATCAATCCTTATAGACTTCTTACTTCAACATAAAAGTATCATTAACATGATAATGAAGTCATTAATCAATGATTCCAGCCTTATACCATATATTTATAACAACGAAAATAATCCACAACTTCAACTATCCTCAATTAGCAACTTTATTCACTAGTTCATGTCTAGCCCATCCATTTAACTTAATCAACATCAAGATAATCTTAGGAACAAGCAAGAACACAATATACATACCTCCTACAGTAACTTCAAGTCAAAATCCAAGTTATATTCAGTTTACAACAACCCTCAATAGCAATACAACACCATAGAAGTGACTTAAGCTAATCCAAGTATTATCTTGTAGTTTATCATCCTAACAACTTAACCAACATACAAGCAAGCTTAAGCACAATTAGTAGGCTGTTAAACTCACCTTATACAGAAGCAAAAACTTGGAATTTCATCCAAATACATCCCACAACAATCCTCAATGACAACACAACCTCAAAGAGGTGTTGTTCTTCACTAGAACTAAGTTTTGATGTTGAAATATGGTGTAATCACTTTGAAATCACTTCAAACCCTTGTGGTATATGTTTAGGAGGGTTAGGAGAAGTTTGGAGACGAATATTAGTTGAAAAATGAGCAAAAATAGGCGTCCAAATCGTTTATAAATTGAAGTAGGTCAACCACCGCCTAAGTGGGTCCCATTGGGAGCTGCTTGCGCGGTCTCGCGAAAACACGAATATCTCTCTACTCCGAAGTCGTATTGATAAATGGTTTAAAGAGTTAGAAACTAGACTCGTAGATATTCAATTTGGTAGGTAGAAAACCCCATGATTCTAGGTATATTTGGAGAAATGCTCAGATACATTTGACCTAAATTTCAGCAAATTTATGAATGTAACTTGTGATGACCTTTGCCAACTCTTGTTCCACAACTTGCTTTCCTTCAAAATGTAGAAAATGAATATCATACGACTAAAATAACTCATAAAATAACCTCCTTATCATGTTAAGAACCCTACTCTCACCCCAAAGTACATGTTATAACATTCCAAACTTGTCGACTTTTGACTTAACTTATTTTCTTTAATTGGTTTAGCTTCTAAGATTTCCAACCCTCTTGGTACCCGTTATTCATGATCTTAAATATTTGTAACCTCCAAGGTAACATGATTAACTTACTTTATTTTCTTCCAAATATAATCTCATTTCCGAGCTTACATCAATGACTTACAAAGTACTCTCACGTATGAAAACTTGGGGTGTAACACTTATGGCCTCGGGTTTTTTAATGAATGGCGATTGGTGATGTGCTGGAGAATTTAGGCACATTTAATGCAAATTATTTAGATTTTAGCTTGTTTTAAATTCAATTATCTTTTATACTTATGTAATTTTAGTATTTTTGCAGTGTATGTGGTTTAAGGACCTAAGAGTATGGAAATAAAATCAAAAGGCCACAAAAGGACAAGAAAAAAGCAAAATGTGATCACGGATGTGGAAATGCGGACCACAAATCCACATGCGGGCCGCATAATGCTAAAAGGAATCACAAACCCCAACAGTTTGTTGGCCAAAGTCCAGTGCAAGAAATGCGGTCCAGTATGTGATTGCATAACAGGTTTGCGAGCCGCATAATGGACCGCAAACTCGTTGTGAAAGATGCTGAAGGTGGAAAATGCAATGTGAAATGCGATCGCATATCTACAATGCGGTCCGCAGAACGTGAATGCGATGAATTCCTGGAAACTAGGGTTTGAAAATGTGATGGCCATGAAGAGAATGCGGGCGGCATGTCTGTTATGCGACAGATATGCAGTCACATAATTGACCTGGAAGGGTATTTTTGTCCGATTTTGGTCCCGAGTTTTGACCCACTATAAATAGATTTATTGGGGTTTTGTGGGGATATCTTGTCTAGTTTTTGAGCTACAATCCAAGTCTTTAATATTCCTCTCTTTTGGAAGCTTTTGAAAGAAGAATCTTGCACTTTGTAAGCTTTATGGCATTAAATATTCTCATCCTTTTGTATTTTAGCATGTGTAGCTAACTTTAAATACTAAGGTTGTGGACCCTAAATGGGTGTTATGTTAATGGGTGTTTAACATTGAATATATGTATAATGGTTGGTTGATATATATTTATTTCTCATTCTTCATTTATTGTTGGTGGTTGCAAACATTAACAAGTTCCATTAAATTCCTTCATTACTTGGAAAAGTGAGTTAGAATTTGGTAGAAGTAAATATCAAAGACTCAAGGCTTTAAACCTTGTTTAATAGAATCGCTTAGGAATAAGTGAGTTTTATTTGGAATATATTGATTGTTCTTAATTGCAACTCTTTTATATTTGGAAAAATCATAAAGAGGAAATACTACCCAACTATTGGAAAATATTGGGTAGTCATTTAGAAATCATTTGCATATCTAAAGAACCTTCCATTAGAAATATATCATATTAACACTGATATCATTACATTCCATTGAAGGGGACACAACCTTGGTTTCCTTAATCAAATTAATTACATTCTCGACATTACAATTAGTTATTTCTTCAAATTACAATTATATCATACTCTTATTACAATCAACCGAATAGAATTACGACTTAAGTCAAGTAACACACTACTCGAGTAATCTTTTCATGCCTATTCCTTGTGGGATTCGACCCCAACCTTGTTGGGTTATTATATTTGACACTGACCATCTTAAACTATTGAATTAAAGTGTAATTTGAGCATATCAAATTTTGGCGCCGTTGCCAGGGAATATGGTTTTGAAATTACTAATTAGTATGTGTTTTACTTTGCGTTTTCTTCTTTTCCATCTCACTTTGCATGTTTTGCTTGGTGTTGATAGGAGAATATGGCCTAATATGAATAAGAAATGGAGGAACAAATGGAAGAAAATCCTTTTGCGGACATAGATAAGTACATCGAGGATACAAATGCTATTGTACCTCCGGTTGTTGGTGCTGCAACTTTCAAGGTGGAACATGATTTAATCCTTATGCTCAAAGCGGAGGGGTTTTACAGGAATTCCACTGATGATGATCCGACACAATATCTTAGAAACTTCTTGGGCATGTGTGTGATGCATAAGCAGAATAATGTCCACTACAAAAAAACTAGAATTAGCTACGAACGTCGTCGCTAATCTATCGTTAAAACGCTCGTAGCTAGAAGAATCTTTTGATAATTCGTCGCTAACTCGTCGCTAAATGAGATTAGCGACGGATTTTTCTATTTAGCTACAGAATTTATTCGTCGCTAAAACCTAATTTTTTTAGTAATGGTCTCCGATGATGCCCTAAGGTTGAGGGTGTTCAAGTACTCACTAGCTGGGGATGCAAGGAAATGGCTTCAAATCCATTCATTCTTGGCCTGAGCTTGTCCGAGCATTCTTAGCTAAATGGTTCCTGCAAAGCACGAAGTCTGAGCTCCGAGATAAAATTTTCTTTTTCAAGCAAGTACCGGGAGAACATCTACATGAGGCATGGGATAGATTCAAGTTATACTTGGTAAGGTCTCCTAATCATGGTTTTTCGGATTCTATCTTGTTGGAGAAATTCTACATGGATTTGGATCCTATGAACTAATCTATAGCCAAGCATGCAGCTAATGGATCTTTTATGGACAACTCATTCGCAAGGGTCACACAAATACTTGACAAAATGGCAAAACATAATCAAGCATGGCACTCAGAAGACACCACAGTTGGAATTGCATATGGTTCTCCTTCCTTGACCACTATGATCAAGGAAAATCAAGAGAGAGATCAAGTGATTACAGGGCTTGCCACAAATTTCAATGTGTTGACAAAGATGTTCACTGAAAACCAAATGAAGAAGATAAATGTGGAGGAGGATGTGCAACCCATATCAAATGAAGACTTTGAGGAGGCAAACTATGTCAACAACTCTCAAGGAGGTTATCAAGGCAACAATACCAAGGTCAAGGACAACAAAATCAATGGAGGCCTCACCCGCAAGGGCAAGGCAACCAACAGTGGCGAAAGGACCAAAGTGGCTGAAATCAAGGAAATTGGAATAACAACAACAAGTTCTCAAATCGGAGTTCAAACCCTTATGTTCCTCCAAAGGGTCAATATTCAAATCAAGGTTCCTCAAGTGATTCCAAGTTGGAAAGCATGCTTGAACGGGTATTGCAAAATCAAGAAAAGTCTGACACTTCTATGAGGAACATGACTGAGATTGTTGGCTATCATACCGCATCCATTCAAAAATTGGAGATACAAATGAGAGACCTCTCTAGCGAACAAAATCCGAAGCAAAAAGGGAGACTTCCAAGTGACACAATTGCGAACCCAAAGGGTAGTGGGAGTGGTCCAACTTCTCATATCATGGAAATTACTACTCGGAGTGGGAAGGTACTACAAGGAGGGAGTGAACAAGTGGTTGAAGTTGAAGAGTCCGAACAAGAGGTTGAGGTTGAAGAGCCAAGTGTTGTTGAAGTTGAAAAGGTTCCGGAAGAATTGAAAGTGCAAGAAGAAAATCGGGAAGAGGTAAAGGAAAAGGTAAAAGAGACACCAAAAACTCTACCCCCTATTCCTAGACCTCGCCCTCCATTCCCTCAAAGACTTGCTAGGAAGGTTGATGATAGTAAACTCGAAAAGTTCTATGACATTCTCAAGCAATTATCGGTTAATATTTTATTTGTGGAAGCATTTCAAGAGGTGCCGGGTTTTGCTAAGTATTTGAAAGACTTGATTACCAAGAAGAGAACCACCAAGAATGAAGTGGTGAATGTGACTCATTGGGTTAGTTGTATCATTGCAACATCCACCGTTCAAAAGAAAGAAGACCTGGGAGATTTCACTATTACATGTACTATTGGGGCAGATGATTTTGCAAGAGCCCTTTGCGATAATGGGGATAACATCAACTTAATGCCTCTTTCCATTTACAAGCAAGCATGGTTAGTTATGCCAAGGCCAACAAGTATGAGATTGCAAATGGACGATCGTTCCATAAAGAGACCGGTGGGAATTGTCGATGACGTGCTTGTTAAAGTAGGAAAGTTTCATTTACCCGCCGATTTCGTAATCCTTGATTGTGCGGTCGACAAAGAGATCCCTATCATTTTAGGGAGACCATTCCTAGCCATAGGAAGAGCACTAATGGATTTGGAACGGAATGAGATCAAATTCCGTGTGAATGATAAACAGGTCACATTCCAAGCAAGCAAGGGTATGAAACTACCACATGAATATGAAAGCATCTCGGTGTTTGATGTTGTTGATGTAGTGGAAGATACGGTTGAAATGAAGATGGAAGAATAATGCCTCGGTGAGGTGTTGGCGGTTATTTTGGTAAACTTTGATGGTGAAGATATGGAAGGATATATGGAATCAGTTAATGCATTGGAGGGGCTTGGGTCCTACACTTATGCTCCGACGAAGCTCTCTCTCGACTTGGAGAATAGAGCCACTCCTCCCGCAAAGTCTTCTATTATTGAGCCACCGCAACTAGAGCTCAAACCACTTCCACCACACTTGAGGTATAAATTGCTTGGCTCAAATGATACTTTACCGATAATTGTTTATTCTTTGTTGAATGATGTGCAGGTAGAACAATTATTAGGGGTCTTGAAGGAGCGTAGGCAAGCTATTAGATGGACAATTACGTACATCCGAGGAATTCCCGCCAGAATTTTCGAACACGAGATCCAATTGGAGAATAAGACTAAACCAAGTGTGGAGCACCAACGACGGTTGAACCCGTCTATGCAAGAGGTGGTAAAGAAATAAATCATCAAGTGGTTGGATGTCGGGGTAGTCTACCCCATTGCCGATAATTCTGGGTGAGCCCGGTGCAATGTGTGCCGAAAAAGGGAGGCATGACCGTGATTGAAAATGATAAAAATGAGCTCATCCCAACAAGAACGGTGACCGGATAGCGGGTGTGTATGGATTATCTGAAGCTCAACAGCGCCACATGCAAAGACCATTTCCCTATGCCTTTTATTGATCAAATGCTTGATCGGCTAGCGGTAAGGTCATTCTATTGCTTTCTTGATGGATATTCCGGTTACAACCAAATCAATATAGCATTGGAGGACCAAGAGAAGACAACATTCACTTGCCCTTATGGAACTTTTGCCTTTAGTCGGATGTCGTTTGGTTTGTGCAACGCTCCGGCTACTTTTCAAAGATGCATGATGTCCATCTTCTCCGACATGGTGGAGGATTTTCTAGAGGTTTTCATGGACGACTTTTCAGTGGTAGGTGACTCTTTTGAGCATTGTCTTAACAATCTTAGACAAGTGCTCAATAGATATGAGGAGACCAACCTTGTGCTTAACTGGGAGAAATGCCATTTCATGGTGGATGAAGGCATTGTATTGGGGCATAAAATCTCAAAACATGTCATAGAGGTTGACCTGGCAAAGATTGAGATCATTTCCAAGCTTCCTCCACCTACTTCAGTTAAAGGTGTCCAATGTTTCTTGGGGCATGCCGGATTTTATAGGCGTTTCATCAACGATTTTTCCAAGATTGCAAATCCTATGTGCAAACTCCTTGAGAAAGATGTAAAATTTGTGTTTGATGAGAAATGCCTCAAAGCCTTTGAGAAATTGAAGCAAAAGCTAACCAAGTCACCTATTATTGTCACACCCGATTGGTCTCTTCCATTCGAACTTATGTGTGACGCCAGTGGTGTAGCTATTGGAGTAGTGCTGGGCCAATGTCACAACAAGGTTCTTCACCTGGTCTATTGTGCAAGCAAGACACTCACTGGAGCGCAAATGAATTATACGGTGACTGAGCAAGAACTTCTTACCATTGTCTATGCCTTTGAGAAATTCTGGGCTTACTTGTTGGGATCCAAGGTGATAGGTGTACACAGATCATGCTGCTCTTAGCTATCTTATGGCAAAGAAGGATCCAAAGCCTAGGTTGATTCGGTGAGTCCTGTTGTTGCAAGAGTTTGACTTCGAAGTCAAAGATAGAAAGGGGACAAAAAATCAAGTGGTGGATCATTTATCGAGGCTTGAAGAGGCAGGGAGACCAAAGGGAGATCTTGAAATCAATGATGATTTCCTGGATGAACATATATTGGCACTATCTAGCACTTTTGCTCTTTGGTATGCCGATATTGCTAACTACTTGGTTAGAGACCTTATTCTGAATGGATTGGAATCCTATCAAAAGAAGAAGTTTTTGAGAGATTATCGGCAATACTATTGGGAAGAACCATTCTTGTTCAGTGTTTGTGCTGACAACATCATCGGAAGGTGTGTTCCAGAAAAAGATATTATGCCAATTCTAAATGCATGCCATGACTCATCGGTCGGGGGTCACCATGGGGGAAATCGAACGGTGGATAAGGTGCTTGAATGTGTTTATTATTGGTCGTCGATTAATCATAATGCCAATCAATTGGTCAAGGATTGTGACCAATGCCAAAGGCAAGGATCAATCTCTAAGAGGTATGAAATGCCAATGCACTTTGTGATGGAGATTGAAATCTTCGACGAGTGGGGAACTGATTTTATGGGTCCTTTTGTAAGCTCTCGTGGGATGAAATATATCTTGGTGGTTGTGGACTATGTGTCCAAATGGGTTGAAGCAATTTCCTTACCAAACAACGAGGCAAGGAGTGTGACCACATTCTTAAAGAAAAATATATTCACGCGGTTTGGCACTCCTAGAGCCATTCTTAGTGATGGTGGGTCTCATTTCTGTAACAGGGCATTCACGGTGCTACTAGAGAAATATGGCATCAAGCATAAGGTGGACATACCTTATCATCCCCAATCAAGTGGCCAAGTTGAAGTTTCCAACCGGGAGATAAATAACATTCTAGCAAAGACTGTTAATGCAAACAAGCCCGATTGGTTAAGGAAGCTAGATGATGCATTGTGGGCATACTGCACGGCGTACAAAACTCCTATTGGCACTTCTCCTTATCTGTTAGTCTTCGACAAGGCTTGTCATCTACCCGTGGAACTGGAGCACAAATCCATGTGGACTTTAAAGAGGTTGAACTTGGACTAGGATGAAGCTGCAAATTTGAGGTTAACACAACTCAATGAAATGGAGGAATTTTGTTTCCATGCATATGAAAATGCAGCTGTGTACAAAGAAAGGATGAAGTTCGTCCACGACAAAAAGATCTTGAAAAGGGAGTTCAAGTGTGGTGACTTGGTTTTGCTCTTCAACTCAAGGCTCAAATTGTTTCTGGGCAAGCTCAAATCGAAATGGTTCGGTCCGTTCAAAGTGGTCAATGTCTCTCTTTTTGGAGCTGTGGAATTAGAATCGAAGGATGGGCTCCGAACCTTCAAAGTAAATGGACAGCGAGTCAAGCACTATTTGGGCACAAATAGAGAAAAATACTTGGTGGAGCAGTTGGCTCCCAAACATGGTCCGTGCCTGACCAATGAGTAAACCCGAAGAAATGCCAACTTCTTCGCGCCGCGATGTTAAATCAAGCGCTTCATGGGAGGCAACCCATGTGTGGTAACATCCTTTTTGTCCTTTGAATTTTAATTTTTGTTAGATAGAGTTAATTGAGCAATTTAAATTGTGTGTTAGAGTGCAGGGGATTCAAAAGATCATAACACTGGGTAAAATTGCGTGTGAACGGGAAGAAAAGTCACCATGGGAAGTTTGCTACACACATGCGGTCGAATTTTAACTATGCGGATGCATTGTGGTCGCATACCCAGACAGTTTGTTTGGCAAATTTGGTGGTAAGAATGTGGCGAAGAGGTGCATTTTGCGGACACCATTTCAATTATGCGATCACATAGTGCACCGAATTTTGGCCCTCAAGCAACTCAAGTTGAATTCATCGCATAACACTTATGCGCTCGCATAATGTGTTATGCGGTGACCTACCCATCGCAAACCTCCCAGGTAAGTACCCTTGCATATCTTCAGCATTCCAACACTTTCAAAACAAAAGAAAAGAATTTTTTTTATTAGAAATAAAATCAAATAAAACGAAAAAATGAGAAAGGAGAAGGCAAAACGGCTAGTGAATCAAAAACGTAAGACAACACCTGTGAAATCATATCCCAAGTGTGCTCATTAATCCATCACTGGTATGTTTTTCCTTTCCCGATTTCATCCTTGTAAACTTTCGTTTAAATTTTGTTGTGTCTCTCCTAATTTTGTTTCCTGTAATTTTTATTCTTTTTCCTCTTTGAAGTTGGGTATGTGTTCATAATGTGAGAGGGTTCTTAGATAGGAAGTATGTTTGGGGTGCTGGGTAGTGAAACTAGGTCCACCATTGTTGAGGGTTGAGTTCAAATGTTGAGAACGATGACTTATGCGGACCGCATAGTCGATTTGTGGTCTGCGTTGTTGCCACAAAAATGAACCCTAGGTGGCTGAAGAAGAAGATCAAATGCGGCAAATTTGCGATCGTATAATTGATATGCGGACCATAAAGTCACCACATACTGAGGCAATTTCAATGCTTTTGTAGCATGTTGTTTGTGGCCATTTTGCGATAGCAGACCCATCTTTGCGGTGGAGTATGCGACCGCATAATGTGTTTATGTTTTCCAAGCATTTAAGTATGTGATGGTTATGCAAACTGCATAATGGATATGCAATCGCATAACCCATCGCATACCTATATCATTTCAAGAGGCAAAGAGTTTGTGACAAGTTTGCGATCCGCATAGTGGTTATGCGACTGCTTAACCTATCGCATACTTGAACTTTTTTGTAGTTTTTTTGTTGTTGCCTATCATGTTGCTCACAGTTCATTTCTGTGTAGATATGGCTCCCAAGAAACATACATCCTCTGCCCAAAAGAGGGCCTCCACTAGTCGTCAAGCATAACAAGCAAAACATTCACGACCGGACCCTACTGCTACACTTCCCTCCTAGTTTGATGAGAAAGAGACCTTACCCTCAGTTGACCTACAAGCTGAGGCAAGAAGGAAAAGAGGAGATGACTTCCAGCTTAGGTTCGGGGTCGAATGGTCTAGGGAGATATATAGAGAGGGGCTAACAAAACGTAAAATCCTGGCCAAAAAGCAACTAAGTCCGAATGGGCGATAAGAGCAGTACCCCCACATGTTGGAGAACATCAAAGCTAGAAAATATGAGTGTTTCACCGAGCTTCCTAATGACTACAATGAAACACTTGTCCGCGAGTTTTATGCCTCTTATGGAGCCTCCAGGATTGCTCACCACAAGTGCAACAGAGTTTTATGTGACACTGTATTGGTTCGGGGGAAGCAAGTGTTTTGCAGCAGTGAGACCATCAATGAATTCTACTTCCCTGACTAGAGCCCGGGCACAGCTGAGTATGCTGCCAAATGGGCAAACCGGGATAGTAATAGTAGTTGGATAGTCTCAGTGATAGCCAAGGGGACCCCTGCTTGGATTAACCCTTTGCACAAAATATTCAAGGAAGATCTCACACGAGAGGGCAGATTCTGGCTTAGCTTTGTCACCTCTCGATTGATACCGTCCAGAAATGAGACTGACATAAGCATTGAGAAAGCTTTTCTCATTGCATGCATTATGGCGGGAATAAAAATTGATATGGGTGATTTTATCTTCCGAGAGATAAGGATCCGGGCAAAACAGACAGCTACGTCACTTCCATTCCCGTGCTTGATCACAGCCCTCTATAAGGCTGTAAAAGTCCCTACCATGCCACACACGGACAAGACGGGGAAAATGCTAAAGGATATTGATATCACACGCATTTATGATGCAGCAGATGTTGGTCCCCTAGAGGTTCAGACTCAGATTCCTGCTGAGGTAGAGCCCTCAAATTCCCAGACTCATGTGTCTCCTCAGGCTACTGTTGCATCCACTTCCACTTCACATCCTACCTCTCAGTCCACCATTGCTCAACCTTCTGCCATACTTCCAGCGATTTCGAGGCTTGGTATCTTAGCTCAATATGCCAATGCTAAGGTAGACCAGCTTCTGAAGAACCTCCCCGCCCTCATCAAGCAGGCATTGACTCCTATCCAATCCTCAGTGACAGCCCTCCAATAGCAACAAACATCTTATGGGGATCGCCTGAAGCAACTTGAGGTAGATTTCAGTCAAATATGAGGTAAAATCATCAATTGAGACGGACCAAGTCACAATCCCCAATAGTGCACAACCTCACGCTCGTCATCAAGCGTGTGCCTCACCTCAATATAGCACTACGATGTGCAATCCAGGGTTTCAAACCCTCAGAACATCATTTACAATCATTACTCACCTCGATCTAGTCCAACCTCTAGCCCGCGATGCCTTCGCCCGCACAAATCAACCTCCAGATGCTCCAAATCTAGACACAATCAGTACATAATCATTAAAATATGCAAAGGAAACGAAGCCCACTCGAAAATATCCAATTTACATCCAAATCCCGAAATTGCTCAAACCCGGCCCCTGAGTCCACGTCTTGAAACTCGATAAAATTAACATCAATGGAATTCTCATCCTCTCACGAGTTCATACATATCAAATTTACCAAAATCCGACCTCATCTGGTCACTCAAATTCTAAAAATTCACTCTCCAATTTCAAGCCCTAAATTCCCAACTCTTCCTCTAATTTCCCCCAAATTTTCATGATTAAGCAATGATATAATCACCATAAACACAAGGTATAAAGCCCAAGTAGCTTACCTCTGTCAATACACTTGAT
Source organism: Nicotiana tabacum (assembly GCF_000715075.1). Classification (NCBI taxonomy): domain Eukaryota; kingdom Viridiplantae; phylum Streptophyta; class Magnoliopsida; order Solanales; family Solanaceae; genus Nicotiana; species Nicotiana tabacum. Next base: position 36,398,087 of record NC_134082.1, read on the forward strand.
CCCCTCTTGAAATCATAGCTTGGAGCTCCAAAATCACACAATAATGGTGAACAAATAACTAAAAATCGCACAGGGGCATTTTTATACCTTCTGCCCTGCTCTTTCGCACCTGTGATCCTATAAGAGCATCTGCGCCTCCACTTTTGTGGAAAAACATCTGCTTCTGCGGACTTCACTTATGACACCAGGACCCGCATCTACGATCAATCCACACACCTGTGGTACCGCATTTGCGGTCTCTCGCCCGCTTCTGCGAAAATTACTAAACAGCCGAAATTACGCATCTACGATCACGTTTCCGCATCGGCGGCTTCGCAGATGCGGTCCACATAGCCGCTTCTGCGGTTTCTGCTCCTCAATACCTTTTTCACTTCTGAGACTAAAAGTCCGCTTATGCGGTGCCGCACCTGCGGTCCCCAATCCGCAGGTGCAAAAATACTAGAAGCAGCAAATTCAGCAGCTGCAACAAAATCCAAACTTCTCCGTCAACCATCCGAAATCACCCCGAGGCCCTCGGGACCTCGACCAAAAGCACCAAAATATTCTAATACCTTATTCAAACTTGTTCCAATCATCGAAACACCTCAAACAACATCAAATCACCCAAAACACATCGAATTCAAGCCAAACCTTTCTAATATCTTCCGAATTTCGCTTTTGATCAAAAAGCCAACCAAACCACGTCCGAATGACCTGAAATTTTGCGCACACATCCTCAATGACACAACGGAACTACTACAACTTCCAGAATTCCATTTTGACCTCAATATCAAAATCTCACCTATCAACCGGAAAACGCCGAAATTTCAATTTCGCCAATTCAAGCGTAAACCTTCCACGGACTTCCAAAATGCATTCTGATTACTCTCCTAAGTCCCAAATCACTTAACGGAGCTAACCAAATCATAAAAATTTTGATCCGAGATCATCTACAAACAAGTCAAATCTTGGTCAAACCTTTCGAATTACAAGCTTCAAACTAAGAACTGTTCTTCCAAATTTCATGTCGATTACCCTGAAAACCAAAACCAATGATTTACATGAGTCATAATACATCATACGGGGCAAGTCATGCCCGAGAACTGGCGATCCAAGGGCAAAAGCTCAAAACGACCGATCGATTCTTTACATCCTCCCCTACTTAAACATACGTTCATCCTCGAATGTACCTAGAGTTGTTCCAAAAGCCAACCAATCATTGAATAACCCTACCATGTATATACCTAGGGGTGATCCCATGTCACCCTATCTCATATAGGTCCGATAATACATTGTAACTGAAATTTCACATCCTAATCTAGCCCATAAACCATAGAACCACATTTCCACTTCTAAAATCATCAATACGATCAGAATCTCATATTTATACTGTGAATAAGTCCGAACAAGCTATAACAAACCATATCTACTATCTCAGGTGCAGTCACATGATATACCACATAACTCAAACACTTGTAGTGATAACTTCTAATCACAGCAGTTGTACACAACACCCAAATACCGATAGAAAACTCTTATCAACCAAAGTCTCATCCCAACACTTTCATATACTGTCAATGATCACTAAAACACGCGGTAAGCCATAACCATTTCCCAGATCAACCATTCATGAAGCCACTTTTCCTTTGGCAAATACCACAGCAAATTTCTGAGTCGAAGCTCGATATTATCCTTCCAACATGCTGAAATCGAATCCGTTCGTATTCATTAATGATCCCAACAATATCCTCTAATCCAACATGCTACTCTGGTGACATGACACATCAATACAGGCCTAAGCCACAACTTGCACAATACGCGCACCGACAAGCAATTGTCCGAACATACTCAATCATAAAAATGACTCAAATGAAAGAGTTGTACCTCAAGCTCACCAATACCACCACAACACAAGGCTGAGAACCCATCTCACATCATAGGAACAGAACACACGAATCCAACCCCCAAGGTCATACCTCTACATAACTTTGCTGCAACATGTGATCCTATCTAAACACTACTCCACATGAAACACCTCAAGTCATTCTGCTCGAAATTGACGAACACGCGCAATTGATATCTAGAACCAAAGTAAATCTTCATAACCACGGTAAAGCAAATACGTAACACCGCACCATATGTGCCTATAACTCGCAAATACTAACACCTCGCAACACAGAAAGGTAACTCATAGATCTCCACAGATTACTAATAAGCTCAATAACAATCGAATCAACACATCCCTCAACCATACAATTCGGAGCCAGCCAAGCCAACTCAAGTTAGAACATGCATCCATATTGGCCTGCCAACGAACTCCTTATCAAGGATATCCTGAAGCTGCTCCTTCAACTTCTTTAACCCTGCCGGGCCATACGATACGGTGCCCAACATCAAATCAATGCCGAAATCAACAACCTTGCCTGGCGACATGCCCCGCCATAAGAAACACATCCGAAAAGTCCCTCACCATCGGGACTGAATCAATGGTAAAAGCCTCTGCACTGACATCTATCACGAAAGCCCCCACTAAGAAAGACAATTCTTCCCAACCGTCCGTTGGATCTTCGAAATATAAACCACTCCACTAGGACATAATCCGTCGAACCTCGCCACTCAATCCGTGGCATTTCCGGCATAGCCAACAACGCCGCCTTAGCGCAATAGTCCGGAATGACACAACACGGAGACAACCAGCCTGAACCCAATATAATATCCAAATTCTAACATATCAAGCAGCAAAAGATCTGCTCGGGTCTCCAAACCCCGATAGTCACTAGATAGTGCCGATACACGCGACCCACAACCACAACATAGCCTGAACATGAGAATTCCCAGTCTCCAACTCCATATAGCACACGAATCACCATACCTGATCCCAATTCCACCGTGCGAAGGTATACCACACCTCAAATACCCAATAATTCCACGAGAGATACTCTAAAATTGTTCTATGCCACTAAACAAACTCAAATATTAGCAGTCGATCTACTAAGAAAGTGCCGCGATACTACCGAAGTACCATCAACTTAATCATAATGCCTTTTTTGAAACATAAACCCTCGTCATATCACCCCAAATTAGCAATACCATTTTCTTAATCATCTGAAGACTCTTTCTCTACTTATCTAAAGCTCATTTCTCTAATTGTCTGAGACTGCCCGCTACCTAAGAGTTTTATGACCTTCTTTTCAGAACTGAATTGTAGCCTTACACACGCAATCTCAATCCTCCACAGCAAACCGCATATATCATACCATCCTAGGATAACATGAGGACTTCATATCTCTTCCGAGCCACCAGCAACTATGTACCCAACCAACCAAGACCTTCCATTGAACTCATCTGGAAAAAAATCACTACACATCCCACGCCCCTTATGCCAGTAGAAAATATACATCTCTAGCCACAGTAGAAATCAACAAGAACTCTTTGCCTCCCCTTCGCACAAACAAGTCCGTCAGGACTGAATCTTCCTAACTCAATCACCTACGTAGGCCACTAAACCCCAAGAGCATTGCCACGAAATACCCGTAAAAACATTACCCCGAACACCCCCAAGGAACTAATCATATCCTTATCATACCGGTCCGGCCTGCAATCAAGCTATCCTATCTATCCAAGCTCCCTTTTGATTTACCTTCGACTTGATACTCCTTCTTGCTATAACATCACCATTCCTCAACCCAGATTTACCACACAAGACCCAAGAATAAAACCACACTGTTCAAGGCTCATAAGTCGCTGAGTACTCTCTTAAATGTTTCCAAAAGCACCACGTTCAAAATGCTTACCTTGAAGAGACTTCCTACGAATCCAAAGCCATTACCTTCGCCTTCCTAACACTGATATATAGAATCCTATAATTAATATAGAAAATAACACAAGTCTTGCCATCTTCCAATGAAAACTCAGCTTCTATCCACATATACAACTTGAAAATCTCCAATTGTTACATGTAAAATCTTGAACCCATTAGAACCATTCTCGAGAGTCATCCACTCTGCTCAAACCTCAACTAGACTAATCAAATGAACCAAACAACACGTGCCTCATTGGCACTCTGACACCGCAGAATATAACATCATTCCATTACAACCAAGCAACTTCCTGCCTATGCACCGAGCATCCTTTACCCACAACGACTCAAGACATCCTGTGATTCTCACACACCTGTGAAGCATCCTATAATCTTTGTTAAGAATTTTCCTTTACTCGAGGCATCCTCGTCTCAATTTTCATAGGCCATAACTAATTCACTTGGATGCCTCAAACTGGAACCGACATAGCACATAACCGTGCAATCAACTAATCAATAGCAGACTCCCCCACTTGGCTCGAAGCCATAGATTAACACACATTCAATAACTCATAACGCTTGTACTCTATTGATTCCATAATACCATTGTGAGATTAAACTCAAAATCCTTTTCAAGCTTGTGAAAACACAAATCATCTAGAATTTTAACTCTTCTGCAAATCTCGTATTCGCTCTCGCAACAGTTACACCCACTCACTAAGCGACCCAATTTAAATTACAACATATATCTTTCGCTCGCAAATGAGATCTTCTAACAGACACATAAGGATCGCTCAACCTCAGAACACTTCGCAGGAGATAACCCACCTGCTTTGCCTCCAACTAATATTTCTGTATACCTCCCCACCATCATAAACTGTACGCAGTCACTTAGTCTTCCTGAGTCTGAACTCATACCGCAGCATGAAATTTGCTTCACTCACAACTGGGAAACATGAAAAGATTCTTCACATATCCATAACTCGGATCTATACCTCCAATCGAGATGAAAATCAAGAACCTAATAGTTCTTCTATCCTCCAGCAGACCCTTCTCGTCGTTTCCAAATCATATGAATACACCTTGTAGTATAACATACTCATCACATAGCCATCCCACTGTCACTTCCAGTAATAGGGATACTATCGAACATATAAGTTCAAAAATACTTGCTCACACAATTAGCACCTCAGTGCTCAAGCTATAGGCAAAGATCCAGCCTCAAGTCCTCCGAACTGGCCCAACATCAACTCACAAAGATCAGATCTCACCCCTCTATCAGGGAGTCGCAAGCCATCAATGCACATCTGATACTGAGTGCTCATGCACATATACAAATGCATGGAAGGAATTCAAGGAGTTACATTTCAAGCTGAATCAAGGACGCACGATAAGAATTCAAGAATATGAAGTTTTTCCTAAAGGTTCTACAGCCTCTCGAGGATAAATATAGACGTCTCTGTACCGATCCGCGAGACTCTACTAAACCTGCTCATGACTCGTGAGACCTATGTAACCTAGGCTCTAATACCAACTTGTCACGACCCTAAATCCGGACCCGATCGTGATGGCGCCTCTCGTGAAGATAAGGCCAGCCGACACTTCACATTTTTTTCCAATTATTAACAATTTAGCATTTAGAAATAGTCTAAACATGAATAGATAATCCAAAGTAGTAGATAATATCATAAATACGCGGAAGAACAACCCAACATAGCCCTAACCGGGGTGTCACTAGTCATGAGCATCTATAAAACCTAATACAAGTCTGAAAGGTCCACAACTAGTACAAAAGCCTGATATGAGATAGAAATAATAATGAGGGAGAAACACGGGTCTGCGGACATCAGGCAGCTACCTCGTGAACTCCGAATGTCCGCCGGGAGCTCTCAACTCACACTGGTAGGATCAGCAACGCCTAAATCTGCACACAGGGGAGCAGGGAGTAAAGTGAGTACTCCAACTCAGTGAGTAACAAATATAAATAAAGACTGAAAGCAAGAAATCACGAAAAGCACAAAGCATTATATAATGAAGCAGTAAAACCATTTAAAAATCAGTGATTCAGTGAAAGGTAGGCAAAATCCTTTGTATCAAATTTTACTTCCTGAAAAGCCTTTTTCAACAATTAAGCAGGTAATTGACAAGCAATTATGAAAAATAAACAAATAAAGGTTCGCCCCTCGGGCACAGTATCAATAAATCCGTCCCTCGGGCAATATCTTAGAACAGTACCAGCCTCTCGGGCAATCACATAGAACAATACCAGCCCCTCGGGCTCAATCTCACATTACAATGGGTACCCGCGCTCACTGGGGGTGTGCAGACTCCTGGAGGGGCCCCTTACGGCCCAAGCGCAATATCAAGCCACCTCGTGGCATCATAAACATGCTCTTGGCCTTATATCAATATCAACAAGCCACCTCGTGGCGTACACATCTCAGGCCCTCGACCTCGTAATCAAATCAGTGTATCACCGCTGCAGCGTGCAGCCCGACCCAAAAGTATCCTCACAACACAGGCCCTCGGCCTTACTCAGTCAAAAATCACATAAGCCACTCGGGCAACAGTAAAACATGATGCTCAGCCCAAAATATGATTTAAAATATCATTTCAAGTGTTAAAGCAGAGTAAACATGGCTGAGTTTTGAAAATAGTAGAATATAGCATGACTGAATACAAGTTTAAAGTCAAAACAATGAGGAAATATCAATAAAAATCCTTGAAGGGTTCAAATAGTTGGCACGAAACCCAAATATGGCATTCAACCCAAATAATGATGATAGCAAACAGATTTCAGTCAAATATGCGGTAAAATCATCAATCGGGACGGACCAAGTCACAATCCCCAATAGTGCATGACCTCACGCTCATCATCAAGCGTGTGCCTCACCTCAATATAGCACTACGATGTGCAATCCAGGGTTTCAAACCCTCAGAACATAATTTACAATCATTACTCACCTCGATCCAGTCCAACCTCTAGCCCGCGATGCCTTCACCCGCACAAATCGACCTCCGGATGCTCCAAATCTAGCCACAATTAGTACATAATCATTAAAATATGCAAAGGGAATGAAGCCCACTCAAAAATATCCAATTTACATCCAAATCCCGAAATTGCTCAAACTCGGCCCCCAGGCCCACGTCTCAAAACTCGATAAAATTAACATCAATGGAATTCTCATCCTCTCACGAGTTCTTACATATCAAATTTACCAAAATTCGGCCTCATCTGGTCACTCAAATACTAAAAATTCACTCTCCAATTTCAAGTCCTAAATTCCCAACTCTTCCTCTAATTTCCCCCAAATTTTCATGATTAAACAATAATATAATCACCATAAACACAAGGTATAACGCCCAAGTAGCTTACCTCTGTGGATACACTTAATCCCCTCTTGAAATCACAACTTGGAGCTCCAAAATCGCACAATAATGATGAACAAATGATTGAAAATCACGAAGGGGCATTTTTAAACCTTCTGCCCAGCTCTTTCGCACATGCGATCCTATAATCGCATCTGCGCCTCTACTTCTGCGAAAAAACATCCGCTTCTGCGGATTTCACTTATTACACCAAGACCCGCATCTGCGATCAATCCACGCACCTGCGGTACCACATTTGCGGTCTCTCGCCCGCTTCTGCGAAAATTACTAAACAACCGAAATTACGCATCTATGATCACGCTTCCGCATCTGCGCACATAGCCGCTTCTGCGGTTTCTGCTCCTCAATCCCTTTTCTGCTTCTACGACTACAACTTCGCTTATGTGGCACCGCACCTGTGGTCCCCAATCTGCAGGTGCGACAATACCAGAAGCAGCAAATTCAGCAGGTGCAACAAAATCCAAACTTCTCTGTCAACCATCCGAAATTACCCTGAGGCCCTCGGGACCTCGACCAAAAGAACCAACATATTCTAATACCTTATTCAAACTTGTTCCGATCATCGAAACCCCTCAAACAACATCAAATCACTCAAAACACATCGGATTCAAGCCAAACCTTTCTAAAATCTTCCGAATTTCGCTTTTGATCAAAAACCCAACCAAACCACGTCCGAATGACCTAAAATTTTTCAGACACATCCCAAATGACACAACGGAACTACTGCAACTTCTGAAATTCCATTCTGACCTCTATATCAAAATCTCACCTATCAACCGGAAAACGCTGAAATCTTAATTTCGTCAATTCAAGCCTAAACCTTCCACGGACTTCCAAAGTAAATTCCGATCACACTCCTAAGTCCCAAATCACCTAACGGAGCTAACCAAATCATAAAAATTCTGATCCGAGATCATCTACAAATAAGTCAAATCTTGGTCAAACCTTTCGAATTACAAGCTTCAAACTGAAAACTGTTCTTCCAAATTTCATGCTGATTACCCTGAAAACCAAAACCAACGATTTACATGAGTCATAATACATCACACGGGGCAAGGCATGCCCGAGAACTGGCGAGCCAAGTGCAAAAGCTCAAAACGACCGGTCGGGTCATTACAGTGTTAAAAGAGGAGAGTCGCCACCTAATAATTTTTTAAGGTGCGTTAGGGCACCTATTTCCAAATAACTCTGGTTTAACCAGTTCGCATCACCAAAGATCGGGTAAGGGCTCAAATTACCACGAAGAGAAGGTGTTAGGCACTATTTGAGGTCCACAACTGTGCCCCCCCCCCCCCCGAACTCAAATTATATGAATTAGTCAAATAAACAGAGAAAAAGACAAGAAGTTTGGGCAGTTATTATCAAAAGTCGTTGAATAAACACAAATAATTGATTTAAAGACAAGATGGGGGTCCTAAGTTTTTTAGCCTAAAGGATCACCCCGTGTAACATAAATAATACTTCATAACTCTCTCGAGATGGGGTGTTACTCGTATTATTCAGCGGGCACAGACTATCATCTCCTGCTACCTAATTACTATCTTTAAGTTGTTACCTAAGCACACTAATTGATTCTAAGCCGTACCTTATGCGTGCACTACCCGTCCCATGCCTATGGTCCCTGAAGGCGTTTGGACTTCAATTTTAGATAGTTCTAGACTTAACTAGGCTTCTCAAAAATGATAAAACTAGGCGACATACAAAACAAGTTGTACTTCATGTATAGGCAATTAAGGGCTCAAGTTAGCCTCCACACTTAGACAACAAATGCACGCGAACAAATTCTCAATTTAAGTGTTAGACAGTTTCAGAATTGAGCCAAATTAAAGCCATTCAGCCCTATATACATGGTTTCTATGTGACCTCGTGTAGGCAGTTTTAGATGAAAGGTGCCATCCTATAGACATGATTTCTCAATAACTATATAGTTTAGGGGAATCTGGTATTGCATGCTGATTATTGAAATTACAAATTATATGTAATTAGATCTATAGACATGATCTCTAGGTGATTTACGTAGTTGCTGGCAGTGATAACCATTGGAAATACTCAGAATTACAAAGTTTGATCCTATGGGCATGCTTTCTAATGGTGGCATAGCTAAGTAACGAAACAGTGTTTGAAAGTTCAATATTAACACTTTAAAGCGAGTGGTAATATCCCATAGGCAGGATTTTTAATGATTGACGATTGAAACTGATTTTTTATATTTAACTCCTATAGGCTTGTCTTCTAGTTGAGCAGTATAATAACGATAGCAAATTGATCAATTAAAGTACTATAGGCATGATTTCTAGATGAAAATTAGTAGAACGTAATCCTATAGTCATAGTATATAATGAATATGTTGTAGTTATGCATATTGAAAGAAGGGTCATTGACATTTTATTTCCTATAGGCATGATATCTAACAAAACATATAGGCGTAGAACAGGTTGAACGAATTAAACACTCAGGTCCTATAGGCAGGTTATCTAATAAACACATAGGAGTAGAACATGCTGAACGAATTAAACACCTATAGGCAGGATTTCTACCCTTTTCATGCAAACATTAGAATAGACTCATTTTCTCAATTTTACTAACACCCCAATTGTTATTACAGCATTATTATAGACCCAATGAATGAAATAAATTATAAAGTTATAAAATAACTATAGTGGGCCTAAGACAGACCCAAAAATGTACCCAGCCTAGCCAAGTCTTCAATTTTGTATCCATACAAGTTTCACCACAACCCAAAAATCACAGTTGGTCAAACCTAGGAAACAATATTCATTTACACAAGATAACCAAAACCCAGTAGCCATAGTTTATCAAAGATCTAGAAAATAGCCATTTACACAAGCCAATTGGTTTATTCAGCGGGTGGAAAGGGGATAGAATTGAGCAATTAGGACAAAGTGGCCAAAGAACCTTAGACCCTAGTGTGTAAGAGTTCACAAGGGTCTCAAAATGGACCCGGAGCAGTGCTCACACTAGGGAGATTAATAGAGGAGTTTTAGGGGGGCCTTGGCTTTTAGCTCGCCAAGGATTAGAGACTCATAATAGGAAACAACCAATAAAAATAGTAATAAAGTAATAAGTTTTGGAAAAGCATTTGCAAACACTACAAAATGATCACATAATGAACATGAACTCAGGAAGCAAGCTAAAATATTGGGGTAGGGGATATATTAATAAGAAACAAGGAGCCTAAAACATATGGGATTACCAAGTTAACAGGCAAGGAGCGTTAGGTTAGTAAAACCAATAATTGTCACTAATGCAACCAGTTTAAACTTAAAGGATCAGATTATACTAAACTCAGGGATTAAACAGTATAAAACAAACAGAATCAGAGATCATAGAGGGCATCAGTCAAGAAACAATAGTTCAAAGGATAGCAGGTTGTTAAAGGTACAAAATTGGATAGGGCAAAAACACAATAGGTGACAAACATAGTTATAGGAACAAATTATAACTAGAGTGAAAGTTTAAACAGATTAGGGCATACTAATAACATAAATTAATTCATAATTAGGCAGGAAACAAGATTAGGCCATACAACCAATGTAGGTACTCAACTTGTCAATACATTAAGCAAAACATGTTTCAAACAGTCCAAATTGCCTAAGTTCAATACGAATACACTTTTAGGACCAACAATTTAGGCGTGAGACAATGCTGGAGAAGTTCATGCTATAGGCAGAATTACTCATGAAAAAAATCAAGGAATCATATCAAGTCATGCAATTTCAGAGAACGCAGATATGCTAATTGGCACATTATGGAATAAACATTGCGAAGGTTGAGAACTAACCAGTTATTGCTCAACAAACAAGAAAAAGAACAATAATCAGGACACAGTATTTTTGATGTGTCAAGTTCCCAAGGGCTTCAATAACCTAGGGCAGTGCTCACACCCAAGAAAGGACGGAAAGTAGGAAATTTGGTGGCTTTGGCTTTCAGCCAGCCAAGAACCAAACAGAATCAAAATAACAAGTGATCACAAAGTAAAAGCCCCAATACTTTCAGTGGAAATTAGCGATTGAAGTCTTGTTTAGAAGGGAATGGGGGAGGGGTTTATATAATAGTAGAAATTGGCAAACAAATAAGGAAATATAATCAATCAGACATAAAATAAGGAAAGAAGAGCATGCAGAATTGATCAGAATCAATATAGGAGAAAATCAGGCAAACCCTAGTTTTTAGGGAAAGTAAATATCAACAGAATATACACAAAAACAGTAGCATAGGACAAATATAGACACAAATAACACTCAAAATAAGAGAATCGAACCAATTTTGGTTCGATTTGAAGATATTTGTAAACCCTAGTATTAGGGAAAGTAAGAATCATAGAAAATAAACAAATATTTGAACTCACAGTAAAATATTGGATGTACATAGATAGAATAGAAAAAAGAACAGGGATTTGAATCGATTTTGGTTTGATCTTGAAGAGATTGGCTTACCATATTTAGGCAAGCACTATAGGAGAGTAGCTAGTACTAGAAGGGGGTCGAGTATAGTAAGCAATAGCCATGGAATCCCATATTAGGTGGGATTAGGAGAAGATTTAGGGGGCGGAGGTTGGGGTTCTTGGGGGAGGGAGAAGGGGTTGAGAGGATATTAGGGTGGCAGATGATAGGAGAGTGAGGTTAGGGTTAGGTGTTTGGGTAATTAAGGGGGGGGGGGTTTAGATAGGGGTCGTTGATCTTGAGAGATCAACGGCAGATTTAAAATGTGAATGAGGCGGGTTAATTTAAATGGGTTGCGACCGAATTTTGGGTTAAAGGGGTTATTGGTTTGGGCTGGGGTTGTTAGGCTAGTGTATGGGGTAATTGGGCTGAGTTCTGAATAGTTTTAGGTCCGAAAAAAGGTTTAAAATTAAACTATTATTTAAATACCCAATATTTTATTAATAAATAAATTATAAAAGTAATTAATAAATAACAAAAATATTATTTGTCCACTAAAATGATTGAAAATAATAACTTGAAATTATAAAAATATAAAAAGTTATTTTGGCATAAATAAGTAATTTGTCACGACCCAAACTGAAGGGCCATGACTAGCACCTGACCACACTTGCCGAGCACCAACGTACATTTCATCTAACCTTCATTATTATCTTTTAGGGCTGACGAGATCAATATAAATGGTAGACCTAGATCATGGACAACCAGCAATAAAATATGACGACATGAACATACATAGCAGGGGATGACCAGACAATCAAGAAACTACATATAAGGTATGAGCTACCACGCTACTATGAAAGACTATACAACAAAAACTAGCCGACAAGGCATACCAAACTATACATGAGCCGACACCTGTCTATGAGCCTCTAAAAGAACATAAGTATTGCAACATAGCCGGAACAGGGCCCCGACATACCCATAATGTCTATAACAAAAATTTCATACCAAGACCAAGGCAAGTCCGGAGAAGGGATCTCGCCAATCACCGCTGAACTGGACAGTCTATTGTGGTGGGGGAGTTGCACCTGCTTGTCTATCAGGACCTGCAGCACGACATGTAGCGTCCACAAATAAAAGGACGTCAGTACGAATAAAGTACTGAGTATGTAAGGCAAGGAACCATAAATACGATCAGTAATGTAAGCAAGGATAGAGAATATACAACCTGTAACATCTTAGTACCTCTGAGGGATACTTACATGAAATGCATGATACATATGTATAAATACATAAACCTTTAAAGCATTCGCCTCTGTGGGCATCATCATCATCATATCGTACCCGGCCATAATAGGCTCGGTAGAATCGTACCCGGCCACGTGGAGCTCGGTAAAACCCAACTGATCAGCGTGGAGCTCGGTAAAACCCAACTGATCAGTGGTTGCACAATAGGTGTCGTATCCGGCCAACTATAGCGTGACTCGGTAGAGTAAAATAGATACATATATATAATGCATGCTCGACTCATGGAATCACATTCTAAACCTTTCGGAGTGACGTAAGGTCGGTATCCTCTGTACACGTTATTAGGACTAACTCTTCACTATGAACCTTATAAGAATCAGGAAGTACCAACAACATTGATAACATAAGAATAAGAGAAGCAACATTAACATCAATCGTTCCATAAGAGGGAAAACAATGTAAGTACTGCTGGCTTCTAAGAGTAGAGTATCTTGGAAGCTCGTTCATTACATTATGTACAATCGGAGTCGTACAAAAGAAGGAAAGGGATAGCCTCACATACCTTGTATATACTGCCCCAATCTCAAGCTATGCAATTGTCAAAACTCCTTAGTCTACAATAAGAGAAACGATACTATCGTTATCATTTAAGCGTCATAACTATTATGTATCGACCACAACCTATTTTACGATGAAACGGACAGCACCTCCCCTATATATATGACCTCACACCATTCAAAACAGTCACCAAACAGCCCAAACAACATCAATAATAAACATATTGAGCATCCCAAAATAGTCCACACACAGCCTAATCACTCCATACATACGACGACCACCGTAGTCGTGTCAAACAACCTGGAAATGTTACGAATAACTATCAGCCCATAACCCTACATATATATGGTGTTTCTCCACACCATTCCTCCTCCAAAACTCCACAATATAGTAGTAAAATACGCAGCCCAACAACAACGCAAAACAGTCCACAAAACAATAACATTACTACCAAGCCTTTCGATATATATCTCACAAGTTCTAGCTTCAATGGCTTAGCCGCAACTTGAATAATCTTAAATACATATAGAGTAAGAGGTTCCTTACCTTTATACAGAAAGAACAACTCCAATTTGACCTTAAATTTCCATGAAATATCCCTCCAATGCTGCCACAACAACAAAAAAGCGAAACTAGCGATCAATTAGTGTTTTCGGCACTAGAATCACTTTAGAAGGCTTGAAATCACCTAGGATTGATATTAAGAACATTAGGGAGTATTTACAGAACATAAATCCTTTAAAACAACCTCCCACACGAGCTGGAACGACACAAAAATGAGCAACAACAAGAAGAACAAGAGACTTACTAGCGCCACGGAATTCCCGACACTTGATTTGTGTTGTTTGCCTTTTTTTGGGTCTTGAATCTTGAGAGAACCTTGAGAGGATGTTCCTAGGGTTCTAAGGTCTGAAAATAGTGAGAATAAATTACTTAAAACGGGTTGGAGGCATCCTATATAGGTCCAAATATCTTAAACCGCCTTAGTGGGCCCCATAGAGAGGTGCTTGGCGCAGTCTCGCGAAAACGTGAATATCTCTCTACTCCGAGATCGTATCGATGAACGGTTTAATGCGTTGGAAACTAGACTCATAGATATTTAATTTGGTTTGTAGATAACCCCGTAATTCCTTGTAAATTATGAGAAAAGATTAGAAATATTTGACCTAATGTTTGAGTAAAATTATGAACCTAAGTTGCGACAACTTTTGTCGACTTTTGTTTCATAACTCGTTTGACTTCAAGACTTATGATACGGATATTATATGATTAAAATACCTTAATAAATGACCTCTTGAGTGTATTAAGCACCGCTAGATTACCTGAAAATACGAGTTACAACATCCTTGATTCGTTTAACTTCTAACACTGGTTAATCACCCTTATACACTCTTGTATCACTTAAGACCAATAGGATTGACTTCTTATCATCTCAAAGATAATTCCTTCTTGGATTTATGTTAACTAGTATATGGCATGAACTAACACATGTGGATATGGTTTGTAACACCCTCCCCCCCTTAGGAACATTCGTCCTCGAATGTAAGGGTTTATGGGGAGTTTAAATCATCGTGGATTCCAATGGAAATTTCCGATCAATTTTCCCCTATAAAATGGTCACTAGCAAAACTTGCAAGTAATTAAGCCCAACATATGGCTTCACAAGGCTACACAAAGCATTATGCGTATTTACATTATCTACATATCACCATTTTGTATTAAGGAGGAGTATTCTCAAATTATTGCTTACCTCATAGAGCCGTTTCACCTTCCAATGTATCCTGTCTTCCACCAGCATCCTTGTTATCTTCATTCTGGAATAAGTAAGGGTATTTAGACTTCATCTCCTCTTCTGCTTCCCATGTCATTTCTTCCATATTTTTGTTCCTCCACAATACTTTGACGAAAGCTACATCTTTTGTTCTCAGCTTGCGGACTTGCCGATCTAATATCGCCACTGGCACTTCTTCATATGATAGGTCCTCTGTAACTTGTACATCTTTGATAGGGACGACTCGAGAAGGGTCTCCAATACATTTTCTCAACATAGATACATGGAATACCGGGTGGACAAATTCCAATTCGGATGGCAATTCTAACTCATAAGCAACCTGTCCAATCCGTCGAAGAATTTTATACGGCCCGATATACCTTGGACTCAGCTTACCTTTCTTCCCAAAACGCATAATACCCTTCATTGGTGAGATCCTCAAGAAAACCCAATCACCAACCTCAAACTCTAGATCACGACGTCGGACATAGGAATAAGATTTTTGCCTGCTTTGTGCCGTCCTCAATTGCTCCTGTATCACTTTCACCTTCTCAATAGCTTGGTGAATCAAATCTGGCCCATATAATTCTGTTTCACCGACTTCGAACCATCCAACTAGTGATCTACATCTCCTCCCGTATAGTGCCTCGTATGGGGCCATTTTAATACTGGAATGGTAGCTATTGTTATAGGCGAATTCTATGAGTGGAAGATGATCATCCCAATTCCCCTTAAAATCTAGAACACATGCTCGTAGCATATCTTCCAGTGTCTGAATGGTACGTTCAACCTGTCCGTCAGTCTGCGGATGAAATGCAGTGCTGAGATTTACCTGTGTGCCTAAACCCTTTCTGGAAAGACCTCCAAAAGTTAGCCGTAAATTGAGCTCCTCGGTCTGATATAATAGATATGGGCATACCATGAAGCCTAACAATCTCCTTGATATACAACTTCGCATAATCTTCAGCCGTGTAAGTTGTCTTCACTGGCAGAAAATGGGCACATTTTGTAAGTCGATCAATTATCACCCAAATGGAGTCAAACTTATGATAAGAGCGAGGTAATCCAATAATGAAGTCCATATTAATCACCTCCCACTTCCAGGTCGGAATCTCTATATTTTGAAGCAATCCACCGGGTTTCTGATGTTCTATCTTTACTTGTTGACAATTGGGACACTGGGCTACAAATTCTGCAATAGACTTCTTCATATTATCCCACCAATACTGCTCCTTGACATCATGATACATCTTTGTCGAGCCGGGATGGATAGAATATCGGGATTGATGAATCTCATTCATAATCTTCTCTCGCAACCCTGCCACATTAGGCACACACAATCGGCTCTGGTATCTCAGTGCCCCGTCTTTTCCGATCCCAAAAGCCATACTTTTACACTGTTGAATGTTTTCTCTTAATCGTACTAAGATAGGATCTTCATATTGTCGTGCTTTTACCTCGGCTACCAAAGATGATTCTGATGTATTCTGTACAGTAACACCTCCGTCATCAGAGTCTAACAATCTGATTCTCATATTGGCTAGCTGATGAAGCTCTTTAATCAACCCCCATCTACCTGCCTCAATATGTACTAAGCTTCCCATTGGTTTACGGCTGAGAGCGTCTGCCACAACATTGGCTTTACCGGGATGATACAATATCTCGACGTCGTAGTCTTTCAATAATTCAAGCCACCTACGCTGCCTCCAATTCAACTCTTTCTGCTTGAAGATGTATTGTAAACTCTTATGATCTGTGTAGATGTCAACATGGACGCCGTATAAGTAGTACCGCCATATCTTCAAAGCATATATTACTGCAGCCAATTCCAAATCATGGGTTGGATAATTCTTTTCATGCTTCTTCAATTGTCTTGATGCATAAGCAATCACATTCCCACGCTGCATCAATACGCACCCCAAACCTATACCTGAGGCATCACAATATACCACATAACCTTCTGTTCCTTCAGGAAGAGTGAGCACTGGTGCAGATGTCAATCGATTCTTCAGCTCCTGAAAACTACGTTCACAAGTGTCAGACCACTGGAATTTGATAGCTTTTTGTGTTAACTTAGTCAATGGTGATGATATAGAGGAAAATCCTTCTACAAACCGCCTATAATATCCTTCTAGCCCTAGGAAGCTACAGACTTCTGATGGTGTTGTAGGTCTCGGCCAATTCTTTACTGCATCGATCTTCTGAGTGTCGATACTAATACTCTCATCAGATATCACATGGCCAAGGAATGCTGCTGAGTTCAGCCAGAATTCACATTTGGAGAGCTTAGCATATAACTTACGATCCTGAAGCGTCTGTAATACTATCCGCAAGTGGCCCGCATGTTCCGCCTCCGAACGAGAATACACTAGAATGTCATCAATGAATACAATCACGAACACATCAAGATAGGGCATGAATATAGTATTCATTAAATCCATAAAAGCTGCTGGGGCATTTGTTAGCCCGAACGACATCACCAAGAACTCAAAGTGCCCATATCTTGTCCGGAAGGCCGTCTTTGGAATATCCTTCTCCCTAACCCTCACCTGATGATACCCTGAACGTAAATCAATCTTAGAGAAATACTTGGCACCCTGGAGTTGGTCAAACAGGTCATCAATTCTTGGATGTGGATACTTGTTCTTTATAGTAGACTTATTCAACTGTCGATAGTCGATACACATCCGTAACGACCCGTCTTTCTTCAACACGAATAGGACTGGTGCACCCCAAGGTGAAGTGCTAGGCCTAATAAAGCCCTTATCCAGCAAGTCCTTCAACTGCACCTTCAACTCTCGCAACTCTGCCGGGGCCATTCTGTATGGAGGAATAGAGATCGGTTGAGTGTCAGGCAACACATCAATGCTAAACTGAATCTCCCTTTCAGGAGGAAGACCTGGGAGTTCATCTGGGAAAACATCTGGGAATTCGTTGACCACAGGGATTGATTGTAAAGTAGGCGGTTTCGCCTCCGCATCCCTAACGCGAACGAGATGATAAATGTAACCTTTTGAGATCATTTTCCTTGCCTTAAGATAGGAAATAAACCTACCTTTCGGTGTAGCAATGTTCCCTTTCCATTCAATGATGGGTTCACCCGGAAATTGGAACCTAACCATCTTCGTACGACAGTAAACATTTGTATAGTATGAGGCCAACCAGTCCATTCCCATTATCACATCAAAATCAACCATTTCTAACTCAAATAAATTTGCCGAGGTTTGACGACTACAAATCATCACAGTACAACCTCTATATACCCTTCTAGCAATCACAGAATCTCCTATCGGAGTAGATACCGCGAGGGGTTTACTTATCAATTCAGGTTCAATGCCAAACTTATTAGCCACAAAGGGTGTAACATATGATAATGTAGATCCCGGATCAATCAGCGCATATACATCATAAGAAAACACAGATATAATACATGTAACAACATCTGGAGATGACTCGAGATCCTGTCGACCTACTAGAGCATAGGTTCGATTTTGAGCACCACTCGAACTCGGCACTGCACCTCTACCCCTACCACGACCTGTCGACTGCTGAAAACCCCATGCTGGAGGTCGAACTGATGAGGAAGAACCAGACACAGATCCAGTCGGCTGAGCCATACTATCACCTCCTCTATTAGGACAATCCCGCATCATATGGCCAGGCTGCCCGCACGAATAGCATGCATCAGAACCTCGACGACACAGTCCCAAGTGGGCCTTGCCGCACTGATCACAATGTGGTGTTGGGGGTCTCATCTGACTAGTATCCCTGTGATGTTGTGAGCCAGATGCCCGCGAACTCTGACCTGGACCAGAATAGGATCGATCATATCGAGGCCTCTGAAACTGTGGAGGAGCACTAGCTACAAGTGGCGCCGAACTCCTCGAAATCTGTGGCCTGATGCGGCCTCTAAAGTCATCAGAATACCCTGCAAATCTCGCCCTCTTATGCTGGCCTCTATCCTGCTCCCTAACTGCCCTCTGCTGGCGCTTACGATCCTCTAGGGTCTGGGCATAAGCTTGAATACAGGAAATATCCATGCCCTCCACCAAGGAGGCTGTCGTACACTCATTTATCAGATGTGGTCCCAACCCATTCACGAACATATGCACCCTATCACTCATCTCAGCCACCATATGGGGAGCTTACCTTGTCAAAGAATCAAACTGCATATTGTACTCTCGCACACTCATATTACCTTGTCTAAGGTTCAAGAACTTATCAGCTCTAGCTCGTCGTATCTCAACTGGCAAGTAGTGACGAAAAAAGGCCTCAGAAAATTCCTTCCACACAGCTGGAGGAGGGTTCGGACCCCTGGATCTCTCCCAACTATCATACCAGAGAACCGCTAAATCCCGTGGCCGATAAGAAGCCAACTCTACTGCCTCTGTATCACTAACATGCATAACCCAAAGTGTACGATGAACCTGGTCAATAAAAGTCTGTGGGTCCTCCTTGGGGTCTGATCCGGTAAACACTGGAGGGTCTAAATTAATAAAATCATGAACTCTTGTACTAACTGGTTTCTCAGCAGCACCTGTATTCTGCCTCTGAGCCTGAGCAACTACCAAGCTAGTCAATAACTGCAAAGCACTCTGCATATCCTGGTTTAGAGTGCCAGACGGAGGAACTGGAGGCGTTGGGTGCCTTCTAATATCCTCTGGAGGAGATGGAGTAGATGAGGTATGAGAGGGCATCTCACTTTGAGCCCCACTTTGTCCTGCTCTGACTTGGGGCACCTGACTGGTACCCTCTCCCGCTGCTGTATCAAGTCGTCTACTAATCGTTTGCTTCCTAGTCGAAGGCATCACTGAAAAAAACAAGGTGAATATTAGAGACGAACACTTACGACTCAACTCTACGCACGATCTAGATTCAGGAAGAAGGTAACAACCCTAGATGTCATGTAGCCTCCTGATTATAAATGTGGCGCGCTACACATCCATAATCAAGACTCTACTAGACACGGCTCATAGACAACCCCTAGTACAGACTTGCTCTGATACCAAGTTTGTCACGACCCAAACTGAAGGGCCATGACTAGCACCCGACCACACTTGCCGAGCACCAACGTACATTTTATCTAACCTTCATTATTATCTTTTAGGGCTGACGAGATCAATATAAATGGTAGACCTAGATCATGGACAACCAACAATAAAATATGACGACATGAACATACATAGCAGGGGATGACCAGACAATCAAGAAACTACATATAAGGTATGAGCTACCACGCTACTATGAAAGACTATACAACAAAAACTAGCCGACAAGGCATACCAAACTATACATGAGCCGACACCTGTCTATGAGCCTCTAAAAGAACATAAGTGTTGCAACATAGCCGGAACAGGGCCCCGACATACCCATAATGTCTATAACAAAAATTTCATACCAAGACCAAGGCAAGTCCGGAGAAGGGATCTCGCCAATCACCGCTGAACTGGACAGTCTACTGTGGTGGGGGAGTTGCACCTGCTTGTCTATCAGGACCTGCAGCACGACATGTAGCGTCCACAAATAAAAGGACGTCAGTACGAATAAAGTACTGAGTATGTAAGGCAAGGAACCATAAATACGATGAGTAATGTAAGCAAGGATAGAGAATATACAACCTGTAACATCTTAGTACCTCTGAGGGCTACTTACATGAAATGCATGATACATATGTATAAATACATAAACCTTTAAAGCATTCGCCTCTGTGGGAATCATCATCATTATATCGTACCCGGCCATAATAGGCTCGGTAAAAAAACGTACCCGGCCATCATAAGGCTCGGTAGAATCGTACCCGGCCACGTGGAGCTCGGTAAAACCCAACTGATTAGTGGTTGCACAATAGGTGTCGTACCCGGCCAACTATAGCGTGGCTCGGTAGAGTAAAATAGATACATATATATAATGCATGCTCGACTCATGGAATCACATTCTAAACCTTTCGGAGTGACGTAAGGTCGGTATCCTCTGTACACGTTATTAGGACTAACTCTTCACTATGAACCTTATAAGAATCAGGAAGTACCAACAACATTGATAACATAAGAATAAGAGAAGCAACATTAACATCAATCATTCCATAAGAGGGAAAACAATGTAAGTACTGCTGGCTTCTAAGAGAAGAGTATCTTGGAAGCTCGTTCATTACATTATGTACAATCGGAGTCGTGCAAAAGAAGGAAAGGGATAGCCTCACATACCTTGTATATACTGCCCCAATCTCAAGCTATGCAATTGTCAAAACTCCTTAGTCTACAATAAGAGAAACGATACTATCGTTATCATTTAAGCGTCATAACTATTATGTATCGACCACAACCTATTTTATGATGAAACGGACAACACCTCCCCTATATATATGATCTCACACAATTCAAAACAGTCACCAAACAGCCCAAACAACATCAATAATAAACATATTGAGCATCCCAAAATAGTCCACACACAGCCTAATCACTTCATACATACGACGACCACCGTAGTCGTGTCAAACAACCTGGAAATGTTACGAATAACTATCAGCCCATAACCCTACATATATATGGTGTTTCTCCACACCCTTCCTCCTCCAAAACTCCACAAGATAGTAGTAAAATACGCAGCCCAACAACAACGCAAAACAGTCCACAAAACAATAACATTACTACCAAGCCTTTCGATATATATCTCACAAGTTCTAGCTTCAATGGCTTAGCCGAAACTTAGATAATCTTAAATACATATAGAGTAAGAGGTTCATTAACTTTTTACAGAAATAACAACTCCAATTTGACCTTAAATTTCCATGAAATATCCCTCCAATGCTGCCACAACAACAAAAAAGCGAAACTAGCGATCAGTTAGTGTTTTTCGGAACTAGAATCACTTTAGAAGGCTTGAAATCACCTAGGATTGATATTAAGAACATGAGGGAGTATTTACATAACATAAACCCTTTAAAACAACCTCCCACACGAGCTGGAACGACACAAAAATGAGCAACAACAAGAAGAACAAGAGACTTACTAGCGCCAAGGAATTCCCGACACTTGATTTGTGTTGTTTGCACTTTTTTGGGTCTTGAATCTTGAGAGAACCTTGAGAGGATGTTCCTAGGGTTCTAAGGTTTGAAAATAGTGAGAAGAAATAACTTAAAACGGGTTGGAGGCATCCTATATAGGTCCAAATATCTTAAACCGCCTTAGTGGGCCCCATAGAGAGGTGCTTGGCGCAGTCTCGCAAAAACGTGAATATCTCTCTACTCCGAGATCGTATCGATGAACGGTTTAATACGTTGGAAACTAGACTCATAGATATTTAATTTTGTTGGTAGATCACCCCGTAATTCCTTGTAAATTATGAGAAAAGATTAGAAACATTTGACCTAATGTTTGAGTAAAATTATGAACCTAAGTTGCGACAACTTTTGTCGACTTTTGTTTCATAACTCGTTTGACTTCAAGACTTATGATACGGATATTATATGATTAAAATACCTTAATAAATGACCTCTTGAGTGTATTAAGCACCGCTAGATTACCTGAAAATACGAGTTACAACATCCTTGATTCGTTTAACTTCTAACACTGGTTAATCACCCTTATACACTCTTGTATCACTTAAGACCAATAGGATTGACTTCTTATCATCTCAAAGATAATTCCTTCTTGGATTTATGTTAACTAATATATGGCATGAACTAACACATATGGATATGGGTTGTAACATAATTATACATGAATATAGGGTATTATTGCAAAAATGTGCAATTAGCCTAAAACTGCAAATGTAATTTTGAAAAAATGAAGTAAAATATTTAAATTATGCATGTTAGTGTAAATAATAAGTTTGGATGATTAAAACATCATAAAAATAATTTGAAGGATAATTATTTTATATTTATGCAATAAAAATACAAAAAGAAATTAATTTAGGGCTTCTAAAAATTATGAAAAATTAAGTAAAATGCTTGTATAGATTTATAAACTAAATGATGATGCAAATATACTATTTTGAAAGTACAATTTAAAAATATGATGGAAAATTGGGTATCAACATCGCCAGTACTCCAAAGCAGGTGATGTAGGGACTTCAGACGCCAGGGGTACCACCAGCCTAGCCGGTTGCAGCTGCTCAGGCCTAGGTGGTTCCCATTATGACTGATGATGCACAGAGGAGACTAGAGAGATTTGGGAGGCTTCAGCCCCAATCATTTAGCGGGGCTGAGTCAGAGGATGCCCAAGGCTTCTGGGATAAGTACTAGCGAATTCTTCACACGACAAGTATTCTAGAGACCAGTAGGGTCTCGTTCACTACTTTTCAGTTTACTAGGCTGCCTTCATATAGTGGGAGGTTTATGAGAGGCACAAGCCAGTCGGTGTAGCACCATTTACATGGCAGGATTTCTCCGTTCTCTTTTTGGAGAAGTTCATACCGCTGTCTCTTAGGAAGGAGTTGCGTAGGCAGTTTGAGCAGCTACGTCAGGAGGGCATGTCTATTACTCAGTACGAGATGAGGTTTTCAGAGTTGGCTCGTCATGCAGTTTGGTTGGTTCCCACTGATAGAGAGAGTATTAGGAGGTTCATTAATGGCCTCATATATCAGCTAAGGTTGATTATGACTAAGGAAAGGGTATCTAGTGCTAATTTTGATGAGGTGATTGATATTGCTCGACAGATAGAGATGGTCCACAGTCAGGAGCATGGTGAGAGGAAGGCCAAGAGGCCTCATGGATCTGGTGGTTTCAGCGTTGTTCCTTCAGGGGGGACAGTTCTACCACAGCAAGGGACGTCTTTATAGGCACACTCATATGACTCGTCCAGTTCACCGTGGTGTAGCATCCAGCCATGGTTAATACAGTGCTCATCAATGTCAGTCATCTCTCAGTGCCCTTCTAGTTTAGAGTTCGTCTCATGCACCATCAATTCAGGGTTCATCTGTACCAGGTCCTTCTAATAGTTATTCGGATTCTCGGGGTCCACCTCAGTACTCACTATCATTTGCAGGGAGAGGTTTTTTTTAGTGTGGAAATTTGGTTCACATAAAGAGACATTGTCCCCGGTTTTCGGGAGGTCCCGCCCAACCAAGGAGTCAGACTACGACTTCAGCACCAGTTACTTCACCACCCGCACAGCCAGCTCGGGGTGGGCCTCAAGTAGTTAGGGGTTGCCCTAGAGGGGGAGGCGATTAGTGGCAGCCAGGCCCGATTCTATGCTCTTCCTGCCAGACCAGATGCCATTATATCAGACACAGTGATCAGAGGTATTGTCTCAGTATACCATAGAGATGCTTCTTTATTATTTGACCTTGGTTCCACTTATTTGTATGTATCATCATATTTTGCATGTTATCTGGATATGACACGTGAGTCCTTAGTTTCATCTGTTCATGTATCTATGACAATGGTCGATAGTATTATTGTGGACCGTATATATTGGTCGTGTGTAGTGACTATTTGGGCATTGGAGACTAGAGTTGATCTCTTGTTGCTTAGTATGGTCAATTTCGACGTGATCTTGGGCATGGATTGGTTGTCTCCCTGTCATGCTATTCTGGATTGTCACACTAAGACCATGACATTGGAAATGTCGGGGTTGCCAAGGATTGAGTGGAGTGGTTCTTTAGACTATGTTCCCAGCAGAGTGATTTTATATTTGAAAGCCTAGTAGATGGTTAGGAAGAGTTGTTTCTCTTATTTGGCCTTTGTGAGGGATTTTGGTGCTGATATGTTACACCCCATGTTTTCATACGTGAAAGTACATCATAAGTAAATTGATATAAGCTCGGAAATGAGATGTTACATCCGCATTTTTCATACATTAAAGTTTTGTCGTAAGTTAAGCAACATAAGTTCAGGAATGAGATTATTTTGGGATTATAAGTATTGCGTTATTTCAAACAAGTGATAAGTAAATTCCTGAAGGTGAGAGGGTAAGCAAATCGAAGAAGATGAGTTTCGTCGAAGTTTGGCAATTTGAGATAAAATATGATCCAAGCTATAATACCCGATATTTATGGACTAGTATCATACAAGGTACCACATGACCGTGATAATAAGATGCATAAAGTGTGTTAAAAGTGAGTGGAATTTTAAGTAATTTGAGATAATTCCTAATAATGTGGGTAATTGATTAATTATTGGATAGTGGGAGATTATTAAGTTAATCAAGAGATTAGTGGTTAATTAATTACAATATTTTAATAAGCTTAATTAAGCCAATGTGGCAGCAATTAGAACAAGGATCAAGACCAGAATTATGACTCTTAAATTACATAATAAGGTGGCACTTTTTAAGAGAATTTAGTAGCCAAATTAGCATATCATGTGGGTCCCACACCTAAAGGCTTAAAAACCTTTCTAAACTCACTTTGTATCTCTACAAGGTGATGAAGGATGCTTCAGCAAGTTCATATAAGAACTTATGTGATAGTAACGTGAGTTATCCAACAATTCATACGAGATTGAGATTTTGAAAATCTAAAGGAAGTACGGTGCAATCTTTCTCCAGAATATCATACGGATTTTTTTCCTACTTCTATTCGCAGTTATGTGTTGTCGCAACTGACATATGTTAGAGGGATTGTCAAGAGAATCAGCTCATGTATGTTAAGGCTAAGCCCTTCCTTCATTTTGGCATGATCTCGTAATTAAATGTATTTGATAAAGAGTCATAAAGAGAAGTTCATTCTCCCGAATTTATATACATTATCCTAGTCTCATAAGTTATAGTATTCTCCCTTATCAGGACTTCATATTCAATTGAGTATTGTTTTCTTCTAGTCAAGAAAGTAGAGAGCCTATATATATAGTATTACAGTATTTTCATTACTATCGAGCTATAATCGATGGGCAGGCCCCTATTGGGCAACCTCTGATCAGATGGTAAGTTATATACCTAGCCTATTGTGGTCGAGCGCCTATGAGCGAGCCAAGTTGGCCGAGATATAGAGCCTAATATGGGCGAGTTCCTATGAGCATGCCTACTACAGCAGAGCAGTTATATATATACCGAGCCTTATAAAGTCGGACAACTATTTTACTTACTATATTGAGAGAGTTGAGTCAGTATCAGTAGGCAAGCATATCTTCAGATTATCTTTGAATTCAGTTATTATATTATTTGTTCAGTTTCAGCTTTCAGTATATTTGCTTACATACTCAGTACATTATTTTGTACTGACGTCCCTTTTCTGGGGACCATGTATTTCATGCGTGCAGGTTCATACAGACAGATGGGTAGACCTCCTCATTAGGTGTTTCCTGTGTTTAGCTTGATTAGTAAGCTCCATGCCCTTCGGAGTTTCCGGGTCTAGAGCTTTGTTTACATCTTGTATAATATAGTTATATATTTTATGAGTAGGTCGGGGCCCTATTTTGATCACAGTACATCTATCAGTAGAGGCTTGTAGACATATCCTATCAGTTAATGTAGTATGTTGGTCTTATAGGCCTTGTATGTATATTTGGTTGGTTTGTCAGCTGAAGTAATAATAACGGCCTTGTCGGCCCTACTTTATATTGAGGTTTGGTCAGCTTTAGTTTCCGTTCAGTTTCATATTTTTGCTTCGCAAATTTTCTTGCCATGTGGCCCATGGCCAAAGTATGACATTATATGTTCAAAGTCCCTTAGTCGCAAGTTGGTACGCAAGGATAGGTGAGGCACCGGGTACCAGTCTCACCCCTCAGGTTTGGGGCGTGACATGATACTCCTACTATATATTCTGTCTTGGTGGTGCGAGATTTTTCGAATGTGTTTCCTGTAGACCTGCCTGGCATGCCGCCCGACCGGGATATTGACTTTGGTATTGACTTGGTGCCGGACACTCAGCTCATTTTTATTCCACTATATCGTATGGCACCAGCTGAGTTGAAAGAATTGATGGAGCAGCTTCAGGAACTTCTTGATAAGAGGTTTATTAGGCCTAGCATGTCGCCTTGGGGTGCACCAGTTCTATTTGTGAAGAAGAAGGATGGTACTATGCGTATGTGCATCGATTATAGGCAGTTGAACAAAGATACAATCAAGAACATATATCCTTTGCCGCACATTGATGATCTATTTGACCAGGGAGTGAGGGTGTTCTCTAAGATTGATTTGAGGTCTGGGTATCACCAGTTGAAGATTCGGGACTCGTATATTCTAAAGACGGCATTCAGGACCCGTTATGGTCATTATGAGTTCCTTATGATGTCTTTTGGGTTGACCAATGCCCCAACAACATTCATGCACCTGATTAACAGTGTATTTCAGCCTTATCTCTACTCGTTCGTTATTGTATTCATTGATGATACGCTGGTGTATTCTCATAGCCAAGAGGAGCATGCCCAGCATTTGAGGATTGTGTTGCAGCGGTTGAGGGAGGAGAAGCTTTATACTAAGTTCTCCAAGTGTGAGTTTTGGCTTAGTTCAGTGGCGTTCTTGGGGCACGTGGTGTCTAGTGAGGTAAGTAACACTTCTAAACTTGGCCTTGAGGATTCGAAACCCCGAATTATATGTTATATGATTGGTGTTGAGGTGACGCACATGCCAAGTGACAGGCGTGTACTGTATGAATTGTGACCTATGGAACTGCATAGTGGATTTATCTTGTCGATATCCGTGTTTTCATCATGTGATAAAGTAACTGAATTGCCAATCATTCTAGAAATCATGTTTAGGCTATATGACGGTACTGTTGGGACCCATAGTAGTCGTTTCTTGCTGTTGAATTATTGATTACATTGAAATTTCGTACTCAATCATATTTATTCATTACATATCATATCTCAGTCTCTATTGCTATTTATTGATACATCATATCATCATTTTTGGGCTAGTTTCACGAGATTGTGAGCCCGAAAGAGAGAGACTTGAGATATTGATGACTGAGTGGGGCCGAGGGCCTAATTGTGAGTGACATTTATAGAATCGGGCTGCACGCCGCAGCATGTTCTATTGATTTATGCCTGGATCTGGCTTATGATAGCGCTTAGGCTGAAGGAGCCCCTCCGGAGTCTGTACACACCCCCAGTGAGCGCAGTTTATTTATATTGGATGGATCTTTCCTAGACATGGATCTTGTCCAAATCATTTACATTTAGGGATGGATCTTCCCCTAGGTTGGATTGTACTGAGTGACTGACTGTTAGTTGATGTATATATATAATGGATGGATCTTCCCTGTGCTGGATTGGCCATATACATTACTGAGTGATTGAGTATTCTGAGAATGTGAGTACACGAGGCTTTCAGCGTGGTGCATCACATACAGCATGTGCATTGGCATGTAGATGTAGAGAGGGCATACTCCCCATGTCATTCAGAATTGACCTATTTCACTTGAATTGAGTTTAACTATTAATCTTGAAAGCATGCCTACATTTATGTACTGTTATTTCTATATTGAACTGTACCTGCTGAGTTCGTCACTACCTTTGAGTCCAAAGGTTAGATTTTTTACTAATTGAGTTGGTTGTACTCACGCTACACCCTGCACCTCGTGTGCAGATTCAGGTTCTTCCGGTCACGGCGATGCTGAGTTGTGGAGTTCGTATTTTTGGAGATTTGTCGAGGTAGCTGCTTGGCGTTCATAGACCTTGTGTCACGACCCAAATTTCCGTTCGTAGGATGTCGTGATGGAACCTAGTTTTAGGTACTAGGTAAGCCTAACATTTACTGAAATAACAACAATAATAAATAACGATTGACAAATGCGAAGAAGAAATCTTGGTACAAAGTTTACAATCCCAAAACTGATAGTACAAGTCATAAGCTCTACAGAGTTTTCTAGAAACCTTTAAATAAAACTATTTCGGATTAAGGATAAATAGTGTAAAAACAACATCAGAAGGTGACTCCATAGCCTGTGAATGCAGTAGTAGGTTTACCTTGAGTCTCCACAGCAAAAATCCGCACAGCTAGCTAACGATCGACTAACTTCGAAATACCTAGATCTGCACAAAAATTGTGCAGAAGCGTAGTATGAGTACACCACAGTGGTACCCAGTAAGAATCAAGACTAACCTCAGTGGAGTAGTAACGAGGTATAATGAATGACACATAAGAAACAATCACCAAGAAATTACGCGGTATAACTCGCACAGGGTAACTATGCCACTACACAAATATCAACAACCACAATTCCCCTAGGCCATCACAAGTCATCACAAACAATCCCCGACATAGCCCACCTTGTCTAGCCATGTGCGCAATAATAAAGTAATTGCCCATCTTGTCTCGTCACACGTGCATAATAACGTTCCTACCTTGCCTTTCTACATGCGCAACACACAGATATAGCCCACCTTGTCACGCCACATGTGCATAATCAACAGTAACAATATCACAGCATAAACCTCGTGCAAACACCTAAACCAAATATCGCAACAACATCATGTGCCAACAATACAACAACACAATAGAATGGCCTTCACAACATGTGCTCATATTCTACAACATTTTCACTAAACAGTCTCAATACCACAACCACGCATAGCCATCGGCTCAACGACTGAGTACCACAACCACAACCACAACCACAACAATACACGAGAATACAAAAAGTAAATCAACTCAAAAGCTTTAGAATGCAAAGAAATGGTAGAAGGAGCTCAGAAAGAATAAAAACAATAGATATTACTAGTCACAATAAGAAAATCTCAACTAGGGAGAATTAATATGCAATAATAACTTCACAAAAGCACAATTCGACAACAAGGGGGTAACATGAGTCATTAATCCCAAATAAGGATGAGGTATTATGTGTTACATTCCGTACTTTAACATTAGGATAAGTCGTAGTAATCCATATGAGCTTGAAGGGATTAAGACTATTCATAAGGTTATAAAGGATTTGTGACCATGTCATTGTAAGACCCTGTAAGTTTAACAACTTTGATACCGATACATATACACATATTGATATGGTATTTTGAGTGGAACATTTTTGTAAAACAGTTTGAAAAAAATATGATTTTATATAGTTATTAATATTACTACTTTCAATTATACACATAATATGAGAAAGTTTATGAGATTTTCTTTATTGTAAAGATAGAAATTATTTTCTCACAAGAAAAGAAGATTATCTTTTTACCATTTTAAGAATTAAGCGTACGAAAATTTTTACTCTTTACATGAGATTAGGAAAATTAGAAGTTGAGAAAATATATATACTTTTACATGGATGTTTTAATGAAATAATAGTGTATGTATTTATTTTATATGGTACCACATGACCATGATAGTAAATTATATAAAGTGTGTTAAAAGTGAATAGTATTTTAAGTAGTTTGAGATAATTCTTAATTATGTGGATAATATGGTAATTATTAATTTTTAGTGGGAGATTAACTAATTAATTAAGCATAATTTGGATAAAGTCAAGTGCCCCCAACGTGGCAGCCATACAATAGCCATTAGATGACTCTTAGATTAAAATTTGCAAGATGGCACCTTAGAAAGGGTTTGGTACCTAAGTCATCACTTTAGACATTTCTAATATGAAATTCTAGCATATTTCACGTCAAAATAAAAAAAATGCTCTTTGAGATTTTTAACTCATGAAAGGAGAAAAGATGTTGGTTTAGCCTTATACATCACAAATTCCAGAAAAATGGTAGGCAACTTAGTAACGTGACATTTCTGCTTCAACAAGAATTCGAGCAAGAATATTATAGATTTTTCCCTACTCCAGGTATGTTAAGGCTATCCCTTCTTTCCTTTTGGCATGATCCAAGTAACGATATATAAATGTAATGCTATTTCATAAGTGTTTCTACTCTAACTAATTAAGGATGTCTATGTTATTCATACCTGTAAAATGATATTCAAGCATGTCTAAGTATGTTTCTAGTTCCCTGTTGAGGCATATGATAAAGATGTTAATGTTTATAATATAGTGAAACATGCATCTTCATTTACCACCGAACTATGGCCGATTGGGCAGTTACATATTCACCACCGAGCTTCGGCCGGTCGGCAGTCATGCATTTGCCACCGCGCTACGGCCGGTTGGGCAGTTACACATTTACCACCGTGCTACGGCCGGTCGGGCAGTCATGCATTTACCACCGCGCTACGGCTGGTTAAGCAGTTACCACTGATCAGCTGGGTAGTTAACGCCACAAGAATGATATAATCTAAACTACTATATTGTATTTTTATTTATATATACGAGATAGGTTTTATTCTATATGTTACGGCCCTCGGCGACAAGTCAGAAGTTTTAAGTTGACTCTTATATCCCCTCGAGATAGTATCTTATTATTATTACATTTTATTTCTTCCTTACATACTTGGTACATTCTTCGTACTGACGTCCCTTTTCCTGGGGCACTGTGTTTCATGCCACGCAAGTGTAGATAGGTGAGGTGAGGACCATCCACTGTAGGTTGCCTCCAGATATCAGCTTTTGGTTTGTGAGGTCCACAACTTCCTGGAGTATTGCCGAGTCATGTTCTATATATGTTACTTTGTTTTATGAGGATGTCGAGGACCCTGTCTCGACTTATATATTATGGTCATGTTTTCTTAGAGGTTTTGCAGATAGTGTCTTGTGTGTAGTTTTAGGTATGACATGTAATGGACTTGTCGGCCCCTATGTATCTATATAAATCTTTTTTGAATTAGTTATGTGAGTTAAGTCCTAATATTGTCAATTATATATATATAGATGTGGCCTATCATGGCTCGTGATGAGTCTTATAGTATAAAAGGATAAGGTATGTGGCGCTCGGTTGAGTAGGCATCGGGTGCCAATCGTGGCCCTCTAATTTGGGTCATGACAAAAGTGGTATCAGAGCAGATCGGTCCTAGGGTTGTCTGCAAACCGTGTCTAGTATAGTCCTGTTTATGAATGTGGTGTGCACCATGTTGTATAAACAGGAAACTACATGGCATTTAGGGACCGGTTACCCTTCCTTCTTGATATTAGATCGTGCAATAGAGCAGAGTCATAGGGAACAAAGCCCTTAACCTTTGACTTGTTTTATATATATAGCGATGCCTATGACCAGGAAAGTTATAGCTAGTCAGAAGGGTAAAGTAGTGGCAGATGAGGGCATGAGTAGAGTACCAATGTCTAGTGAGGGCCAGAGTGAGGCCCTGAGGGTAAATATGACACCCTCGAATAGTTCTCCGATTTCGCCAGCACCCAAGGAGATAAAGAGGAACCCAGTACCTCCACCTATTATTTAGGATGAGCATATGGATATGTGGAGTGCAGTATGGTTGTTGACTAGATTGGTAGCCACTCAGGCTTAGCGCCAGGTAGGTTCAGGTGTTGGTCACATTGACAAGGTTATTAGCGCAAGAGTTCGAGACTTCATCAACCTGTACCCTCTAGTATTTACTGGATCCAACAAGGATGAGGACCCATAAAACTTTATTGATGTGATGCAGAGGACTTTGAGGGTGATGCATGCATCGGATACTGAGTTAGTAGAGTTGGCCTCTTACCGATTGCGGGATGTTGCAATTTAGTGGTATAAAACTTGGGAATTGTCTAGAGGGACAAATGCATCTCCAGCAGTATGGGAAGAGTTCTCAAGGGCTTTCTTGCGTCATTACTTGCAGGTATTACTTGTCGATAGAAATTTATTAAGCAAGGGTAGATAGGTTCTTGGCTCTTAAATAAGGGAATATGAGTGTTCGGGAGTATAGTCTCCAGTTTGATTCCTTGGCGAGGTATGCCCCCTCGATTTTGGCTGAAATGAGTCACCGAGTACATGGTTTGTGGTAGGACTTGGGCCGCACCTGATTAATAAGTGTTTCACGGCCGCTCTACTCAATAGTATGGATATTTCCCGCATCTAGGCTTATGCTCAGAATTTGGAGGATCGAAAATTGCAGCAATACGAGAATCGTGATGAGGGTCAGCGTAAGAAGCCTAGGTCTGCTAGAAAACCTGAGGATTTTCTAGGTAATCCTATACTACCATATCCAGTTGATAGTGTTCGATAGTTGCAGAAGCCTATTATGAGGGATTTGTCTATTCTGAATCAGGCCAGGGCTTGAGAATTTCGGGTTTTCAGAATCGGAGGGATTTAGCATAGATGAGGGCGCCTCCTCCGCAGTGCAGTTAATGCGGTAGAGCTCTTTCTAGACAATGTCATCAGGGATCTAATGTATGTTATACCTATGGAGACCCTAGTCATTACATAAGGGATTGTCTTATGAAGACAGAAGTAGGATGGTTCAGCCCACCAGATCTATAACTGTCTCCTCATCTTCAGTATGCCCTTAAGAGCGAGGCCCTCAGGCATCAGCTGGTAGAGGTAGAGGCATGGGTGGAGCATCTAGCTCCGGTGGTAGTCAGAATCGCATATATGCTTTGGCAGGTCATCAGGACCCAGAGGCTATACCGGATGATGTGTCAGGTACTGTGACTATGGGTAATATTCGACCTTATTAATGCAAATTGCCCAGTTAAGTGAGTGGGCGTTACGTTAGAAGGGTTAAAGGAAACCAAAGCTAACTTGAAAGAAAAGTAAGAACCCGAGAATAATGGACTAAGGGAGGAAAGGAGAGTAACCTAAGACGTTAGGAAGTTAGAAGCCTGATAGCTCTAACGCCCAAGGGAGGAAACGACATATAGTATGCAAGATTTTGGGAAAGTTAGTACAATAGAATAAACAGTTATGAACCCGGTTATTAAGATTACAACTAGTAGGTGTTAGTGCCTAGAAGATAGATTAACAGAATCGTAGTTGACGAATGGATTAGGAAGTAGTTTTAGGGAGGGATGGCATCCTTACCCCGTGAGAGCTTGATATTTGTTTCATTGGAGTATAGCCCGGGAAGATATATACATTTATAATTGATGAGTATGTATGTACATCTTGCAAGTTTAAACATTCGAGGACGAATGTTTCTAAGAGAGGGAAAGATGTTACATCCCGTACTTTAATATTAGGATAAGTCGTAGTAATCCATATGAGCTTGAAAAGATTAAGACTATTCATGAGGTTATAAAGGATTTGTGACCATGTCATTGTAAGACTCCATAAGTTTAACAACCTTGATATATATGTATATATATTGATATGGTATTTTAAGTGGAACATTTTTGTAAAACAGTTTGAAAAAAATATGATTTTATATAGTTATTAATATTACTACTTTCAATTATATACATAATATGAGAAAGTTTATGAGATTTTCTTTATTGTAAAGATAGAAATTATTTTCTCACAAGAAAAGAAGGTTATCTTTTACCATTTTAAGAATTAAGCGTACGAAAATTTTTACTCTTTATATGAGATTAGGAAAATTAGAAGTTGAGAAAATATATATACTTTTACATGGATGTTTTAATGAAATAATAGTGCAAGTATTTATTTTATATGGTACCACATGACCATGATAGTAAGTTATATAAAGTGTGTTAAAAGTGAGTAGTAGTTTTAGTAGTTTGAGATAATTCTTAATTATGTGGATAATTGGGTAATTACTGATTTTTAGTGGGAGATTAACTAATTAATTAAGCATAATTTGGATAAGGTCAATTGCCCCCAAGGTGGCAGCCATACAAATAGCCATTAGATGACTCTTAAATTAAAATTTGCAAGATGGCACCTTTGAAAGGGTTTGGTACCTAAGTCATCACTTTAGACATATCTAATATGAAATTCTAACATATTTCACGTCAAAATCAAAAAATGCTCTTTGAGCTTTTTAACGCATGAAAAGAGAAAAAGATGCTAGTTTAGCCTTATACATCGCAAATTCCTGAAAAAGGGTAGGCAACTTAGTAACGTGACATTTCTGCTTCAACAAGAATTCGGGCAAGAATATCATACGGATTTTTCCCTACTCCAGGTATGTTAAGGCTATCCCTTCTTTCCTTTTGGCATGATCCAAGTAACGATACGCAAATGTAATGCTATTTCATAAGTGTTTCTACTCTTAGCAGTTAAGGATGTCTACATTATTCATACCTGTAAAATGATATTCATGCATGTCTAAGTATGTTTCTAGTTCCCTATTGAGGCATATGATAAAGATGTTAATATTTATAATATAGTAACACATGTATCTTCATTTACCATCGAGCTATGGCCGGTTGCAGTTACACATTCACCGCCAAGCTACAGCCAGTAGGGAAGTCATGCATTTACCACCGTGCTACGGTCGGTTGGGCAGTTACACATTTACCACCGAGCTACAGCCGGTCGGGCAGTCATGCATTTACCACCGTGCTACGACTAGTCGGGAAGTTACCACTGATCAGTTGGGTAGTTAACGCCACGAGAATGATGTAATCAGAACTACTATATTGCAGATTTATATACGAGATGGGTTTATTCTATATGTTATGGCCCTCAGCGGCAAGTCAGAAGTTATAAGTTAACTCCTATCTCTCCCCGAGAGAGTATCTTATTATTATTACGTTTCATTTCTGTCTTACATACTCGGTACATTCTTCGTATTGACGTCCCTTTTCCTGGATGCTGTGTTTCATGACATGCAGGTGTAGATAGGCGAGGTGAGGACCATCCAATGTAGGCTACCTCCAGATATCAGCTTTTGGTTGGTGAGCTCCACATCTTCCTGTAGTATTTCCGAGTCACGTTCTATATATGTTACTTTGTTTTATGAGGATGTAGGGGACCATGTCCCGACTTATATATTATGGTCATGTTTTCATAGAGGTTTTGCAGACAGTGTCATGTGTATAGTTTTAGGTATGACATGTCAACGGCCTTGTTGACCCCTATGTATCTATATAAATCTTTTTGAATTAGTTATGTGAGTTAAGTCCTAATATTGTTAATTATATATATATATATATGTGTGTGTGTGTGTGTGTGTGTGTGTGTGTGTGTGTGTGTGTGTGGCCTATCATGGCTCATGACGAGTCTTATGGTATAAAAGGATAAGGTACGTAGCGCTCGGTTGAGTAGGCACCAGGTGCCAGTCGTGGCCCTCTGATTTGGGTCGTGACACTATGATAAAGGATAACTAACTTCTTTTAGGTTTGAACAAATTATGGAAATAATACAACAACTTAATTAAGGATAAACAACAGAAAAGATAACATGGCAATTGAAGAGGCAACAACTTTAGTTAAGGCACATAAGAGTCAAATAGGCAATAAGAGTGGAGCATGAAGTAATTAATTCCAATTAAGACACGTAGGGGTGAAATTAGTAAACGGGGGATTTAACATAACAAACAACTTCATATATAATGAACATAAGAGCCTAAGAACCCTAAAAGGTCAACTTTCTACATATAAGCCCGAGCACGTACTCATCACCTTGTGTACACAGACTTTACATGATACCATTAGCATAGAAGACTCAAATCCTAAGGGATAGTTCCCCCACACGAAGTTAGGCAAGATACTTACCTCAAAAAAGATAGATTGTCACTCAAAAATGAACCTCTCGAGTGAAATAACCTTCGGACGGTTTAAATCTAGCCAAAATAACATCAAAGCACAAATAAAACTCATAAGAAACTATTCTGGATAAAAAAAAACCCTCAATCTTTATCAAAAACTAAAAATAAACCCAAAACTTGACCCCCGGGTCCGCACCTCGGAACCCGACAAATTTCATAAAACCCGTACACACATTCCAATATGAGTTCAACCATACCAAACTTATCAAATTCCGATACTAATTCGTCCCTCAAATCATCATTTTACATTTGAAATTTTCTTCAAAATCCTCATTTTTCCTCAACTCAAAACACTAATTTAATGATAAAAATAAAGATAGAATCATGGAATATAATAAATTCTAAGTGAAAAACACTTACCAATTGATTTTCTTGAAAAACCCACAAAGAATCGCTCAAAACCGAGCTCTAGAACTCCAAAAATATTAAAAATGGCTAACCCTCGGAATAGAGTACTATATATTCTACCCAATGATTAATGCATTGCGATCGCGAGATTTCAATTGTTATCGCGAAGAGAAAATGCCTACTTCCTAAATTAGTGCTACACGATCGCGAACAGAAGGGTGCAATCGCAAAGAGGAAAAGCTTTTGATGCCCAAGGACTGCACTATGCGTTCGCGAAGGGGACCAACAGGGGGTTGTGCTATGCGAACGCGTATAGCTAAACACGAACGTGTTGAAAGGAAATGCAAAACTACGCGATCGCAGACTGAGGTATGTGAATGCGAAGAACAAATGTTCCTTCCTCCAAAATTAAACTACGCGAACGCGGAGGAATTGATGCGAACACAATTAAGGAAACTAGGAACCAGCAAAACAGTAGTCCAAAAACTAGAAGGAAATGGCCCGTAACCAATCCGAAACACACCCGAGGCCCCCGGGACCTCAATCAAATATACCAACACATCCTAAAACATGATACGAACTTAGTCGAGGCCTCAAATCGCATCAAGCAACGTCGAAACTATGAATCGCACCATGAATCGAATTCATGAACTTTCAAATCTTCCCACTTCTAAAACTCGCACCGAAACCTATTAAATCAATCCGAAATGACGTAAAATTTTGCAAGAAAGTTCCAAATGACATAGCAAAGCTGTTCCAACTCTCGGAATCGCATTCCGAGCCTAATATCATCAAAGTCAACTCTTGGTCAAACCTGTCAACCTTCCAAAACTTTAACTTTTCCAACTTTTGCTGAAATGCTTTAAATTACCCTACGGACCTCCAAATCTAAATTCGGACGCACGCCTAAGTCCAAAATCACCATACAAAGCTATTGGAACCATCCAAACCCCATTCTAGAGTCGTTTACACAAAAGTTAAATTTCGGTCAACTCTTACCACTTAAGCTACTAAAACAGCAATTATTCTTCCAAATTGACTCTGTATCATCCAATAACTAAACTTGGCCACGCACGCAAGTCATAGCACGATATACGAAGCTGATCAAGACCTTATGCTACCAAATGGGGTTTTAATTCTCAAAACAACCGGCCGGGTCGTTACATCCTCCTCCTCTTAAACAAATGTTCGTCCTCGAACATGCCAAGAATCGCAAAGTCATCAAATCACTGAATGCATTTATCCAACATACACCCGCAGGTGACCCCATGTCACCCCAATCCACATAAGCCTGACGACACCATCTCAATTGTAATTTATCCCCTCTGCCAATACCATTAAACCTTATAGCCGGAATTTTTGCCATTTATTCATCTCCAAAAGACCCGACTACTACAACCACACCCAGTATCAGCCTCATCCAGCTGCAACAACTTATGCCTACACCCACAAAGTACAACCACACAACGTGACACATCACACATAGGCCCATAACAACATTTCTGATCACAATAGCTATCCGTAATCAAATCTAGCACCGACAATTAGCCTCACATCCTTTAGAACCCTATTTCAAACCTCCACAACACTAATAACCATGCAAGTAACATGAAGACTTCATAACTATTCACCTGAATCAGCAAGTCACATCTAACGCACCAAGAACACACCACGCAAGCTAAACTTAATAAGCACAGCACGAAAATGACTTAATATGTAAGGAGAAACACATAAGAGAACATTTGTACAAGCCCGACAGACACAACTCCCTATCATTATCATTATACGAATCAACTTACAAGGAAGAATCAAAGTATATGAACAAATCACAAGGATCTCATCCTGATATAACTTCCATCGCGGCACGTAGCCCGGTTCAAACACATCAAATCACATGAAATTACGAGGGTCTCACCCTCAACTCTAAATTACAAGTAGAATACACATTGCACCAACCGAAACCTTCCACTAATTCAATTCCGCCAATGAAATCACTACACTTACTGAACTCTCACCCCGGTAGAGCATCTAAATCATGACTTGTAACCAAATTACTCAAGAAATCACATCAAAACCCACTATAATGGACAATAGGAATTCATTTTTAGTATCGTAACTCTTAATAATTAATAAAAACAAACGATAAAAATGGGCTACCAATCATAGAATATCCCAAAAGGGGCAAATACATAAGCAGAATACTAAATCATGAAACTCACCCACATGTGAAGCAAAATAGGAGGACTTACCCCGATAAGCAGAACCGATACAAAATACGAAAGGTGCTCCTCTATAACAAATTGAAAGTGTCACACCTCCTTTTTACGGCCCCGCGAGGGTGCGAAGGAGTTTTCTCCAATTAAAGGACAGTCGAAACGGAATTTGTTTGTTTGTTTCAGAGTCGCCACCTGGGAATTTTAAGGCGTCCCAAGTCACCGGTTTTAATCCCTGAATCGAGGAGAATATGACTCTGTTTGTTATTCTGCGAACCAGAAATCCTGAGTAAGGAATTCTGTTAATTCGGGAGAAGGTGTTAGGCATTCCCGAATTCTGTGGTTTTAGCACGGTCGCTTAACCATTTTTTATATTTGGCTTAATTATCTTGATTTACTAAATACATTTTTTCTTGTTGCCCGATTTTATTACCGCTTTTGTTTAGATTGTTTTCAATTAAAGATTTTCTTTGAAACGAATCACGCGTACGTATATTCGTATTATATATATATTTATAAACGTAAAGAATCGTGTCACGCATACGTGTACACAGAATGATTGATAATATTTTTTGTATATATAAAAATATGATGTACGCAATTGTGCTTAAAATAAAATCAAGGACATTCGCCCCTTTTGTATGATTAAATAATGAACTGCACATCTCGGGTTATATGAGATTAATTTGAATTTTTTTTAAGGAACCCCTTTTTTATTAAATATTCGCTCGAAGTTGCGCGAACGCATAATCCGAATTGCTTTTAGAAATATAATCAGGTTGCGCGAACGCATCCCTAATCATGCAAAATATTCTTAATAGTAGTAGAGATTTTCCACAAATCGTTTATTACTTCCATATATTTTATATGAAAGTCATGAGAAATCCCTATTTGAAATGCCTCTAAATTTCTTGAAAAGAATTCTCAATTTATTAAGTGTCAACCATAAATTATATTTTTTTTCGTATGAATTATATTCCTCAAGAACCATTCGAATTTTAACGAGTAGAACAAGAATATTGTTTATGGGTAATACTACCATTTTTTATCATGAATACAACATTAGTATATAAAAATTTCGAATCATATATAAAACTGTGAAAAGAATTAATTTGATAAACAAATTAACGGTTTCCGAAGAGTTTACATTATTTATATTTAGTGCAAACTCTATTTCTACATATCATTGATATAAAATGTTGCAATTCGTGCTTATACATCCCATCTCATTCTCATATACTTGTTTTTTAGTCCAAAGTTATAATTGCTTAGTTAATTTGTTTATGACGATAAAATAATCAAATTGATGAGAAAGGGATTATTATACAAATTGACTCAATAAAATGGCATTACATGCAACATAGTGTTATGTCTGAACCATTCATCATATTCCAACATCATAAACAAAACGAATTATATCAATTCGCATTTCTACCATGGCTATTCACATAACCGTTATTATGCCATCTATGAACGAAATACAATTAACATTGTCTAGCCTTAAACAAAATCAGATATTTAACAAAATAAGCTAATAATATAGTTTTTGATATTTCTATACTATTTTATTTTGCTAACAACATCACAAGTTCGGATTAATGACCAACTTTCTACCATGTTGACAATTCGAACACAACTTATACTTATAAAAACTTTGAAATAGATAACATTATTACAACACTTATACGAACTTCAAAAGGGAATGATTAACTAATAGCTATCATGTCAAGCATACTACTATATTAACCAACATGAAACAAAACTGAAATTTAAACTAATAGACTTAAACGAGTAAAGGACATAATTATAATCCCAAACTTCATTTATTTGTCATGTTGAAGCTTTTCATGATATGAGTTTACAGATATGTTCCTTGAAATGAGGGTAGAAGAGGTGAATTTCAGCAGTAACGGCAGCAACAAAACAACAGAATATACCAGTAACTCAGCAGGTTTGATCAAGACCCGTGAAACCAGACGAGCAGTAACAGAATTTTAAGAAAAATTTCAGATTTGAACCAAACAATACCACTAAAAACAGACCCGGACAGATTCAAGAAAAGTATGTTTCTGATTTTTCTTTTCTTCTTCTACATATGTTTCAGATTGTGTGTGTATGTGTGTGTTCTCTTTTTTTGTTTCTTTTTCTGTTTTCTTCCTCCTCTTCAGATTTCCATTTCTGATTTTTCTGCTTAGTTTTCTTTCTTTTATCTCCCTCTATGTGTATTCTTTCTCTTCAATCTCTAAATTTCAGATTCCTCTCTCTCTCTTTCTGTTTTTTTTCTTTTTTCTCCTCCTCCCTCCTTTTTTTCTTCTGTATCCCAACTCCCTTTTATATACAGGTCTGTCCCCCTTCTCTTAAGTGCTGCCTGGACCCTTTTCTCTTTTAAAAATCAGGAAATCTCCACCC
Source organism: Nicotiana tabacum (assembly GCF_000715075.1). Classification (NCBI taxonomy): domain Eukaryota; kingdom Viridiplantae; phylum Streptophyta; class Magnoliopsida; order Solanales; family Solanaceae; genus Nicotiana; species Nicotiana tabacum. The sequence goes on from NC_134082.1 coordinate 36,439,576, forward strand.
AAATAACACTAAGGCTGATTTCTTAATAAATCAGCCACTAAAGATACTTTTTCCCTTATTTTCAGCACTCCCATTACCCTTTGTTTCCCATTATCTCATTAAGTAATAGCCATTATCACTCCACTATCAGCACACTACTATTATCACATTACCCTACTGTTTCTATCCCAGAAATACCCTTGAAAATCCCTTAATATTACTGTTATTATTGCCCCAAACCAAAGACTGCCTAAACCTTAACAGATTTATCTGAATTAAACTGTTTAGCAACTAATAACCAATTCCTAAATCAAACAAACATTCTGTCTTTTCAACGATAGCTAATTGATCCAACATCCAATGTCTAATAGCTAATGGACAAAAACTAAATTCAGATTTGAACACTGAACTTGCATACAAACATATTAACAATACACAGAACTTAACAGAACAAAATTTGAATTGAAATTGAATTTAGCATAAATGTAGGGGCATTGTCAGTATTGACATTGCCTGAAACTAAATGCCCAGAAATCAACACATACACAACATCCATTTAACAGACTCATTGATTTACAAACAAGCATGATTTAATTGACAAAGACTAATTAACTGACTATCTATAACAATCGTCAACAAACAATAGGTAAACAGATTGTTTCAATCAGCATTATCATAAACGGGAATTCATAATGTAACTAATCGACGAACTTAATCGAGTCGATTACACACATTGTAAACAAACATAACAAACAGAGACAAATGCCATTATTTGATCATAGGAATGGGTATGAGACAGAATCACAGAACTAAATGAATAAATATGAAAATTATACAGGCTATTGAAACAGGCAACAACATACATATAAAATACAGAAAGAAATAAGAAAATACCTCTAAATCTTCAAATGAATACGGACCCAAGATTAACTTTGAATTCGGATCTTTTTGAGGCTAAACAGACTTTATTCGAAGTATTATCAATTGAGAATACTTCGATTAAAGTCTCTTAGACCTCAATCCCTCACTTGAATTGAACAGATTCCATGACTGGAAATTTTTAGGGTTTCAAATTCTTCGATCTCAAACCCGAACATTTCTAGGTATATTCGAATCAAAGCAATGGTGTTCTAGGCACGAGGGGGGTCAGGTGGATAACTGGTGTGAGTTTGAGGTAGGTTGGGATAGGGTCAGGTTTCACTCAAATCTTCAAATGAAGATTCGAGCAGTTCCAAGCGGATTCGAACCATGCCACTAACAGATCCGTGATGAGGATGGACAGGGGAGACTGTGGTGTTAATTTGGAGGCCATCGGAGAAAGTTGGTTTTTCAGACCAACCTTCAATCGAAGATTCAAGACTATGTGATCTGATTCGAAGGAAACTAATACCAGATCCGTAAAGAGGGGGTTGTGAGGAGTCGAGGGTGTTAAGGTGGTGACCGGCGGCGTTGTTGCCGCCGGGTTTCAGGCAATGGGGAATTAGGGCGGCTAGGGTTAGGGGTGTGTTTCGGAGATGACGATGAACAGGAGAGGAGGGGGGTGTTTAGTTAGGGGGCGGGGTAGGGATTTGGATTTATATAGGGATGGGGTGGATTGATAATGACCGTCAGATCAAACCTGATCCACGGTCAGGATCAGTTCATTTAACCAAATGATGTCGTTTGGTTTAACATTAGGGTCGGGCTGAATCGGGGAAATGGGTCGGGTAAGGGTTACGGGTAAGGGTTGTAGAATATCAACCGTTGGATTGATTTAATCCAACGGCCCTTGATGAAATATGACCAAACGGCGTCGTTTGGTTCGGTTGAATTGGACCGGACCTGCGCTGTGGGGGGGGTTAATTTTTTGTTTGGGCCTGGATTTCAGTCCAGGTCCGATTTTTATATTTAAAACTTATTTTCCACTTCCTAATTTTATTTCTAATTATTAAATTCCTAATTTTAATTATAAAACAATTTTAACCTTACAAAAATATTAATTACTTATTTAACAACTATTAACACATAGACAAAACATTAATCACATAAATGACATAATTTAAATAACAAAAATAGAATAAATTCATATTTTTTGTGATTTTCCCTTTTAATTCTTAAATGCATAATTAAATCCTATATATGCATGCAACATGTATTTTTATTTTATTTTTTCATTTTACTATGACAAAGTAAACATTTACGAACAAAACACAAATAATTAATAAATGCCACACAAAATTCTAAAAAAAACTACATACTAAGCAAAATCGTTTTATTTCTTTTTATTTATTTATTTATTTTGTAGTAGTTTTCGTGAGGCAAAAATCACGTGTTCACAGCTGCCCCTCTTTGTACGGAAACTTGAAGAGTTTCCGTGCAAAGATAAAGTGAGCGGATACGAGCGATTTTTGCCTGTTCGAATACTCCGTGGGAAGCATTTTTTGAAAGATTTGACCGAACCTCTGCTTCAAAGGTTTCCTACATATCCTTGGCTATAAAGGAATCAGGTCAATGTAGTTCGGGAAGTTTTGGTAGCTGGGACTACCATGGGACTGTGATGTTACGGCTGTTTTGTGCTGCTTTTACTGCTTGCTGACCTCTTTATTACACCCTGCTTTCAAGGTAAAACAAAAGCTAAACTAGACTATGGTATATGAATTACAGAATCTTATCTAGATCATGCCCTTGCGTTTCTTGTTGTCTTGATGTCTTGGTGACTCTTGGGCATCTTTTGCTTCTGACTTGTTTCGCATTCCCTTTCATTGTGTACCGTATTTTCTTTCTCTGTTTGGGGACTCTTGTTGTTTCCTGCTGGGGATTTTGTTGGACTCCTCTGCTTTATTGACTCTAAGTGTGCTCCTTTCTTATAAGGGCGGGCTTTTGATTTCAAACACTTCAATTGTATTCCCTTGCTCTCCAGGTGGGCGCCTGACTGCTTCCTTTCTTCGTCCTTGTTTTCCAGGTGGACGCCTGATTTCTTCTTCTCTTTGTCCTTGTTCTCCAGGTGGACGCCTGATTTCTTCTTTTCTTTGTCCTTGTTCTCCAGGTGGACGCCTGACTTCTTCCTTTCTTTGTCATTGTTCTCCAGGTGGACGCCTGATTTCTTCTTCTCTTTGTCCTTGTTCTCCAGGTGGACGCCTGATTTCTTCTTCTCTTTGTCCTTGTTCTCCAGGTGGACGCCTGATTGCTTCTTCTCTTTGTCCTTGTTCTCCAGGTGGACGCCTGATTTCTTCCTTTCTCTGTCCTTGTTCTCCAGGTGGACGCCTGATTTCTTCCTTTCTCTGTCCTTGTTCTCCAGGTGGACGCCTGATTGCTTCTTCTCTCTATCCTTGTTCTCCAGGTGGACGCCTGATTTCTTCCTTTCTCTATCCTTGTTCTCCAGGTGGACACCTGATTTCTTCTTCTCTTTGTCCTTGTTCTCCAGGTGGACGCCTGATTGCTTCCTTTCTTTGTCCTTGTTCTCCAGGTGGACGCCTGATTTCTTTTTCAATTCTCTGTCCTTGTTCTCCAGGTGGACGCCTGATTTCTTCTTTTCTTTGTCCTTGTTCTCCAGGTGGACGCCTGACTTCTTCCTTTCTTTGTCCTTGTTCTCCAGGTGGACGCCTGATTGCTTTGATTTTATGATCACATCGTCCATGTATACCTCAATCTCCTTGTGTATCATATCATGAAACACCGTGGTCATTGCTCTCATGTAAGTTGCCCCGGCGTTCTTCAAACCAAAAGGCATTACCCGATAGCAATAAGTTCCCCATGGTGTGATGAATGCTGTCTTTTCTACATCTTCTTCATCCATCAGAATTTGATGATACCCGGCATAACAATCCACGAAAGATCCTATCTCATGCTTGGCGCAATTATCGATCAAAATATGGATATTGGGTAATGGGAAATTATCCTTTGGACTTGCTTTGTTGAGATTGCGGTAGTCGACGCATACTCTAATTTTGCCGTCTTTCTTTTGTACAGGAACGATATTAGCTAACCAAACAGGATATCGAGTGACTCGAATGACCTTTGCTTCCAACTGTTTGGTGATTTCTTCCTTAATTCTCACACTCATATCAGGCTTGAATTTTCTCAACCTTTGCTTGACAGGAGGCACCATTGGATTCGGTGGGCAATTTGTGAACCACTAAATCAGTGCTCAAGCCCGGCATGTCGTCATATGACCATGCAAAAACATCTTTGAATTCTATGAGTGCTTTAATTAACTCTTCTCGGATCCTTGGTTCGAGATGGACACTTATTTTAGTTTCCCGGATATTATTCGTGTCCCCTATGTTGATGTCTTTGGTATCACTCAGGTTAGGTTTGGTTTTTTCCTCAAAGTGAATTAACTCTTTACTAATCTCTTCAAAAGCCTCATCTTCATCATATTCTGATTCATAATCACAATATATTTCTTGAATTATTATTTCGGAACCAGATTGATTTTTAAGACTGGGCTGAGGATTCCTCATGCATGCCATATCACTAGAGCCAGCGTAAAAAGAACTGTACAGAAAAAGAAGAAAAAGAAAAGAAAACTATCAGGAACAATAATGAAAAAGGAAACTGTATTTTATTGGATGATGAAAGATAACAAGGTTTGCACACTTCAAACAAACTGTAAGATAAGCATTGGGATTACAACCCTGAGGTAACCCAAACAAACTGAAGGAAAATCAAAATAAACTACCAAGACTCCTTTCGAATGGGGAGAGGAGTGGCTTTCCAATTATTAAGCTTTGTTTCTGGCCCAACGAATTGAACTTCTGCGTTGCTACAACCTTCCCCGCTTTCTACCATATTCACATCGTCAAACAATTTCTCGAATCTTTCAATTAATTCCTCCTCAGGATTGACCAGGGATTTAGGAATTGTTGTTATCGGGCGATTTTTAGCACCGGTCTTGACAAAAGACTTTGATAGATGTGGGACTAGTTTTGGAAGAACCCATGCCTTTTGTTTCAGCTTTCTGGCCTTTCTCATGTCTGTAACAGTGGGTATGAATCCCAACCCAAATGTTCCCCAATTCTCGGGGAGAGATACTGGTTGTATAATTCCTTGCAAAGATGAGCCCAAACCTTTGCCGGGTATAAAACCATTTTTTAACATTTCATAGGCTACCATGACTGATGCAGAGGTTATCTTTGGATTCGGAAGGTACTTCCCCTCTGGAATTTTCTCTACCGACACTGTGTCGGATAATTGGTATACCCATGGTCCCTGGTCATTTTCTATTCCCTCGACCGGTACAATGGCACTGCTGCGAGCATTTAAACTTTCTTCCCCATGCACAACTATTTCTTGATGATCCCATTCAAACTTGACCGCCTGGTGTAGTGCTGACAGGACTGCTTTAGCAGCATTGATCCATGGTCGACCCAACAACAAATTATAAGAAACAGTTATGTCCAGTACTTGAAACTCCATCGTGAATTCAACTGGCCCTATTGTCAATTCCAGCACTATGTCGCCAAATGAATCTCTGCTTCCACCGTCAAACCCCCGTACGCAAATACTATTCTTCTGGATCCTCTCCTCTTTGATTTTCAATTTGCTTAAAGTGGAGAGAGGGCAGATGTTTGCACTTGACCCGTTGTCAACCAATACCCGGGTTACTACAGAGTTTTCACATTTCACGGTGAGGTAAAGAGCTCTGTTGTGCTCAGTACCTTCCACAGGCAATTCATCATCAGAAAATGTAATTCTGTTTGCCTCAAAGATTCTGTTGGCTATTCTTCCCAAATGATTTACAGAGATTTTATCAGGAACGTGAGCCTCATTCAGGATTTTCATCAAAGCCAGACGGTGCTCCTCTGAATGGATCAGTAATGACAATAATGAAATTTGAGCGGGCGTCTTCTTCAATTGATCCACAACAGAATAGTCATGGAACTTCATTTTTCTTAAAAACTCTTCCGCTTCTTCTTCCGTCATAGCTTTCTTTATTGGTTTTGGATTATTTTTAGTTTTTCTTAACTCTTCAGGAGTAAAACATCTTCCCGAACGAGTCAAGCCTTGCACCTCACAGACTTCTTCTTTGACTTCTTTTCCTTTATCCATTACTGTTACCCGTTCGTAGTTCCATGGAATGGCTTTGTTGCCGATCACTGGTAACTAGGTTACCGGCTTGATAATGACCCGATCTATACGGGCTCCTTCCACGCCTACAATGGGTTTACTGGCGACCCCTGGTACTATCACTTTCAATCCTTCTTGCTTTGTGGCGACTTTGCTCGAAGATCCCTTCTCAAATACCACAGATGGTTCATCACCCTTTTTGTTCTACTTAGGTACTGACTTCTCCTCTGTAAATTGTTCTTCTGGCTTGGCTTCATGAGACCTGATCATCATGACGGTTTGCGATGGCTTCTTTGTTTCTCCATCGGCCTGTACTATTTCTATCATATTGGCCTCCTGATGGGCTGGCATTGGATTTTTGTTGATATTGGGAGCTTCGGGGGTCTGAACTTCAATTTTGTTAGTATCAATCAGCTCTTGTATTGCATTCTTCAAATGCCAGCATTTTTCTATCTCGTGGCCTGGTGTACCGGAACAATATTCACAGCTTATGGTGTAGTCTAGATTCTTTGGAGGAGGATTGGACAACTTGGATTGTATCGGCCTTAGCATGTCTAGCTGTCTCAACCTGTGGAACAGACTAGTGTAGGATTCACCCAATGGAGTGAAGGTTTTCTTTTTCTGATCCCTTTCTCCCATGAATGCTTGCCTAGGCCTGAAACCTGGTCCGGGGTAGGTTCGTGGGTAAGTACTTGGTATGACAGGGGCACGCTAATGAGCGTGAGCTGGTGGTGGATTGTATGCTTGTGCATGATTGATGGAAAAATGAGGTTCCGAGGGGTGATAATTGTATTGGGGTGAATTGTGGTGGTAAGTTGATTGGTAGGATCGATGTTGATTGTAGTAATGAGGTGAGCCTCCGGATCCCGACCAAGTTCCTGAATCAACCACCGTGGCTTCCTCCCTTTTCTTTCTTCCAATTCCTCCTACTCCACCTTGAATAGCTTGAGTAGTCGCCTTAATAGCCGAATAACTCATGATTTTATTTGTCTTGAGGCCTTCCTCCACCATACCTCCCATCTTTACTACTTCGTTAAATGATTTTCCTACCGCCGAGACCAAATGGGCATATTAAGTTGGCTCCAAGGCTTGTAGGAAGTAGTCTACCATTTCACTTTCTTTCATAGGAGGATCCACCTTTGCTGCCTGTTCCCTCCACCGGAAACCATACTTTCTAAAACTTTCATTGTGCTTTTTCTCAAATTTTGTCAAAGATAATCGATCTGGGATGATTTCCAGATTGTATTGGAAGTGGTAAGCAAATGCTTGTGCTAGGTCATCCCAGGTGTACCATCTCCCATGGTCCTGGCGTGTATACCACTCTAAAGCTGATCCGCTCAAACTTTGACTGAAGTAAGCCATCAATAATTCGTCTCTTCCCCTGCTCCTCATCTTGCTGCAGAATCCTCTCAAGTGGGCTACTGGATCGCCATGCCCGTTGTATAGGTCAAATTTGGGCATCTTGAAACCAACTGGCAATTGCACATTTGGGAATAAGCATAAATCCTTATAGGCCACACTGACCTGTCCTCATAACCCTCGCATGTCTTAGAACGATTGTTCTAGGCTTTTGACCTTTCTGAACATCTCTTCTTGTTCAGCATTTTTGGCTGGCTTGTCAATTTCGGTTGGGAGGTCAAAACGAGGAGTAGTTGAATGGATTTTGGAGGCTTTGAAGGTGGGCTCCGGAGGGTAATATTGATTGTCCTGGGCCTGGAGTATAGGCTCACTAGGAGATTTGTGGAATGTAGCCGGGGGAGGTGCTACGAAGACAGGAGTCATTGGTGGAGGATGGTATGAAACTGGTTTCGGAGGTGGAGACTGCGGTGTCTGAGAGGTGGTGCCTCGGTAGTGTTGATAGATGGGGAAATTTGGGGATAGTTCAGTGGTAAGATTATCCTGAGCTTGGGCTAGTGATGGAGCAGGGTTAGCTGGGTAAGATGGGGGTGATTGCCCTATAGACCAGGCTCGGTACATCTCAGCCATTTGTTGCTTGAGTTTAAGCATTTCTTCTTTCATTTTGCCAACGTCCATCTCCTCTATCTCAATACCTGTGTCGACATCCGGAATAGACATACTTTCGGGTATCGGTCCTTTTGATCTGGTGTGATAATGATAATATGCCAGTATCTCTTAGAAAAACTAACTGCTTGAAGTCTGGAAATGAGCAAACTTGTTAGTTTTGAGAGTTTAACACATATATAATTACACGTTGAGATGCAATGTTCCTAAATAACCCTTTTCTATTATGCATTTGCTCGGCTGCTTGTGTCATCCCAGCTTTCTTGAATTTTTTATTGTTACTCACTCTCAATTTATTTATTATTTTTTATGAGTGTGGTCGAATCTTATAGAGATTGCCTACGTATCATGCCCCCGCATGAATCAGACCTTGCGTAGTTCGGACGTAAGGCAAACACTTTTATTTATTCTTGAAAGTAATACAAAGATGGAACAGACATTACATTTGGAAAACCTTATAAGAAAATGGTTTGAAACACACACACCCAAATCAAAATAAAAGACACAACTCTTAACATCTCTGAACATGCTCCACTTTCCACTTTTGTTGTCAATCATTTGGATTATCTGCTCAATGTGGGGCTTGACCTGGATGACCTCCCAACGTACGATACATTCTTTCCAACTCCGTTGCCAGATGACGGGCAAAAATAGGTGCATGCTCTATAAACCTTTCATAATTCATCCCTTGGCAGTTCACATAACTTTGAGAGGTGTAAACCGCTAAATCATGGATTTGTGCCCTGAAATCTTGGAGACGTTGGTCTTGGTTTTGCAGTTGTTGTTAGCGAGTGGTGGCTATATCTCTGATACAGTCCTCACGATCTAAAGCTGACTCTAACTGAGCTCGGAGTCTGGCCAGATCGAGTCTTGCATGTGCCCTTTCTCTGTCGATGTCCGCATGTTGATGTTCTCTATTGTATATTCTCGCCTCTTCCAGTTGTGCACGAAGTTGGTCTTCTGAACGTATCCAATGGTCTTTTTCCTTCTTGAATTGTGCCCTGTCTTCTTCGGATTGCCTTACTTGGCGTTCCTTATTAGATCTGGCTTCTTCGTTTAATTGTTGGATTCTTTCTTTAGCTTTGCTCAACGCCCTTTCGTTTTTTGCAAAAATGGAATCATAATCTTGCATTCTTTCAAAAAGATTGGCGATGGTTTTTTGATCCTTCCAACTCCTCATTGGTGTTTCAGAAGCTTTTTTCATTTTTTGAAATCGAGCGTGAAGATTTTCATTCTCACAAGCTAGACTCTTCTTCTCGCCTTCGGCTTCTTGTGCTTGCAAATCTTTCTCCAGACTGAGCCTCCTCAGATTTTCCTTTAGGGCATGGATAGTTGCTTTGTACCCTTTTTCCTATTTTCCCCAAGTCAACCGCTCTTGGATTTTATCATTAAAGGTTTGAACATGGGGTCTTTTTGTTGGCCTTCTTAGCTCGGGTTCTGGTACATGATCCACGCGGGACCGTTTCTCAAACCACCTTGCATATCCCGGATTTATCTCGCCCTTTGTAGTGTCTGGGACTTGAGTATCACTTTTCAAGTATCGACATCCATTCCACATCTGCTGAATTAGAGCCTCGGGAAGAGTGGCTTCAGGGTGTAGCTCGATTACTTGCATACTCAAATCTTCATCATCAGGAACTACTTGGTATCTCCCTAGTTGTCTTAGAACTCTTAGTGGCGCATATGGCTGGATGCTTCTCAATCCCAATAGTAGCAAATAACTATTCGAGGTTGACATGTGTATCACTTCCCTCACCGGGAGCCATCCAAAAGTCCACTCAATTTGACTTGCCGTTAATGATCTTAGATGAGATACCCAGGCTTCGATCCCTTCTGGAGACTTATAATCTTTTACTCTTTCTTCATAACTCTCGATGAAATTATCATGGCTTGGACCATACTGTATGAACTTGGGGTGATGTTGGAGATGTTCAATCATCCACATTTGCAACAAAATTTTGCACCCTTCGAAGATCTTTGCCCCTGATTTACATAAGGTCAACGCCCGATAAATGTCTGAGAGAATGATCGGGACAAGGGTGTGATTTTCCTTGGTAGTGAGGACCTGTACGACTTTCGCTGTGCGAATATCGATTGTTCGTTCTTTGTTTGGAAAGACCATGATTCCTAGAAAAGCCACCATGAATGCGAAGCGACGGTGAATTTGCCAGTTGTCTTTGTTCTGTTTGTTAATAAGGCCCTTTTCATGAATTTCAAACTCATCCGGCTTTCCGAATCTTGAATATAGGAAGTTGAAAGAACAACACCCGTTAACAATATTGCTTTTTCTGATTTTGATTACTGATGTTTAGAAGACCGAAGAATCGATGCACTGAGGGAGCCTTTGTGAATATCAGATTTTGATTTCTTAGATCTCTGTCAAAACCAACATATCCAGCTATCTCTTCTAATGTAGGGGTAAGCTCGAAATCAGAGAAACGAAAGACATTGTGAACAGGGTCCCAAAAAGTTACTAACGCCGCAATCAGATCATCCCGTGGTTTAACTTTCATAATATCTGTGAGATTTCTCAAATGCTTAATGACTCATTTTTGACCATCTTCGCCTAACTCATACCACCACATCTGAAGCCGAAATAGAAACTCATCTGCATTTGCGGACGGTGGGTTTTGTGTGGTGCTCATTTTGTATCTGAAATTAATTTTAACGAAATCAAGACTCATTTTGAAAACAGACACTAAAAAAAATCAATTTATCTATTTATTTAGCACTTCTTATTTTTTTTTTCAAGACTTAAAACTATATATATATTTTATTTATTTTATTTTTTTAAAAAAAAACATTTTATCTCTCGGTTCTCGCAATGATTTTTGTTTCAATTAAGCTAGTCAACGAGCAAATCCGAGGCAAATGAGTGCACAAGTAGCAAGTAAGATGCATCAGAATGGTCTTTTCATTTCGGGTTCACCTGTCCTAGACAGACCCAACCCCTGTGTTGAGTCTCCAAGGCCAAATGCACATGATGAAAATATACGTTCCTACTAGGGATCCGGTATATGGCTTAGTTATTCTAAGTGAAAAACCTGAGGCTGATTGTTCTAAACCTGGCTTACCCAAACAGACAGTTTGAGCCGAAGTGGGGGCAACGTACCAGGAGCACGAAAGTCTATCCGGCCTAGTTACTTGTCCCAACTTCGTCTTATTTGGCATGACTTTAACAGAAAGGTGGGCCACGCGCACGTGTGCACCATAAATTCAGAAGACTCAGAAAGAAGGGGGTTTCGTAGCAGTTGTATATACACACTTCAGATAATATTAAAGCGATAAAAACATCATTTAACACATTAGGCATTTATCATGTAAGCATCAGATAATAAATAAAGCCAACTATAGCAGTTATTTTAAGCTCGAATTCTTAAACCCTGAACCAGAGATTTTGGGTTTTGTCCCCAGCAGAGTCGCCAAAGCTGTCACACCTCCTTTTTCCGGCCCCGCGAGGGTGCGAAGGAGTTTTCTCCAATTAAAGGACAGTCGAAACGGGATTTGTTTGTTTGTTTCAGAGTCGCCACCTGGGAATTTTAAGGCGTCCCAAGTCACCGGTTTTAATCCCTGAATCGAGGAGAATATGACTCTGTTTATTATTCTGCGAACCAGAAATCCTGAGTAAGGAATTCTGTTAATTCGGGAGAAGGTGTTAGGCATTCCCGAATTCCGTGGTTTTAGCACGGTCGCTTAACCATTTTTTATATTTGGCTTAATTATCTTGATTTACTAAATACATTTTTTCTTGTTGCCCGATTTTATTACCGCTTTTGTTTAGATTGTTTTCAATTAAAGATTTTCTTTGAAACGAATCACGCGTACGTATATTCGTATTATATATATATTTATAAACGTAAAGAATCGTGTCACGCATACGTGTACACAGAATGATTGATAATATTTTTTGTATATATAAAAATATGATGTACGCAATTGTGCTTAAAATAAAATCAAGGACATTCGCCCCTTTTGTATGATTAAATAATGAACTGCACATCTCGGGTTATATGAGATTAATTTGATTTTTTTAAGTAACCCCTTTTTTATTAAATATTTGCTCGAAGTTGCGCGAACGCATAATCCGAATTGCTTTTAGAAATATAATCAGGTTGCGCGAACGCATCCCTAATCACGCAAAATATTCTTAATAGTAGTAGAGATTTTCCACAAATCGTTTATTACTTCCATATATTTTATATGAAAGGCATGAGAAATCCCTATTTGAAATGCCTCTAAATTTCTTGAAAAGAATTCTCAATTTATTAAGTGTCAACCATAGATTATATTTTTTTTTCGTATGAATTATATTCCTCAAGAACCATTCGAATTTTAACGAGTAGAACAAGAATATTGTTTGTGGGTAATACTACCATTTTTTATCATGAATACAACATTAGTATATAAAAATTTCGAATCATATATAAAACTGGGAAAAGAATTAATTTGATAAACAAATTAACAGTTTCCGAAGAGTTTACATTATTTATATTTAGTGCAAACTCTATTTCTATATATCATTGATATAAAATGTTGCAATTCGTGCTTATACATCCCATCTCATTCTCATATACTTGTTTTTTAGTCCAAAGTTATAATTGCTTAGTTAATTTGTTTATGACGATAAAATAATCAAATTGATGAGAAATGGATTATTATACAAATTGACTCAATAAAATGGCATTACATGCAACATAGTGTTATGTCTGAACCATTCATCATATTCCAACATCATAAACAAAACGGATTATATCAATTCGCATTTCTACCATGGCTATTCACATAACCGTTATTATGCCATCTATGAACGAAATACAATTAACATTGTCTAGCCTTAAACAAAATCGGATATTTAACAAAATAAGCTAATAATGTAGTTTTTGATATTTCTATACTATTTTATTTAGCTAACAACATCACAAGTTCGGATTAATGACCAACTTTCTACCATGTTGACAATTCGAACACAACTTATACTTATAAAAACTTTGAAATAGATAACATTATTACAACACTTATACGAACTTCAAAAGGGAATGATTAACTAATAGCTATCATGTCAAGCATACTACTATATTAACCAACATGAAACAAAACTGAAATTTAAACTAATAGACTTAAACGAGTAAAGGACATAATTATAATCCCAAACTTCATTTATTTGTCATGTTGAAGCTTTTCATGACATGAGTTTACAGATATGTACCTGGAAATGAGGGTAGAAGAGGTGAATTTCAGCAGTAACGGCAGCGACAAAACAACAGAATATACCAGTAACTCAGTAGGTTTGATCAAGACCCGTGAAACCAGACGAGCAGTAACAGAATTTTAAGAAAAATTTCAGATTTGAACCAAACAATACCACTAAAAACAGACCCGGACAGATTCAAGAAAAATATGTTTCTGATTTTTCTTTTCTTCTTCTACATATGTTTCAGATTGTGTGTGTATGTGTGTGTTCTCTTTTTTTGTTTCTTTTTTTGTTTTCTTCCTCCTCTTCAGATTTCCATTTCTGATTTTTCTGCTTAGTTTTCTTTCTTTTATCTCCCTCTATGTGTATTCTTTCTCTTCAATCCCTAAATTTCATATTCCTCTCTCTCTCTTTCTGTTTTTTTTTCTTTTTTCTCCTCCTCCCTCCTTTTTTTCTTCTGTATCCCAACTCCCTTTTATATACAGGTCTGTCCCCCTTCTCTTAAGTGCTGCCTGGACCCTTTTCTCTTTTAAAAATCAGGAAATCTCCACCCAAATAACACTAAGGCTGATTTCTTAATAAATCAGCCACTAAAGATACTTTTTCCCTTATTTTCAGCACTCTCATTACCCTTTGTTTCCCATTATCTCATTAAGTAATAGCCATTATCACTCCACTATCAGCACACTACTATTATCACATTACCCTACTATTTCTATCCCAGAAATACCCTTGAAAATCCCTTAATATTACTGTTATTACTGCCCCAGACCAAAGACTGCCTAAACCTTAACAGATTTATCTGAATTAAACTGTTTAGCAGCTAATAACCAATTCCTAAATCAAACAAACATTCTGTCTTTTCAACGATAGCTAATTGATCCAACACCCAATGTCTAATAGCTAATGGACAAAAACTAAATTCAGATTTGAACACTGAACTTGCATACAAACATATTAACAATACATAGAACTTAACAGAACAAAATTTGAATTGAAATTGAATTTAGCATAAATGCAGGGGCATTGTCAGTATTGACATTGTCTGAAACTAAATGCCCAGAAATCAACACATACACAACATCCATTTAATGGACTCATTGATTTACAAACAAGCATGATTTAATTGACAAAGACTAATTAACTGACTATCTATAACAATCGTCAACAAACAATAGGTAAACAGATTGTTTCAATTAGCATTATCATAAACGGGAATTCATAATGTAACTAATCGACGAACTTAATCGAGTCGATTACACACATTATAAACAAACATAACAAACAGAGACAAATGCCATTATTTGATCACAGGAATGGGTATGAGACAGAATCACAGAACTAAATGAACAAATATGAAAATTACACAGGCTATTGAAACAGGCAACAACATACACATAAAATACAGAAAGAAATAAGAAAATACCTCTGAATCTTCAAATGAATACGGACCCAAGCTTAACTTTGAATTCGGATCTTTTTGAGGCTAAACAGACTTTATTCGAAATATTCTCAATTGAGAATACTTCGATTAAAGTCTCTTAGACCTCAATCCCTCACTTGAATTGAACAGATTCCATGACTGGAAATTTTTAGGGTTTCAAATTCTTCGATCTCAAACCCGAACATTTCTAGGTATATTCGAATCAAAACAATGGTGTTCTAGGCACGAGGGGGGTCAGGTGGATAACTGGTGTGAGTTTGAGGTAGGTTGGGATAGGGTCAGGTTTCACTCGAATCTTCAAATGAAGATTTGAGCAGTTCCAGGCGGATTCGAACCATGCCACCAACAGATCCGCGATGAGGATGGACAGGGGAGACTGTGGTGTTAATTTGGAGGCCATCGGAGAAAGTTGGTTTTTCAGACCAACCTTCAATCGAAGATTCGAGACTATGTGATCTGATTCGAAGGAAACTAATATTAGATCCGTAAAGTGGGGGTTGTGAGGAGTCGAGGGTGTTTAGGAGGTGACCGGCGGCGTTGTTGCCGCCGGGTTTCAAGCAATGGGGAATTAGGGCGGCTAGGGTTAGGGGTGTGTTTCGGAGATGACGATGAACAGGAGAGGAGGGGGTGTTTAGTAAGGGGGGCGGGGTAGGGATTTGGATTTATATAGGGATGGGGTGGATTGATAATGACCGTCAGATCAAACCTGATCCACGGTCAGGATCAGTTCATTTAACCAAACGATGTCGTTTGGTTTAACATTAGGGTCGGGCTGAATCAGGGCAATGGGTCGGGTAAGGGTTACGGGTAAGGGTTATAGAATATCAACCGTTGGATTGATTTAATCCAACGGCCCTTGATGAAATATGACCAAACGGCGTCGTTTGGTTCGGTTGAATTGGACCGGACCTGGGCTGTGGGGGGGTTAATTTTTTGTTTGGGCCTGGATTTCAGTCCAGGTCCGATTTTTATATTTAAAACTTATTTTCCACTTCCTAATTTTATTTCTAATTATTAAATTCCTAATTTTAATTATAAAACAATTTTAACCTTACAAAAATATTAATTACTTATTTAACAACTATTAACACATAGACAAAACATTAATCACACAATGACATAATTTAAATAACAAAAATAGAATAAATTCATATTTTTTTTCCTTTTAATTCTTAAATGCATAATTAAATCCTATATATGCATGCAACATGTATTTTTATTTTATTTTTTCATTTTACTATGACAAAGTAAATATTTACGGACAAAACACAAATAATTAATAAATGCCACACAAAATTCTAAAAAACTACATACTAAGCAAAATCATTTTATTTTTTTTTATTTTATTTTATTTTATTTTGGAGTAGTTTTCGTGAGGCAAAAATCACGTGCTCACAGAAAGCATACCTGCATGACATCATCTGGCACAACCGCCTCAGACCTATTGTATGAAACACATCAACAGGCTAAGCCTTCCCCTCTTGGGCGCCCTCTACTCGCCTGAATACCCCGTTGTGACACATCTATCCGAAGTCTGGGACAATCTCCCACCATGTGGCTGGAATCTCCACACATGAAGCAACCACTTCGCTGACGTGGCTGTGGAAACTGTGTGGTACAGGTGCTCTGAGACCCATGAGTACCTGAAAAATCATGCGAAGCCTGAAGTGCAAACTGAACTAGCTGACCCACAAAACCTCTATCATGCCGTACCATGCCTCCAAAGTGAGGACCAGTGGATCTCTCCAGCTTGCGAGGCCTCCTCGCCTCCCTGTCCTCTCTCTCATAACCTCGCTTTCCCTCTTTCTCCTGGCCTCGCCTGTCCTCTCTCTCTTGATCCCACATGCCCTCTAACTGGCGAGCGATCTCTACCACCTACTGAAATGACACATTTGTCTCCAACTCCCGAGCCATGCTAAATGAAATATCATGCTTGAGCACCTCAATGAATATATGGACATGCTCTCCAACTGTAGCAACCAAAGTAGGTGCATGTCTGGCCAAATCACTAAATCTAACGGCATACTCTAACACTAACATAGTGCCTTGTTGCTGTTGCTCAAACTCAGTGCGCCATACATCCTGAAGGGACTGAGGTACAAACTCTCTCAAGAACATCGTTGAAAATTGAGCCCATGAAAGTGGAGTTGCATCGGCCGGGATACCTAACTCAAACACTCACCACCACTGATAAGTTGCTCCTCTAAGCTGGAACGTAGTAAAAGCAACCCCACTCATCCCCGCAATACCCATAGTGCGGAGAATACAATGGCACTCCTCTAGAAAGCCATGTGCACCCTCTGAAGTCAAACCACTAAAAGTTGGAGGGTCATACTTCTTGAACCTTGCAAGTCTAAGCTTCTCTTCCTCAGATGTTGCTGCCCTAAACACGGTCTGAACTGGAACCACAAGTTATGTCGCCATGACACCTGGAAACTGACCAATGCGAACGCGCTGCTCTAGAGTATGGGTGGCAGGAGTCTGAGTCCCTCCCCCGATCTGTGAAGTAGCTGGTGCAACCGAAATCAACCCCGCATAAGCCAATGTACCAAACATGCTCAAGAACTATGCTAAGGTCTCCTGAAGTCCGTGGGTAACAGCAGGCACCTCCGGTACCTGTTCCCCAACAGAGCTGCTGGCGACTCCTCAACTACTGCTCTGGTAGGTGCCCTAGCTATGACACGTGCTCCTCTTTGGCCTCTACCTCTTCCCCTAGCGACACTTGCTCTGGGTTCAGCATCGTCAACAACTGCAGCTTGTGTCCTCACCATTTGTAAGATAATAGAATGATAAAAGCTCAAACCTCGAGATCAAAAAACTCACACGATTGGAACGAAAGAAGTGAAACAATAATAATAGTTCTGTAGTCTCTCGAAGATAAGTACAGAAGTCTCTATACCGATCCACAAGACTTTACTAAACTCGCTTATGACTCGTAAAACATATAAACCTAGAGCTTTGATACTAACTTTTCACGACCCAAATTTCTCTCCGCAGGATGTCATGGTGGCACCTAGTCTTAGCGACTAGGTAAGCCTAACATTTACTGAAATGATAACAATAATAAATAATGATTGACAAATGCGAAGAAAAAATCTCGATACAAAGTTTACAATCCCAAAACTGGTAGTACAAGTCATAGGCTCTACAGAGTTTGCTAGAAACCTCTAAATATAATTGTTTCAAAATAAAGATAAATAGTGTAAAAACAACTTCAGAAGGTGACTCTGAAGCCTGCAAACACAACAGCAGGTTTACCTTGAGTCTCCACAACAAAAATCCACACAACTAGCTAACGATCGAGTGACTTCAAAATACTTGTATCTACACAAAAATTGTGCAGAAGCATAGTATAAGTACACCACAGCAGTAACCAGTAAGTATCAAGACTAACCTCAGTGGATTAGTGACGAGGAATAGTCAAGACACCTATTGAACTAGATAACCTAGAGAAGTATAAGTGTAGAACCAACAGAGTACAATATCTATATAAAGACTACATGTAATGACAACAATAACATGGTAATTGCAGAAAGAAAAGGAAAGAAAAAATTAGCAGCGAAACACCACAAATAATGACATAGTAGAGTAAGCGGAACACAATTTAAATCCGGTGAACACAAATAAAGGAAAGGCAAGTAGCAACTCAACAAAAACGACTGCTTTCACACCATGTTTTAGCCAATAATCTCCACGAGGTACTGAACCTCAGAATATTTACAATTCACGGGTCTCAATTCCTAAACCTGAAACACTTGGCATCATGTGCCCTCATTACAAATTTATAACCGCATCGATGACTGACGTGCCAATAGAGCCATTCTTACATAGAAGTCAAGTAGATAAGGGTATGTAGAAATAATCAATAATATCAGGATCAACCTTCACAAACCGTTAGGGGTGATTAACTATGTGTATGTTTGTGTCAGTGTTCTATCACAGTTCAGGCCAAATAACAAGAATAGAAACAATGGATGACACATAAGAAATGATCATAATAACACGCACATGGTAAGTAAGCCACTACACACATATCAACAACCACAATGCCCCCATGCCATCACAAGTCATCACAAACAATCCCCTATATAGCTCACTTTGTCTCACCACATGCGTAATAATAAAGTAAATATCCGCTTTATCTCGCCACACACGCATAATAACGTTCCTACCTTGTCTCACCACATGCGCAAACACACAGATATAGCCCACCTTGTCACACCGCATGTGCATAATCAACAGTAACAATATCACGGAAGAAACCTCGTGCAAACACCCGAACCAAATATCCCAACAACATCACGTGCCAACAATACAAAAACACAATAGAATGGACTTCACAATATGTGCCCATATTCCACAACATTTTCACTAAACAATCTCAATACCACAACCGCGCATATCCCTCGGCTCAACAAACTGAGTACCACAACAACAACTACAACAATATACGAGAATACGACAAGTAAATCAACTCTAAAGCTTTAGAATGTGAAGAAATGGTAGAACGAGATCACAAAGAATAAACATAATAGAGAATACTAGTCACAATAAGAATATCTCAACAAGGGAGAATTAATATGCAACAATAACTTCACAAAAGCACAATTCGACAACAAGGGAGGTAACGTGAGTCATTAATTCCAAATAAGGATGAGGCACTATGACAAAGGATAACTAACTTCATTTATGTTGGAGCAAATTACGGAAACAATACAACAACTTAATTAAGATTAAGCAACATAAAAGATAGCATGGTAATTGAAGAGGCAACAATATCAATTAAGGCACATAAGAGTCAAATAAGGAATAAGAGTGGAACATGAAGTAATTAATTCCAATTAGGACACATAGGGGTGAAATTAGTAAACAGGGGATTTAATGTAACAAATAACTTCATATCTAATAAACATAAGAGCTTAAGAACCCTAAAAGGTCAATGTTCCACAAATAAGCCCGTGCACATACTCGTCACCTTGCGTACACGGACTTACATGATACAATTAGCATAGAAGACTCAAATCCTTGGAGGTAGTTCCCCTACACGAAGTTAGGCAAGATACTTACCTAAAAAAAGATAGAACATCACTCAAAAATGAACCTCTCTAGTGAAATAACCTCCGAACAGTTCAAATCTAGCCAAAATAACTTCAAAGCACAAATAAAACTCATAAGAAACTATTCCAGATAATAAAGCCTCAATTTTTATCAAAAAATAAAAATCAACCAAAAGTCGACCTCTGGGCTCGCACCTCGGAACCCAAAAAATTTCACAAAACCCAAACACACATTCCGATATGAGTTCAACCTTGCCAAAATTATCAAATTCCGATACCAATTCATCCCTCGAATCATCATTTTACATTTTGAAAGTTTTCTTCAAAATCCCAATTTTTCCTCAACTCAAAACACTAATTTAATGATAAAAATAAAGATAGAATCATGTAAAATAATAAATTCTAAGTGAATAACACTTATTCAATTGATTTTCTTGAAACCCCCATAAAGAAATGCTCAAAACCGAGCTCTAGAACTCCAAAAATGTTTAAAATGGCTAACCCTTGGAATAGAGTACCATATATTCTGCCTAGTGATTAATGCATCACGGTCGTGAAGAGAAAATGACCACTGCCAAAATTAGTGCTACGTGATCACGTACAGAAGGGTGCGATCGCGAAGAGGAAAAGCTTTTGATGCCCAAGGACTGCACTACACGACCGCGAAAGGGAGAGTGCGATCGCGAAAGGGGACCAGCTGGGGGCTGTGCTATGTGAACGCGTACAGCTAAACGCGAACACGTTGAAAGGAAATACAAAATTACGCGATCGCGGATGGAGGCACGCAAACGAGAAGAACAAATGTTCCTTCCTTCAAAATTACACTACGCAAACGTGGAGGAATTGACGTGAACACGATTAAGGAAACCATGAACCAGCAAAAAACAGTCCAAAAATAGAAGGAAATGGACCGTAGCCCGTCCTAAACACACCCGAGGCCCTTGGGACCTCAATCAAATATACAACACATCCTAAAACATAATACAAACTTAGTCTAGGCCTCAAATTGCATCAAACAACGTCGAAACTATGAATCACATCATGAATCGAACTCATGAACTTTCAAATCTTCCAAATTTTAAAACTCGCACCGAAACCTATCAAATTAATCCGGAATGATGTAAAATTTTGCAAGCAAGTCCCAAATAACATAGGGAGCTGTCCAACTCTCAAAATTGCATTTTGACCCTAATATCACCAAAGTCAACTCTTGGTCAAACCTCTCAACCTACCAAAACTTTAACTTTTTCAACTTTCGCCTAAATGCTTCAAATTACCCTACGAATCTCCAATTCCAAATCCGGACACACGCCTAAGTCCAAAATCACCATACAAAGTTGTTGAAACCATCCAAACCCTATTCTGGAGTCGTTTACGCAAAAGTCAAATTTCGGTTAACTCTTACTGCTTAAGCTTCTAAAATAACAATTCTTCTTCCACATTGACTCTGTATCATCCAATGACTGAACTCGTTCATGAATGCAAGTCATAACACGATATACATAGCTGCTCAAGACCTTTTGCCACCGACCGGGGCTTTAATTCTCAAAATGACCGGTCGGGTCGTTACACCTTGACTCTCCTCCCTTATCTTTCATTTTATGTTTCAGTTTTATTCTCTAGACGGTGTATTAGACTATATCTCTATGTAGATGCTCATGTACTCGATGACGCCCAAGTTTTGAGAGTGATTTTTTATTGAGTTATGATTTCTTATTTTGTTTTTAAAAGGTTTTCTTTAAATTTAACTTCTTCTGTATCTTTCAAAGCTTTAAAGTGTTGGAAATGTCTGTGTAGTTGGCTTGCCTAGTTCTATGATAGGCGCCATCATAATGGGTTAATTTTGGGTCGTGACACTCTTAATGTTAAGAACTAGTGTAGAAGAAATTGTGGCTTACTGTGATTCAGGCTGGGCCTCATGCCCCATGTCTAGGAAATCAGCTACTGGTTTCTATATCAAGCTGGGAGCATAACTTATCTCCTAGAAAGCAAAGAAGTAGAGTACTATATCTAGAAGTTCAGCAGAAGCTGAATATAGAAGTATGACACATACAGTAGCAGAATTGATATGGTTGAAAAGACAATTTAAGAAGTTGTAGGTAAATGTGAAGATGCCTATGGATTTATACTGTGATAACAAGATATCCTTACAAATAACAGCTAATCATATGTACTATGAGAGAACAAAATATATAGAGATTGATTACCACTTTATAAGGGAGAAAATACAAGAAAGTTTGATCAGAATTACATATATACCCAGTCAAGAGCAGCCTACAGACATCTTGACAAAGGCTTTAGGCCATCAACAACATTCAGCATTACTTTCCAAGTTGGGAATGAAAAACATTTCTCATTTTCAACTTGAGGGGGAGTGTAGAAATAAATAGTTGTACAATTAGCTATTTATATTGTACTCGTCTAGAAGGATAATTAGTTAGAGGATAGTTGCTTAGCCATCATAATGTTAGTTAGTGGAGATATTATATTGTAATAGATATATAAGTGTGTACAATATACTTTTCGGTTAATGAGACAGAGAAATTCAGTTCCACTCTTTCTCCAGAACCTTACTCTTATTTTCTTCTTTGTTCTCTCTTCTTCCCCAAATCTGTGACTCCATTAATGGCAGATCTAGAGCTTGTTCTTAACATAAATTTGAAATTAATTAGAGGACCACTCTAGTCTAAAAATGCTTTTCTGGTCCATCGCCCTAATGTCTGGTTCATCGTATTGGAATATCTATACTCGTCTACGCTTTTAAGGAAAATCAAACATGATATTAGAAATATAGATTTTGTAAGATTATATAGCTTAGAATATCTCTATGATAGATTAAAGAAAAGTACTAATTGGTCACGATTTTGAAAAATGAACCACAAGAATTTGCTGTAAGTATAGACGAAAAGTATGTTTGTTATAATGTGTTCTTTTGTTCTTTTGCAGATTAGTGCTTGCAAGTTAAAAAAAAAACCATTTTTCGTGGTTTGGGCTCAATTCTAAGATTGTTTATGGCACGTAAAGATGCTCTTTTTGTGCTGAAATATCCACCACCTAACAATTTGTCCCCAAGAGCCATAATCTATAGCTTCCATGTGCTAGCAAAGACTCCAAATCTCATATTAAACTCCTTTTTTCCATCTGTCCCTTTTTTTTTTATTTTTGAACATGAAAGGTACTTATATTAAACATAACTAGGGATCATGCCCGTTAACATTGTCATTAATACATATGCCATCATAGGCTAATATTATGCCTTGTAAGGCATTGTCATTACCTAAAGCAATTATATGACCACATTGGTCCCTAGAACAACTTCTAACATATATATATCCATCCTGATCTTTGTCATAGACATCTATAACAAATTCAGGTGGTAAAACATAGATACATAATTTATTGTAGCTACGTTGCACTAGTGCTGCTTTCGCCAAAAGATGAGCCATCATATTCCCTTCACGGAAGCTATGCTTCAATGTGATTGTGCCCTGCCTCGATGCCTCTTCCATTAACCGTCTGCATTCATAAATTAAGTTATTGTAAGTTGGGTAATCATCCTGAAGAAAACGTATGACCTCTGTGGCATCAGTTTCTACTTCAATTGGGAATATGTGTTCCCTGATAATTAGTTGAAGTGCATGCCGAAATGCTTGAAGTTCTGTTTTTATTGGTGATGTTGCTTGAATTTTCTTGTGGTATCCTATCCGCCATTGTCCCTTGTAATCACAAATGACTCCGCTTATACCTCCTTCCAGATAGTTGCTTTTGAAGGTACCATCAATATTAACCTTAAACCAACCTCTTGGTGGTGGCTGCCATTTTACATTAATCCTTATGATTTTGTTGTAAATATCGACCCTGGATATGAGAAAAGTGTATTCCAGTGTTTGATCAAAAACTTTTTTTACATTAATGTGAGAGTTGGTATTGTTGTGGTTGTTAAGGTTTCTGTTGTTTCAAATGACCCAAAGAGCAAATGGTAGTGTATCTTTCCAAGTTATGTAATTTTATATTTTAATAGGGGTTGCATCTCGTAATAATTCATACCAATTATTGGTCTACCCGTGATTGTTAATTGACACTCCTATGGATTGCCAGAAGGCTTGAGCTATTGTGCATTCCCAGAAAATGTGGTATATCGATTCAGTGTTGTCCTTGCATATTGGGCAGTTTGGGTTTATATTGACACCAATTTTAGCTAGGTAGCCTCTTGTAGGAAGTCTTTTGTGGTAGAATTTTCATATGAAAAATTTGAACTTGTTAGGACATTTGATGTCCCAAATCCATTTAAAAGAAAGGTTATGGGGTGTTTGCTCAACAATTAGGTTATAGCAAGAGGCTGTTGAGAATATACCGCTAGGGTTAAGACTCTAAATGAGATTGTTAGGGTCATTGACTTGGTATTTGGGATTTAATGCATTAATACTGTTTGTAATAATTTGAGGGAGATCAAAAGAGATTTTTCCTAAATTCCAACCCTTATTATCCCAAATATCTTTAATAGTTAATCTTTCTTCATTTTGAGTTAATGGTCTTGAAATATTATTACACAGACTTAGAATATTCGGGATCCAGTTTGAGTCCCAGACGTTCATATGTGAATGTCTATCTACTGGCTATCTAATGCCCCTATTACAAACAGTCTAACCCTTGAAGAGACTTTTCCAAGTATTTGAAGTGCCATTTGTTCTCTTACTCTTCCCGTAGGTGCTAATAAGAGTTTGAGCCCACAGGGAGGTTGGATTAGTAAGTATCCTCCATGCCAAGCTTGTTAAGATGGCCATGTGTTTAGATTTTGCTTTCTTAATACCCAATCCACCATTAATCTTTGTATTGGTAACCATATTCCATCTAATAAGGTGAATTTTTTTCTTTTCCCTCGTAGTCCCCCAAATGAAATCTCTTTGGATTTTGTCTATTTCTTTTAGGGTTTTGGTGGGAAGTAGACTTATTTGCATTAGGTGATTTGGCAGTGTATTTAAAGTAGTAGTTATTAGTGTGCACCTGCCCGCCATACTTAACCACCTAGCATTCCAATTGTTTAATTTAGCACACATTTTATCAAGTAAGGGTTGATAATCCTTGTGCCTAGGGTAGTTGTTTAGCATTGGAAACCCTATATACGTACCAAAGGTTTTGCTAATGATAATCTCAAATATTTTAGTAGCCAGGTCTCGCGTGTGTTGATTACAGCTCTTCAACCTGATCAATTTTGATTTTTCTTTGTTGATATTAAACCCGAATACGTAAGTAAAATTCTCCATACTTCTGCAAATTGTATTAATTATTTTCCTATTGCCTTCACCCATAAGGTTAGGTCATCAGCAAAAAACAAATGAGATAAGGGGGAGGGGCTAGGATTGAGCTTTATAGGCACCCAATTCCTTGTATCTACTTGGTGGTTAATATTCTTAGAAAGCATATCCATACAAAGTATGAATATGTAAGGTGACATGGGGTCCCCTTGTCTAATACCTCTTGTGGGAGTGAATTACTTAGTTTTGTTACCATTGACCAAGATAGAAATAGTACTCGTGGTAATACATCTAAGGATAAGGGCAGAAATTTTTCTAGGAAATTTAAAAAATTTAAGCGTCCGATAGATGTAAGACCATTCCAATTTATCGAAAGCTTTTTCCAAATCAAGCTTTAGTAAAAAGTTTTCCTTCCCTTTGGCTAAATTAACCTTCTTTAAAAATTCTTGAATAATGATAGCATTATCACTAGCTCTTCTACCCTTTAGGAAGCTAGTTTGTTGTATATTGATCAGTTGGTTAAGAAAGGGTTTGATTCTATTGGCAATTACTTTAGTAACCTCCTTATAAATCATGTTATAAAGACTTATCGGCCTAAACTTCTTCAAGCTATTAGCATTATTAATTTTAGGAATTAGGCAGAGATAGGTTTTGTTAACCTCATGTGGCATTACTGATGTTGAATTTTTTTTTTTGGCATAGATTGATGACCTTACTTCCTAGAATGTGCCAAATTTTTTGAAAAAAGAAAAGGTATAACCCATCGGGGCCTAGTGCCTTGTAGGGTTTAAGAGAAAACACAACTTTTCTAATTTCTTGGTTTGTTAATGGCTTATCTAGGTTAGAGAGGTCAATATGTGAGAAGTTGGCAACATCAATTTTAATATATCGCCAGTCAGACCTATCGTGAGAGGTTGTAAAAATATTGGAGAAGTAGTGTGTAACATGGCTAATTAGGGAGGATTGGTCCTCAATCCAACTCCTTGAGTTGTCTTTAAAAAACACAATATTATTTCTTCTCCTTCTATGGGTGGCTTTTATGTGAAAAAACTTGGTATTTGCATTACCTTCATTTAACCAATTAACTCTAGAACGAAGCTTCCAGTACTCTTCTTCTAGTTTAAGAATTGTATTATACTCCTCAATCAAATTAGTTTCCTAGTCTTTAAGGAAGTAGCTTGTTGGGTAATTAGAAGATTTTTGAATCCCATCAATTCTGCCTAGAATTTTCCTTTTCTTAGCAAAAATATTACCATAGGTTATTTTTTTCCAATCTAACACATTTTTTTTGAAAGGACTCAGTTCCTTCAACTAGGTCTTTATTTTTCCAGCTGTTAGAAACAATACTAGGGAAATCTGGATGTTAGAAAATATGCTTCAAAATTTTGGACTGGAGCTTGCTCTTCCATTGGATCTAGTTGTCAGTCGTGCTGTTGGTTGTGCATGGGCTGAGCAGTCCATTGTGTGAATACTGGATTGAAGAGCATTAGATCCTCCGGAGCAAAGAATGGAAATTTAGAGGTGGATTTTGAGGCTTCTGCTGGTTGGAGTTTCTTGGGATATTCCACATCTGTTGCATGTTGTTTACTAGGTTTTGGTTCATTGATGGAGCTAGTGGTTGGAGAATGTTGCTCATCCACATTTGGTTGATGTAGTTGTTCATAGCTAAGCTCATCCCCTCTGAGATTAACTGAGCTAGGAAATGTATGTTTTGGATAATCATTTTTGACTTGATTAGATATCCGTTTTACCTAATTTTTAGACCACGAATGTAAAGTACGAACATAAATTAAAAGAGATCGATTGAACTATGTGACCATATACTTTTAAAGATTAAGCTATTAGAGATGATATATTTTTATATAATCAATTATGTTCTTAACATACCTCTTCACGTGCATATCTAATTCTCTTTCATGGGTCAAGATGTGAAAATTCTTTTTAATAATAGATGTTGCAGAGACTTCAACCCGTGATCTTCACATGCTCTAATATTATATTGAATTGCGTGATCATCTTGGTAAAATACATTTATGACACATGACTATCATGATGGACGACATGTGTCGAGCATTTCCTAGTCAAACTGTCATGCCTCAAACCTGAGTGAGGCAGATTGGCACCCACTATCTTAACTTGACCGAGCAAACCAAATTGTCATATCATTTATAACAATCATATAAACATAGAGCATCTGTAAAGAGAAGATAATAACATGTTTCTGTAAGGAATTGTTTGTACATAACAAAAACTGAGGGTATGAATACCAAAGACTTGAAACATAAGTCGTTTGAAAACTAGGTAATAACATCTATACATATTTGAAAGCGTCAACATATGTCTATGAAGGCTTTAGGATAGTTTAAAATTGTATAAGTGTTGAGATAGGGCCCGACCTACCCAAAATATCTATATACATAATAAAATTATATACTTGACCCCAGGTAGTAAGCGGGG
The DNA here is from genome assembly GCF_000715075.1 of Nicotiana tabacum. Lineage (NCBI taxonomy): Eukaryota > Viridiplantae > Streptophyta > Magnoliopsida > Solanales > Solanaceae > Nicotiana > Nicotiana tabacum. Next base: position 36,467,029 of record NC_134082.1, read on the forward strand.
CTCACTAACTGTAGCTGAAGTGTAGCAACTGCCTAGCGGGGAGGTCCGCCAATAATTCAAATTAATATGAAAGACTTATTCAATAATACATGATTAACATGGTGTTTGTTCTAAAACAACCGTTTTTCTCCTAGAAGCTGTATAGAGAGACTGCGACACAAATTCTTCTTCTGTGTCATAATTCATATTCCAAATTTCTTTATTAGTTTTTGTCCTTTGTGGAGATACGTGTACTATGAATCTACATGATATTAATAATTTTTTCTTTTGAAATATGAAAATCTCAGGCATCACCTTCCTCAGTTCGTTCCTTCCCCCCATTCATTGTCATTCACTGCTTCATCCTTTTCCCATTTATTCTCTAATTAGTTTACATTTTCTCTCATCAGTCATTTATCTTTCTTCTTCAACCAATTTTACGTCGAAGAGAACACCATTAAAGACTTCACCCATCAGTTTCCCCGCGAACCCCGCCCTTCTTGCCTTTTCTTTCTTTCACATTCATAATAAACCCAATTCCAAAAATCCAATCTTTTTTTTTCTTTTTGTTTTTCTTTTGAATAGTAAAAGATCCAATCTTTTTTTCTTCTTCTTCTTTTTTCCTTTTGAAAAGTAAAAGATCCAATTTTTCTAGAAAGAGATATGTGAAGGAAGAAAAAGGAATCCCCCTTCCATTTACTATTGTCCAAATACGCTGTATTTATTTCCTTTTAAATGGATCTTTGCGTTTTCCGTTTCAGTTCCCAAAAGGGTTTTTGGTTTCTCAAACATAGCCTTTTGTATTCAGCTTCTCATATACTCATCGATCTGAATAGTTTATTCTAATATTTGAGTTCTCTTTAATCTTTTTTAATCTTTTTTTTTTGGAAAAGTTTAAGATGAGTGTAACCAAGTCCCAGGTTTGGCAACCTTGTAAAAAGAAGAGGATTTAGCTTAAGGCTTAATCCAGAAGCAAAAAAATAAAAGAAGATTTTTTTATAGGGAAGAAAAAAAACAAGAGGATGGGATTTGTATTGATTTAGGGTAGGGATTTAATAAGGTTTTAGGATCTGTAAGAAATAGAAAGTTTGGAGATAGATGGGTTCAAGATCAAATAATGGAAGTGGGAGGACTAGAGTGGGAAGGTATGATGTAGGGAGGACCCTTGGGGAGGGTACTTTTGCAAAGGTCAAATTTGCAAGGAATGTTGAAACTGGTGATAATGTTGCCATTAAGATTCTTGATAAAGAGAAGGTCATGAAGCACAAGATGATCGGTCAGGTATATGTTTCAAATTCTTGTTTGTGAGATTTCCTGTGATTTGATATAGTAAAACTTGATCTTTTTCATATTTTTGTTTTTATCATGAATATATAATGGAAGAAAGATGATATACTAAAAAGTTGTGATATTTTATTTTATTCATGTTGGCCCAGCCTATGTAATTGTTTTTGTCTGAAATTCATGTTGATTAAGCCTTTCTTAGGGATTTCTAATCTTGATAACTTATTATTAATGGAGATTGCTGACTTGTTCATATTATATGATGTTTCTTTTGTGAAAAGGATTGCTCAAGAGTACATGAGTGATGTATATGAGTTCTGCAGCCATTGAATTCGAATTTTTGAGATGTCCAATTTAGATGATATCTTCTACTCCTACAAACCAAAAAGATCTTAGTTTATAGTAGCTTTAGTTATTTGTATAGGTGCACAACATTACAACTCGCAATTACCATGTTAATCTTTGTTGTTTCTGTAGATTAAAAAGTGCAATTGTAACATTTTATGTCCTTCGCAGATTAAACGGGAAATATCAACCATGAAACTTATAAGACACCCCAATGTTATCCGAATGTATGAGGTTAGTATTAGCTTTTTATCTCTAGCTTTTTCTTTCTCCTAGACCCCTCCGCCCCCCTCCCCAAGCAAAAGAAAATGAACAAGCAAAAACTGGAAGAAGAAAAAAAAGGAGGGATTGCAATTTCCTGGATTTTCCTCTTGCTGATCGCTAGTCTTTTGGGGCGATTGTTAGATAAGAATAACTGGAGCAGGTTTCTAAGTATTGCTGCACTGTTTACCTGATGAATGATTCAAACTTCTATCACGTAGGTCATGGCCAGCAAGTCGAAGATATATATTGTTTTGGAATTTGTTACTGGTGGCGAACTGTTTGACAAAATTGTAAGATGCTCTTTCTTGAGTCTCTTAACTGCTATTTTCATTCTTTCCATTTGCAACAGGAAATGTGTAAGCTTTTGCTGTTTTGTTGAGGTCAGGCTAGTAGAGGTAGGCTGAAAGAAGATGAAGCAAGAAAATACTTTCAGCAACTTATAAATGCAGTTGACTACTGTCATAGTAGAGGTGTATTCCACAGAGACCTCAAGGTAAGAATTATTGTTTTTCTACTAAGTGAAAAATAGGATGATAATGACTAAGTGGTTTATAATCTTTGCCTTTTCTGATTTATAGCCTGAAAACTTGTTGCTGGATGCAAATAGTGTTCTTAAAGTTTCGGATTTTGGACTGAGTGCGCTGCCTCAGCAAGTTCGCGTATGTCAACTTCTTGTCTCTTGCAAAGCCGCTCTTTACTCTGTCTGATTGATGAACAACTGCTATATAAGTTTGCTGACATTGACTGCGTTACTGAATCGAAATGTACCTAAGCTTCAGTTTGTTGATGTGTTTTTTTAGGAAGATGGACTACTACATACAACATGTGGAACACCAAATTATGTGGCTCCCGAGGTGCTCATTAGTTTGTCCCATAACTCATTTTATTTCTTATCCTCTGAGCAACAATTTTGATTCCTATGTTTGCTTCTTGCTAATGTAGGTGATCAACAATAAAGGTTATGATGGAGCTAAGGCTGACCTGTGGTCATGTGGTGTAATCCTTTTTGTACTTATGGCTGGTTATTTGCCTTTTGAGGAGTCAAATCTCATGGCACTATATAAGAAGGTGTGCTTATTTATTACTGGTCATTCCAAAATATAATCTGCATTATTTCCCTTGAAGGAGAATGTTGAGACGAGGAATTGATTTATTACAGATACATAAAGCTGAATTTACATGTCCACCCTGGTTTTCCTCTAGTGCGAAGAAACTAATCAAAAGAATCTTGGATCCCAATCCACAGACGGTATGTTTATCTCCCCCTTCCAATACAAAGGAGGAAATAAAGCAGAAAAATTACACACAACAGATGTGTTTAGTGGCTCTTTGTTTGCACTTGCATTTAGCTCCTCAAATTTTGTTTCATTCCCAAAATTTACTTGGAATTTTATGGAATTTATCATTTGATGACAGCGCATCACATTTTCCGAGGTCATTGAGAACGAGTGGTTCAAGAAAGGGTATCGTCCACCTGTTTTTGAGCAGGCAGATGTTAGTCTTGATGATGTGAATGCTATTTTTAGTGAATCTGCTGTAAGTATACTTGTTCCTGTGAAATAGGGCTGCAAGAATTTTGAATTTGTATGTTGATTCCTGTAGAATGAACATTTGATAGTCAATAAAATGAGTGGCTCATTTGCCTTTTCATGAACACAGGACTCTTCGAATCTTGTTGTGGAGAGACGGGATGAACGGCCTTCTGCACCACTGACTATGAATGCTTTTGAGCTTATTTCAACTTCTCAGGGTCTCAATCTCAGTTCTCTGTTTGAAAAGCAAATGGTATGTGTTGGTGAAGCTTATGATCTCGCACAAAACTTCTCAAGTGGCACAGCATGACGTGCTTATTGATAGACGTTCAAGTGAAGTAGTGCTTGGTCACATACTCACATTTTAAATTGGAACCACATAAATTTTTCAAATTTTCACTTTCACTTTAAAAATATGCGAACAATATTGAGCGTTACAAAAATTAGTAGTTTAAGGATATGGTGAGTATGAATATTTGTTCGCCATTGCGATCTTCCAAGTTGAAACCTATCAGTTCTGTTTAAACCCAAATGTTGCATAGATATAATTTTCTTGCTTTGTATTAAAATGCAAAATACATGTTAGTTTCCTGGTGTACAATAAAACCAACCCCTTTGAAGCCCAAAACGAGGAAATAAACAAACTAAATATGTGGCATATAGAACTTTCAATGCTTAGCTTTTCAGATTGATCTGGTCCCAGAAGTTTTAAGCATGTGGATTAAGCTAGGCTACTTTTACAGGGGCTAGTCAAAAGGGAGACAAGATTTACATCGAGATGTCCTGCGAATGAAATTGTCTCAAAAATTGAAGAAGCTGCTGTACCTTTGGGCTTCAATGTGAGGAAAAATAACTACAAGGTGAATCAGAAAAGTTATTCTTGTGCTTGATACTTCTTTTTCTTCTATTGTCAATCTTATAAAAGCGATGCGAGTACAACTAATGATGCTCAGAGTCGTTAATAGGTTTTCAAGCATCTCAAATCCTCATCTCATTTTTGTAATTGTTCACTACATAACTGTTAAGTTTCTTCAATCAAGTATATTTATTAAACATATGAGCAAGTTGTGTCAAATTCTTTTGAATCTCAAAGTCCTAATATTTAGTTCTTCGCTATGATTAAAATTTCATTCATGTTATTCTTTCTCTTTTTTTTTTTGTGCCAGATTAAGCTTCATGGGGAGAAGAGTGGGCGCAAAGGTCATTTATCCGTTGCAACCGAGGTATGTTTGTTTTGGAGGACCTTCAGGCCAGCTATGTTTTTCATTGTCGTTCAGACTTTGTAAGACAACTTCCCAACTTTGAGTTTGCTGTAGATTTACGAGGTGGCACCTTCACTATACATGGTTGAGCTTCGCAAGGCTGGAGGAGATACCTTGGAATTTCACAAGGTAAACTTAATTGGAAGTGTTTGCTGTGTTTATTTCATTGACAGGGGATATACATAGAAACTGCCTTTAATCTTCTGTGATTTGCTCACTGAGCTAAAGACAAACCTGCTAGTTGAATGAAGCGAAGCAGATAGCTGGCCCTGCTTATTTGTGGATCTTGCTTAATCCCGCTCAAGTACTTTATAATTGCTTCTTCGCTATACATAGAAGACTTTATATGATATTTGATAGTTGGTCTTACAAGGCATTTTTAAATCTATTACTAATGTTTATAGGGGTTACGCTGTATTTTTGCACTTGGACCATATATCTATATCAGGCTTTCTGTGGTCTGTCCATGCATGTGTTTTAATGCACATAAACTGATAAAGGTTATTTTGTTATTTTCTTTTTGATACAGTTTTACAAGAACCTGTCTACCGGATTGAAAGACATTGTGTGGCAACTGGGGGAAGGAGGAGAGGAAGTAAAAGATGGTTAGTATGGTATGATGACTGCACTGACTTATTACCTACTCTAGAGCTTCTGCCTTTTTGAAAAAATTAATTTAAAATTTTCATCGAGCTATTGAACTGCTGTGTTGGTTTTACTTGTATATGATGGTGCAAATCCCAAGTTCTGATATTCTTTGAATCGGTGGGAACAATTAGATGTAGGATCATGTTATGTGCCAATGCCGGAATCATATGAAGGGGGGTGGGGGTCTTTTTCCCGGGGAGAGGGGAAGGGGAGGGAGGGTTGGCTAACAAGAGAGCCTTTATCTCAGTAGACGTGTGACATCTTTCAGCATAGAAATGAGTGTCGTCTGATTATATTTCTTTACTTGTCTGTGCATGGAAGCTTTAGTGATATTATCTCAACAAAGTATCAGGACTTGGCCCTCCACACAACTCAATCTCTTCTCTTTCTTTTATGGAAACAGATGAAAAGTGAAAAACAATTAAAGAAAGCTTCATCACAAAGTAACTAATTTTGAGTTGTTATGCACAAGCATCAAATTTATATTTCTTTCTCCTTTCAATGTGTGCAGGTCTCGTCGCAACTTGATTTTGGGTTGCCAATGTGAATAAGCTCTGCAAACAGTGTGCTAGATATTAGATAATGCTGTGCTGTAAAAAGCGCTTTTATCATCAGTTGATGTCAAACAGAGTGTTTTAAGCATCGACGAGTTTATAATACATTGTTTTATGTACGATTAAGGCACGTAAACTTAGAAAAATTAAGACTGGTTTTACATTGCCATTGTTGTCTTATTTGGTGACAAGATATTACGGATCTCCAAATATGTGCTTTTATTGAACTGGAAGTGGTAACAAAGTGTGTTATATAACATGTTGCTGGATCCAATTTCTGGGGTTGTTACTTAATTTTTAATATTTTACTAGTTAACTTGCCCCAATTAAAAAATCAGTACATCGTTTCTATACATAGTGTAACCTTTTTTTTTTCTGGCTATACACTGTACAGAGGTTAACTGTAACTCTTTACATTGCAATTTGTGTGACATTTATGTCTTGGGAACATAAGGTGGACAGTTTATTTTCTACATCTTTTAAGAATTTAAATACTAAATTAAACTATTCAAATTTTTGACTTGGATGCAATATTTTAACAACTTTCTGATAATATTTAATATTTTCGTCTCCATTAAAAATATAACACATAAGTCAACATAGTAAACTCTTTGTCTAGTTGCACACATTTACATACATTTTGAAGCATAGCAAAAGAATCTATATATATATATATATATATATATATATATAAAGTTGGGAATAAAAAAGATGTTGTGGTACATCTCATAAGCCACAAAAGTACCATGTCTTTTTTCTCCTTTTTTTTTTTTTGGCTTTTTTCTCTCATTTGATGTCTACAAAATTTGGAGAAAATTTAACACATCCTATTTATGTCATTCCTTATTATCATTATTATCATTTATTTCTTTTAGACCCATGTTTCCTCCTTTATCAAGTCCTTTTCCCACTCCCTTTTTCGCTTCTTTTTCTTCTTCTTTGTTTTTTTAATCTTTCCGTTACATGTTTAGGTCTCCTTAATGACTTTTAGTATTCAATCATATTTCTAATTATACAATTGTTACAATTCTTAATTTCTGTATTCAATTGTGTATTGGATGATATAATAAAGAAGAATAGCAATAAAAGGACGAGAGAAACAGAAATGGAGAGAGCATCTTACTATGATAAGTCTAATATGCAACATGGTTGTGTGAGAATTGTTTATGCTAATCTAGCATTGCCAAACATTGCCAAGAAGCAAGGTTAAGGACAAGTGCATATACTGCATCCCAAAACTCCCAACTGTAGAAGTTAGGTGACACTAAATTAGCATGCAATCAAATGTAGATTTCTCATGAGGTTACAGAGGTTTTTCATTCCATATTTTTTAAATTGTATTTTATTTTGTTAATTTGGACAAATTAACGAGTGCATTCAGATTTGAAGGATATAAAGGAGGAGGGGTTTTGACAAAATAAGGATTTTAACGGAAAAAAAAGTGACAGTGCGGCCATAAAGGAGGCAAAGGTGATGACAACAAAGGCAGAACTGTAGAGATGCGCCAATCGATCTTTTCTGTTATGTGCTTTCTCTCTATGATTTTTTTTTTTTTTTTTTTTTTTTTTTTGCGAAAGAGAAGGATTGTATCTTTTTATTTTTATTTTTAATTTTGTAACCTATTTTCCGTTTCAAACTGGTTACCAACGGTTGGCATCCTTTAAATTTTGAGCCAAAGCCTTGTATATGAATGTGGATTTCGATTAATGAGCAGAGATTCTTACTTTCTCTTTTCTTTTCTTTTCTTTCACAAAATTAATGATTGATTTTGTGACACTCCATACTTTGCTATTTTTTAAATATGCCGTGTATGTTTTATTTTGATCTCATTTTTACCCAGCAGATCAGTCGGTTACGAATACTTTGAGATACTTTTATCACATTTTGCTTCCTAATACTAACTTCTTTGCGATTACTCTATTATGGTCACCTTCCTTATTTTATTTTATTTTGTTATAATTTTTCTGGTCCATTTATTCTTCTGGATTGTAGTTGAGGACATTCTGAGTAATAGCATATTTTTGCTTCAACAAAATTTCAAGAATATCTCATCATTTTTGAAATTTTATAGATGTTTTTCAAGGCCGCGCGAAGCGCGAATTATTTCACTAGTTATTACTATAAAATTGGAGAAGTAGAATCACAGAATTTGCTTTGCTTCTCGTTTCGCTTGCACTTATCTATCTTACTGTTGTAATGAAAGATCTATTACTTGGTGAGAGAAAAAACCTAGCTAACCTTATCGATTAATTTGTCTAATTGCAAGGATTTCTTGCTTATCCATCCATAAAAAACGGTTATGAATAAGATCAAAAGGTTGTCATTACACAAGGATTTCTATTTGCTTATCCATTCTATCATGAACGATTATGAATGGGCTTAAAATACTACTTCCTCCGTGCACCTATTTCCTTTTTGGTCCGTTCCCAAAAAAAATGATCACTTTCTAAATTTAAAAATAATTTAGTTTAAACTTCCAATTCTCCCATTAATGAGAAGTTTTTATAACTACACAAATACTCTGAACCTCTTTTTGACTTGTTTAGGACCATAAATTCAAAAAGTTTCATTTTTCTTAAACTCCGTGCTCAGTCAAACAAGTTCACATAAATTAGAACAGTGGGAGTAGTAATAATTAGATTAGAAGGTCATCATTACACAAGAATTTGTCTTGCTTATCCATTCATTTTTGTTACTATTGAACTTAAAATATGATGTAAATTCAGGATTTTATTTCTTTAGGTTCAGGATCGAACACATCACCTTATTTAAGTTATGAGGTCATATTAATATTTCAGTAAGTTAGTTTTACACAAATAAATTCAAGTCTAAATTAAAAATTATGCGTTCATATATTACCAGATCCGCTATAAAGATCAAAAGGTCATCACTAGAGTCTAGAGCAAACAATGCAATTGGTAGTGCAGCCATTTTCCACCCGACTGGATACTATTGCACGTGGGAAAATGCTATTCACAGGCTATCCATTTTTTTTTAAATAATAAAACTCACTCCGTTGTTTGACTGGGCACATAGTTTAAGAAAAAATAAATACTTTTGAAATTTGTGGTCCTAAACAAGTCAAAAAGAGACCCAGAGTATTTGAGTGGTTATAAAAACTTATCATTAAAAGTAGAATTGTAAATTTAAGCTAAATTATTTCCAAATTTAAAAAAGGATCATTCTTTTTGGAACGGATCAAAAAGTAAATAAGTTTGACGGAACTGGAACGTAGAGAGTACTTACTCTGTTTTCCTCCAATCAATTAAAGTAGTCACTGTTTAAAATTGCAATTTTAAGACACTTCTCCATTACCAGACAGGATAAGTTACTTGTCGAAGAACCTTGGTCTGTAATTTACAATATGCTATCCAAATCTACAATCAGCCAATAAATTCAAAGCAAACTGCCAGGTGGCCTTATAAAAATCATCAAAGGAAAGAAGGAATCCATTTCATAAGAATCAATCTAACTAGAACTGGCCATTGTTGAAATTCCCTTACGAAACATGTCATCTTTTCATTCTTCTCTATGCTTCTCTGTTCAGAAATTACCATCACCATCACCATCACCATCAGAGCAACAAATGAGTCTTTTATCAACAAAACCAAAATCCATTCTCCAAAAAAACCCACTCTATCAACCAACTCACAAGAACATTTCTTTGCAATTCAAGGAGAAAATCTTGTGCTTGGAAATCATGGGTGTTGATTCAGGAAAAGCACTCTCTCAAAACCCTTGTCTCCACACAGCTTCTTTACACACTATTCATTCCATCATCACTTTCCTTCAGTCCAAAGGCCTTCACCAAAAGGACTTTGCAAGAATCTTTGGAATGTGCCCAAGAATCTTGACATCAGATATAAGATGTGAACTCAATCCAGTTTTCAACTTCCTCTCAAAAGACCTAAGAGTCCCTGAAAGTAACTTCAGAAGGGTCATTAACAAATGTCCAAGATTACTAATTTGCAGTGTGGAAGACCAGCTAAAACCAGCTTTGTTTTATCTTCAAAGACTTGGGTTCAGAGATTTGCATCATTTAGCTTATCAGGATCCAATATTGCTGGTTTCCAGTGTGGAAAATACGTTAATACCCAAGCTGGAGTATTTGGCAAGTCTAGGATTTTCAAGAAATGAAGCAGTGGAAATGACTTTGAGGTGTCCAGGGCTCTTCACTTTCAGCATTGACAACAATTTCAAGCCTAAATTTGAATACTTTTCTCAAGAAATGGGAGGTGAATTGGATGAATTGATGGAGTTTCCTCAGTATTTTGCTTTTAGTTTGGAGAAGAGGATAAAGCCAAGGCACATTGAACTTGTACAGAGTGGAGTTTCAATTCCCTTGCCTTTGATGCTCAAGACTACTGATGAAGAGTTCAAGGAGATGATAAGGCAACAAACTGGATAAAGTAATCTCATCTCTGGATATTATTAATTCTCATCTCTCTGTAAATCCTTAATTTGCTAACATATTTTCTCAAACACCACTGTTTAATGTAATGTAAATTTGGCTAATAATATGTGACTAGAGGATCATTTTCTGATATATTGATTTGGCTTTTCTTCAGAAATAATGTTCGTACAGAGAGTCAAAACAACTTTTTTCTTTGAACTCAAATTTTATAATACTAACTGTTATAGCAGTTCAGGTGTGATTTATATCACTTGGAACTCAAACTTTATTTTTACTCTCTAAATGTAAAATTCTTTATCAGTGAAACATCGTCCAAGTTCTTTATTCTAAGTTTTTTCTCCTTTTATTGTTTATTTCTTCTTTAAAAGGTCAATCAGTTTGGATACAAAGTAAAGAACATTATTCCAAAGATTAATGACTTAACGTCAAAAGGAAATGGGAAAACAAGATGACTCATCGTACGCAAAAATACAGTGTATTTCTTTCTGTTAATCTATTTCTTTAAGTTGTTTTAGCTTTTTCTGTTAATCTGTTTGGTAGAAAGCAGAGTAAAAAAATCGCGTTCTGATGTTTTTTGGATAATGATCAACCTATATGTTAATCTTAACCCAAAAGCTATTGGTTCACACACACACACACAATTATATTGTTAAAGAGAGCAGAAAATTCTATTCAGTCATCCCCTTTAACACACCCTATACAACACAAGTGCTATGCGAACAAATTGGCATTCGTTGATCATTTTTCATCAGTACAAACTTCCTTGTTTCTTTTATCTCACATGCGGGTAAAGGGCATAGATAATAAAACTGTTTCTCAGTGACGGAAGAAGATATCTGCAGAAAGGAATGCTGCCCAAGTATCCTACAAAAGAGAGGAAAAAAGCTTGAGAAAAAGAGAGTTTAGGGACTCTTGTAGTTCAGTACAGTGAACATTATTCATCAAATCTAGACCTGAAATATGGAAAATGCCTTCTGTGCAACCTATTTTTGCGCAAGGGTTGCATTTCTTTGTTGCAATTTGTCTGGATGCAAACAGAGTCTTGCTTTCTGATAAGTCTTCTTCACATGTGCACTGTTTATTAAGTTTGTTAATGCAATTGGAAGCCACCCACTTTTAGGCCATACAATCTGAGAAAATTTGGGAAAGAGGGAGTCATGTTCAGTGAATCTTTCCAGCAATCACAAACTGTAAATCATTGATTTATTGACAGAAAACGGGGTATGATCTTACATGATGTAGTGTTGAAAGGAACAATCAGATGTCAGCTTCCTTGCCCGTCGACCATAGCGTTACCTTTTCATCCAGTAACTCCAATTCCATCTGTACCCATTATAAACAGACTTTTACACGAAGCTTGAACTCTCAATGTTTGAAACATCTACGTATAAAATTCTATATGCTTTATAGAATAATAGAGCACCATAACACATCTTAACTAGACTCTTTGGAAAGCACTGCTGTAGTCATTGAGAGATATAGTTTTAAGTCATTGACTTGGAATCCATGGTAGATCTCATTACTTATATGTTGATATTGCTATTTCAGCTGAAACTTTGTCAAGGAACTACAAGAGCCTATCAAAATCAATATTGTTAGAGATCAACTGGCAACGAAAAATCCAATTATCGGGTCCACAATAAGTGACCATTTTACCTTTGACACACCCATTACGAACTCGTAGAGAAAAAAAGATGGATTTACTAAATTAACCCTAATTAATTATTAATAAGGGCAAATTTTGGAAAATAAAATTAATTCTTTCTTGATTATGTAAATCGACACTTATTTTGAACCAAAATAAAAAGGTAAAATGATCGTTTATTGCGGACCAGAGGGAGTACTAGCTAAGAGAAAATTGAAGCTTACATCATTATGAAGTTGCAGTCTTTCTTCTCCAGTTGCCCATTTATCCGGTTCCTCATCCTGCAAAAAGAAGTTATGCTAGAAAAACTAAGAGGACAAATTGTCTTAATCTCAACATTATGAAACCACACCCCTTCCCCGGTTCCTGCAGTGTCAAGATATTGTTTTTTTCTTTCTTAGGCTTTCATGATATTGTTTATGGGCATTTCAAAGTAAATTTAACTTTTTCTCTGTACTATTTGTTGTAAATCTTACGGAAAATACTTGATCACGAAATTTATAGGGAATTCTTCAAAGCATGAGGCGTGTCAAAAGACACTGTCCTTAAGGATATTTCACCCACATTAGGTGTATCCCCCAGGATTCAACAAACTCTTCTAATGTAAAACTAGGAGCATAAACTGACAAAGATTTATTATTGATAGAAATCAAGCAAAAGGAATTAGGGTATTTTTTGTATACTTGATTTCACTCAAAAGGAATAATCTTGTTCATCTTCACAAGAAGAATGAAAATGTATATATGGCTAAGGAAAGATAAGAATATTATAATGATTAATTATTGGTCATAATGGGCTAACGTCTAGAATAAAAATAATTGCCCACTATGTGAAATAATAAAGACACACTAAATGCCAATAGAAATGAATCTAGACATTTTTAAGCAAGAATTTGAACACTTCCTTTTGAGATACTAACTCATTTTCTAACAATCCCCCACATATCTCAAAAGGAATAGAAGGATAGAATGTTTTGCTGAGTTTTCTACATATGAGTATAATGCATCGAATCTGATATCTCGTACACTGAACCAGATCTAGAAAAAATAAGATTAAGCTTACAGAACAATTGGTGAAATTTAGAACTTCTATGAACCAAAAATTCTTTTGTAAGCCCAGAGTCTTATCTATCACATTATACTCACACAATCTTTGTCGTTATCGCGGTTTTTGCGCTAAGAGGCCATGCGCGCGCCTGGTTTTCATGAATGCTCTAGAAATTTTGCCACAAATTTCATAGGAGCGGCCCCACTCCACACTCATATAGGTCCATCCATCAAGTGTATTCAGCAGTGCAATACACCACCTATAAAAGACTATGGATTATTGGATTAAGAGTTTAATAACTCAACCTCACATTCTTTGCAGCCTTGCACTATATATATACACACACCATAGGAAGAGACATAATTTAATAGTACACTTTTTATCAACTAATGACTTGTTATTACCCATATGAACCTACTTCATGGGATCTCCAAACACATAGGTTGGGTTACCATCATTGCTGATATATCTCAATTTGACAAAAGTCTCAACCCCTCGATGTTACACTTATGAGTCAAAGGATCGACCAAATCCTCTTTTGACTACACATTATATGTATGAAAAAATTCTCATCTCTAAGCAATTTCTTTATCACATTATATCTTAAGAAAATGTGTCTACTCTTCCCATTGAAAGATTTAGTTTCTTATAATGGCTATTGCGCTTTGGCAATCACTATTCATCGACACAAATATTGTCGGTTTAATTCCTAGTGGAATACTCGCAAAGTGGTAGCTTAATCAGCCTCATTGCCACGCAATTTCAATACCACAACACCCAACCAAAAGGTGTTCACACAATCACTAGTGAGTTTTTATTCATCTGAATTAGAGATTTTATACCATCACTGTATCCTTCTAATACAGTGATAAAATCCACATACAAAATACTAACTCATAGTACTTCTCAAGTAATTCACCCAAATATTAAGAAACCCAAAGTAAAATACCGTGACCCCCACATTTTCATAACTTTTAAGGTAGGGGTAATATTTTTTATAACTTATAAGAAGTATTACCAACTTCTCATATATAAGACATTTCATCTTATAAATAAGAGCATATAGTTTCAGTCTAACTTTTTCTAACAATTTTATATGAACCAAATTTGCCCGAATATTAGAATTATGGATCATCCAACTAATGCCAATATTTTTTAGAAGTGAGTTTAAGAAGCAATTTTCATTCTAAGAACTTGAGTAGTTCATGAATCACCAAAATAAATAAATCATTCTTCTTGTTCTTCAACTTGGGTGTAGGACACAAAATTAACTTTATTAGCACAAATCTGCTTAGTAGCATAAGAGTCTAACATCCAGTCTGTTGCATTAGCCATAAGATTCGCTTGAGAAATGATCACAATAATTATATCATCTGCTTAGTCAAAATTTAATTTTGACTTTGTAGGATTATGATTTCACTCGAATCCTCTTCTACATCGAGAAATATATAATGGCTTAGTGTGCCCCACAAAATAATTATTATTTTCAATAAAGTTTGATTTCAAATAAATAACTCATAGTTATATGAAGAAAAATCAGTCATTACTCAACATTCACCTAAATGACCAAGAGATAAGCAAAGTTTATTTTTAGATTATAAAGTACTTCCACCAAAATGCAATATATTTTGGCACTCCAATATATATACTGTCCCAACAAGAATCACAAATTTTTTAAGGCTCTTCCATATTGACATTAAAAAAAAATTATTTCAGCGAGGCAAGGGCGGGAAAAGCAATTGACAATAATATACATATATGAGTTCTTTTAGATATATGTATAATAACCATTTTGATAAAGTTAGACTAAAAATCACTCAATAGTTCACTTAAGATCTCTAGCAACATAAGTAAACTGTAAAATATTGATGCATTAGAAAATCAAGTTTAACTAGTGCTCAAAACAAATAACATATTGCCTCTTTAAAATTTTAAGAGAGGAAATTCAAAATATTCAAGATAAAGAGAACTACAAAAGCATCTCTTATAAGACTAAATAAACTAACGTGCATTTTCTTTCACAATACAAAATGCACATATATAATACCACGCTACAAATCCATTACAGCAAATAACTCACAACCCGAAACACTAATAAAATTAAAAGGAGATTATATGTATCATCTGAAGGCCAAAGTTGTTTGCCAATTATATTCTCACGAGAATAAGCATGAAAGAATAAATGTTGAGGAGGTATTAGTTCAATTATGCATACCTGATACTTAGATATAATGTTACGCAAGAACCTATCAAGCAGAAGAAATTACCGTATGTCTTTAAAGTCCATCAGAATTCCATAAGTAGCATTCTCCATAAGAACAAAGTAAAAAAGTATCCTTAAGATTGTTGTAAATCTTATGGAAAATACTTGATCACGAAACTTGTAGGGAATTCTTCAAAGCTTGAGGCGTGTCAAAAGACACTGTCCTTAAGGATATTTCACCCAATTTGGGTGTATCCCTCAGGATTCAACAAGCTCTTCTAGTGTAAAACTAGGAGCATAAACTGACAAAGATTTATTATTGATAGAAATCCAGCAAAAGGAATGAGGGTATTTTCTGTATACTTGATTTCACTCACAAAAGGAATAATTTTGTTCATCTTCACAAGAAGAATGAAAATGTATATATGGTTAAGGAAAGATTAGAATATTATAATGATTAATTATTGGTCATAATGGGCTAACGGCTAGAATAAAAATAATTGCCCATTATGTGAAATAATAAAGACACACTAAATGCCAATAGAAATGAATCTAGACATTTTTAAGCAAGAACTTGAACACTTCCTTTTGAGATACTAACTCATTTTCTAACACTATTGTCAATATATCTATTTTTCCTCTTTGTTTGGTATGTATAGAAATGGAGGCACTGAAAAAATGGAAAACAACAAGATCACATATGGCGTTCTTTCACTTGCTTCTGTAGGGAGCAAATAAGAGATAATCTGAAACACGTTGGGGGTGAACAAAAAGAGGGGAAGAAATTTATGTGGATTGGACTGTAAAATTCTCTGTTTCTCTCAGATTTCTCTACTTCATTCTCCATAGAAAATCCCATCAGTTCCAAGTGAAAACCATTAAATCCTTGACAATCTGTATTCCTTTGTATAAACATAGGAAGGGAGAGTTTTACTGATTCCCCTGCCCCCTCCTCTTCTCAACTTTCCGAACAAAATTCAGGTTTCGCTTATTATACCAACAGAGATATATGCATTTCTTTAAAATGTCTTGCAAGATCATTGTCAAAAATTACCGTAGTTATTTCGGTCAACTCATGTCCATCTCTTTGTTCCTCCAGAAACTGATGTAAAGTAGACACTTCTGCAAGTTGAAAAATAGCCAGAAACAGTGATGTTAACGGGAATTCAAAAGAGAATATATTTGAAATAGAGAGAAATAGTCCTTCATCGCACCTTCTATCTCTCCTGACTGCTGTTTTTCCTCTTCAAAACTCAAATTATTCTCTGAACAGTGTCCTTGGAACTTCTCTTTAGCCCAAGCAATAGCTTCATTGACCACGTTTTCTTCCTCCGCTGATCCTTCCCCATAATCAGGGTTGACTTCAATAACATAAGAGCTCATGATTTCATCTTCATCTTGCTCCGACATTTCTAGTTGAGACATATTATGTTGATCTCTGCAGGCTATGCTGTCATCATGCTCTTTACAAAGTGAGGAGACAATAGAGGAAGGCGAGTGGAGCTCGAAAGCATTTGTAGACACCTTGTGGTTGCTAGAAGAAATGGGATTCATACTAATTGATTCTGGAGATGAATTTCTTCGGTTGAATGCAAGATTATTGCTTCTGAAATCCTCATTGTGCTCGTTTTTGGTGTTGTAGTAAGGTGGATGGCATGAAAATACTGGTGTTCCCTGCAGCCCTTGGTATTCTTCATACATCCTTGTAGTTGAGTTCCATCCAGTTGGTACATTTATTGATCTAAAAATGCATAAAACAACCATGGCATACGTCAAGATCTTCTTTCATTATAAAAGGGCAAATGTGGTAACGCCTACCAACAAACCATCTCAAATAGTATTGCTGATGTCGTGCCACAAGGCATGACCATGGAAGTAATGAAAAAAAAAAGTTATAATTGGGCTAAGGGGTAGATCTACATGATATGGATGGTGAATGATCTTCGCCAACTGCTTCTCTCTTACTCGCATTTCATTCATAACCTAAATCTATCTTCATGCATTTTCAGAATTTTGAGACATTTTTCAAATATTTCTGCGCAAGTCCGACAAAGTTATAGTACTTGTTTTGCCGTCAACAAAGTTATACTCTCACCATCCAAAATTAGGTGTTTATTGATTCAAATTTCAAAACCCTGACGAATTTTATTTCAGTGAAATATATATTTTAAGTTAACAGTTAACATTGCTTTAAACTTAAACCTCTATCATTTGAAGAAAGGTGTTCAATTCAGCTTACAATTTCACTAAGAAATTTGATCAAATTGCCTTTAAAAAAGTTACTGTGCAGTAAATATTTAACAAAATAACAGTTTTTTCCCTAAGTTAAGGAATTTCAATTGCAGCATCAACTATATCCAGTCCCTCTACATAAAAGCTTTACATCATATAACTTCTTCTTAAACAAAGGACAAGGTTTAATTCTCAATAAAACCCAATTATTGATTAGTCAAAATGTTTTTCTCCTTCGGAAAAAATATATTTTCTCCTTTCAAATGACACAAAGACCCCAGAGAGAAAGAAGAAGAATATCTAAACCCAGTGTAATATAAACCATATACCGGGACATATATGTAATATTCCTAGGTTCATACGGAAACTGGAGGTAACGTTAGAGTACGGAGTAAATATATACCTGAGTTTTGTAGCGAAGAACGAAATGTCGTCATAACATTCGCCGCCGATTGCCGGCCGGAGGGGGCTAACATCCTCTGAGCTCAACGCCGACGAAGAGCTCGCCTTGGACTTAGAACCTGACCTCGTCCTCGACCTTCTCATCATTTCTTCTTCTTCATTGCATCCAAATATATCGCCATAAAACCCGTGATCAACTCTCCGGCCACCTTTTACTACCGGAATCCTGAATCCCGGCAAGTTCCGGTAACACCTCGCCGGAGCCATACTCGCCTGCGGTCGAAACATCTCATCGTAGGATAAATTTGAGGGCCTGGTATAATCATCGCAGGCGGAGAACTGCCGTTGAAGTACACTGCGAGGAGGTCCTCCGAATACGTCACTGAAATCTTCGGGCTCCAATTCAGAGTCGCCGGAGATTTCCGCCCGGCGACGAGTGGTAGCTTCCATGGAATGCCGGCTGGGAAGGCTGGTTTTTGTTGCTGTTCTGGTGGTGAAAGGCATTCCCATTTTCATTCTCCAGGACTCGTCCATTTTCTCCGGCGAAGTATTCCGGCCGGTGAACTGTAAGAAGCTTCACTGATGAGATGATTACTGGCTATATTGCCTTTATATATCCAGATGGCAATTGTATATTGATAGGTCTTGAACATAATGTAGCTGTCATTCACAACATTGTAGCTACTTTTTATTAATCTTTATTATATCTTTTTTTTTCCTTATTGATCCTTTTAAAAAAACTAGTTTCACACCTAACAAATGTCAAGCTAAGAAAAGAAAGATGAAAAAAAGTAAAGTAAGAAACATAAATTTATATTCCTAGTTTAAACTGGTTCTTTTCATACATCTATTTTCTTTTGAAAACTAAATTCTAATTATTCTCATATGTACATTTAAGTAATGACATATATTTTTAATTCAATTGAAGCAGCATTGTAGCTAGGGGTGTACATAGGTCGGGTTGGTTCGGATTTTAGAATTACCAAATCAAACCAATTGTATCGGGTTATTAAATCTAAAAACCAAACCTAACCAATAAAACTCGGGGTTTTCACTCTCGATTTTTCTCGAGTTTTCGGGTTATTCGGGGTTTTTCGGGTTTTTTTCCGATAAAATCTTCGTAGAAAAAAACATATAAATTGTGCTCAAAATATTTCTTTAATCCTAGTAAGATACAACTATATAAAGTATTTTCCAAGAAAATAATAGCAAATATGAGATGTGTCATGACATTATCCTAAAATATTCAACAATAAAGACAATAAAATTATGTAATATAAATATTGCTAATTAAAAAACCATAACAAAAATAAACATAATCCAAAAGTACTAAGTCATGCTAAAATAAGTAGACTAATAAGGGAGTATTAATTACATGACTAAACGCTAAAGAAAAAATAAAAATAGGTTATGCATTTTTATCTAAATTATTGCAAAACAAAAAATAGGTTATGCATTTTTATCTAAAATATATTCAATACATTCTCGTTCGTAGTATTGAATTGAATGCCTTTTGTTAGCATTAGTATTGATTTGATTTTGGTTTGGGCTTTTGTTAGTATTATTTAATTTATTAATGTTAATGGTTATAAAGCTTATTGGAACATTCAAAAGTTCTAAATCCAACCTTGAAATAATACCTTTAAAGACAAACTTATGAAAATTTTTAAGAAATATTTATAAATTACATCACAATAAGTATATTTATATATTAAATATATCTAAAATTTCTATATATGTAATGTCGGGTTGGTTTGGTTTCGGTTTGACTTTCTTTAGTTAAAACCAAACCAATTGTGGTCGGGTTTTTTTTTCAATACCAAACCAAACCATAGTTGGATTTTTTTCTCGGTTTGACTCGGATTATCGGGTTGGTGCGGTTTGTCGGTTTTCTTTGTACACCCCTAATTGTTGGTGAAAGTCCCAGCCCCAGTTACAAAATTGCATGCTTGATTAATTCCTAGAGTTAACAATTTTGTCAGACAATTTGTATTTTTTTTATTAGGAGCCAATTTTAATTCTTAGAAGTTTGTGTCACATGCTCAGCGGCTCAACTGGTATGCTGAAATTTTCATTATGTTAATTTATTCATCATACTAAAGCTGGATGTCCTTATAAACTCTTTCAAGTGTGTGTAAGAATAATTATTTTATAATTGAGTACTCAAAAGTTTCAATTCAGCGAACTCTTAGACTCAACTTCAAAAATTTATTATGCTTCCAATGTTAATTGACTGGGATGTCCCTTGACTCTTCCGTGATTTTCTTCTCCCTTAATTAAGTTAATACTCTCTGTATATTGTAGATAGTTAATGGTATTAGATCATCTTAACTAGAATTTCTAAAATTTTAAATATTTTCATATCGAGCATGACATGCAACAACACACGTTAAGTTCATGACCTTTAATTAGTTCACAACTTAAGCGCAAGTCGAGAGACACAAATTTCCTATTTCAACTCTTGATTTTCACAACTATTTCAATTCAATTTGAATTTTGAAACAAATTATGATAGATTTATTAAAATAAATTATTATACTTAAGAAGTAGAAAAAATTTACATTGAGTATGAACAAATTTATCGTTGGGTTCCTTTTTTCCTATTCTTTTTAATTTCATAAAAGGATTTGCAAAAAAAAGAAGAAGAAGAAGAAGAAGAAAATTTAGCATTTTAAATGGAACTAAAGAAACGTGAAACTATAAGTCTAGTATAAGTAGGAATGAGTTTGGTTTATGCACTTCTCTAATCCAAGTAGATAATTAGTAGCTGATTTTTAGGTACCAAAACTCAAATGTAGTATTTAATTAGAACTCTATTTCTATTATATTTTACCAAAATAACCTCTAATTTTATATATTTAGGGCTATTTTGGTCAACGAACATTATATTTATGCTTTTATAATAATATTGATAAATAAGAAAAATAACCTTAGGTCAGTATAGCCTGGGTGAATGGATTTATTAAAAAAAAATAATAGAAATAAGACCACTTCTCTTGGTTTGAGTCCAATTCCCCATTTTGCCTATGTAATTTTATTTATTTGTTAAGCTTTGTAATTCGGGTTTGATTCCAAAGGTCGTAATTTGTTAATAATTGTCATTAGGGGTTTTTTGGTACGAAGAAATTTTTTATTCTTTTTTATTTTTCGTGTTTAGTTGACTTAAATGTTTTGAAAGATATTTTTCTCATGGACTAATTTTTCTCCAATTGGAGAAAAATGAGTGCCCCACCAATAAAAGAAAAAATATTTTTCAAAATTCTTTTTAAAACTTTCTCCACTCCAGTCCCAGCCCTACCATGCACCCCCATCCTTGCCCCCACCCCACCTCCACTCCCACTCCACCCCCTCCCTGCTACCCCACCACCCCTTCCCCTAACCTCGCCACCCCGACCTCTAGAACTCAACGTACCATCATCTCTAGGCCTTACTCAGTTCATTTCCCATAGTGTTTGCTTTATATATTTTTCATAAAATATTTTCTGCTACTTAATCAAACACCAGAAAATAAGTAAGAAAACCACTTATTTTTCAGGAAAATATTTTTAGGAAAACATCTTCGAAGGAAAATATTTTCCGTCATACGAAACACCCCGTCATGTCACAAATTGTGACAAGCTGACTTCTAGTGTGTTAATGTCATGACCTAGCCTAGTGCATGATGGATAACTGACACTAAGTGTCGATCATCATTAAACCTACTGATAATCTACTAATCATGAATATAACTGATAAATTGAACAAGCATAAGCACAATTGATAAGAACTGTATAATCTAGAAAGCCAACAAAGCTAACATAAGCTGACATATAAAACATACTAACTGCATAGGTGCATATCCACAGGCCTTTAGGAGTGCTGAATTAAACAAGTACTGGACGGAACAAGGCCCTGTCATACCCAAACTAGCTGACTGTACACCTATCAAAAGATAAGCAACCCCGGAAGTAAAACGGAGTGACTCCAAGTGGATAGCCTACTGATGTGGCTCAAGCACTGATTTATCTGTATCTACGTGACATGAAAAGCAGCACCCCGGAAGGGACGTGAGTACGATATGTACAAAGTATGTAGGGTAAAAAGCATATGTAAAGCATACTAAAGTATGACTTTAAGCTGGAAATCTGAATGTAAGTTGGAAGCTAAACAAGTGTCTGAACTAGCAACTGGTCTGGAACTGAACCGAAGTATAACCTGAAAATGTGCTGAAACTGAACAACTATCTAAACTGGTACATGTCTGGTGTTACGGGCTATATTCCCCCCCCCCCCCTAATAAGGTAATTTTATAACTGAACTAGCCTCATGTATAGTCATGCAATGCAAACTATAGCTATATACATGTATATAATATGCTTGACTGTTGTTATGGGCTATATCCCCCCAACAGGTAAATATATAATCAATAGGCCCGGTTGGTGTTATAGGATATCTCTCCCCAGCATATAATCAATAGGCCTCGTTGGTGTTATTGGATATATCCCCCAATGTAATCAATGTAAGCATGTATGAGGCATAACAGTGACAACATCATATAGACTCAAGAGGTCATGAAGGAAACCATAAACGGAATCACAAACGTAATCTAACACTCGTCGTCCATAAGTTATATGGAGGAGCCTATGCCCATTTTAGGGAGATACTAAGTATGAACATGATATACTAAGGTTAACTAACTCATTAGGATCCCTCTAGAATCAATTTAGAATCAAGCAACTCAAGATTTGTCCAACTATTTGAATTCGAAATTTTTTTGGCAGAGTTTCCCCTAAAACTGGATGATCTGCAAAAAAAGCAAATACCACAATATACACGGGAATGGATACCCGACCAAGATGAAATCAAAGTAAAGGATATCCAATTATTCACAATAGTGTCAAACAATCGACAAAATGAAATTATGAATGTAATATCGACTCATAGTGGATAACTTGTAACATGAAAATTTAAATATGATTTAGGAATAATCTAAGCACCAAAATATGACAATTAAGCTTATATAATATTACATGAATTTATTAAGATCATATGGAGGTTGGGTATAGGTAAAAATTTATCAAAGGAACAAAATAAACAGAAGTCCGGATGGCATAGGCCAAATAGGCGATTCGCCTTTTTGTTTTTGTTGTATTTTGAAGTTCCAACCTAAACTAGTTTCATCCACATTTCACATATGGAATTGAATACTATAAAAGAATACAATACATGCTAAAATTTGCTTTGAACAACTCTTAAAAGATCAAGAAAAAAAGCTAAAACATAGCTAAACCAAATCCTGTCGAAAACGAAACGAAAACCCTACATACCTCTTGTGTTCTTGCTTCCAAACCTTATTCCCTTTTATCTGCACCCTTACTTATGCTTTTATAACTAAAATATAGAGGTGACAAGCTTCCTTAGCCATGAATCTCTTTCCAAAACATGAGTCATAAGGAGAAAGGAGGACGGCAAAGTCTTACCTATGTCGTAAGGATCGCATTGATGTGTTCGCTTCTTGATTTTGAGTTGCGGATGATGGAATTTCTTCAAAACCCTAAGGAACTTCTTGGAGAGCTATGTAATCTCTGCTTGTGCATGAAATGAGACTTAAAGACAAATACTACAACTTTATATTTCAAGATAATCCTCAACCAACCATGTGGGTACCAAGGGAGCTGCTTGCGCAGTCTCTAAAAAATGCTAATATATCTCAACTACGAGGTTGTATCATCGAACAGTTTAATGCGTTGGAAATTAAACTCGTAAATATTCAATTTGGTGGGTGGATCACCCCGTAATTCCAAGTATATTGAGAGAAAAGCTTAGTAACATTAGACCTAAAGCTTATGTAAAGTTATGAACGTAACTTGCGACAACTTTTGTCGACTTTTATTTCATAACTCGTTTGACTTCAAAACTTAACACATGACTATAATAGGTCTAAAATACCTCATAACATCACCTCCTTATCATGTTAATCATCGTAGTTTTACCCTAAATTTACGGGTTATAATATTACCAACTTGCCGACTTTTGACGAAACTTATCTTCTTCGATTTGTTTAGCTTCTAAACCTTCCAACCCTCTTGGTGCTTGTAGTTTATGATCTTAAATATTTGTAACCTCAAATATAGCATGATTAACTTATATTATGTGCTTTCAAAGATGATCTCATTTTCAAGCTTACATCAATTGATTTACGATGTACTCTTACATACAGAAACATGGGGTGTAACAGTTAATGTGCGGCACTTGCAGTTCCATTGAACCACAAGCCAGTCTATAGTTAATATGATCATATGCACAAGATCATATGTTTGAACGAAACAAAAAAGTTTAATGTAAAATTTTCACTAGTCAAGGAGATTTAATAAGGGTGTACATTTGGCCAGTTCCCTCAATTTTAAATTAATTGGGTTCGATTCGATCCATTTTTCAATTAATTGGTTCACTTTACAAAGTCTTTTGGTGCATAAATACGCACGTGATAACCAAATTAAAAATGTTTGGCCCTTTCCAGGACAAAATAACATTAAAGATGGTTGACTGAGGTGAAAATAGACAAGTTTTGATGTCATTCAACATGGAATTGGTTGAAACAAAGGAAAAGAAAAATTATTAAAAGCATATTGAAATTTCAAAATTCAAGATGTTAGAAAAGGAAAACAGAAACAAATCTACTTTTATAATTTATATAACTAATAAATGGAACTGTATATAGAGAGAAAATACAAAGATGAAAATGAGAAATTTAGAAAAATAGAAGAAACTAAAAATTTGGAAAGAGGGATCAAGGAAAAGTAAGATTGGCCTTGCTAAAAATTGCGTCAAGTGAGGGTCGATCTTGTGACTTAGGCCTGACAGTTGGCACCTTTACCATGGCACCCAGTATAATTTTGTAGCTGAGCTTCAACCTTGACTAGATTAGCGTAGTCTTTAGGTATGTCTGGTATGAAGGAAAACCAAACTTGGGGTATTCACTCTTGCACGTATTAGTATAACAACCTTCATGCGAGATGCGACCCTTAATTAATCCTTGACTTGAACATAATGCTCACCCTAAGTATGACTTCATTGACACTCTTAGGACAAACAAAGTAACATATTTGGGTGGTTGTAGTCTTGTAAGTTTTCTGATTCTCCTCTTGAGCCCAATACCCCGCAGGTTGCCTATGCAACTGAACGCCAAAATTAAGCATTCAGCTTCAAAGGTGCCAAAGTGCCGAAGGAAGATGTTGCATAAAAAAGGAGCATATTGAACTTATGCATTCAGAAAACGAGAAAACATTACATGAGAGCATCTAATTGTCATCAAAATAATGGGAGTTTTGGAGTACACGATAAGGGGAAATATGTTTATTGCTCCTGATATAGGTACCAACATTATAATTAAGTGCATGCCATATGTGTATTTAATCTTGTACATGATTTATCACTTAACTATGGTTAATTCATATGTGTTCTTGTCTCAATTTGTCATTTAATCTTGGTTGATTAACATGATATGTATCATGCATTTGGCGTGCAATACATCTTTTTCTTTGTTAAGATCATTGCAAGTGTTAGATGAGATCGACATGAAAGGGGAAGTATTATCGGAGCTGATTTATATATTTTTTTAAGTAAAACTAATGTATTAACCATTAAAATAATTGATGCCTTTTCTGTAACGATCCGACCAATCGTTTTGTATATATGAGTCTCGATTCCCCTTTTTGATGCTTCACACATATGTATGTTGGATTTTATGACTTGTGGAGTTTGTTAGTTTCGTTCCGAAAAGGTTTTGGATTGATTTGGACCATTTGGTTCTTGGTTTAGAACCCTAAGTTAGAAAAATTGACCAAAGTTTGGCTTTTGTAAAAACGACCTCAGAACAGTCTTTTGATGGCTCTGATAGGTTCGTATCGTGATTTTAGACTTGGGTGTATGCCCGAAATCAAATTCGGAGGTCCCTAGGTTGATTTGACTTATTTTTCTAAAAGTTGGCAATTTGAAGTTTAGAAGATTTTTCAAGTTTGATCGTAGGTTGACTTTTTAGCTATCGGGTTTAGAATTTGGTTTTGGGACTTGGAATATGTCCATTTTGCTATTTGGAACATGTCTTAAAAATTTGGTGTCATTTACAGTTGATTTGATAGGATTCAGATGCTTGGTTGCAATTCTTGAAGTTCTTGTGTTTTCATTTGAAATTTATTTTGATGTCCGATTTGTAGTTCTAGATGTTATTTTTGTATTTTGATCACGCGAGTGCGTTCATATGATGTTTTTAAACTTGTGTAGGTATTTGGTTTGGAGCCCCAAGCGTTTGGGTTAGTTTTTGACGCATTTCAGAATGGTTGTGAACTGAATTTGTACTGTTGGTGTGCTGATGCCTCAGGAGACGCAATTGCGAACACCAACATCACAATTGCGATCTTAACAGGCGGTATCAGGTGTCACATTTGCGATGCCCGATTCGCAATAGCGAGTAGTACTTGGGCAGGGTAGGATCGCATTTGCGATAATTGTATTGCATTTGCAATGGGGAAAGGCTTCGCAAATGCGAAGCCAATGTTGCATTTGCGATTTCCCACTTAGAATGTCAGTAGCCGCAATTGCGAGACTTTCTTTGCAGTTGCGAACCCAGTGTCACAATTGCGACATCTGCAACTGAGCAAAAGGTTGGAAAGTCGGAATTTCATCTCATTTTCTCTCATTTTAGAATCCTAGACTCGGTAAGAGGTTATCTAAACAGGGGATTTTCATCTACAATCATTGGGTAAGTGATTCTAATTAATTTCAACTATATTTCATGATTATATCTTAGATTTAACATCAAATTTATGAGAATCAAAGAGAAAATTTGGGAATTTCTGTCAATGTTTTAAAAAATAAAAATTTGGGGTTTGAGAGTCGATTTGGACTCGGATTTGAAAATAAAACACATATATAGACTCGTGGGGTTATGGGTAGTCGGAATCTATCCTTGGACTCAGTTTTTGATCGAGCGAGCTCGGGGTTGACTTTTGGAGAATTGTGTAAAGATCATAGCTTTATCTATCGTAATTGGTTTCCCTTTGCATTTTCTAATGAAATTAAGTTATTTTGTGTTAGATTTGAGCCGTGTGGAGACGAATTTTAGGACGAAGGCTATTTTTGAGGGTTGATTTGGCCTAGTTGAGGTAAGTATTTTGTCTAACTTTATGTGGGGGAACTACCCCTTAAGACTTGGATTGATTGTGTTATTTGTATTATGTGAAAGATGTGTACACGAGGTGACGAGTGTGTACACAGGCTATATGTGATATTTTGACCGACTTAGACATTTAGACTTCTTCCATGCATTTAATTGAGTTTGTCATAATATATTATATCTTTCATTGTATAATTTACTCTCACATGCTCTATTTGATGGTGTTAGCAGTTGTTCTATCTTTTATTGTTATGTTGCTCTTACATGCTTTAGGTGACGTTATTACCTCCCTTATTATCTTGTTACCTTTCTTATTGTTGAATTACTCTTACTTGAAGTTTTTATTTCGTGGGATTATCTCGTTGTTGGGTTATTGATGTTGAAGTTGCGAAAGCTATTATCACATTGAGATTGAAGTTGTTGATTGTTGAGTATTTCTCAATTTATTTTATTATTGTTGAGATTCTTTTTCATATTGTGGTTGAGCTTTGGACTATATAATATGATAACATTGGTATTGTTAATTTTATTGTGACGACATATATGCACAAGCGGTGCGAGTTGTTATTGTATTGTGATATTGATGCGCATGCAATAAGGATAGAGGTTGATGTGCATGAGACGACATAATATGAAATTGATATGCGTGTTGCTAGTAAGGGAATTACTTATAGCAACACGGCGATATAAGCGGGCTAAATCACGTGTAGCCATTTTGGGAAAAATATTTCCAAAATATATAAATATAAGACTCACGCGGAGATATAAAAAAAGATTGTGATTGAAATTGTGAAATGTGAAAATGAGGTGTGGTAATTCGGTTATGATTCGTGTTGTAGATTCCATGTTAAAAAGGCTTGTTCATTGAACAATTATTGTTATTTTCTTCATTGTCTTACTTGTATTTATCTGTATTTGATTACTCGTTGTTCTCATCATGTGTTCACTTCTCATTGCCTTTTTTGACTTAAATTATGTTATTAGTCTACATTAATGTATTGTTTTGTTATAATTCATTTCCTCGTTTTCCGGTATTGGTCTATATTATATTCTGTTTAGTTTATCTTGTCCTAGTAGGTGTCCTAACCTGGCCTCTCACTACTCTGCCGGGGTTAGACTTGATACTTACTAGATACTATTGTAGTGTACTCATGCTACGCTTCTGCATATTTTTATGCAGATCCAGGTACTTCAGCTCAGGCTATGCACTAGTGATTTGACCAGATATTCTGGAGTCTTCAAGGTACACCTGCTTGGTGCTCGCAAGCCTCGAAGTCACCTTCTGTCCTTACTTTTATTATTGTTATCCTCTATTCAGACAGTGTTGTATTAAAGATTATTAGTATATTATTGTAGAGCTTATAACTTAGTTCCACCGGTTTTGGAGATTTTGTTACCGATGCCCCGTTTTTGAGTTATTATGAGTTTTATCGATTTATCTTATTATCTTAGCGTGTTATTTTTGTTAAGCTATCAATGAATGCTAGGATTACCTAGTCTTAGAGACTAGGAGCTATAACAATATTCTAAGATGGGAAATTGGGGTCGTGACAAGTTGGTATCAGAGCTTCAGGTTCATAGGTGTTATGAGTCATAAACAAGTTTAGTAGAATCTTGTAGATCGGTACGGATGCGTCTGTACTTATATTTGAGAGGCTATAGAACTGTTAGGAAATTCCACTTCTTTGTCTTTCTATTCTCTCATAGATGGTAAGGAATGTACTGTTGGATCATATGGTTAGACACCCATGCCCTCTACTAGAGCCGCGCGAGGCCAAGGGCCAAGGTAGAGGCCGAGTAGGGGCACGTGCTACAGCCAGAGCACCTACTCGAGCTACTACCGAGGAGCCACCAGTAGATCCAATTAGAGTACAGGCACTCGAGGCGCCTGTTACTGCCGGTGAACTTTAGGAGACCCTAGCACAATTCTTGAGCATGTTCGGCACTCTAGCTCAGGCAAGATTGATTCCCCTTGCACCAGCCACATCTTAGGCTAGGGGAGGAGCTCAGACTCCACCGGCCCTTACTCCAGAGTAGCGGGTCCACATTGATCAAGTCCCAGGTGTCATGCCAGCACAACCCGCCATTCCTGTTCAACCTGAGGTTAGGCCGGAGGCATCTAAGGAGAAGTAGAGAAGACTTGAGAGGTTCAAGAAGTATGATCCTCCTACTTTCAATGGCACATCTACTGAGGATGCATGAGGTTTTCTAGTGAAGTGCCATCGTATTCTTCGTACTATGGATATTTTGGAGGTGAGCGAGGTTGCTTTTTCTGCATTTCAGCTATCGGGAGCAATGTAACGGTGGTGGCAGGCTTACAAGGAGGGTAGGCTGGCAGATGCTGACCCACTCACTTAGGCTCAATTTTCAGAGATGTTCTTGAGAGAGTTTGTTCCCCAAACCCTTCATGATGCATGGTGCACCGAGTTTGAGCTGTTGCACTAGGGGACAATGTCGGTGTCAGAGTATGCTGTCAGATTCAGTGAGTTGTCCTAACATGCACCGACCTTGGTTTCTACAATCCCAGAGCGAGTCCATAAATCATCGAGGGGATTAGTTATGGTCTTAGATTCGACATGGCTCGAGAGTTAGAGACAGATACTCCATTTCAGTAGGTGGTAGAGATGGCGTAGAGGCTGAAAGGTATGCGGGGCCGAAAAATAGAGGACATAGAGTCCAAGAGGCCTCGAGATACTAAAGGATTTAGTAGTGGCCACACTGTAGTTTCAGCCCGACATGGTAAGGGATATGTGAGATGACCAGTTCATTCATCACTTCCAGCTTCTAGGGGTGCTCCGGCTACTCCGAGGTCTCAGGTTACCCATTTTGCTCAGCCACTGTCTAATGCACCTCCTACATAGGGTGCCTTCAGCGGTCAGTCCAGCTAACCAAGCCATAGTTAGTTTCAGAAGCCATACCCACAAATGGCTTGTTTTGAGTGTGGTGATACCAGACATATGGTAAGGTACTGCCCCAAACTCAGGAGGGTGGCACCTCCACAGACTGCACAGGCTCCACGGATTCCAAAGGGTCCACAGGGTTCATAGCCATGGTTACTGCTCCAGTTGCCGCTCCACCTACCCCACTATCTAGGGGTGGAGGTCAGGTGGTAGAGGTCACCCTAGAGAGGGAGGCCATGCTTGTTTCTATGCTTTTCCTAGTAGGACAAAGGCGGTTGCATCGGATGTGGTCATCATTGGTGTGGTTCCGATCTGTCATAGGGATGCATCAGTCTTATTTGATTCGGGATCCACTTATTCCTATGTGTCATCTTACTTTGCTCCGTATTCTGATATATCTCATGATTCTTTAAGTTTTCCTCTCTATGTGTCCACGCCTATGGGAGATTATGTTATTGTGGACCATTTTATCAGTCGTGTTTAGTTCTTATTGGTGGTTTTGAGACCAGAGTTAATATATTCTTAGTCAATATGGTAGACTTTGATGTGATCTTGGGCATGAACTGGTTATCGCACTATCATGCTATTTTGGATTGTCACGCCAAGACTATGACATTGGTTATTCTAGGTTTTCCGTGGTTGGAGTGAAGGGGTAAATTGAATTATATTCCTAGCAGAGTTGTGCCCTTTTTTAAGGCACATCGGATGGTTGAGAAGGAGTGTGAAGCATATCTAGCCTTTATGAGGGATGTCAGTTCTGATACTCCTACCGTTGAGTTAGTCCCTGTAATAAGAGATTCCCCAGATGCGTTCCTAGCATCCCTATTGGGCATTGCCGCCCGATAGGGATATGATTTTGATATTGACATTGTGCCGAGCACTCAGCCCATTTTCATTCCACCATATCGTATGTCACTAGTGGAGTTGAAGGAGTTAAAGGAGCAACTACAGGAGTTGCTTCATAAGGGTTTTATTTGGCCGAGTGTACCGCCTTGGGGTGCTCCGGATTCATTTGTGAAGAAGAAGGATGATACTACGCAGATGTGTATTGGTTATAGGCAGTTGAACAAGGTTACAGTGAATAAAATATACCCATTACCGAGTATTGATGACTGGTTTGATCAGCTTTAGGGTGCTAGAGTGTTCTCGAATACTGTGTAAGGGTATCATCAACTGAAGATTCGAGATCTGAATATTCCGAAGACTGCTTTCATGACTCGGTACGATCACTACGAGTTTGTAGTGATATCATCTGGGCTGACAAATGCCTTGACAACATTTATGCACTTGACGAATAGTGTATTCTAGCCATATCTTGACTCATTCGTCATCGTATTTATTTACGACATCTTGGTATATTCTCGCAACCAGGATGTTACACCCCGTACTTCAGACATCACTGTCATTATAAGATTATCTAATGTAAGATCAAAAAGGATGAAATCTTTTTACAAGGATAAGAAAGGTTTATCAAAGTCTTAAGTAAGTTAAGATGAATAAGTCTTGGAAAAAAACAAAATGAGATAATGGATACATAAAATTGAGCTGCTTGCTTACTGAGATACTTGCTTGAGCTACTTGCTTACCCATACTACTAGCTTGAGCTAATAAACACATGTCATGATTATTAAATGAGGACAAGACACATGTACAAGTGAATAAGGGCAACATGTGATACCTATTATGTAACCAAGCAGGTGACAAGTAGGTGTGTCACCTACTTGCAAAAAGGGAAGGCCCAAATTAGTCCACCTAAATGGACATGTGTAGCTTAGCCAAGAGGGCCATTTTAGGGGCTGAATCAAGACACCTCTCCTCCTAATATCCAAGCAGTAGAAACATAAAGAGAGCCACGAAATTCTCTCCCAAATTTATCTATTCCAAACCCTCGAGAAGTTGCCGATAATCTTCTTCTTCTTTAAATTCAAGTTAAAAGGTAATCTCCAATCTTGAAGGATCTGAAGTAAAGCAAGTCAATGGTCATCTAGGTAAAGATATTACCATTGATTCATCCCAACAAGATCTGATCTATGTAAGGATATCATCTCTTCTTCATTTATTTGAGTTTATCTAAGTTCTAGTTAGGTTGTTTGGTGAAAGACTTGCGAAGTAGGGGTTGAAATTTGAGTTGAAGTTGTTGAGGTATTATGAACTATTTGGAGTAGTTTCATGTTATTATATGGCTGTCACATGTGAATATTGGCTTGTACATGTTCTTTTAAGCTTATTGGTACCTTAACTAAGTTGTGAGAGTAAGAATTGATGAAGTAATAATCTGAAAATCAATTTTGATTTGCTGCAATTTGTGCACTACTATGAGTTCGTTTTTATGTGGTGTTGTGGATTAAAAATCATTATGTATATCCTGAGTATATTGTGGTTGTCATTATTGAAGTGTATTCAAGTTCTATCTAAATTTTAGGAATGGAAAAGTGCAAAGTAGCGCTAGGTTGTTGTGTGGACTATTTTGGTGATGTGTTGCAATGAATTTTATGGTGGGATATTGATGAAATATGTTTGTTGACATTCCTGGAATGTTGGTCTTGTTGTTTGATTTGAGGAAAGGAAAAAGAATAAGAGGAGGTGCTGTCTAATTACTCGTAGACGAGATAGTCACTAGTTTATGCTGAATTCTAGCTTTCATAAGCTTAACAATGCTTCTATATCGTTGTTGTAGATTGAATTGCCAATAGGTTGAAACAACGCCATGAGTTTAAGTAAATGACAAAGGTATATTAAGTCTATACCTTCTTTCCTTTAGGTATGATCTATATGATACAAACGAAATGAGTAAACACGCAACTTTTACAAATGACTATATTCTTAGAAGTACTAGGGGTGCCTATGTTCTTGATTCCCCATGTGTCGTATTATTATATCGTCCAGGGGTCTTAGAAAATACTTAAGTTGATAAAGTTTATTTCATGATATTAACCGATGGCATATTGATCTTATTATATTTCGAGAGATCTTACTGACTTATTTCCTTATGCATTGCATTTATTTATATATATACACTGACCTATGATCGGATTAGCTAGTATACTTTGATGATTTCGCCCACCGAGGACGAGATGATATGATGGGATGCCCTTAGAGGCTTGATGATGTTATGTATGCATATACCTATGCATGGTATGACATTTATATGCATATGCATGACATTATAAATGTTTCATGATTCACAGAGCTGTTCAGACTTACAAGTTGAGTCCTTTACTCCATGTTTCTTTCACGTCTTTATATACTGCTTTTCACGACTTACATACTCGGTACATTATTCGTACTAACATCCTTTTTTCCTAGGGACGTTGTGTTTCATGCCCGCAGGTCCCGATAGACAGGTTGACAGTCCTCCTAGTAGGATATCAGCTCAGCAGAAGGTGTTGACGCACTCCATTTGCTCCAGAGTTGCCTATTTTGTCAGAATGCTTTGGACATGTATTGATTGGTATGGTGGGGCCCTGTCCCAATTTTTATGATATTTATGTACCCTTAGAGGTTTGTAGATAGATGCCATGTATATGGATGATTGTATGGCCTTGTCGGCCTATTTTTTGTATGTACAAGTGATCATTTTGGTCTTATAGGCTCGTATATCACATATATAAGTTTTTATTCCATGTTGGATCGTCCTATGTCGAGTATTTCCTTATGTTGTATTTTGGTTATATCATGACGACCCTTCTGGCCCATTTACCCATGATGGTATGATGAGAAATAAACGTTACGTTGGTACTCAACTGGATAAGACACTGGGTGCCTGTCGCGGCCCATCGGTTTGGGTCGTGACACAGGAGGATCATGAAAAACATCCAAGGATCGTGCTCCAGTCCTTTAGGGAGAAGAAGTTATACGCAAAATTTTCCAAGTGTGAGTTCTGGCTTGATTCACTGTTGTTTTTGGGTCATGTGGTATCTAGTGAGGGGATCAAGGTAGATCCAAAAAATATTGAGGGAGTTGAGAGTTGGCCCAGACTGTCTTTATCTATCGAGATTCGGAGTTTCCTTGGGTTTATCTAATATTATCATTGTTTCGTAGAGGGTTTCTCATCCATTGCCGCACCTTTGAGTAGATTGACCCAGAAGGGTGCTCCTTTCAGATGGTCCGAGGAGTGTGAGGAAAGCTTTCAAAAGCTCAACATTGCATTGACTATAGCCCCAGTGGTGGTGTTGCCTAAGGGTTCAAGGTCTTACAATGTGTATTGTGATGCATCACGTATTGGTATTGGCGCGGTGTTGATGAAAGACGGTAGGGTGATTGCCTATGTATATTGGTAGTTGAAGGTCCATGAGAAGAATTACCCAATTCACGACATGGAATTTGTAGTTATTGTTCATGCATTAAAGTTATGGAGGCACTATCTGTATGGTGTGCCATGTGAGGTTTATACTGACCACCAGAGTCTCCAATATCTGTTCAAGCATAAGGACCTTAATTTGCAGCAGCGGATGGTTGGAGTAGCTGAAATACTATGATATCACTGTCCTGTATCATCCTGGAAAGGCCAATATGGTGGCCGATGCCCTGAGTAGAAAGGTGGAGAGTATAGACAGTTTGACATACTTACCGGCAACAGAGAGGCCACTAACTATGGATGTTCAGGCTTTGGCCAATCAATTTGTGAGACTGGATGTTTCGGAGCCCAGCCGGGTTCTTAATTGTGTAATTTCTCGGTCTTCTTTGTATGAGCGCATTAGAGAGCATTAGTATGACGATGCCTATTTACATGTCTTTAAGGAAATAATACAATACGATGATGCCAAGGAGGTTTCTATTGGTGAGGATGGTGTTTTGCGACTCCAGGGTCGCCTATGTGTTCCTAATGTTGATGGTCTAAGGGAGAGAATACTAGAGGAGGCACACAGTTCGCGATAATCCATTCATCCGGGTGTGACGAAGATGTATCGTGACTTGAGGCAGCATTATTGGTGGCGTAGAATGAAGAAGGACATAGTGGAGTATGTGGCTAAGTGTTTGAATTGCCAGCAGGTAAAGTACGAGCATCAGAGGCCGGGCGGTTTACTTCATAGACTTGAGATTCTCGAGTGGAAGTTGGAGTGTATTACCATGGATTTCATTGTTGGGCTCCCAAGGACTTTGAAGAAATTTGACGTAGTATGGGTTATTGCGGATAGGCTGACCATGTCTACACATTTCATTCCAGTGGTGACCATATATTCTTCAGAGTAGCTGGCTCAGATCTATATTCGTGCGATTGTTTGTCTCTATGGAGAGCCATACAATGTAAATTAGGCATAGGGGTTGATTTAAGTACAACATTCCACCCCTAGACGGACGGGCAGTCCGAGAACACCATTCAGATCTTGGAGGATATGATACGTGCTTGTGTTATAGATTTTAGGGGTTTATGGGATCAGTTCCTACAATTTGTAGAGTTCGCCTAGAACAAAAACTACCAATCGAGCATTTAGATAGCTCCTTATGAGGCCCTATATGGGAGGCGGTGTCATTCTCCAGTTGGTTGGTTTGCGTTGGGAGAGGCTAGGTTGTTAGGCACTAATTTTGTTGGGGATTCCTTGGAGAATGTCAAGTTAATTCAGGATAGGCTTCATACAACCTAGTATAGGCAGAAGAGTTATATTGATTGGAAGGTTCGTAATATAGTACTTAGGGTGGGAGAAAGGGTTTTCCTGCAGGTTTCAACCATGAAGAGTGTGATGATGTTCGGGAAGAAGGGCAAATAGAGCCCTAACAAATTGGTCCTTTTGAGATCCTTGAGAGAGTTGGTGAGGTGGCCTACACGCTTGCATTGCTACCCAGCTATCAGCAGTTCACCCGGTGTTCCATGTTTTCATGATATGGAAGTATTATGGTGATCCATCCCATGTATTAGATTTCAGCTCAGTCCAATTGGACAAGGATTTGACTTATGTTGAGGAGCCGGTGGCAATCTTAGACAGACATGTCCAAAAGTTGAGGTCAAAGAATATTGCTTCAGTGAAAGTTCAATGAAGGGGCCATCCAGTCGAGGAGGTGACTTGGGAGATCAAGCACGACATGCATAGTCGTTATCTTCACCTTTTTGTCACTTCAAATAATGCATGTTCGAGGACGAACGTTTCTTTTTAGAGGGAGAGAATGTAACAACCCGACTAGTCATTTTGTGTATATGAGCCCTGATTCTCACTTTTTGATGCTTCATACATGTGCATTTGGGGTTTTATGACTTGCGGGGTTGGTTAATTTCATTTCGGGAAGGTTTTAGATTGATTTGAACCCTTTGGTTCTTGTATTAGAAGCTTAAGTAAGTATTGATAAAAGTTTGACTTTTATGAAAATGACCCTAGAACAGTATTTTAATGGCTCCGATAGGTTCGTATCATGATTTTGGACTTGGGCGTATGCCCATAATCGAATTCGGAGGTCCCTAGGTTGATTTGACTTTTTTTCATTGAAAGTTAGCAATTTGAGGTTTAGAAATTTTTCCAAGTTTGACCGTAGGTTGAATTTTTGGCTATTTGGTTTGGAAATTGTTTTTGGGACTTGAAATAGGTCCATTTTGCTATTTGGAACTTGTCTACAAAAGTTCGTGTCATTTGGAGTTGATTTGTTAGGATTCAAACGCTGGTTGCAATTCTAGAGGTTGTTGAGTTTTTATTTGAAATTCATGCGTTTTGATGTCCGATTCATAGTTCTAGATGTTATTTTTGTGTTTTGATCGTGCGAGCAAGTTCGTATGATGTTTTTAGACTTGTGTGGGTATTTGAATAGGATCCCCAAGGGATCGGGTGAGTTTCAGACGTGTTTCAAAATGGTTTTGAACTGAATCTGGACTACTGGTGTGCTGATGCTCCAGGTGTCGCAATTGCGAACACCAACATCGCAGTTGTGACCTTAGCAGGGGGTCTCAGGTGTCGCATTTGTGATGCCAGGGTTGCAATTGTGAAGCAGTACCTGGGCAGGGTAGGATCGCATTTGCGATAATTGTGTTGCTTTTGCGACTTCCCACTTAGAATGCCAGTAGCCGCAATTGCGAACCCAAGAGAAAATGAGATGAAAGACCGAATATCCAACCTTTTGTTTAGTTGCAGATATCGCAATTGTTCCACAATCATTGGATAAGTGATTCTAATCAATTTTCAACTATATTTTATGAGTATATCTTAGATTTAACATCAAATTTATGAGAATCAAAAAGGAAATTTGGGGACTTTTTTTCAAAATTTTGAAAAATATAAATTTGGTTATGAGAGTAGATTTGGACTCAAATTTAAAAATAAAACACATATATAGACTCGTAGGGCTATGGGTAGTCAGAATTTATCCTTAGACTCGGGTTTTGACTGGGCAAGTCCGAGGTTGACTTTTGCAAAATTGTGTAAAGATCATAACTTTATCTTTTGTAATTGGGTTTCCTTGCATTGTTTGAATGATATTAATTCATTTTTTGTTAGATTTGAGCCGTGTGGAGGCAAATTTTAGGGGAAAAAACTATTTTCGAGGATTGATTTGGCCTAATTGAGGTAAGTGTCTTGTCTAACTTTGTGTGGGAGAACCACTTCTTAGGACTTAGGTTGATTGTGTCATTTATATTATGTGGAAGACGTGTACACGAGGTAAGAAGTGTGTACACGGGCTATATGTGATAGTTTGACCGGCTTTGAGTTTTAGACTTCTTCCACGCATTTAATTGAGTTTGTCATAACATGTTATATCTTTCATTGTATAATTTACTCTCACATACTCTATTTGATGTTGTTAGCACTTGTTCTATCTTTTATTGTTATGTTGCTCTTACATGTTTTAGTTGAATTTATTACCTCTCTTATTGTTTTGTTGCCTCTCTTATTGTTGAATTACTCTAACTTGAAGTTATTATTTCATGAGATTATCTCCTTATTGGGTTATTGATGTTGAAGTTGCAAAAACAATTATCACATTGAGGTTGAAGTTATTGATTATTGAGATATCTTTCCTGGTTGAGTATTTCTCAATTCATTTTGTTATTGCTGAGATTCTTGTTCACATTGTGGTTGAGCCGTGAGCTATATATTATGGTAGCATTAGTATTGTTAATTTTGGAAAGTTATGGCATATGGGCACATGTGGTACGAGTTATTATTGTGTTGTGATATTGATACGCATGCGGAGGTATAAGGATAGGGGTTGATGTGAATGCAACGACATAAAGTGGGATTTATGTGTGTATTGCTACTAAGAGAATTGATTGAAGCCACACAACGATATTATAGGGGATAAAGTGCATGTAGCTATTTCAGGAAAAATATTTTCAAAAATATCTAAATGTAAGGCTCACGCGGCGATATAA
The DNA here is from genome assembly GCF_000715075.1 of Nicotiana tabacum. Lineage (NCBI taxonomy): Eukaryota > Viridiplantae > Streptophyta > Magnoliopsida > Solanales > Solanaceae > Nicotiana > Nicotiana tabacum. The sequence continues at coordinate 36,505,186 of NC_134082.1, forward strand.
GGAAAGACTGTGATTAAAATTGTGAGATGTGAATATAAGGCGTGGTACCTCGGTTTGATTCTTGTTGTACATTCCATGTTAAAAAGGCCTGTTGGTTTGAATAGTTCTTGTTATTTTCTTTATTGTCTTACTTGTATTTGTCCATATTTGATTACTTGTTGTTCTCATCACGTGTTCACTTCTCGTTACCTTTTTTTGATTTAAATTATATTATTAGTCTATATTATTGCACTGTTTTGTTATCATTTATTTCCTCATTCTCCATTATTGGTCTATATTATACTCTGTTCAGTTTATCTTGTCCTAGTAGGTGTCCTAACCTAGCCTTGTCACTACTCTATCAAGGTTAGTCTTGATACTTACTAGGTACCGTTGTGGTGTACTCATGCTATGCTTCTGCATATTTTTGTGCAGGTCCAGGTACTTCAACTCAGGCTAGGCACCAGTGATTTGACCAGATATTCCGGAGACTTCAAGGTACACCTGCTTGGCGCTCGTAGGCCTCAGAGTCACCTTATGTCCTTACTTTTACTACTGTTTACCATCGATTCAGATAGTGTTGTATTAAAGATTCTTAGTATATTTCTGTATAGCTTATGATTCAGTTCCACTGGTTTTGGGGATTTTCTTACTGATGTTCCATTTTGGAGTTATTATGAGTTTTATCGATTTATCTTATTATCTTAGTTTATTATTTTTGTTAAGCTATTAATGAATGCTAGGCTTACCTAGTCTTAGATAAAATATGCCATCACGACATTCTAAGGTGGGAAATTGGGATCGTAAAATTTGTATTACATATATTTTAACCGTAGAACACTACTAGAAATTGGGAAAAACCGTCCAACACATACCGATCGAAGTTGGTCGAAAAGGAAAAACAACTGAAATCAGTCAACTTGAAAGAATCGGTCATAAAAGTCAAAGCAACAATTCAAAATGTTAATACAGACAAATATTGTTCGGTAATTGTGGCCCCAAAATATCTAAAAATTACTTTTGCTAACATGTTTGACAATACCGACCGAAGTCAATCGGAAAACTAGGTAATCTTTGACCAAGCATTGGTCAGACTTACTTGTGTTGTTTGAAAAAAAATTAATAAAATTTTTCTAGAATACCGACCGATATCGGTCGGTATTTTTAATTTGCCTTTTCCCGCCCAGTGCCAGTTATTTTTTATAACAAATATAATTTCTTAAATAAAACCGACCAATGTCGGTCGATATTAGTGGTTAAACATGGTCAACCTTTTATAGATTATTATTATTTATAATCTACATATATTATTTAGACACACGTATATATTATTGTTGTAAGTTTTGATATAGCACTGCATCTTATAACACGATACATTTTGTTTTCAAATGTGTTCTAGCATGTTGGATGCGATACTTAGACTCGATCGCTCACATATTAAAACTTAATATTTAATTTACTAAGGTCATCACTATGCCCGGGCGTATTGTTAGTTGAAATAAAAAATGATGCATGTTTTAGGTTAAATAAAGTGATAAAAAACATATTTTAGGTTTATCGAATATAATTGAATTTTCAATTAATCCACTAAGTATCTGAGCAAAGTACTGATTAGGTAATCGAGAATAAAACAACCAATCACATCATACACTAGAGCATCTAAGTATAAATAACTAAATAATACTAAGGCACTCAAAAGCTCGATAAATTAAATAAGTGAAGAGGAATAATTCTCGGACTAGGAAGAATATGTTGCGGACGACTATCATGTTAGTGTTTTCAAGTTCTCTCGACTTATATAGATTTATATTCTCAATTCTAACATTTTCATAATTTATGCAGATGGCCGGCAAGTGTCGAGGTAGGTCCAATAAGGATATGAGGTTGATGGATTCTAAGGATAGTAATACACCCTCACTTCCTTCTACTCCGCGCTTGCATTCCTCCGCTGCAAATGGCCGACAAAAATCTTCTATGCGCACATCTTTTCCACCGCATCCAAATACATATCCGACTACCTCCCATTCGCTCTCTTAACAATATTCTTACCATCCTCTTTCACAGGGCTATACCCTGATTTCTCCACATAATCCAGCATATACTTTCATTACTACACCAGGTCAACAGTCACATGGCCATGTAGTGATATGCCTGTCATCTAATCCATTTACTTCACCGCCAACTGGAACACAACACTCTAGATCATAGCCATCTGGATCGCAATAGGGGTCTTGTATAATTAACTATTTTGGGTCCGGTCTCAGAATCAGATTATTACTCGAGCTCATTTTAATCCTCAATTTGTCAATTCAAGCTGGCGACAGTGGCTCTTACGCTATTTTGGTCGTTGAGACCTTTTAGTATGTGGCCCGGAGGCTCGTTTTGGCTGGCGACAATGGCTCTTATGCTTTTTTCCGTGGGCTTTTTGTAGGCTTTGTTTTCCGTTCGTTAAGGTCTTTTGAAATAATTTTTCCTGACCCATCGTCGATTCAGGAAGAACCTTGATTTCAAGTCGTTATCAGCGATGTTCGAGCACCTCGGAAGGTTCATAGCTCGTAGGCTGAGTAGGTCGAAGCCTTATGATTTGGAGCCGACATGGTCGAAGATCGTTTTTGCCTGTTGAGGGAAGCATGTTTTAACCGGTTCTTTCGGAAGTATATTCAAAGTAGTGGCCTGCGATTTTGTTTAGCGACGGTCGGGCATCCCTAAGTCGCGTTAATTTGGCTGTATCAGCCGTTTTGACCGTAGTAATATGTGTTTGGCCGGAGCCATTTTTTGACCCCGAGTGATAGTTTAGGTGTCTACACCGAGGGTATACCCTTTCGGGATTCTTACAAATGCGACGTATAGCCTAAACTTTGGGATTTTGAGTTTCTTGCCTGTTGAGGTCTTATAGTTTGTCATGCTTATTGAGGTCTTACAGTTTGCATGCCTGTTGAGGTCTTACAGTTTCTCATGTCTGTTGAGGTCTTACAGTTTTTGTTGTAATGTAGAATAGATCTAGGTACGCTGAGTCTGCCCGCTTAGGGTCTTACAGTTTCAGGTTTTCCAGTGCATGGCAATTAATGACAGTCTCTGAGTCATCGAGTTTGTTTAGGCTCGAAGGCCACTTTTTGTGAGCTCAGAGTTGCCTTGTTGGGGCTTTATGAGCCCGGAGTTCCGACCCTGGGGTCGTGCGGGTGCCAAATTGTTGACGCTAAGTCTCCGAGTATTTCAGTATGCATTCGCTGGAGAGGTCCCTGCCGGGAGTATACTGAGATTTCCTTGTTTGACGTATGAGATGCTGAAAAGATATCCTTTTATTGCTTGGCGTAAACACACATCGTTTCATTGTTGTAAGCTCGGCCCGCGCGGGTGCGACTCCTCAGACCATTTGATCCGGTACATGATTTACTATTGAAACTCAGTCTGCCATTCCACGGTCCTTCCGAGGGGATGGTGCCCTTAAAAAAAGATCATCGCTCGTCGTTTGACTGCAAAAGAGGGCCTGTGATCTTGTCGTATCCTCATCTGGGGGTACGTTGCTCCGCTAATAACCTTGCTGGCGAGACCCTCTGTGACGACCCGACCAGTTGTCTCATGAATTACCGCTCTGTTTTCCCATTTCAGCTTCTTTACACTTCGTTATTCGTGTTTTATGTGATCGGTTTGATTATTTCGAGTTCGGAGAGGATTTGGTAAGAAATGAGACACTTAGTCTCTTTTTAGAAGGCTAAAGTTGGAAAAATCAACCGGATGTTGACTTATGTGTTAGAAGGCTCAGAAGTGAGTTTCGATGGTTCGTTTAGCTTCGGAAGGTGATTTGTGACTTAGAAGCGCGATCGGAATGGGTTTTGGAGTTGTAGAGAAGATTTAGGCTTGAATTGGCGAAATTGATATTTTGGCAAATTCCGGTTGATAGGAGATATTTTGATATAGGGGTCGGAATGGAATTCCGAGAGTTGTAGTAGCTTCGTTATGTCATTTGGGATATGTGTGCAAAATTTTAGGTCATTCGAACGAGATTTGATAGACCTTTTGATCGAAAGCATAATTTAAGAGTTCTTGGAGTTCTTAGGATTGAATCCTATGTTAAATTGGTGATTTGATGTTGTTGTAAGCATTCCGAAGTGTTGAACAAGTTTGAACGATGTCATGGGATGTGTTGGTATAATTAGTTTGAAGTTTCGGGGGTTCCGGGATGTTTTAGTGCGGTCCGCACAAAAATGAGTGCGCCCGCGGGGAGTGCTGTGCGGACCGCACAAAAGCGGGCGCGGGCGCGGTAGGTGTCGCGCGGACCACACAAAAGGGAGCGCGGCCGCGGTGAAGAACCTTCCTACTTGTCCAACTTCAGAAGCTCATATCTTTTAATCGACAAGGAATTTTGAGGTGATTCAAAAAACGAAAGTTGTAGCCCTTCGTGTCTAGTTTTCAGAAATGTAAGGATATTACAATTTGGACATATGTAGCGAAAGTTATGGCCAAAATACTAAAGCCTATCATGGCAGAGGAAGGCCTGTGTGGCCGCGATTGTTTTTGCGCGGACCGCACCGGCTTGTGCGGCCCGCGGAGGCTGAAATCTGAGGCGTACCCTATAAATACGAGGTTTTGGGCGATTTTTCGAAGATTTTTCAAGAAATTCGTCGGGGTAAGTAATTTTAACTCATATTTGGCTAGAATATATGAATTTATTACAGAATTCATCATTTAATTCGTGATTTGGGATGAAATTTGGGAAGAAAATTGTGAAACCTTTCAAAAATGTAAAATGATGATTTGAAGCACCAAATGGTATCAGAATTGGATAATTTTGGTATGGTTAGACTCATGAGGGTATGAGGATTCTGAAAATGTAAATTTTACCCGATTCCGAGATGTGGGCCTGGGGCTCGGGTTTTGCTAATTTTGGGATTTTTGATATTTTTCGAATGTTTTCGCTTGGGTTTTGTTCCCTTAGCATATTGTGACATATTCGTTCTGATTTTGGATAGATTCGACGCGCGTGGAGGCCAATTCGAGGGGCAAAGGCGTCGCGAGCTAGAGAATTACCCAGTTCGAGGTGAGTAATGGTTGTAAATGATGTCCTGAGGGTTTGAAACCCCGGATTGCACATCGTAGTGCTATATTGAGGCAAGATACGCGTTGGATGATGAGCGTGAGGTCTTTTACTACTGGGGATTGTGAATTAGTCCGTCCCGATTGATGATTTTACCGCGTATTTGACTGAAATTCATTTGTTATCATCATGATTTGGACTAATTGCCATATTTGGGCTTCGTGCCAACTATTTGAATCCTTCGGGAATTTTTATCACTGTTTCCTAACTGCTTGACTTATTATTTGAACTCAGTCCTGTTGATATCTACTGTTTTACAAACTCAGCCACTTTTACTCAGATTTGAAACTTAAATGATATTTCTACATCATGTTTTGGGCTGAGAACTACTGTTTTACTAATGCCCAAGGGGCTTGTGATGATTTTTGGACTAAGTGAGGCCGAGGGCCATATGTGAGGATATGCTGAGTGATATGAGGCCGAGGGCCTGAGATACTTTATATGCCACGAGGTGGCTTGAGTGATGTGAGGCCGAGTGCCGAGTGATGATGCCACGAGGTGGCCGAGTGATGATGCCACGAGGTGGCTTGATATAGCGCTTGGGCCGTATGGGGCCCCTCCGGAGTCTGCACATCCACAGTGAGCGCGGGTACCCATTATGATCTGAGAGTGAGCCCGAGGGGCTGATACTGTTCTGAGTGATTGATACTGAGCCCGAGGGGCTGATACTGTGCTGAGCGATTGATACTGTACCCGAGGGGCAGATTTTTACTTATTATTTACCTGTTAAATTACCTGTTTTACTTGTTTTAAAAAGGAATATCATTTGATTTCTTCACTGATTTACTGCTTAAAGTGATTTTACTGCTTGATATGGAATTGCTTTGTGCCTTTACGTGTTTTCATACTTTCAGCCATTATTTATAATTATTACCCACTGAGTCGGAGTACTCACATTACTCCCTGCACCGTGTGTGTAGATTTAGGCATAGCAGAGTCCACACCTGAGCGCTGATTTCTTCCAGGCTAGGTAGTGATTTGAAGTTACGAGGTAGCTGTTGACGTTCGCAGCCCCTTGTCTTTCTTATCCTCTATCATTTATGTTTTCTTCAGACTATTGTATCGGATTCCGTACTTTGTAGACCTATAGCAGATTCTGCAGTAGCTCATGACTTGTGACACCCCGGTTTGAGCTGTGTCGGGATGGTTTCCACTGTTGTTATCGTTAAGGTTTTCGCAACCTATTGATATTATATTATGTTTATTACTGTTTATGATAATTAACTACTTAAAGAGGTGTCCCATTTTGGTCTGGCTGGCCTTATCTTCATGAGAGGCGCCATCACGACCGGGTTCGGGAATTGGGTCGTGACACCCTCTTCGGGGCGGAAGCCCGACCGAGGGAAAAAAGCGCGGCAGGTCCTGTTAAGGCCTTGGGATCTCTGGGTGGAGTTAGAACTTCTGAAGGTCCCAGCCGGTTTTCTGCATACAGGTTAGTGAAAAAATGACAGAGGAGTGAATCAGTTCTTCCTCACTGCGGGATATGTAGGCGATGTTTCAAGATTTGGTATGTTCCCGCCCTTTCGAGGTGTGAGCCCTAATACAACCCTCCGCTGTGTTTAATCAGGCTTGGCCGAAGATATGGTTTGCTTACCTTTTGATCCTTACGAGGGTGGAGGCATTGATGCCAGCGATGCGCCATATGGTGAGGAATTTCCCCTCATCGTGTATTGCTCCCTATCGACTATTTTAATTCCGCCCCTTGCGTGTGATTTTATTCTTTTGGCGAAATGGGGCCGACGCTGTCTCCGATCGATGTGCCCGTGGTCATCTGAATAAGACGTCCGTGCCTTGCACCTTCTTTGATGGTACAGAGCTCGACATCCCAGCTCGAGCTCCGATGGCCTGTATCGAGAGAATGGTCTTCCTGCCTGTTGTGGTGATCGTCGTTTGGAATCCGCCAAAAATTCGAGGTGCGGGAGCGATTTGGTTCGTTAGTCCGAACCACCCCATTGACTTTGGTCCGATATCGTTGGTATGCTTTATCGAACCACTTGAATTCATGAACACATGTTTTATTTGAAATAGATCAAATGGGGGAGAGGGTTATCAATACGTCAGTGTGAGACCGAGGTGGAGTCTCGGTGTACTTTTCTCTGGATGTAAAGGTGTCCTCTGGAATATATCCCTGGACCCGTTTTCCCTGGCGATGAACATTTTACTTTCCATTTTATGAGTCTTTGGAGGGTGTCGCCGCTCCTCCACTGTCGTGGTGATACATCGCGGCTTGTTTGCTTCGTTCTTCTTGGTTACCTTCCTCCCTTGGGGCTGGATTCAAGCCTGGTCGCTCGACAGTACTTGATGGTGATTTTTATTGAGTAGCACGACTGTTGTCCTCCTGAGCTGGTGGCCATTTTTCACCCCATGGCCGCGGGTGCCCTACGGTTCCCGCGCCAGGTTGTGGTTCCTCTGAAGGGGACTTGGTCGAATAGGTCTGAGTCGTTTGGCGTCCCTGATTTTGCTTATGGTGATCACGATGTTTGGTATAGCGATGCTGAAATCGTACTCCGCTAGGCGGGGTGCCCCTGCTAGCCATTTCCCGATCTTTGCAAGGTATATTGCATCTTGGGGAGTTCCTCCTATCTGTTATGCATGGATGTTACCTCTATCTGTTTAGCATTAGTTTCTTTGCCGGGAGTCTGCTTAGGTATACCGAGCCCGAGGAGGCTCCCGGATGGTCGTCCATGGCCCTGATTTGTGGCTGATGCTGGGTACGAACATCCGACCAGATCTCGGCTGGGTATCTGATCAAGTTTCGTTTGAAATGCCCTAAAGTCATTAAGCATGGTTCGTTTAGGCTTCAGGCGAAGGTCTGTGTTGCCCAGACATCAGAAATCGGGGGTGATCTCGTTCGTTCTATCAGGGAATGAGGCGCGACTTCCCGTGGCATTTTGTTATCCCTTTGTTTGGCCTCGGATGTGTCGGGCTCTCCCATTGCTACTTCGATGGCATCGGCGTGTGTCTCTGCAGAGGAATCTGCTGGTACGGTAAGCGAGTTTGTGAGGTCAGGTGCTAGGCTATGGCGTCACATCATGGTTCCTTTTGAGTGTGTTTCCCTGAACTTTTTCAATGAGATGGGCTCGAACTCATCATCTTGAAGGTCGCTGCCTATTTCCGCACACGTGTAAGCGGTGGTGCGCTCGTTGGGATCCGAGGTCCTGTCGTACTTAGGAAGTTCCGGCATTCTAGACTTCCATGAAATGGGTTTTGGGACCGTTTCCTCAGGGGACGTTGCATTAACTTCCACGAACCTGACTCGATCCTCTTTGAGAGATCCCCAAGCATCTTTGCTATGGCAGGGTCTGTTACCGATCTGTTGTTGCTTAATCTCTCGGGTGTTCGTTCGGTGTGGGGAGCCGATTCCGGTGCTACAGCGCTGGGAGTTTGCGGATGGCTTTGCAACTGAGTGATGACCAACTGTTATACCGACAACATTTTAAAAATATCGTAAAGACTAACTTCTTGTGTTTCCCGAGCCGGGGTTTGTTAGGCTTCCTGTCGGTCGATATGCTGTATGCTCCCATTGGTGTGCGAGGCTTCGTCGACCCGCTGTGCACCTTGCGAACCTGCGTGCGCTAGAATCGGCCCAGATGCATTATCGTGGTTCTGCAGCGTCGCGCCAACCACTGGAACAACCACACCGTTTTCGTCATGATTTTCGAGGTAGTTATTCTCGACTCTGTTTACCGAGCCAGACATTTTGACCTGAAATCAAGAGATCTTTGGATAAGAAAAAGTGTGAAAGATAACGTGCGTTTGTGCAATGGAACCAACAAGAAAATAATCACTATTATTGTTAGCCCCACGGTGGGAGCCAAATTGTTTACCGTGAAAATGGTAACAACAATTAAATTTGTAAATGAGATTCTAAAAATACGTGATCTATTCTCGAGCTAGTTATTTAGAGCAGTTGATGCTAAGAATGCGAAGTTTAGCGATGAAATGCAAGCTAAAAATAGGGCGATAACCTAACCTAAAGGCTTACTGCCCGGGTTGTTTTACCAAGGGGATACAGGCTAAAAATGAGAGGTTGAACGAGCCGAGGAACCTGTTGCCCGAGTGTAGGATAGGTCGATGACGGGCCTCAGGGTCGACGCCTGGGTCGAGCTCGGGCTATCGGGGGCAGTTGGAAATGGGACAACAATTACGAATATAATTAAACAAGGCTCTTTATGGCCAATACCAAGAAATATAATGAAGAACAAGTAAAAAAGCGATAAATATTAAAGTGGCCTCGGGCCAGCAAGAACGAGCAAGTTAGAAAGAAAAGAGAGAGAGGGAGAGAGATATTATTACACTTGTGGAGAAATAGAGCAACATAGCCCTTTACAAGGATTATATAGGAGGGGAACTCGGCTATAGTACAACATGCATTAATGGTTAAGTATGGGGATGTGACGGCTAGACGCGATGCTTCGGCGTGGGCCCTGGATAGGTCGACTTTGTCAGACTTAGCCGCGTGCCTTGGGAGCTTCCCCTTCTATTCTGGCTTCGATTTCCATCTTTTCTGAGTCAGGCCTCGACGAGCCCCGAGGGAAGGGACTCGGCCGTGGCTTCCCGTCCTCGAGGTCTTAAGGCATTCTTCCGAAATGACTTGAGCGAAAAATTAATTCCTCTGATTTCACCGCGTACAAAAGTTTGTATTCTTGTTGATTAATTATTGTGGTTGGCATTGTTATGGTTGAATTGTGGTTGAATGGAATCAATGTAATGCCGCCATTATATGTTGTTTATTGGTTGTTATTGGCAGGTTAAAAGCAACCATATTCTGCCAGTATATTTTTTTCCAGTAAACCATTCGCATACCGACCGAATTCGGCCGGAAATTTCATATTAAAAACCCAGAAATTCATAATTACCAACGAATTTTGGTCGGTAATTGCAAAATCGGTTCGAATTTTCCTTTTCTAACTTATTATATTTTAAAAATTATGACCGAAATCAGTCGATATCTTAAATATTTTAAAAATATATAAAATTAATTTATCGGCTGACATTGGCCGTTATTATACAAAAGAGAAGAAGTTATTTTATAGAATACCGACCGACTTCGGTCCGTATATTTAATTTTTCAAAAAATTGTGTCAGATAAATTAATCAACCCTTGGTTGAACAAATCGACCGATTTCGGTCGGAAATTATGACAGAAGGTGGTTGCTTTGTTTTACCGACCAGCATTATTTCGACGGATTAAAGTTGGTCAAATTTTCAATATTTTCGACCGAAATCAGTTGTTATTCGTGGATTATTTTTCACAGTTTCTAGTAGTGAAAATAATTGATGTCTTTCTATATTAGGTTTTCTCTTGTTTCCGAGAACCGTCCAAGCTAAATCTCTGATACATGGGGTGAATCCTTAAATAAATACAAAAAATAAAAATAAAAAAATGATGCATATAATAAGGATGTAAAATGCAAATAATTATAGTCCAGCGTGTGGTGCATTAGACGACCAAGAGATTATCAACTAAATGCCATGTGGGATGCGGCGTTGCAAAAATGCTAGTAATATATATTCCATACCGAGAAAAAGAGATTTATCTTTGGAACAAACTATATATTAAGTACTAGTTTAGACTTCGCCAATAAATCTCTTAAACTAGGATGACGGAAATGATACATATTAATGTTAAATACGTCCGATGAGGCTTTGCCATTATGGTGTAATTCAATGCAAATTATTTTGTAAAATATATTTTGGACGAAGTATAAGTTACAACACACAGAAGTTTCTTTTCTAGAAAATAAACTTTGATTTAGAATTACCAAATAAGAAAAAGAAACCAATTTCAAAGAAGAAAAATATCTTTCATTCTTGAAATTTTGTTTAATGAATTTCTACAAGTAACCTTTTCGTAGTAACAGGGACAAAAAAAGAAGAAGAAATACATATATGGGTTTGGCCCCCACGGGGATGGGGCTTAGTTATATTTCATCATATGATTAAATAATCTGTCACACTTGCTACTTGAAAAGCTATTTACTTTTCCTGGAGGTTGGTGCGAATACCATAAAACATGCCCCTTCAGCTTTCTTGCGTGCTTGCAGACACTTGGATGTTTAAATATTTCGGCACTACAATGGATACCTGTGACGAACTCTACTGTGATAAAAAAAGAAGAAGTTGGTTTGCGATTAAACTTTGACATCTTTACACAAATAATCAGTTAAATTTACTTTTTTACTTTTTAAAATTATTATACTATATATATTATACACGAATTACACATATATTATGCATTCGCCAGCTCGTTTTAGTTAAACAATTAGGTTGACAGCTATTTAGCATAATTTAAGAATTAGGTTACTGACAAGTGATGAAACTAATTTTTTTTTTTAATAATTAAGTTTTCAAATTAGCAAACATTATATCCCATAGATATTGAATTTCTGGAAGTTAACTATCTAGTTTCATGAGTTATTTATTTTATTTTTTATTATTGTTTATTCTACTCCTCTTGCCCAAAATTTGAAAGTTCAAGTTATAATTATCAAGAGTTATTTTGGCTCTTGATATTTTGTCGTTTTAGCTTATCTTTATGCTCACTATTATCTAGTTGTGAGTTACCAAGTTTTTGCTATACAAACATTATAAAGAATAAGTTTCATGACATAATTTCCAATGAATATACATGCACAACTAATGACACTATGATAAAAACTTAGTTGTTAACTATTGATGTAAAAAAGTTTACACAAATTGGATTTGTAATATAACAATTTGGAAGTATCAAGTTTAGGGAAGGTGGTTAGCTGTTAAATTTGAGTAAAAGGTGCTAAAGGAAAGTGGGCAGTGAAAAGGATGGTGGATAGCTCCAAAGGGGACAATGCGTGGTGTCTTAATTGATTGATTTTGCTCTTTATCATGACTACATATGCCCTCTACTTTTCCCCATTCTCTAACTTTATGTGAAAATAAATCTAAATACAATCATTAATTTCTTAAAGCAGATATCTTCATTATGAAAAAGACTGGTTATTTCCGCTTCATCTTTAATGGGGGCCTTAATAATTTATAGAACTAGCTAGATGAAGAATAATTTTCTCTTTAACAAGGTTATGTTCATGTCCAATCATGCCTAATAAAAAACTTAAGTGATCGCGGCAAGTATAATTCGATTTTATAGTCTGTTCATGTAGCATTCACACCGTATGACTCTATGAAATTGCGTCGATACTGGGTAACGTAGGAGACACCTCTATTTTCCTCGGGGAATCTTTAGAATTCCCACTGCTTAACTTTCAATTCGCCTCTGGCCATCAAATGAAATATGAATAATCCGTCCTTCTCTATTTGAAAGAAGGGGTGCGTAGTAGTCCCACAAAGAACTAATGTTCAGCTACAATTTTTTAATTTCATCACGAAGCACGTTCAGTCAACTTTCAAAATATCAAGATTTTGGTTTTATTTTATTTAAACAAACTAGTAAAGGCAATGACAACTAACCTATGAAAGTAGAGTTTTAATCAAGAATTAGCCTAAGGTTATGACTTTCCCAATTGTCAGATTACTTCTTGATATGTTAGCTATAATCTCGCTGGATTATTCTCAATGGATCATGAGGTCTTAACTTATTGCAATAATTCTCAATCAATTACAGTATTATACTAGACGTATTATCTTGAATTACTCTAGCAAGTTATTTCAACAACTCACGTCGATCACATTAAAGCTTTATTATTTCTAATTTTGCTTTTAAACCTAAGCATTGATCTCTCAAATACCTCTATAACGATGTTCAATAACAACCTAAGCACGTATTCTTTCTTAAGCCATACATGCCAAATAGGCACCATTAATCTAAGGCTCTTCAATTAACTATAATAAATATGTAGTTGGAGAAGTAGCAAAATAAATGGCTCAATTATAATAAAATACAGTTAAAAATTCATCCAACAATTGATTCCTCCAAACCCTAGAGTGGCAAATTAGTTACGTATATTGACCGAAGTTCAGAATCAACCTTCCACACAGGGCAATCTTCTGATAGGGAAAATAGGTAGAGCACAACCAATTCTATGGCAGAAGATGCACTGGCATTACAAAGGAAGGAATGAGTTCACAACATTCGAATAAGCTACTCGACCGACTAAAGCTAAAAGGAGAAAGTGATATGACTATAGTCTTTGACTACCCTGAGGAAGGTACCCGATCGACTTCTACTTGTAGCACATCTTACTTACATTAGTTCTAGCGCTTTCTCATAACGACCCGACCGGTCGTTTCATGAGTTACCACTCCGTTTTTACCATTTCTACTTTTTATTACCTTGTTCAACTGTATTATGTGTTATCGGGTTGGTTGGATCGGGTTCAAAGAGGTTTTGGTAAGGTTTGAGACACTTAATCTCTTTTGAGTAAGCTTAAGTTGGAAAAAGTCAACCGGATATTGACTTATGTGATAAAGGGATCGGATGTGAGTTCCTATGGCTCGGATAGCTTCGGAAGGTGATTTGGGACCTAGGAGCGTGATCAGAATGTGTTTTAGAGGTCCGGAGTAGATTTAGGCTTGAATTGGCGAAATTGGAATTTTGGCGTTTTCCGGTTGATAGGTGAAATTTTGATATAGGGGTCGGAATAGAATTTCGGGAGTTGCAGTAGGTCTGTTGTGTCATTTGGGATGTGTGTGCAAAATTTCAGATCATTCAGACGTGGTTTGATAGGCTTTTTGATTGAAAGCGAAATTTGGAAGTTATTGAAATTCTTAGGCTTGAATCCGATACAAATGTGGTGTTTTGATGTTGTTTGGAGCGTTCCGAAGGTTGGAACAAGTTTGAATAATGTTATGGGATATGTTCATATTTGGTTGAGGTCCCGAGGGACTTGGGTGAGTTTCAGGTGGTTAAACAAACCATTTCAAGTTGTGAAAAATTGTAGAAAACTATTGTGAGTGTTGCAGACTTTTGGCCTTCGCGTTCGCGAGTGGGCCCTCGCGTTCGCGAAGGGTTAGGATGTGAGGCTGGAGGTTTGGACTTCGCGTTCGCGAAGGGTTGGGGTCATTGAACTACGCGTTCGCGAGAGGGAAGCCGCGTTCGCGATGGGTTGTGAAGCTGAGTCTTCGCGTTCGCGAGAGGGGAGCTGCGTTCGTATAGAAGGACAAAGTGGTCAATGCCAGGTTGTGCTTTGCGAACGCGAGGCTTTGACCGCGTTCGTGATGAAGGATTTTTAAGTGTTGGTCAAAATGTTTAAAGGACTCATTTCCGCAATTTTTAGCCCAAGTTTCTCCATTTTTGGGCGATTTTGAAGCTTTTTGAAGAGGGAATCAAGGGGGAACACTTAGAGGTAAGATTTATGGACTTAATACTCAATCATAATGTAATTTCTACCTAATTAATCATGGAATTTGTAGAATTTAAGCCTAAATATTGAAGAACTAGAGCTTGTAATTGGTGACCTAGAATTTGGGATTTGAGGGGTTGTTTGTGGTTAGATTTTGGTGCTTTTGATATGAATGAACTCGGGGAGTGATAAGGAGTCTATTTATGTAAATTTTATCAGATTCTGAAACATGGACCCAGGGGTCGGATTTGGCCAATTTAGGAATTTGTGTTGTAATTTGATTTCTTTCGAGTGAGCTTTGTGCCCTTAGCATATCTTGATGGTTTTGCACTGATTTTGGTTAGATTTGGAGCATCCGGAGGCCGATTAGAGAGGCAAAGGCATCGCGGGGTAGAGTTTGGACGGGGTAAAGGCGAGTAATGATTATAAATGTTGTCTTGAGGGTATGAAACCCCGGATTTCACATCGTTGAGCTAAATTGAGGTGACAGACATGCTAGATGACGAGCGTGGGGTCGTCGTGCACTGTTGGGGATTGTGATTTAGTCCGTCCCGAATGACTGTTTTACTACGTATTTGATTGAAAACTATTTGCTATCATTATGTTTTGGGCTGAATGCCATATTTGGGTTTCGTGCCAACTGTTTTGGACCCTTAGGGGATTTTTACTACTATTCCTCACTGTTTTGACTTTATACTCGAATTCAATTATGCCATGTTCTACTATTTTTATAACTCAGCCACGTTTACTTTGTTTTGACATCTTAAATGATATTTTCAGCTGAGCATCATATTTTAATGTGCCCGAGTGGCTTCTAGAGATTTCTGACTGAGTAGGGCCGAAGGCTTGTGTTGTGAGGTTAATATGGGATCGGGCTGTGCGCCGCAGTGATATTGCGTTGATTCATGATTATGAGGCCGAGGGCCTAAGTTGTACGCCACAAGGTGGCTTGATATGAGGCCAAGAGCCTATTTATTATGCCTCAAGATGGCTTGATATTGCGATTAGGCCGTAAGGGGCCCCTCCCGGAGTCTGTACACCCTCAGTAAGTGCAAGTACCCAGTATGATATGTGATATAGCCCGAGGGGATGAGGTTGTTCCATGTTATTGCCCGAGGGGCTGATTCTGTTGATATTGTGCCCGAGGGGATGATTTTATGTGCTTATCTTTTCTCGCTGCTTTTCATTTACTTGTTTAACTGTTAAAAAGGTGTTTTAAAGAAGCTTATACCGAACTAAGGTGTATTTATAAGATTTCACTATTTTATTGCATTGTATTGGTTTTACACTGCCTCTTTGTAGCATTTTGCTGTGTTTTACGTGCTTTCATATCTATCAGCTGCTTTTACTTTTATTACTCACTGAGTTGGAGTACTCACATTACTCCCCGCACCCTATGAGCAGAAACAGGAGCCTTGGGTCTTACTAGCGAGGGCTGATTGCTTCCAGCGGGCAATTTGGAGTTCACTAGGTAGCTGCTCGGTATTCGCAGCCTAGTGTTTCTCACTCTTATCTTTATTTTCCCTTGTACTGGATTCTGTAATAGACTGTGTAGTCCCTTTTTCCATACTCTTAGACTTATGTTAGATGCTCATGATTGGTGACACCCCTATGTCAGGCTGTGTTGGTTTTTCCGCAAATTGTATTATTTCACTTTTTTTTGGGATTATTAACATGTTAATGACTTAAATGGTGTTATTATAATTGTTTAATGAATTGGGAGTTGTGTCGTCTGGCCTTGTTTCACGATAGGCTCCATCAAGACCGGGTTCGGATTTAGGGTCGTGACAAGTTGGTATCAGAGCCTTGGTTACATAGGTCTCACGAGTCATGAGCACATTTAGTAGAGTCTTGCGGATCAGTACGGAGACGTCTGTATTTATCCTCGAGAGGCTGCAGAACCTTTAGGAAAAACTTTCTATTCTTGAAATTCTTGTCGTGCGAATTTGTTGATCCGAGTACTAAACTTCTGTTATTCTATTCTCTCACAGATGGTGAGGACATGTGCTACCGGTCAGGATGGACGACCACCAGTACCACCAGCTGTGGCCACTAGAGGCCGAGGTCGCGGTAGGGGCAGGGGTGTAGCCCGCACAACAGCTAGGGCAACACATGCAGATGCACCAGTCACCCCAGTTCAGGATCAGGTCCTAGTTGTGGACGCTCTAGAAACACCAACTCAGGCACCAGCTGTGCCCATTTTGATTCCGGGTCTTCAGGACGCCATGGCTCAGATTCTATCAGTATGCACTGGCCTAGTTTAGGCAGTCTCAGTTACTACAGCTGCAACTTCTTCTCAGGCCGGGGGAGACACTCAAACTCCCGCCGCTCGCACACCTGAGCAGGTCGTGCAGGGGCTTCAGACACTGGGGGCGCCTCCAGCTCAGCCTGTTGCAACTGCTCAGGACTTTGTAGCTCCTACCATGCTAGTAGACAAGCAACACAAGTTGGAGAGGTTTGGTAGACTTCAGCCTCCGACTGTTAGTGGTGCAGAGGGCGAGGATGCCCATGGTTTCTTGGACAAGTGTCAGAGGATTCTTCATACAACGGGTATTCTGGAGACTAGAGGGGTCGCTTTCACTACTTTTCAGTTTTCTGGAGCTGCCTTCACTTGGTGGGAGGCTTATGAGAGGCGTAGGCCTATTGGTGCAGCACCCCTTACCTGGTAGTAGTTCTTCGTTCTCTTTTTGGAGAAGTATGTGCCACATTCTCGCAGAGAGGAGCTGTGCAGGTAGTTCGAGTGGTTGCGTCAGGGAGAGATGACTATGACGCAGTATGAGATGCGGTTCTCGGAGTTAGCTCGTCATGCTATTTGGTTGGTTCCTACAGAGAGAGAGAGAGAGAGGATTAGAAGGTTCGTTGATGGCCTCACGTATCAGCTTCATATTCTCATGACCAGGGATAGGGTGTCTGGTGCTACTTTTGAGGAGGTTGTTGACATTTCCCATGAGATTGAGTTAGTTCGTCACCAGGAGCGAGATGAGAGGGAGGCCAAGAAGCCTCGGGGATTTGGTAGTTATGGTGGTGCTCCTTCGAGAGGTCAGTTTCAGCACGACAGAGGCCTTCCATTCAGGCATGCTCAACCAGCTCGCCTATGTTATCGTGGGGCATCATTGAGTCATGGTTCCCACAGTTCACATTAGGGCCAATCATCACTTAATGTCCTTCTAGCTCAAAGTTCATCCCATGCTCCATCGGTTTAGGGCTCTTCTATGCCAGGTGCATCTACTAGTCATTCTGGTGCTAGGGGTTCCCTTCAGTCCCCGTCTCCAGCACCCGGGAGTTGCTATGAGTGTGGAGATATGGGTCATATGTGGAGGCAGTGTCCTCGTCATCTTGGCGGTTCATCTTAGCAGAGTAGTCAGCCATCGGCTTCAATGCGAGTTACTCCACCACCACCCACCCAGCCAACTAAGTGTGAAGGTCAGTCATCTAGGGGTTGCCCTAGAGGGGAAGGTCGATTAGGTGGCGGTCAGGCCCGTTTCTAT
Organism: Nicotiana tabacum; assembly: GCF_000715075.1. Classification (NCBI taxonomy): domain Eukaryota; kingdom Viridiplantae; phylum Streptophyta; class Magnoliopsida; order Solanales; family Solanaceae; genus Nicotiana; species Nicotiana tabacum. Next base: position 36,523,026 of record NC_134082.1, read on the forward strand.
GCACTCCCAGCTAGACCTGATGCTATTTCTTCAGACGCCGTGATCACGTGTATTGTCTTAGTCTTCCACAGAGATGCCTCTATATTATTTGATCCCGGTTCCACTTATTCTTATGTGTCATCATACTTTGCTCGTTATTTGGATACGCCCTGTGAGTCTCTTGTTTTATCTGTTCGTGTATCTACTCTGGTGGGCGATACTATTGTTGTAGACCGTGTATACCGATCATGTATGGTGACTATTGGGGGTCTGGAAACCCGAGTGGATCTGTTGTTGTTATGTATGGTAGACTTCGATGTTATATTGGGCATGGATTGGCTATCTCTGTGTCGTGCTATTTTGAACTATCATGCTAAGGCAGTGACATTGGCTATGCTGGGTGTGCCACGGATTGAGTGGCAATGTTCGACTGATTATGTTCCCAGTAGGATAATTTCATTCTTAAAGGCCCAACGGATGGTTGGAAGGGTTGTCTTTCATATCTAGCCTTTGTGAGGGATGTCGGTGCATAGACTCCTAGTATTGATTCTGTTCCTGTTGTGAAAGATTTTCCTGATGTATTTCCTACAGACCTGCCGGGCATGCCACCGGACAGGGATATTGATTTTGGTTTTGACTTGGTGCCGGACACTCAGCCCATTTCTATTCCACCATATCGTATGGCACCAGCAGAGTTGAAGGAGTTAAAGGGGAAGCTTTAGGAACTCCTTGATAAGGGGTTCATTCGGCCTAGTTTGTCGCCTTGGGTGCGCCGGTTCTATTTGTGAAGAAGAAGGATGACTCTATAAGGATGTGTATTGATTATAGGTAGTTGAACAAAGTAACAATCAAGAACAAGTATCCTTTGCCTCGTATCGATGATTTGTTTGACCAGCTTCAGGGAGCAAGGGTGTTCTCCAAGATTGATCTCCGTTCAGGTTATTACCAATTGAAGATTAGGGTCTTGAATATTCTTAAGACAACTTTCAGGACCCGATATGGTCATCATGAGTTCTTGGTGATGTCTTTTGGGTTGACCAATGCTCCAGCAACGTTCATGCATTTGATGAACATCGTGTTCTGGCCTTATCTCGACTCGTTTGCTATAGTTTTCATTGATGATATTCTAGTATACTCGTGTAGTCAGGAGGAGCACACAGAGCATTTGAGAGTTGTGTGGCAGAGATTGGGGGAGGAGAAGCTTTATGCAAAGTTCTCCAAGTGTAAGTTTTGGCTCAGTTTAGTGGCTTTCTTGGGGCATGTGGTATCCAGCAAGGGTATTCAGGTTGATCCGAAGAAGATAGAGGCGGTTCAGAGTTGGCCCAGACCGTCCTCAGCTACCAAGATTCGTAGCTTTATTGGTTTGGCAGGATATTACCGCCGGTTTGTTCAGGGATTCTCATCTTTCGCATCGCCCTTGACCAAGTTGACTCAGAAGGGTGCTCTATTCATGTGGTCGGACAAGTGTGAGGAGAGCTTTTAGAAGCTCAAGACAGCCTTGACCATAGCTCCAGTGTTAGTTTTGCCATTAGCTTCAGGTTCATATACCGTGTATTGTGATGCTTTGAGAGTTGGTATTAGGTGTGTATTGGTTCAGGAGGGTAGAGTTATTGCTTATGCTTCTCATCAGTTGAAGCCCCATGAGAAGAACTACCCTGTTCATGATTTGGAGTTGACTACCATTGTTCACGCGTTGAAGATTTGGAGACATTACTTGTATGGTATGTCTTGTGAGGTATTTACTGATCATCATAGCCTCCAACACTTGTTCAAGCAGAAAGATCTCAATTTGAGGCCGCGGAGATGGTTGGAGTTGCTAAAGGATTATGATATTACTATTTTGTACCATCCAGGGAAGGCCAATGTGGTGGCTGATGCCTTGAGTAGAAAGGTAGAGAGTATGGGGAGTTTGGCATATATTCCAGTTGGGGAGAGACCTCTTGCACTTGATGTTCAGGCCTTGGCCAATCGGTTCATGAGGTTAGATATTTCGGAGCCCAGTCGGGTATTAGCTTGTGTGATTTCTTGGTCTTCTTTATATGATCACATCAGAGAGCTCCAGTATGATGATCCTCATTTTCTTGTACTTAAGGACAAAGTTCAGAACGATGATGCCAAATATGTGACTATTGGTGATGATGGGGTATTGAGGATGCAGGGCTGGATATGTGTGCCCAATGTAGATGGTCTTCGAGTGTTGATTTTGGAGGAGGCCCATAGCTCGTGGTATTCCATTCATCTGGGTGCCGCGAAGATATATCTAGACCTGAGACAACATTATTGGTGGAAGATAATGAAGAAGGACATTGTGGGATTTGTAGCTCGGTGTCTCAATTGTCAGTAGGTGAAATATGAGCATCAGAGACCGGGTGGCTTGCTTTAGTAGATACATATTCCAAAGTGGAAGTGGGAGCGGATCCGCATGGACTTTGTAGTTGGGATCCCACGGACTTTGAAGAGGTTCGATGCTGTTTGGGTGATTGTAGATTGGTTAACCAAGTCCGCGCACTTGATTCCTATGTGTACTACCTATTCTTCAGAGCGGTTGGCAGAGATCTATATCTGGGAGATTGTTTGTTTGCATAATGTTGCAGTTTCCATCATTTCAAATAGGGGCACTCAGTTTACTTCACAATTTTGGAGGTCTGTGCAGCGAGAGTTGGGTACTCAGGTTGAGTTAAGCACAGCTTTTCACCCTCAGACGGACGGGCAGTCCGAGCGCACTATTCAGATATTGGAGGACATGTTGCGCGCTTGTGTCATTGATTTCGGAGGGTCATGGGATCGGTTTCTACCGCTCGCAGAGTTTGCTTACAACAATAGTTACCAGTCGAGTATTCAGATGGCTCCATATGAGGCTTTGTATAGGAGGCGGTGTAGATCTCCAGTTGGTTGGTTTGAGCCGGGTGAGGCTAGGCTATTGGGTACAAACTTGGTGCAGGATGCTTTAGACAAGGTGAAGGTGATTCAGGAGTGGCTTCGTACAACGCAGTTGAGACAAAAAAGTTATGCTGACTGGAAGGTTCGGGATGTGTCCTACATGGTTGGTGAGAAGGTTTTGTTGAAGGTTTCACCCATGAAGGGTGTTATGAGATTTGGGAAGAAAGGTAAATTGAGTCCTCGATTCATTGGTCCTTTTGAGGCGCTTTGGAGGATTGGGAAGGTGGCTTATGAGCTTGCTTTGCCACCTAACTTGTTGAGCGTGCATATGAAATTTCATATTTCTATGCTCCGAAAGTATATTGGGGACCCGTCTCATGTTTTGGACTTCAGCACAGTTTAGTTAGATGATGATTTGACTTATGATGTGGAGCCAGTGGCTATTTTGGAGCATCAGGTTCGAAAGTTGAGGTCAAAGGATATAGCTTCAATGAAAGTACAGTGGAGAGGTCGACCCATGGAGGAGACTACCTGGGAGACTGAGCGGGAGATGCAGAGCAGATATCCTCACCTATTTGAGGCTTCAGGTATGTTTCTTGACTCGTGTGAGAACAAACGTTTGTTTAAGAGGGGGAGGATGTAACGATCTGGCCGGTCGTTTCATGATTTACCTCTCTATTTTCCCCATTTTTGCTCCTTATTGCCTTGTTCAGCTGTATTATGTGTTATCGGCTTGGTTGGCTCGGGTTCAAAGAGGTTTTGGTAAGGTTTGAGACACTTAGTCTCTTTTGAGTAAGCTTAAATTGAAAAAAGTTAACCGGATGTTGACTTACGTGATAAAGGGCTCGGATGTGAGTTCCGATGGTTCGGATAGCTTCGAAGGTGATTTGGGACTTAGGAGCGTGATCGAAATGTGTTTTGGAGGTCCGGAGTAGATTTAGGTTTGAATTGGCAAAATTGGAATTTTGGCGTTTTCCGATTGATAGGTGATATTTTGATATAGGGGTTGGAATGGAATTTCGGGAGTTGCAGTAGGTCCATTGTTTCATTTGGGATGTATGTGCAAAATTTCAGGTCATTCGGACGTGGTTTGATAGGCTTTTTGATCAAAAGCGGAATTTGGAAGTTTTTGAAATTCTTAGGCTTAAATACGATGCAAATTTGGTGTTTTGATGTTGTTTGGAGCATTCCGAAGGTTGGAACAAGTTTGAATAATGTTATGGGATAGGTTGGCATATTTGGTTGAGGTCCCAAGGGCCTCGGGTGAGTTTCGGGTGGTTAAACGGACCATTTCAAGTTGTGAAAAATTGCAGAAAACTGCTGTGAGTGTTGCAGACTTTTGGCCTTCGTGTTCGCGAGGGAGGTCCCGCGTTCACGAGAGGGGAGCCGCGTTCGCATAGAAGGAAAAAGTGGTCAACGCCAGGTTGTGCTTCACGAACGCGAGGCTTTGACCGCGTTCGCGATGAAGGATTTGTAAGTGCTGGGCAGAATGTTTAAAAGACCCATTTTCGCGATTTTTAGCCTAAGTTCCTCCATTTTTAGGCGATTGTGAAGCTTTATGAAGAGGATTGAAGAGGGAATCAATGGGGAACACTTGGATGTAAGATTTATGGACTTAATACTCAATCCTAATGTGATTTCTACCTAATTAATCATGGAATTTGTAGAATTTAAGCCTAAATATTGAAGAAGTAGGGCTTGCAATTAGAGACCTTGAATTTGGGATTTGAGGGGTCGTTTGTGGTTGGATTTTGGTGCTTTTGATGTGAATGAACTCGGGGAGTGATAAGGAGTCTATTGATGTAAATTTTATCAAATTTTGAGATGTGGTCTCGAGGGGCGGATTTGCCCAATTTCGGAATTTGTGTTGTAATTTGATTTCTTTCGAGTGGGCTTTGTTCCCTTGGCATATTTTGATGGTTTCGCACTGATTTTGGTTAGATTTGGAGCATCCAGAGGCATATTCGAGAGGCAAAAGCATCACGGGCTAGAGTTTGGACCGGATAGAGGTGAGTAATGATTGTAAATGTTGTCCTGAGATTATGAAACCTTGGATTTCACATCGTTGTGCTATATTGAGGTGACGCACACGCTAGATGACGAGCGTGAGGTCGTGCACTGTTGGGGATTGTGACTTAGTCTGTCCCAAATGAGTGTTTTACTGCGTATTTGATTGAAAACTATTTGCTATCATTATGTCTTGGGCTGAATGGCATATTTGGGCCTCGTGCCAATTGTTTTAGACCCTTAGGGGATTTTTACTACTATTCCTCACTGTTTTGACTTTATACTCGCACTCAGTCATGCCATGTTCTACTATTTTTATAACTCTGCGATGTTTACTCTATTTTGACATCTTAAATGATATTTTGAGCTGAGCATCTTATTTTATAGTGCTCGAGTGGCTTTTAGAGATTTCTGACTGAGTAGGGCCGAGGGCCTATGTTGTGAGGTTAATATGGGATCGGGCTGCGCATCGCAGCGATATTGTGCTGATTCACGATTATGAGGCCGTGGGCCTGAGTTGTACGCCACAAGGTGGTTTGATATGAGGCCGAGAGCCTATTGATTATGCGACGAGTTGGCTTGATATTGCGCTTAGGCCGTAAGGGGCCCCTCCCGGAGTCTGTACACCCCAGTGAGTGCGGGTACCCAGTATGATATGTGATATAGCCCGAGGGGCTGAGGTTGTTACATGTTATTGCCCGAGGGGCTGATTCTGTTGATATTGTGCCCGATCGACTGATTTTATGTGTTTATCTTTTCTCGCTGCTTTTCATTTACTTGTTTAACTATTAAAAAGGTGTTTTAAAGAAGCTTATACTGAACTAAGGTGTATTTATAAGATTTCACTATTTTATTGTTTTGTATTAGTTTTACACTGCCTCTTTGTAGCATTTTGCTGTGTTTTACGTGCTTTCATATCCCTCAGCTGCTTTTACTTTTATTACTCACTGAGTTGGAGTACTCACATTACTCCCTGCACCGTGTGCATAGATACAGGAGCCTCAGGTCCTGCTAGCGAGGGCTGATTTCTTCCAGCGGGCTATTCTGAGTTCACTAGGTAGCTGCTTGGCGTTTGCATCCTAGTGTTTCTCCCTCTTATCTTTATTTTCCCTTGTACTGGATTCTGTAATAGACTGTGTAGTCCCTTTTTCCGTACTCTTAAACTTATGTTAGATGCTCATGATTGGTGACACCCCAATGTCGGGCTGTGTTGGTTTTTCCGCAAATTGTACTATTTCACTTTTATTTTGGAATTATTAGCATGTTAATGACTTAAATTGTGTTATTATAATTGTTTAAAATAAATTGGGGGTTGTGTCGGCTGGACTTGTTTCACGATAGGCGCCATCACGATCGGGTCCGGATTTAGGGTCGTGACATTTTTGAAAGATCTTTTCTTGCTCTGAGGGATTCTTGGTTTAACTAGAATCATCTTATTAGCTTTTAGAATCATTGCCGGATCTTCGACATATGCTATGTGCTCCAAACTTGAATTCAACTTCGATTTTTCACCAACATCCACTTCTCACTCAAGAAACTGATGAAACTCCTTCCCCTTTGTTGCAGCTTTCACAATCCTACTCCTCCTTAGACAAGATTAGGCTGCATTACCGTGTCTTTATATTGTCGCCCCGATATCTATGATACTAAAATTCATAACCAATAATAGAAATAGGAAGAATAATGAAAATTCATTACCGAATCCATCGGTCTTTGCTCCTTGCACATTCTTGGACCCAAAGCTATTGTGTCCCTGTAACGATCCAACCAGTCATTTTGAGCATTGGTAATTCCGTTCGGTAGTTTGAGGTCTTAAGTATCTTCATATGGTATATTATGACTTGCGTTTATGGTTGGTTTTATTTTTGAGAAGTTCGGGATTGATTCGAAAGAGTAATTCTCAATTTGGACGCTTTAAGTTGGAAGAGTTGACTAAGGTTTAACTTTTGAGTAAATGACCTCAGATTCATATTTATGATTCAAATAGATTCATATGGTAATTTTGGACTAAAACGTTTATCCGGATTCATATTTGGAGGTTCCTAGGATGATTTGACTCTTTTTATCGAAATTTGGTAAATTTAAAGGTTTAGAAATTTCATAAGTTTGACCATGAGTTGACATTATGGTTATCAAGTTCTGATTATTATTTTGGAGCCTAAAATAGGTCCATTTTGTTATATGTACAAAATTTGGTTTCATTTTGAGTTGATTTCGTAGGATTCGAACTCGTTTGACGAAATTTGAAGGTTTGAAAGTTAAGAGAATGATCTTGTTCTTAGATTATCGATTTTTATGCTATTTATGATATTTTGAGCTTTTGTATAAGTTTGGATAATATATTTGGACTTGTTGGTATGATTGGACGGGGTTCAAGGGGCCTTAGTGAGATACAGGGTGATTTCAGACCATGTTGGCAATGTTTGGAGTAATGTGTTGCTTGTCTTCTATAGAGATTTGTAATCACGGAGCTAGGCTCGTGATTGCGAGAAGGATTTTGGCTAGTTGGGCATTTGTTCTTCGCGTTCACGGTCCAGGTTGCGCGTTCGCGATGTGTGTTTTGGGAGCTGAAGCATTATGCTCCGCATTTCTATGGCCTATTTGGCGTTCTCGAGCTATTAGAAGGAACACCTCTGCATTTGCAGTATGTGGTCGCATTTGCATAGAGTCATATTAGGCAGGGGGAGGGGCTCGTTGGATTTCATGTTCGCTTTGTTTTAGGCTATTGGCATTTGCGATCGCGAGGTGAGGCCACGATCGCGTATGGCATTTTTGGTAAGTGGCAAGCCTTGTGCTTCGCGAATGCTGGGTGAGGCTCTATAACACCCCATAAATTTGAATTAGTTGTGGATGCATTAAATGAGTATTAATGTGATGGTTATCAACAAGATATGATAATAAGTGTACGAGGAATATGACACGTGATTTGGGGGTCCAAGGAGAGGCCTAAGTCTAAGTCAAGTTTGAAAATTTCATGATAGACTAAAATTCCAAATGAGCATGCATAAGACAAAACTTTGCATGAGCATATATACATTTGTATAAGGTATTATATGATACACAAACTATCAAATGAAATATCTTGGAGTCTAGGTTCTAACACTTCAAACCGTTCGTCATTTGGACACTCCTACCAGAAGTTATGACCAAATTACCAAAAGTTGGCAGAATTTTACACTGCCGCGCCGCCCCATGCATCACCCCATACGGTGCGGCTGTGTAGATTTACAAAGCACTTCCAAGTTCCAAATTTCGTTTCTAGACACATTTTTCATTACCGTGCCACCCACGCGGCGCGCCATGTGTTGTGGCTGTGCAAATCTTGTTTTTTTTTCAACCCTATCCTATTTTGATATAAGACCTTCGGGGGTTATTTTTGCCACTTCATTTGGCGGATTTTAGGGTTTTCCTCCACTCTCTCAAGAACTCCAACCCCTCCCATCTTCAAGGTAAGAAATCCCCATTATCTTGGTGTGAATTCCATCATTTATACACTAGTATTGATGAAATCTACACATAAAATACTTGGATCTTCAAGAGATTTCTTCAAGAACTCAAAGGAGGATTTTGCAAGATTTCTTCCAAAAAGGTAATCCTACACCCTTAGACTTACATGTATTGATTTATTAAGGGAATATGAGTATGAATAAGTATTGGAACTCTTGGTATGGTGATTGGAAGCCATAAGTTTCCAATTTTATTATATAACTATTGTAAAGATTGAAATATGATTATTTAATGGAGCATAGTTGGTTGGGTGTGGATGGATGGTCATATATGTGATATCGGAAGTTATAAATTGGTTAATCATGATGGTGGAATAAATTGTTGATTAATGGTGGTATTTAGATGAACTAACTATGTGATGAGATGTAGAGATTTATGCCTACAAGGTGTTTGATAATATGCCTAAATGGCTTAAGTTATGGAATTTGTTACTAATATTGGTTCCATTGGATGTTGCTATTATAGATTGAAGGTTCTTAGTACTGTGGATCATTTTAGTATCACTAATGGGCAAAATTGAGGTTTGTGAGGCTAACTCTTTATGTTTGGTAATGTCTATGATTCACCCTACGTCCCATTCATTATGACTATTACTAGTTTCCTCAGAAAGTGATTATGACTTAGTTGCATGAATAGTCGTAGAACTTCTATACTCCAGCTTCGTAACTCATTCATGACTTTCTTTTTAAAAGTTATGAAATCAGTGCGTAATAAATATAGACTTGGGTTTGATGCTTATGAGTCTCAGTCTAGATTACTCAATATATCATAAACAGTTGAAATTTCAATTTTCATAATCAGTTCATGAATACATGTCTCAGTCTAGCTTTATTCAGCATTCAAGTATCATGTAACTCAGTATGGTTTAGTATTTCAGCATCACGTATTTCAGTATGATTCTCAGTTCCTGAATGTTGAACACCTGTATTTAGGCGTGAGGCCGTAGTTATATGCTTTATGCAGACTTGGGCCTCAGGCCATAGTTTATACTTTATGCATGTTTGGGCCTGAGGCCGTAGTTTATGCTATATGCATTGTTGGGCTTGAGGCCGTAGTTATGTATACATATACTTGGGCCTGAGGCCGTAGCTTGTGCACATATATATTTGGTCCAGTCCATAGCTTATTCAGATAAACAGGTTGTTCATCATTCAGAAGAGGGAGTATTCATATCCTTACTTCCTTTGTTCAGTTGAATTATTAGTTATCAGTTATCATTTCAGTTACCAGTTATCAATTCAGTTGTCAGTTATCCGTTCAGTTATTAGTTATCAGTTATTATTTCAGTTTCAATTTCAATAGTTATCATTTCAGTTATCAATTATCAATTCTCCGTTATCAGCTTAGTTTTAGTTTCAACATTTAATATTCTTTCTTTCAGTTGCTTTGCATACCAGTGCAATTCAAATGTACTGATGTCCCTTTTACCCGAGGCCTGCATCTCACGATGCAAGTAATGATTTACATGTTGATAATTCAGAGCGCTAGGATTCTCGTACCAACTATTTGGTGATCCCTAGTTCTTTCAGGGCATTATAATTACCTTACATCCTTCAGTATTTTCAAACAGTCAGTGTTTTCTGTACTTCATTAGATGCTTAATAGACTAGAGTAACAGTTAGACAGAGTCACAAGCTTTTTATGTTAAACAATGTTGGCTACAAATATGTTTCAGACTTGAATCACACTTTGATTTTTATCATTCAGACTATTAGTATATCAACATGTGTTAGTTTATTTTCCGCATTTAGTATGTTATGATATCACATTTTGATTCAGCTAACCAGTTGGTTCGCTCGATCACATGTAGTCAGGCACCGAGTGTCGTGTTACATTCAGGCTCAGGTTCGGGGCGTGGCAAAACTTGGTATCAAAGCACTAGGTTCAAGAGTCCTAGGGAGTCTATGAAGCCGTGTCCAGTGGAGTTTCCTTTATATGTATGTGCCGACCACTCATATAAATGGTTAACTACAAAGACATTCGGGATTGTCTCACTTCTTTCTACTCTAGATCGTGCCATGAAGCTTAGAGCTATAGTTAACCTTCTTTTCCTATCGAATTCCAAACATATTGGATGCCCAAGCAGGGCGCAGGAGAAACCTAAGATTTAGAGAGGACGATTGCCTATTGGGGTATATTAATGGAGTGCAGGTTCGTAACAAATGAGATTTGAGGGTATGTTGAAAGTGGGGTGCAATAGATAGTAGTACATATTAAAGCATAACCTAATCAAAAAGTACAAAAGCAGTTATCATGTTTTATGGTTATTAGTTTATCTCAGTTACCAGTTAGCATCCTTTCAACTAGCAAGTTTATGGTTATTCAGTATGCCAGTATTCCGTTATATGTTTACCAAATATACAATTTTTAGTGTATCAAAATTTCTGGAGACCTGTGAGTATACAGTGATGCATATGGATGCTCAAAGAAAATGTAAGTAACAATGATTATAACGAAATCTTCGCATGTTTTAGGGATTAAGACCCAAGACTCACAGGATGGTACATGAAGTGATTTATCATATGCGTATGGCAGTGTATACATATGTCAGACCCCAAGTGTATCAGGTTGAGAATTCAACCGCAACGGGAATAGAATTAATCACTATAGTTTTGGACAGAAAAGAGCCTAAAGGAAATATAGTTAAGAATAATATGATGTATGAAATGAGAACCAAGAGCAGGCGACATTGAATTTTAGGGAATTATTTTAAGTTACTTAGATTTATTCAAATCAGAACTAGAAAGTACCATGTTAGTGAATTTGTATACGAAGTGGCTATTATTGTGAGATAAAAGATATGACAGTTCCCCTTCACATGATGTGACTATGTGCTTAGGCTGGAGGTTTATAGTTTGAAGTGATTTTGAAGTGTATAAAAAGTTTGGGATTAGATATTTCAGTTTTTGTTTAAGACAGATGAAATATCCCTAAGTGTAATCCATATTATAGTTCAAAAAGAATGATAGTGTACGACAAAAGAATATGATCAGATGATGAGGGATGTAAGGATAAACCTTATGCTTCACTTTAGTTATTCAAAGCAGAGCAAGAAAACATGATGCTAGTAGGTGGTTAGTAAAAGAATAGTAAATAAGTTTTGAGTAAATACAGTGAATTAGACATTTCAGCAGAGCTAGTAGAGGTAAAATTTGATTCACTTAGCCAGGTTAACTCTAGTGAGTGGATGACAGTTTGAAATATCGAACATGTGTTAGAACCTAAAGAGTTTAAGTTAAACCCGAAGTACAGTGACAATGGAAAAAAATCAGCTAGCAGTGAGAGAGCAAGCTATAGAAGAATAACTTTTAGGAATTATCGAAATGTGGTTTCTCCAAGATTGACAGTGTGAGTAGAGTTAAATTATTAAGATTGTGTATGATGGTTTTGAATACATTAGCTTACCATTATGTGAATAGTTTAGTTTTTCCTAGCTCAGAAGTAAGTTGAAGATGAATCGACATTGACGTAGAGTGCAAAGAATTGTAGAAAATAAGGAAAGTTATTTGGATCCCAACAAAAAGAGAAGGATCTGCAAGTAGAAGACCTTTGGTCTATGAGGTGATGTGAAATTTTCAATAAGTCCAGTTAAAGATTTGAATCCCAAATAATTAGCATGGGATATGAAAAAAAAATCAGTTCGGTAATGAGGGAAAATTGTATAATTACCACAAGAAATATATCTAGCATGTGTAAGAAACACAAAGTGAGTGGACTGATCACCGAGCTTAGTTGTTGATGATAAAGTGATCATAGAAAATCTATAAAATCATGCCCATTTATGTATTATGGGGGTAATGCCATTGCACAAGGCTCTAAAATTTGGAGTACAGATCAAAGATTTAGTTCACAATAATACTATAAGTGTTTTCAGGAAGTGCTTAAGAAGATAATCAAGTGTGGGAAATATAATTCATGATTGAGGTAGATAAGAGAACTCTGGTAAAAGAAGTTCACCGCTTAGCCCAGCTAGGAGTTCAATTTGCATACTCCAAAGATAGTAGAGATGTTGTCTAGAACATGAACTGTTCCTCCTTAGTAGCCTAAGTGAAGGAGAAACGGTTTGATGATCCCTACTTGTTGTAGCTGAAAAAGGAGATTCACATGCATAAGACGGTGGCTTTTGAACAAGGGGGAGATGATGGTACTTTGAGGTACCATGATAGATTGTGTGTTCCAACCATAGATGGACTTAGCGAGGGAGGAAGATGTTAGAAACCCATAATTCCAGGTATTCTATCCACCTAGGTTTCCCAAAGACGTATCATGATCTTAAGGATATTTATTAGTGGAGTGACATGAAAAAGAAGGTTGCAGACTTTGTGGCCAAGTGTCTGAATTGTCAGCAAGTGAAATTCGAGTAGCAGAAAACCAAGTGTTTATCTCATAACACACATATCATTTAGTGAAGATGGTAAATATGGACCTTATAATAGGATTATCTTGCGCATTTTGAAAGCATGATTTTTATGGGCGAAGGTGTAGATTGCCAATTAGTTGGTTAGAAGTTGGCGAAGTGGGTTGTTGGGACCAGATTTTGTCAATTAGTCTATGGAGAAAGTCAAGTTGATTCAAGAGCATTTAAAGACAGCTCAGAGTCACCAAAAGTCCTATTCAAACATGCAACATAGAGACCTAGAGTTTCAAGTTGATGATTGGGTGCTTCTAAAAGTTTCGCATATAAAAGGTGTTATATGATTTGGGAAGAAAGGAAAGCTCAATCCCCAATACATTGGCCCATATAGGATCCTATGAAGGATCGGGTAAGTAGCTTACGAGTTAGAATTTCCACCATAATTAGCGATTGTACACCAGTACTTCACGTGTCATGTTATAACATTCAAGTTTCCAGTGTTCAAATCTCGTGTCATGACATTTGTGTTTCCAATATTCAGATCTTATGTTAGAACATTCAAGTCAGTTCAGTACACAGATACTCATGTCAGTCCAGTACTCAGAAATTCATGCCAGCTTAATACTCAGATATTGATGTGAGTTCACTGATTAGATATTCACGTCAGTTCAGCACCCGATTATGCGTGCCAATTCAATATTCATATATCCACGTTAGTTCAGAATTCATATATCCATAACAGACAAGTATTCATGTATATGTATCATGTTATACGTATTATTATGCCCTATGGATCTAGTGTTATGCTCTGTTAGCTGGTAGGTTTTTTGGAGAAATATTGAAGGTATCTAACCTTCTCATTCAGACCTTATATTACAATCTCGGTGTCTTTCAGTGTTAAGTCAGTTTAGTAGCCATTCAGTCTAGTACCTATTCAGTTTAGTATCTCATCAGTTCAGTAATCATGTATTCATTCAGTTTAGTATGCAAGTGTTAATGAAAGTTCATGTTCCCACCAGACCCATTTAAGGTCCGGAGTTATCCGAAGATACAACCAGGAAAATCATTCGAGGACGAATGATCCCAAGGGAGAGATAATGTAACACCCGTAAATTTAAATCAGTTGTGGATGCATTAAATGAGTATTAATATGATGGTTATCAACTTGATATAATAATAAGTGTATGAGGCATATCATAAGTGATTTGGGGTTCAAGGAGAGGCCTAAGTCTAAGTCAAGTTTGAAAATTTCATGATAGACTAAAATACTAAATGAGCACGCACAAGAACAAACTTGGAATGAGCATATATACATTTATATAAGGTATTATGTGATTTATAACCATTAAATGAAATATCTTGGAGTCTAGTTTCTAACACTTCAAACCATTCGTCATTTGGACACTCCTACTAGAAGTTATGACCAAATTACCAAAAGCTAGCAGAAATTTACACTACCACGCCGCACCGTGCGTCTCCCCATATGACGCGACTGTGTAGATTTACAGAGCACTTCCAAATTTCGTTTCTTGACACTTTTTTCATTACCGTACCACCCCACCCGGCGCCCCATGCACGGTAGCTGTGCAAATCTTGGTTTTTTTTCAACCCGACCCTATTTTGATATAAGACCTTCGGGGGTTATTTTCGCCACTTCATTTGGCGGATTTTAGGGTTTTCCTCCACACTCTCAAGACATCCAACCCCTCCCATCTTCAAGGTATGCAATACCCATTATCTTGGTGTGAATTTCATTATATATACACTAGTATTGATGAAATCTACACATAAAATACTTAGATCTTCAAGAGATTTCTTCAAGAACTCAAAGGAAGGTTTTTTCAAGATTTCTTCCAAAAAGGTAATCATACACCCTTAGACTTACATGTACAGATTTATTAAGGGAATATGAGTATGAATAAGTATTGGAACTCTTGGTATGGTGATTGGAAGCCATAAGTTCCATATTTTATTATATAACTATTGTAGAGATTGAAAGATAATTATTTAATGGAACTTTGTTGGTTGGGTGTAGATGGATGGTCATATATGATACTGGAAGTTATAAATTGGTTCCATTAGATGTTGCTAATGTATATTGAAGGTTATTAGTATTGTGGATCATTATAATATCACTAAGGGGCGAAATTGAGGTATGTTAGGCTAACTCTTTATGTTTGGGAATGTCCATGATTCTCCCTACGCCCCATTCATTATGACTATTACTAGTTTCCTCAGAAAGTGATTATGCCTTAGTTCCATGAATAGTCGTAGAACTTCTATACTCTAGCTTCATAACTCATTCATGACTTTCATTCTAAACATTGTGAAATCAGTGCGTAATTAATATAGACTTGGGTTTGATGCCCATGAGTCTCAGTCTAGATTACTCACCATGTCCTAAACAATTGAAGTTTTAATTTTCATAACCAGTTCAAGAATACATGTCTCAGTCTAGCTTTATTCAGCATTCAAGTATCATGTAACTCAGTATGATTCAATATTTTAGCATCACGTATTTCAGTATGATTCTCAGTTACTGAATATTGAACACCTATATTTGGGCATGAGGTCGTAGTTATATGCTTTATGCATACTTGGGCCTGAGGCCATAGTTTATGCTTTACGCATGTTTGGGCCTGAGGCCGTAGTTTATGGTTTATGCATTTTTGGGCCAGAGGCCGTAGTTATGTATACGTATACTTGGTCCTGAGGCTATAGCTTGTGCACATATATATTAGGCCCGAGGCCGTAGATTATTCCGATAAATAAGTTGTTCATCATTCAGAAGAGGGAGTATTCATATCCTTACTTCCTTTGTTCAGTTCAATTGTTAGTTATTATTTCAGTTATCAGTTATTAGTTATCATTTCAATTTCAGTTTCAATAGTTATCATTTTAGTTATCAATTATCAATTCTCAGTTATCAGCTTAGTTTCAGGTTTAGCATTTATAATTCTTTCTTTCAGTTATATTACATACTAGTACAATTCAAATGTACTGATGTCCCTTTTGCTTGGGGCCTGCATCTCACGATGCAGGTAATGATTTACAGGCCCAGGTTCGAGGCGTGACAGGCTTTCTTCGCAAAAGGTATTGCTGGGTAGTGTGTTAAGTTGTCATTTTTGGTATTTTGAGCATATTTTATCATATTTTGTGTTCGAGAGCTTGGATTGAGGTAATGCTTGAGTCAATTTTCACCACTTGGATTAGGTAAGTGTTCTTGACTCGGATTTGATAATTATTTATTGTTCTATCATTGATTTTGGCATTTGATTGGTGAATGTAAGAGAAACAAATTAGGAATTTCGATAAAAACATTTTAAAGTGAAAAATGGAGATTTGAACCCCAATTTGAAGTTGATTTTGGATGAAACTTGTGCATTTGGTTTAGTATTAAAATGGGTGTTCGGGATTTATGAGTTTTATCGGGTTCTGGGGTGCAACCCGGGTTGACTTTTTGATTGACCTTTAGTATTTGATTAAAGATTCGATCTTTATCGTTTGGGTTTGTTTCCTATGGCATTATTTGATGTTATCAAGTTGTTTTTGGCTAGATTCGAGCCGTTCAGAGGTCAATTCACGCGGGAAGGGTTTTTTAGAGTATTGATTTGTATTGTTTGAGGTAAGTGTCTTGCCTAGCTTTGGTTGAAGAAATTTTTCCTAGTATTTAACATTGCTTGCTACAAGTGGAGGTGATGTATATATGAGTTGACGAGGGTATATAAATCTGCCATGGGTATTCATGCTCATAGTAGATTCTGGATTATTTTATGTATTAATTGATTGTGTGTTCTACGTGAATCTATGTTGTGTGCGGTGAAAACCGGGGGACCGATTTCCCCTTGACATAATGCTTCAAAGAGTGACCCCGGAAGCACAGGACGAAACCTGTCGATACCCTACCAAGAATAAACATCGACTGAAGCCCCGACGAAAGCAGAAATCCCCCGAGGATGCACCCGGGGTCGATCAAATCTACTTAAGCGGCTCGACATCAGCCCACATATGACGTAAAGCTAACAGGCTGTCACATCCCATTCACTTTTGTCATACTGCGCATTTTGTACTAAGTTTGGGCGTCCCCTTTCTATAAAAGAGGGGTCACCAACACCTTGTAAAGGGGGGCTCCAATTATTCTACTCAAGTGTAATAATATTTTCTCTCTCTTTCTATTGTCTAATTTGCTTATTCTCCTTGGCTCAAAGCCATTTATCTTCGGTCATTCTTCTTGTTTATCACTTGGTACCAGCCCGAGGCCGCCTCCGTATTCATCGCCTCTTATTTGTTTTTCACTATATTGCTTAATATTGGTAACATAGAGCCTTGCTTGATTTTATATCCTCTTGTTATCCCATTCCTTACTGCCTTGGATAGCTCGAGCTCGGCTCGAACCTTGGCTCCGAGGTCCCCGTCAACCGGCTTTGCATCCGGGCAATAGGCCCCCTTGGTTTGGTTACTGTCTCATTTTAGCTCGCTTTTCATCATTATACTTCACGTTCTTAGCATCAACTGCTCTAACAACTAGTTCGAGAATAGATCACGTATTTTTAGAATCCCATTTACAAATTTAATTATTTTTACCATTTTCACGGTAAATAGTTTGGCGCCCACTGTGGGGCTAAAAATAATAGTGATTATTTTCTTGTTGGTTTTCATTACACAAATACACATAGACTTTCACACTTTTTCTTGTCCAAGATTCTTTGATTTCAGGCCCAAATGTCCGGCTCGATAAACGGAGTTGAGAACGACAACCTCGAAAATCATGTGGAAAATGGCGTGGCTGTCCCGGCTGTTGGAGCACCTCTGCGAAATCCTGATATTGCTCCCGGACCAATCCTAGCGGACGCAGATTCACAGGAAACACAACAAGTCGACAAAACTTCTCACACCGACAGGAGCGTACGACACAGCGACCAATAGGAAGCTCAAGAAACCCCGGCCCGGGAAGAACATGAAGTTAGGCTTCATGTTATCTTTGAAATGTTGCAGGCACAGCAACTGGACATTGCTCAGCTACAAAGCCATCCGAGAACCCCCAGCACAGCGGCACCAGAGATGGCTCCCCCCGCCGAGCGAGTACTCGAAAGATCAAGCAATAACGGGTCAGTGGCTGTCCCCGCCATTGTAAAAATGCTTGAGGACCTCACCAAAAGAATCGAATCAGGTGAGAGAATGATTGCAACAAACGATAAAAAAGTCGAGACCTACAACTCCAGGGTCGATCAGATCCCAGGTGCGCCCCCGGTCCTCAAAGGATTGGATTCAAAGAAGTTCTTTCAGAGGCTGTTCCTCGAGGAAGCGGCCCCGAAGCCTATCCCGAAAAAGTTCAGAATACCGAAACTCCCTAAGTACAACGGCACCTCCGACCCTAACAAACACGTCATTGCTTAGACCTGCGCAGTAAAAGGCAACGGCATAAAAAATGATGAGATTGAGTCCGTGTTGCTAAAAAAATTCAGAGAAACCCTTTCAAAGGGGGCCATAATGTCTTGGCTCCCAACTCCATAGATTTGTTCGCCATGCTAGCAGACTCCTTCGTAAAAGCACATGCCGGAGCCATCAAGGTAGCAATGATGAAATCCCTCAAGCAGAGAGATAACGAGATATTACAGGAGTTTGTATCCCGCTTCCATATGGAACAGATGGATCTGCCACCAGTCTCCGACGATCGGGTGGTGTAGGTCTTCACCCAAGGCCTGAACAAATGAAGCTCGATGGCTTCAAAACAGCTGAAGCAGAATCTAATCGAATACCTGGCCGTGACCTGGTCGGACGTTCACAACTGATACCAGTCAAAGATCAGGGCCGAGGATGACCAGCTGGAAGCCCCTTCGGGCTCAGTATACCCAAACAGACTCCTGGAAAAAGAGTCGAAACCAAGCAAGGAAAGGTACCAACCGTACCTTGAAGACAGAAGGAACTCCCCGAGGCGCAACCTACCCCGCAACGATCGGAGGATAGATCGAGGACAGGATCCTCGGGGGCTCATCAATAGAACCAGATTCAATCGAAATGTGGTGTCGACGAACGTGCCCCACTTATAGGAGTACAACTTTAGTGTCGACATATCAGACATCGTGTTCACTATCGGTAAAATCAGGGACGCCAAGTGTCCCAAACCAATACCCTTCGTAGAGAAATTACAACTTAGTGTGTGAATTCCACAACACACACTGTCACAGCACTGAGGATTGCCATCAACTACGAGAAGAAGTGGCCTGGTTACTAAATAAAGGGCACCTTCGGGAATTCCTTAGCGATCGGGCCAAAAATCAGTTCCGAGACAGGGAGGCAACCAAGAAGAACGAGGCAAACAAACCGCAACACGTCATCCGCAAGATCGTGAGGGGCGCCGATGCCCCACAGGAACCCGTGATGAGGAGAACAAAAATATCCATCACTAGGGAAAATGAACTCGGGGATATATCCCCAAAGACGCCCTCACATTCAGCGAAGAAGATACCGAGGCCCTGTCTCGACCCCACAATAATGCCCTGGTAATCTCCTTTCTTGTAAATTCTTTTCAGATAAATTTTTACTCGTGGATCCAGATAGCTTGGCCAATATTATCAGGTCGAGGGTGATAGAATAGCTCAGACTTCTTGAACGGATCGTGCCCGCCACTCGAGTCTTCAATGGGTTCAACATGGCGAGCGAAGCAACAAAAGGAAAAATGGTCCTTCCGATTGCTGTGGCCGGCACAACCCAAGACATCAAATTCCATGTCATCAAGGGAGATATGAGGTATAACGCCTTGTTTGGGCGACCGTGGATACACTGCATGAGAGCAGTACCATCCACCCTCCACCTGATGATAAAATTCCCGACAAAGGACGGGATCAAAACCATCTATGGGGAACAACATGCGGCAAGGGAAATGTTTGCAATACACAACGCGTTGCCAGCGCCCATAGCTCCGCTCCCGAATAAGTCAACGGGCGAATCAGGTCTCAACCCTGGTTGGGTTTGACAACACAAAATAGAAATCCGCATCGCATTTCCACCATCGGGCGGTCATAATAAGCCAACCTCAAGGCACCACCAGCATATCACGTTTCAAGGTACAACCATTCCTTTTGTTTCATTTCGAATTAAGAACTAACTCTCGTGCAGGCACTCAACCGGAGATACCAGAACACTAACACTATCAGGAGGCCTCGAGACCCCTAAAAGCGCGCCCGTTGCACTCTGTTCCTTCGACCAAGTTTTTATCCCAAAAAAGAAGGGTTTTTACCGGCAAGGTTTTTAATAAGGCAACGTCTGCGAAGCTGCCCAAAGGGGAAGCTCCACAAATCGCTCGAAGCCACTCTTACGACCAACTTTCAAGCGGCGAGGGGCATTCCCTCTGGAAGCCACCCGATTCGAAGGAGGTGGGGAAATGCCAAGAAAAGGTTCCTACAGGGAGGCGATGTATCGGTCCAAACGATCGATGTAATTGGACCGCGCCAGAGCGGGAGCATGTACTTTTATATTAGTCAATCAACAAATACGCCTTTTTCCATGAAAAAAGAGAAAGGCTCCTTCTTAGAGTAAGGAAACCTAAAAATCATCGGAGCAAACAAACTCGACCTAAAATAGATCGACTCAGCACAACAACGCATGTATTGCGCCAATGGATTAGAGAATATCTTCCAACATCTCATTGTCCAAAAGGGAAAGTCGCAGTGTATCTCGACAAAAGCCTCTCCGCCAAATACATCCCGAGATACTCGGAGACTTAAACGATTCAGAGCCCACACGACCCCAGGGTTAAGACCCCGCGCTCACAAAGCCCTCACAATGCAACTCCGAGTTCACGAGAGGCGGTCTTCAAGCTTAAACAAACTCGATGACTCGGAAACTGTTGTCAATTGCCATGCACTGGAAAATTCGAAACTGTAAGACCCTAGCGGGCAGACTCGGCATAACCAGATCTATTCTACAAGCTGTAAGACCTCAATAGGCATGATAAAACTGTAAGACCTCAATAGACATGACAAACTATAAGACCTCAACATGCATGAAAATCCTGAAGTTTAGGCTATACATCACATTTGTAAGAATCCCTAAAGGGCATACCCTTGATGTAGATGCATAAACTATCACTTGGGGATCAAAAATGGCTACGGCCAAACGCATATGACTACGGTTAAAATGACTGATACAGCCAAAATTATGCGACTCGGGGACGCCCGATTGTCGCTAAAAATCGGAGGCCACTACTCCGAATATACTTTGGAAAGAACCAGTTAAAACAGGCTTCCCTCAACAGGGAAAAATGAGCTCCGACCACTTCGGCTCCAAATCGCAAAGCGTGGATCTACTCGACCTATGAGCTATGAACCTTACGAGGTGCTCAAAACATTGCCAACAACGTCTTGAAATCGAAGTTCTTCTGGAACTGACGACGGGTCATGTAAAAATACTCTAAAAGACCTTAATGGGAGGAAACAAAGCCTACAAGAAAGTCACGGGTAAAAACAGCGTAAGAGCCATTGTCGCCAGCTAAATTTTTTTTTGACAACTTGAAGATTAAAATGAGCTCGAATCGTAACCCGATTCGGAGACCGAATTCAAAATAGTTAACTATGCAAGCCTCTGGGCCACATACTGAAAGGTCTCAACGACCAAATGGCATGAAGTGCCACCGTCGCTGGCCAGAAGCTCAAGGAAATTTAAGGGTCGATTACAGCTCGAATCGCAATGCGACTCGGAGACTAGACCCAAAAAATTGCAATATGCCTAAGGTCATGGCATAAGTGCCACCGTCGCAGGCCAGAAGCTCAAGGAAATTTAAGGGTCGATTACAGCTCAAATCGCAACGCGACTCGGAGACTGGACCTAAAAAACTGCAATATGCCTAAGGGCACGGCATAAGTGCCACCGTCGCCCGCCAGAAGCTCAAGGAAATTTAAGGGTCGATTACAGCTCTAATTGCAACGCGACTCGGAGACTGGACTCGAAAAACTGCAATATGCCTAAGGGCACGGCATAAGTGCCACCATTGCTGGCCAGAAGCTCAAGGAAATTTAAGGGTCGATTACAGCTCGAATCACAACGCGACTCGGAGATTGGACCCGAAAAACTGCAATATGCCTAAGGGCACGACATAAGTGCCACTGTTGCCGGCCGAGTAAATATCCGAGCCACGAGCCCGTAAGGTCACTTCGACCCAAAGCACAAAGGGCCATCATCATCCGCCCATGCAGGCATGAAAGAGCTTGAGGGTCAATTGAAGCACGAGTCACAATGCAACTCGGAGACTGGATCCAAAACAGTTGGAACAACAAATGTCCAAGGGCAGGAGATAAAAATAAATACTACATACCCACACGGGCACATAAAATTCAAGGGTAAGAAGGCTCAAGCTGAAGCCCGGCTCTGAGACTAAGCCTAAATAGCCAAGCAAAGCACGGAGGCCCCAGCACCTGCTCACGTCAAGGATCACGTTTAAGAGCCCCCAGACCTGTCCGATCAGTTCTGGACCTACGAGGATCCCACTAAGCATCAAAACTAGCCCGCCTGGTCGAAAGCAATAACAAAGAAAAAGGTACAGAAGAGATAAAGCTTCAAATTCCTTCTTATATATTATATGCACAAAAAAGGCGCACTCTCCATCTACAGGGATATTCTGCATATATCAGAAACAAAGCGACAGAGTGGCTAAACCTACACTCCGCACTTAAAAGGCTACAGTTTGTCAAAATTCGCCCTCCACAACTTCAGTAAGAAGTGACCAAGCACCATGGTTACTCCCCCTCACTTGAGCCAATTCCTTCGGGAAAACGGAGCCCCTTTCACCGGCCTCCTCGAGTACTTCTCTTTGGGATCTGCAACAAACATGTCCCTCGATCCTCTTCTCTCGGTCGAGGGTTCGCTTCAACTCAGCCTAGGGCATCCGCAGCACCCTTTATACGAATCACCATCTCCTGATCAGCCTTGGTTCGGCTTAGTGCCACTTCGAACCAAACATCAAATATCTCAGCTCTCAAAAATTTAGAAGATCAGATTCGAAGTTTCCCAATCATACCAGGTTGAACCTTGGCGCTGCCACGAGTCAAAAGGAACTGGACCTTGAAGGCACAGACCTTGGCTGAGGCATTCGTCCCCTTCAAAGCTTGAGCCTGCACTCGAGCCCTTAGCTCCTCACAAGAAACTCTAACGTGGTTGACGTCACCCTTGAAGTACTCCAAGACCTCAGCCTTTCTCTGCAACTGGTATAACAAAAGGCGGGTTAGCTTTAAAGGTAGAAAGGAGAAAAGCGCGTACTACAAGAAGTCACCTGCTCTATCAAATAGATCTCCTAGTTTGGGCTCCGAATTTTCTAAAAAGCTTGGCCCCTTGACAAAGCAGATCGAACCTAAGCCTGCCACATGCCCACACAAGGAAGGTCCAGTAGAGGGAGAAGGACACGAGATACATAGAAGAACCATGCTAAAACTCACCACGAAGTAAGACCGACAAACCTACTCAGCGGCCAAACACATTCCTATTGGTCCAATCTTACTGGGCCCAAGAGAACCGCCACCCCAGAATCAAGGGCTCCGGAAGCACCCGGCTCGATTGATACATTCTCCTCAGAAGCATGAAACGGGCTCGCCATAATAAAAAAGCTCTGTTGCATCATGAAGCACATATCTCACTATCATCGTTTCCCACCTAGAAATCTACAACTTCCCGGGGGAGGCAAAGCCTCGCCCCTAAGGAACCATCCGACACCGACAAACGCCCATACATACGCGGTAGGCACGACTGCTAAATTCGCCATCCTCGTAGGTGGAGCCGGCAAAGCACGAGGCGCATCGCCTGAAGTGCATCTTTTCATCTCTTCAAACAAATAACGAGGGTTTCGAAGGTATGTCACCTACAGCCTAACACCTCGGAGGAACGATTTGCCCGAGCCTGGTCTCTGCTTTCCCCAAATAAGCAGCCATTTAAGGCAGGCTCTAACAACCCCCAAGGAAGCGAGAGCAGCCTTACATTGCATATGGGAAAATCAGCGACAATTCAAAAACAACCAAGGGCACCAGCCATCAGCACCATATCCGACGCCGATGTAATAGTCAACCTCGGAGGCCTCCATCGCGGTAAGACAAAGCCCTAGAAGGCAAAAAATGCCTTCGCCAACACAGGATCGGTGCACAGCCTTAAAGGATTCTGCCAAAGGAAGCCAGCTAGCAAATACAGTTGTTTTTAACATACACTCATACGGAATAGGCCCCAAATGTCAATCTGGATGGTCCAAATGCAGGCAGACCTCCTCCCGGAGACCGCATCCAAGAAGCCACTGGTGTCCCTAAATCCACCAGCCCTCGGGCAAGCCTCCTCTCAAAGGCCACTACGAAGTCCAAAAACACTACTCACACCTTCATGGTAAGGATCCGGCGGACCGATGTTACTTGTCTTATTCAGGGTCAGAACACAAACGGCCCTACGCGGAGCCACTTTTATTAATCAAAGGCTCCAGGGAGGATCAAGGTATCGCCTTAGCATGGGAAACTCCTCAACAGAAGTCAATCGCATATGCTCCAAAGGGCTATCTACAATCAGTTTGAAAGGGACCCCTAGGTACCGAAAAATGACCTTCACTCAGGATACCACTCTCGAGACCCAGGACTCCACCAACTATCTCCATGCCATTCGGAGAACCCGATGGCCCGAGCCTATCAGATCAACTGAAGCTCGATCCAAAGTAAAACAACAGGCTCGGAAAGGAGTCATACCAAACAATAAAAGAAAAACGCTCGCATCCAAGCCATGCATCGACAACTAACAATGGAGAAAGACATTCAAGGGCCTCAAAGGGCATGATAACATACAAAAGCAAGGCAAGCATTGAAAGCAGGAGTCAAGAAAAAGTATATTCATATTCAAAAGAAATCTATAAACAATAGCCCTCGAGGGTTCCTTACATATGGTTACAAACGCCCGCGAGGGGATCATCATGCAAAAAGGAAATCCAAAGGTATGCATACAGCAAAAGCCTAAGAGTTTAGCCTACTTTTTATGCGACATCTTTGTCGTCATCCCCTCAGGCATATGACCTCAAAGACAATATATTCCAAGTCCAAGGCCCTCAGGGACCTCATCTCGATTCCTTAGAATGGCATCTTCAAAAGGAAGAGAGGTGAAGGAAGGAGACAAGATGTGGCTGGGTGAAAAATCTGGCTGTCATGAACCCTGCCAATATCAATACCATCAATCCACTTCTTGAGACGTTGCCTCAGCCCAAGAGGCAACGGCCAGCAGGAACCATTGCCACACCCCCAGGAATCCAAAAGGGGTGCAACGCACCGAACCAAGGGAGGAGGGTGAGAAGCGGTGTATAATCCGAGCCCTCTCCTGAGCAGCGGTGCATAATCCAAAAAATGGCCCCTAGGGACGGAAAAAATCGGCCCTCTACCTCATCGCCCCGAGCTGACGACAACAGCAACATCACGACGGTGCATTTCTGTCCAACCGAAAAGAGACCAAGAAAGGAGTCAAGGCGCATATGGCGTAAAATCTTGAAGCCTCATGCCTCAAACACGGCAAGATGATAGAGATTCAAGATAGAAGGAAAGGAAGAAGAGATAGGTTTCAAAGGGAGTTTGAATAAAAAGGCCAGCAAAGAGCCCTATTTATAGGGAGGGTAAAGCAACCGATGGCGCCATTACCACCCTCGAAAAAAGTAACCGCAAGTGCAATCAATGCGTTCATAGAAGCTGAACCAATAGCAACGGTACGACTCCAAAGAATGAAGGGTCACAACAGTTCGGGTGATCCTAAAGAAGCGAAAAGGCGAAGTTCCTCGATACTTGTCAAAGGAGAGCTTCACCATAGGCACGACGTTGCTGCAGGAGATCAGGAAATGATATGTCGATACCGTTTATTATCACTTTACTCTAAGAAACGCGGAGACTATCTGTGTGCAGTGAAAACCGGGGGGCCAATTTCCCCTTGACATAATGCTTCAAAGAGTGACCCTAGAAGCATGGGATCTCGGGTCAGTCGCTTCCCTCAAAACCTGCCGATACCCTACCAAGAATAAACATCAGCTGAAGCCCCGACGAACGCAGAAATCCCCCAAGGAATGCACCCGGGGTCGATCAAATCTACTCAAGCGACTCGACATCAGCCCACATACGACGTAAAACTAACAGGCTATCACATCCCATTCTCTTTTGTCATACTACACATTTTGTACTAAATTTGGGTGTCCCTTTTCTATAAAAGAGGGGTCACCAACACCTTGTAAAGGGGGGCTCCAATTATCCTACTCAAGTGGAATAATATCTTCTCTCTCTTTCTCTTCTCTAATTTGCTTATTCCCCTTGGTTCAAAGCCATTTATCTTCGGTTATTAATTCTTGTTTATCACTTTGTACCGGCCCGAGGCTGCCTCTGTATTCATCGCCTCTTATTTGTTCTTCACTATATTGCTTAATATTGGTAACATAGAGCCTTGCTTGATCATATTTCCGCATGTTATCCCATTCCTGACTGCCCTCGATAGCTCGAGCTCGGCTCGAACCTTGGCTCCAAGGTCCCCATCGACCGACTTTGCATCCGCGCAACAGGCCCCTTGGTTTGGTTACTGTCTCGTTTTAGCTCGCTTTTCATCATTATACTTCACGTTCTTAGCATCAACAGCTCTAACAACTAGCTTAGGATTAGATCACGTATTTTTAGAATCCCATTTACAAATTTAATTGTTTTTACCATTTTCAAGGTAAACATATGTGTTATTCAATTAATTGACTACGTGAGCACAACAAGCCATACTAGAGTAATGTTGATGCTATTGGTACCTTATTTTTAATATGATGAGCAAATCTGATATTTATGCTATGCGTGCCTCGGACATAAATATATGTATTGAACACACATCCGTACTTATTCTTGTGTTGTGCCTTGATTGGGACATGTGCACTCTGTGACACATATGTGATCCTTTATATGAATACTTGAACTTGGTTGCTACAATTGATTTAGCGGTAGTCATGCCTTATATGTTGAACACCCATCCGTATTTTTATTATTGTCATATCCTTGTGCATCTTGTTGATATATTCTAAGCTTATATCTTTGATAGAAATTTGGCATATTGTTTTGTGATAATTATGGCACATATGAATATGTTGGGAAAATTGATATTGTGGCACGAGGTCTTTCCCGTGCGATTATGATGATATTATGGCACGAGGTCTTTGCCGTGTGATTATGATTGAGTGTTGGCACGAGGTCTTTAACATACGATTATGATTATTATTTCACATAGGGCGAAATAAGGGTGGTGTGTTTTGGGGCTTGCCCATGTGACGAAATAAAGATGGTAATATGCATATGTGGCGAAATAAGGGTGAGATTTATTATATTGCGCATGCACTGAAATAAGGGTGGCATTGTTGATGATTTTATGTGATGGTTGTTGGTGATTTTATTAGTGATGTTTATGTGGTGGTACGAGGGTGACATTCTTGATTATGCATGTGAATTATTTATGTTTTCATGAATTTTTACATGATTTTTGCATTGCATCTAACATGCTAATCTATGCCACTGTTATTATTTGATGACTTGGTTGCCAAGATGGATTTACCTATGTGGAGTTGATATTGTCACGACCCCAAATACCCCGGTCGTGATGGCGCCTGTCGCAGTACTAGGCAAGCCAACCCAACAAGTAACCAAATTGAAGTTTATTTATAAAACCATTTTCTTAAACTAATTAAGTCTCAAATTCCCATATGAGAGATATAAATCTATTGAAATGTGCAGAAAATAGAACAAAATATACCAACACAGCCCAAAAATTCGGTGTCGCTAGTCAAGAGCCTCTAAATACAACCCAATCTGACTGACTAATACATAATAAGTCTAAAAATGCAGAAAACTAAGATAGGAAGGAGGAAAGAAGGGCTGCAGATGCCATGCAGCTACCTTGCAGTCTCCGATAAGCTCTAAGAGTGCTGGGGACCCTTACTCTACAGCTCGAGCACATGGATCTAAACACAAGGTGCAGGGAGTAACGTGAGTACGCCAACTCAGTAAGTAACTAAAATAAATAATGTCTGAGTGCATTGACGACCAGTAAAAATCATATAATAAGTCTCAACAGAAATTTCAAGTCAAATTCTGCAATTTAAAAGCCAATCATCTCGTAAAAACTTTAGTTTCCAATTAAAAATACTTTGAAATCATTTATTTAGTAATTTTCAAAGAGGCTCAGTATAAAAAGAGAAGTGAAAGCAACAAAATGTCATAAACGGGCCCCTCAGGAAAGGTGTCACTCATAAATATGGCCTCTCGGGCAAGCCTCTCAGTCGCTCGTGACTCAGCTCTCGCCACATAGTACTCACACTCAACACTCCGGCTCAATAATATCGCATAATAGTAATAATTATAATAACCGCTGTGGCAAGCCCGATCCATAGTTTATAGTCAACTACGCTCACTGGGGGTGTACAGACTCTGGAGGGGCTCCTACAACCCAAGCGTCATATCGCTGTGGCGCACAGCCCGATCCAATATATATAAATTTTGCTGTGGCGTACAACCTGATCCATATAAGTATCACTGTAACATGCAGCCTGATCCATAATATATATAATATTGATGTGGCGTACAACCCGATCCATAATACATATATGATCCTCACCATTAGGTCTTCAACCTCTCTCAGCATTAACCTCACATCAACTTGGGCACATCTCTGGGAATCAGGAAACTCAGCCCAAACAATTTTCATAGTTAAGAGGAGAGTGATAAAATCGGATTTAAACAATAAACAGGTAAAACATGACTGAGGATATGCATTTCAAAACAAATAGAGTGATGAAAATAGTAGAAATTCCCCTAAGGGCCTAAACAGGTCGGCACAAGGCCCCAAACATGGCATACAACCCAAAATATAGTATCACTCTAAAATACGGGATATCATAAGATTTCACATCAAATACATGACTTAATAGTCACTACGGGACGAACCAAGTCAAAATCCCTACCGGTACACGCCCACACGCTCGTCACCTAGCATGTGCGTCATCTCATTTATCAAAACAATACAAATACCGGGGTTTTATACCCTTAGGTCCAGATTTACAGTGGTTACTTACCTTAAACCGGATGAAATACTACTCCTTGACGCCCTTTCCTCTCGCCTCGGCCTCAACTCGCATCGAATCTACTCAAAATCAGAGTTATAACATTAGAATATGCTAAGGAAATGAAGCCCATGCGAAAATAATCAAGTTACAACACAAATCCCGAAATTGGTCCAACCTGACCCTCGGGCCCACGTCTCGAAATTTGATAAAAGTCACATCAATGGAATCCTTATCTTCCCACGAGTTCATACATACCAATAATACCAAAATCCGACCACAAATGACCCCTCAAATCTCTAGATTAAGGTCTCCAATTTCCAAGCCCTAACTCCCCAATTTTAGACTTCAAATCCTCCAAATTTCACGTTTAATTAGGTAGAAATCACAATAGGATCGAGTATTGAGTCCATAATTCTTGCCTCCAAGAAGTTCTCTTTGATTACCTCTTCAATCTCCTTCACGAAGCTCCAAAACCGAGTCAAAAATGGTGAACTTAGGCCAAAAATCGCGAAAATGGCCTTTTTAAGCATTCTGCCTAGCTATTAAAATTACTTAATCGCGATCATGGGAAATCCATCACGACCGCGAAGCACAAACTTCACTGGCCTAGAATTTACCTTGCGAGATCACGACAATCCCTTCATTTTTGCGATGCTTAATCACCCAAATCTACGCGATTGCGTCTTGCCTCACGAGGTCGCATAGAGCAATCACCTCCACTGCATACCAGCTTACCTTCTTCTACGCGAACGCGACCCTGGCCACATGTTCGCGAAGCACAACTTCTCAAACATCTGCGATCGCGACCTCCTATCTACGAACACATAGAACAACTTCACCCCTGCCCCGAATTAGCCTACGCGATCGCGATCCCCTCTATGCGATCGCAAAGAGCAAAATGCTTGCAACAAAATACCAGCAAAAACTACTACTTTTCCCAACATGAAATGACCCGTTCTACCACCCGGAACATACCCGAGGCCCTTAGGACCTTAACCAAACATGGAAACATATCCCATAACCTCATTCAAACTTGTTCCTACCTTCGGAACACTCAAAACAACATCAAAACACCAAATATACATCGGATTCAGGCATAAGAATTCTAAAACTTCCAAATTCCGTTTTCGATCAAAAAGTCTATCAAACCTCGTCCGAATGACCTGAAATTTTGTACACACGTCACAAATGATACAACGGACCTACTCCTCATCCAGAATTCTATTCCGACCTCTATATCAAAATCTCACCTATCAATCGGAAAATGCCAAAATTTCAATTTCGCCAATTCAAGCCTAAATCTACTCTGGACCTCCAAAACCCATTCTGATCATGCTCCTAAGTCCCAAATCACTTTACAAAGCTATCCGAACCATCAGAATTCACATCTGATACCTTTTTTTCACATAAATCAACATTCGATTGACTTTTCCAACTTAAGCCTACTCAAAAAAGACTAAGTATCTCAAACCTTACTAAAACCTCTCTGAAACCGAACCAACCAACCTGATAACACATAATACAAATGAACAAGACAATATAAAGTAGAAATGGGGAAATGGATAACTCATGAAACAGCTGGTCGGTTCATTACAAATATCTCATATTTTGTTGAGTTGTCGGTAACATATCAGATTGACGTGATAAGGAAGTTTTCATCATGCATTGATACAATTTATTATTGAACGTGTTATTTGGTGATTAATATAGAATCAGATCATGTGAGGCACATACTTACAGTTATGTATAAGTATTGCACACACATATTGTTTATGGTGCATATCTCTTTGTGAGTGGGGTTGGTGCAAGTTTTATTTGTTGAACATGTCTAGCGGATAGAGTTTTTTATTACCCTATCCCAACTGTGTACCTTTATTGTTGATATTCTTTAATTCTTAATTGCCTTTCTGGAATATTTTCTCTGTATTATATGTGTTATTGAGCTTCACAAGTTCTGCAAAGTGAGTATCTTTTGGCTTAAAAACCTCGTCACTATTTCTCTGAGGTTAGTCAAGATACTTACTAAGTACATGGCTCGGTTGGACTCATACTACACTTCTGCACCTTGATAATGAGAACAAAACACAACTCAAAATTAATGCTCTCTAGTCAAAGATAGTATAGCTTAATTATCGTCTCCACGTGGATTGAATTTAAATAATGTTTGAATAATCTCTAGTTAATTGCTATCCAAGATGATTAACACTTTGATTGGAATATTTATCAATTAAAATTAACTACTAAATTTAAAGCAATTATCAATTTGTCACGGGAAAAAATAATTGTGCCACACAGATTATCAATGGGAGAGGTAAGGGTAATTGACTAGACATGTGCAAGATAATTAAATTGGGATCTAATTCTTGAATTAGTTCACTCTAATAATACTGCCGATTATCACGAATTCACCAGATAATTAGATTACACTTGAAGTTAAGGTTCCTTTTTCGATTAAAATTTAAATTCCAAAAACAATCCAATTAAAGCACTATGAACCACTGCCATGAGTATAACAATGGTTTTAGTCCAAAGGATACCTTCTCACGAATATTTTCCTATTTTCTAGTTTGAGTAATAATTTAAGAGGCTCTTTGATTACATAGGTGAATCACGAATTTAAATTAGAGCATAAGATGTAAATAAATTCAATATAAAATACCTCTTTCGATTAAGCAAAATAACGAACAACTTCATAATATAGTTCAAAACTCCATTAATTAATTCAAGTAATTATTTAAAATCTTGTAACGACCCAACCGATTGTTTTGAGCTTTTTCTAGCTGTTTAGTGGTTCGGGATCATGAGTGACTTCATGTGTATTATGAGTTGTGTGCTTGGTCGGATTTGATTTTTGGATGTTCTGAGATGAATTCGGATGAGTGATTCTCACTTTAGAAGCTTAAGTGGAAAATATTGACCAAGGTTTTACTTTGGTGAAAACGACCCTGTACTGGTGTTTTGATGGCTCTAATAAGTTCGTATCATGATTTTGGACCTGGTCGTATGCCCGAAATCAATTTTGGAGGCCTGTAGGTTGATTTGTGTTGTTTTGCCAAAAGTTGGCAGTTTAAAAGCATAAAATTTTTGCAAGTTCGACCGTAGGTTGACTTCGCAGCTATCGCATTTGGATTTCTATTATGTGACTTGGAATAAGCCTGTTTTGTCATTTGGAACTTTTTCGCAAAGTTTGGCGTCATTCCTAGTTGATTTGATAGGAATCGGATGCGCGGTTGTATTTTTAGAAATTGTTGAGTTTTATGTTGATTTCATGTGTTTTGAGGTAAGATTGGTGATTTCGGATGTTATTATAATTATTTGATCACGCGAGTGAGTTCGTGTTATGTTTTTAGACTTGTGTTGATGTTTGGTTTGGAGCCTCGAGGGCTCTAGTTAGTTTCGTACGCATTCCGAAGTGTTTGGGAGAGTTTTAATGTTGTTGGTTTCAACAGGTACTGCAGGCCTCACAAATACAAGGTGGGAGATCGCATTGCATTGTTTGGCTTAGTCTGCTAGGTTCGAAATTTGTGAACCCTGTTTTTGTATTTACGAAGGTGGTAAGGGTTTAGCATTGATCGCTTTTACGAAGGTCCAAACTTCACATTTGCAAACTAGCTTTTGCATTTGCAATGACAATAGGTATGGGAAGAGTTTCGCTTTTGTGATAATTACTTCACATTTGCGAACCATGCGACTGGAAAAAATGCTAAGGGATGGGATTTTTAGTCTCATTTTTATATTTTGGAACCCTAAACTCGGTAGGAGGCAATTTGAAGAGGGGAGTTTCATCTACAAACTTTGGGTAAATGATTTAATCTATTTCTAGTCATATTCCATCAATATATCTTAGATTTCAATATCAAAATCGCATGGATCAAAGTGAAAATTTGTGAAACTTTGTCAAGTTTTTCTAAAATAAGAATTTGAGTTTTGAGAGGCGATTTGGATTCAGATTTTGAAACTAATCACATATATGAACTCGTGGGGTCATGGGTAGTCGGAATATACCATTGGACCCGGGTTTTGCCTGGGTGAGCCCGGGGTTAACTTTTGTTGATTTTTGAGCAATTGTGTAAAGATTTTAGCTTTAATTATTGGAATTAATTTCTGTTGCATTATTTGAAGTTATTGAGTAGATTTTGGTTTAGATTTGATCTGAGTGGAGGTGAATTGTAAAGAAAATCTATTTTAGAGCGTTGATTGGGGGCTTTTGAGTTAAGTATCTTGCCTAACATTTTGTGGGAGAACTACCCCGTAGGGATTAGTTTGTTGCACTAACTGAACTACGTGAAAGACGTTTACCTGAGGTAACGAGTGTGTACATGACTTATATGTGAGAATTTGACCCTTCAGACTCTCAGGTTTCTTATACACATTCAAATGAGGTTTCCTTATCATGTTATATCCTCCATTGCTAAATTTACCCTTGCATATCCTATTTGAAGTTGGTAGGTTCATGTTCTACCCTTTGTTGCCTAATATGCTCTTATATGCCTTGATTGAAGTTGTTGCCTTTTTTTATTGCCATGTTATCTCTTCCGCATTCGATTATTCTTTATTGAAGTTATTGTTATCTCTCCCATGGTTGAATATTCTTATTTGAAATCATTGTTACATGTTATATCTCTTATTGTTGAGTTATACTTGTTTGGAATCATTGTTACATGTTATCTTTCCTATTGTTGAGTTACTCTTATTTGACATCATTATTACACACTATCTCTCTCATTGATGATTTATTCTTGTGCGGGACCATTATTACTTGTTATGTCTTTCATTGTGAGCTCGTTCTTCCATTCCTTGTGTTTAGTAATTCTTGTGTGGGTTACTTGCCGTACTTCCGTGTTATCATTATTGTTGTTGTACTCAGTGTAGTTGAGATGAGGGCTATGTGTGGTTGTGGTATTATAATTGTTTTGAGTAAATATTATGGCATATGGGCACATGTGGTGCAAGTTGTTATATAGTATTGTTATTTTTTTGGAACGCGTGATATTTTTGGAAGGATTGTTAGGGTGTTCGTACGTGATTTTTCCGTGCTATTGTTATTATTGATATTTGCACATGCGGCATGACAAAGCGAGCTATTTATATGTGGGTTGGCGCATGTGGCGCGACAAGGTGAGAATATTATTATACACGTGTGGCGAAATAAGATGGGTATTTACTTTATTGGTGAGCATGTGGCGAGACAGGAGGCTATGTCAGAGATGATTTGTGATAACTTGTGATGGCATGAGGATATTGTTGTTCAAAATATTTATGTAGTGGTGTGCCTATTTTGTGTGAGTCATGCATTTTACGTTTTGTTGTGATGTTTCCTATGTACCATTCGTTGTGTCTGATTTTACTTGTTGACTCGAGTTGTGATAAAACACTTGCAGAAGCATACACTGTAGTTGTCACTCATACCAGTCCAAGAAGATGAATCTTAATGTTTATTGATCAGTTACATGTATTCTTTTATACCTACCTTCTGTGCGTGAGTTGTACTATTGGTAAATGATTTGTCCATACACATATGAAATATTTCTGCTGTTGGTATGTGAGTTGTCCATGCAATTATGGGGTATTGTTATTGGTAGCACATGAGTTGTACGTGCGAATATGAGGTATTGTCACTCTCTTAGCACATTAATTGTCCGTGCAAATATGAGGTACTAATGGTATTGACCCGTGAGTTTTCCTTGTAGCACATGAGTCGTCCGTGTGGTTGTGAATTGTAATGTGGGCACAAGATTCCAATTGAGTAGGGTTTTAACTTGGGACTTGCGACTTTATAGTTATGAGGTGCAGTACCTTGGGAAAATTCTTGTATAAATCATGCGTGAAAGTGGTTGGTTATTGGGTTGTTACTTACTCTATAGTATTATACTTGTTTATTTTCTGTTGCTTCTAGTTTTCTATTGCAAGTATTGTTGTCGTTTCTACCATGCTCAGCTTTATATTGATATTGTTCCCTCCTAGTTTCACATTCATACTTGTACATGTTATTATATCTAGTAGGTGTCTTGACTATTCCTTGTCACTACTCCACCGAGGTAAGTCTTGATATTTACTAGGTACCGTGTGGTGTACTCATGCTATGCTTGCTACACATTTTTGTACAGATCCAGGTACCTCAGAGCATGTTGATTATTAGTTAGCTGATCGAGTGTTGCTATGGAGACTCAAGGTATACCTTCCATCGTATTTGCAAGCCTCAGAGTTAGTCTCTGAAGTTTATTTGTACTGTTTATTTCTACTTCGAAACATTTGTACTTAAAGATTTTCTAGTGTACTCAGTAGAGCTTATGACTTGTACTACCGATTTTGAGATACTATATTATACTTGAGGTTGTTGGCTTTATATAGAAATTTCTGCTTCATTCTTAATAGGTAGTTGGTTAAAATCGGTTGTTAATTCAATAACTATTAGGCTTACCTAGTTGTAGAGACTAGATGTCATCACGATTTCCTACAAAGGAAAATTGGGGTCGTGAAAAATTGAATCCTTAATTAATCATTAATACACCATATCTGCCAAAACCCTATGAAAAAACTACTCCATAACAATAGAAGAAATCATCACAGATAAAATTAAGCAAGAAAACATGAATTCAATCCAAACTCGGGTATTGAGTTGATGGAAGAATAATGAATTCTTGTGCCTTAGAGTCTCTATTGCTTTTCAATCTTTTGTAGGTCAAAAGTTGTCATGACCCAAACCTATGGGCCACGACGGGCACCCGGTACCTTACTCAACAGAGTACCAACATAACATATCATTCTTATCGTACTTTCATTGGCAAATGGGCCATCATGAGCTAACTAGAATAAACATAAAGGAATACTCAATATAGGATGACTCAACCTGATATAAAAACTCATATCTATGACATAAGGGCCTATAAGGCCAATGTGATCAATTATATACTTAAAATATAGGCCGACAAGGCCATACAAGTATCCCTATACATGATATCTGTCTACAAGCCTCTAAGAGTACATACTTATTATAAAGGCCGGGACAGAGCCCTGCCATACCAAACAATACACGTCTAAATCATACTGACCAAACAAGCAACTCCGGAGCAAATGGAGCACACCAACATCTTCTGCTGATCTGATGGCCTACTTGGAGGACTCTCAACCTGTCTATCGAAACCTGCGGGCATGAAACGCAGCGTCCCCAGACAAAATGGATGTTAGTATAAATAATATACCGAGTATGTAAGGAATGAAAATTAGTAAATAATAGACATGGGGGAAACATGGAGTAAAAGACTCGACATATAAGTCTGAATAACTCTGTAAATAATGGAATACTCTTAGTGTCATGCATATGCGTATAAATGTCATGTCGTCCATAGGTACATGTGTTCATAGCAACATCAAGCCTTTGAGGGCATCCCATCATATCATCTGGCGGCTGGGGGCAAATTATCAATGTATACCAGCTGACCAGGTGGTGGTGCATATATAACGCAATAACCTTTTCCCATATCCCATATACATATAATATACATATATACGCATATATAACACCGTCTGGTCATGGGTAAATGTACATGTATAAATGAATGCAATGCATGAGAAGTATGTCAATAAAACCTCTCGGAACGTCATAAGACCATTATACCTTTGATTAATATCATGATACAAACTTTATCAACTTACGTATTTTCTGATACACATGAACAAACGATAGAATAATAAGACATATGGGAATTCAAAAACATAGACATCTCTAATACTTCTATGAATAGAGACATTTATGGAATTTGTGCATTTTCTCCTCTCGTTCATGTCGTATAGATCATGCCAAAAAAGAAAGAAGAGATAGGCTTAACATACCTGAATCGATTTTCTTGACAATCCCTTTAACACCCATTGATTGAGACAACACGAAACGACGGATCGAAATAGGGGAAAATTCGTATTATATTCTTGAGAAAGATTGCACCGTACTCCCTTAGAATCACAAAATCTAACGTTTCTAAGATACTAACAATTTCTCGTTGAATTTCCATGAAATCTTATTTAATTTGTTGAAGATGATAAAATTCTCACGTTACCAAGTTAGAGAGGCTTTCTAAGTAAGTTTAAATTGGAATATCTTTATGTTAAGTTTAAATTGGAAAGTGTTCACGTTACTTTAGAATGTCTCTTAAGTTTTGATATGTCATATATATGATGTGGGCCCTACTTTGGCAAGGTGACTAAGCTATTAATTCCCAAGATTTTGCCACCTTAAAGTGTGGTTTATGAGTCATAATTCAAGAGATGTTTGTCTGCCACCTCATGCCCTTAATCCTTATCCAATATAACTCCTTAATTAATTGGGTAATATCCTATTATCCAATAATTAACCAATCACCCACATAATTAAGAATTATATCAAATTACTTAAAATATTACTCACTTTTAACATAACCTTGTCACGACCCTAAACCCGGACTCGGTTATGATGGCGCCTCTCGTGAAGACAAGGCCAGTCGACACAACACCCAATTCATACTTAAATAATTGAAATAGCATAATTAGGTCATCAATATAATAAGATCCCAAAAAGAAATAGCGAAATAGTATAATTTGCGGAAAACTAACACTGCCCGGCATTGGGGTGTCACCAGTCATGAGCATCTAACACAAGTCTAGGAATATGGAAAAGGAACTACACCGTCTATTACAAACTCCAGTACAAGAGAAAGAAATAATGATAAGAGGGAGGAACACTGGGTTGCGAGCGCTGAGCAACTACCTAGTGGACTCCGAAACTCTGTTGGAAGCTATCAACCCTCGCTAGCAGGACCCGAAGCGCCTGAATCTGCACATAGGGTGCAAGGAGTAAAGTGAAAACTCCAATTCAATGAGTAATAACAATAAATGAGGACTGAGTGATAAAGAAATCACGTAAGAACACAACAACATGCTATACAGAGGCAGAGTAAAACCAATAAAGTGCAAGGAAACAATCAAATCTCATAAAAAACACCTTAGTTCAGTTTAAGCTTCTTTAAAATACCTTTTTAATAGTTAAACAAGTAAATGGCAGGTAGCTAGAAGAGATAAACACATAAAAACTGCCCCTCATGCACAATACCAACAGAATCAGCCCCTCAAGCAACAACAAAGAACAACACCAGCCCCTCTGGCTATATCTCATATCACAATGGGTACCCGCGCTCACTGGGAGTGTACAGACTCCGGGAGGGGCCCCTTACGGCCCAAGCGCAATATCAAGCCATCTTGTGTAATAATCAATAGGCTCTCGGCCTTATATCAACAAGCCACCTCGTGGCATACAATCTCAGACCCTCAGCCTCATAATCATAAATCAGTGTATCACTACTGCGGTGTGCAGCCCGACCCAAAAGTATCCTCACAACACAGGTCCTTGGCCTTACTCAATCTGAAATCTCTAAAAGCCACTCGGGCACAGTAAAATATGATGTTCAGTCCAAAATATCATTTAAAGTATTAAAATAGAGTAAACATGGCTGAGTTATGAAAACAGTATAATATAGCATGACTGAGTATAGATATAAAATCAAACAGTGAGGAAATAGCAGTAAAAATCCCCTAAGGGTCCAAATAGTTTGGCATGAGGCCCAAATATGGCATTCAGCCCAAAATATGATGATAGCAGACAATTTTCAATCAAATATGCAGTAAAACAATCATTCGAGACGCACTAAATCAAAATCCCCAACAGTGCACGACCCCACGCTTGTCATTTAGCGTGTGCGTCACCTCAACATAGCACAACGATGTGTAATCCAGGGTTTCATACCCTTAGGACAATATTTACAATCATTACTCACCTCGATCCGGTCAAAACTCTAGCCTGCAACGCCTTTGCCCCTTGAATCGACCTCAACTCGTGTCGAATATATCAAAAGTCAGAATCACGACGTCAAAATATGCTAGGGTAACGAAGCCCATGCGAAAAAATCAATTTGCAACATAAATCCCGAAATTAACCAAAACTCGACCCCCGGGCCAACGCCTCAGAATTTGATAAAATTTACATCAATAAATTCCTTATCTCCCCACGAGTTCATATATATCAAAAGTCCCAAAATCCGACCACAAATGGCCCCTCAAATCCGTAAGTCAAGGTCTCCAATACCAAGCCCTAGTTTTCCAAATTTTAACCCTTAAAGTCACGACCCAAACCGAAGGGCCGCAACGGGCACCCAGTGCTTTACTTAACCGAGTACCAACGTAACATATCTTTCTTATCATATTATCATGAGTAAATGAGCCAGAAAACCCGTCATGAGATAACAAGAATAAAACATAAGGGAATACTCAACATATGAAGACCCAATATGATATAAAAACTTATATATGTGACATACGGGCCTATAAGGCCGACATGACCATTAGTAAACTCGAAACATAGGCCGACAAAGCAATACAAGTATCCATACACCTGACATCTGTCTACAAGCCTCTAAGAGTAAATAAAATCATAAAGGTCGGGACAGGGCCCCGCCATACCAATCAATACATATCCAAAGCATACTGACCAAATAGGCAACTCCGGAGCAAGTGGAGTGCACCAACACCTTCGCTGAGCTGATAGCCTACTGGAGGACTGTCAACCTATCAATCGAGACCTGCGGGCATGAAACACAGCATCCCTAGGCAAAAGGGACGTCAGTACGAATAAAGTACCGAGTATGTTAGGCAGGAAAGCATAAACGAGAATAGTAATGTAAAGAGAGAGATAGATGAGATACAACCTGTAACATCAGAGTGCCTCTGGGGGTTACTGATATGAAATGCATAATATATATATATATATATATATATACATAAACTTTTTAAAACATTCGCCTTTGTGGGCATCATCATCATCATATCATACCCGGCCTCAAAGAGGACTCGGTAAAAGCGTACCCGACCATCATAAGGTTCGGTAGAATCGTACCCGGCCACGTGGAGCTCGGTAAACCCAACTGATCAGTGGTTGCACAATAAGTGCCATACCCGGCCGACTATAGCGCGGCTCGATAGAGTAAAATAGATACATATATATAATGCATGCTCGACTCATGGAATCACGTTCTAACCCCTTTGGAGTGATGTAAGGTCATTGCACCTTCGATTAACATTATGGACATCTCTACCATCAATATGAACCTTAGTGGGATTTAAGGATCATACACAATTGTTTAGAATAACTTTATAAGGAAAGAACAACATGGACAACCTTAGTTTCTAGGAGTAGATCCGTTATGAATTAGTGTACCGTTTATGTTCATATAATTTTAGATCATGCCAAAAGAAAGAAGAAAGTGCCTTAACATACCTTAAACCCGTTGAGTCCCTAATCCCTTCCAAGCAACTCTTCAAACAAGTCAACTCAATCTATCATAGTATAAGGAGATTCAAAATCAGTGCTGAGCAAAGGCCAAGTCTATAACTTAAGCTAGTAGCTCGTTTACGTAAATTTGGGCAGCATCTCCCTTGTAACAAGGGCCTCCTCCAATACCATATACCAACAAAAATTACCAGAGCAATCCATCAATACATAATTATCAATATCAAGACACCATATAACAACAACAAGTCACAACTACATTACGGCGAGCGGTAAGGTCCGATTGGAATCCGTATACCCCTTATCAATCCTTATAGACTTCTTACTTCAACATAAAAGTATTATTAACATGATAATGAAGTCATTAATCAATGATTCCAGCCTTAAACCATATATTTATAACAACGAAAATAATCCACAACTTCAACTATCCATTTATCTTGTAGTTTATCATCCTAACAACATAACCAACATACAAGCAAGATTAAGCACAATTAGCAGGCTGTTATACTCACCTTAGACAGCAGCAACAACTTGGAATTTCATCCAAATATAGCCCACAACAATCCTCAATGACAACACAACCTCAAAGAGGTGTTGTTCTTCACTAGAACTAAGTTTTGATGTTGAAATATGGTGTAATCACTTTGGAATCACTTCAAACCCTTGTGGTATATGTTTAGGAGGGTTAGGAGAGGTTTAGAGACGAAATTTAGTTGAAAAATGAGCAAAAATAGGCGTCCAAATAGTTTATAAATTGAAGTAGGTCAACCACCGCCTAATTGGGTCCCATTGGGAGCTGCTTGCACGGTCTTGCGACAACGCAAATATCTCTCTACTCTGATGTCGTATTGATGAACGGTTTAATGAGTTAGAAACTAGACTCGTAGACCTGCAATTTGGTAGGTATAACACCCCATGATTCCAAGTATATTTGGAGAAATTCTTAGATACATTTGACCTAAATTTCAGAAAATTTATGAATGTAACTTGTGATGACCTTTGCCAACTCTTGTTCCACAACTTGCTTGCCTTCAAAATGTAGAAAATGAATATCATACGACTAAAATAACTCATAGAATAACCACCTTATCTTGTTAATAAGCCTAGTCTCACCCCAAAGTACATGTTATAACATTCGAAACTTGTCGACTTTCGACGAAACTTATTTTCTTCAATTGGTTTAGCTTCTAAGATTTCCAACCCTCTTGGTACTCGTTATTCATGATCTTAAATATTTGTAACCTCCAAGGTAACATGATTAACTTACTTTATTTGCTTCCAAATATAATCTCATTTCCGAGCTTACATCAATGACTTACGACGTACTCTCACGTATGAAAACTTGGGGTGTAACACTTAATTTCCATAATTACAAGCCTAATACGTGAAATAATGCCATAGGATCGATTATTAGGCTGAAAAATCTCCTCTAGATGTTATCCCTTGAATCCCTCTTCAAAATCTCCCAAAAAGCTCCAAAACCGACTTGAAATGGTAAAGAACAACTTAAAATTGCGAAGGAATTCTTTTATACCTTCTGGCCCAGGCTTTTCGCACCTGTGGTCCAGTACTCGCTCCTGCACAACCACTTCTGCGGTCGTGACAACCGCACCTGCAGTTTCCACTTAAAGGCACAAAGTTGCATCTGCAATCAAATAACTGCACCTGCACCATCGCAGGTGAGGTCAGCACATTGCATCTGTGGCTCCTTTCCTTCGCATCCTTGACCTCATCTACGGTCCTTTCTTCACATCTGTGTCATCGCACCAGCAGTCCTCAATCCGCAGGTGCGGAAACAACATAAGTAGAAAAATTCTGCAGCTTCACCAAAACTCCAAACTCTCCGTCAACCATTCGAAATCACCTCGAGGGCCCCGGGACCTCAACCAAAAGCACCAACAAGCCATATACCACTATTCTAACTTATACCAATCCTCAAAACACCTCGAACAACATCAAATTCTCCAAAACACATCGAATTCAAGCCTAAGGTTTTCAAAATCTTCCGAATTACGCTTTTGATCAAAAAGTCTATCAAACCACGTCCGAATGACTTGAAATTTTGCAAACACATCCCAGATGACACCACGAACCTACTGCAACTTCCGGAATTCCATTCTGACCTGTATATCAAAATCTTACCTATCAATCGAAAAACACCAAATTCCAATTTCGCCAATTCAAGCCTAAATCTACTCCGTACCTCCAAAATGCATTCTGATCACACTCCTAAGTTCCAAATCACCTCCCGAAGCTATCTGAACCATCAGAACTCACATCCGAACCCTCTAACACATAAGTCAACATCCGGTTGACTATTCCTACTTAAGCTTTCTCAAAAAAGACCAAGTATCTCAAATCTTACCAAAACCATTCCAAACCCGAGCCAACCAACCCGATCACACATAGTACCGATAAACAAAGCAATAAGAAGAAGAAATGGGGGAAACGGAGCTGTAACTCATAAAACGACCGGCCGAGTCATTACATCCTCCTCCTCTTAAACAAACGTTCGTCCTCGAACGAGTCAAGAAACATACCTGAAGCCTAAAACAGGTGAGGATATCTGCTCCACATCTTTCGCTCGGTCTCCCAGGT
The DNA here is from genome assembly GCF_000715075.1 of Nicotiana tabacum. NCBI lineage: Eukaryota > Viridiplantae > Streptophyta > Magnoliopsida > Solanales > Solanaceae > Nicotiana > Nicotiana tabacum. Next base: position 36,565,737 of record NC_134082.1, read on the forward strand.
AGCCTCCTCCATGGGCCGACCTCTCTACTGCACTTTCACTAAAGCTATATCCTTTGATCTCAACTTTCGAACCTGACACTCCAAAATAGCTACTGGCTCTACATCATAAGTCAAATCATCATCCAACTGAACCGTGATAAAGTCCATAACATGAGACAGATCCCCAATATACTTCCAGAGCATAGAAACATGAAATACCGGATGCACACTCGACAAGATGGGTGGCAAAGAAAGCTCATAAGCCACCTCCCCAATCATCTGAAGCACCTCTAAAGGCCCAATGAACCGAGGACTCAACTTACCCTTCTTCCCAAATCTCATAACACCCTTCATAGGTGAAACCTTCTATAGAACCTTCTTACCAACCATGTAGGACACATCCCGAACCTTCATGTCAGCATAACTCTTGTGTCTCGATTGCGCGGTACAAAGCCTCTCCTGAATTACCTTCACCTTTCTAGCACATCCTGCACCAAGTTTGTCCCCAATAGCCTAGCCTTACCTGGCTCAAACCAACCAACTGGAGATCTACACCACCTTCCATACAAAGCCTCATATGGAGCCATCTGAATGCTCGAATTGTAGTTGTTGTTATAAGCAAACTGTACGAGCGATAGAAATTGATCCCATGACCCTCCGAAATCAATGACACAAGTACACAACATGTACTCCAATATCTGAATAGTGCTCGGACTGCCCGTCCGTCTAAGGGTGAAAGGTTGTGCTAGACTCAACCCGAGTACCCAACTCTCGCTGCACATACCTCCAAAACTGAAGTAAACTGAGTGCCCCTATCTAAAATGATGGAAACTGGGACACCATGCAAATGAACAATCTCTTGGATGTAGATCTCTACCAACCGCTCTGAAGAATAGGTAGTACACACAGGAATGAAGTGCGCAGACTTGGTCAGCCAATAATCAATCACCCAAATAGCATCGAACTTCTTCAAAGTCCATGGGAGCCCACTACAAAGTCCATGGTGATCCTCTTCCACTTCCACTCTAGAATATCCATCTGCTGAAGCAAGTCATCCGGTCTCTGATGCTCATATTTCACCTGCTGACAATTGAGACACCGAGCTACAAATCACATAATGTCCTTCTTCATTCTCCTCCACCAATAATGCTGCCTCAGCTCCTGATATATCTTTGTGGCACCCGAATGAATGGAATACCGCAAGCTATAGGTCTCTTCCAGAATCAACTCCCGAAGCCCATCTACATTGGGCACACATATCCGGCTCTGCATCCTCAACACCCCATCATCACCAATAGTCACATCTCTGGCATCATCGTGCTGAACTCTGTCCTTAAGGAGAAGCAAGTGAGGATCATCATACTGACGCTCTCTGATGCGATCATATAAGGAAGACCGAGAAATCACACAAGCCAATAGCCGACTGGGCTCCTAAATATCAAACCTCACGAACCAATTGTCGAAGGGCTAAACATCAACTACAAGAGGTCTCTCCCCAAATGGAATATATGACAAACTCTCATACTCACTACCTTTCGGCTCAAAGCATCGACCACTACATTGACCTTCCCTAGATGGTACAAAATAGTAATGTCATAATCCTTAAGCAACTCCAACCATCTCTGCTACTTCAAATTGAGATCCTTCTGCTTGAACAAGTGTTGGAGGATACGATGATCAATAAGCACCTCACAAGACACACCATACAAGTAATGCCTCCAAATCTTCAACGCGTGAACAATGGCAGCCAACTCCAAATCATGAACATGGTAGTTCTTCTCATGGGGCTTCAACTGGAGAGAAGCATAAGCATAATTAGTTCATTAACATAATTAGATCCCCAAAAGAAATAGTGAAATAGTATAATTTGTGGAAAAAACAACATTGCCCGGCATTGGAGTGTCACTAGTCATGAGAATCTAACACAAGTCTAGGAATATGTAAAAGGAACTACACCGTCTATTATGAAATCCAGTACAAGAGAAAGAAATAATGATAAGAGGGAGGAACACTGGGCTGCAAACGCCGAGCAACTACCTAGTGGACTCCGAAACTCTTCTAGAAGCTATCAACTCTCGCTTGCAGGACCTGAAGCGCCTGAATCTGCACACAGGGTGCTGGGAGTAAAGTGAGTACTCTAAGTCAGTGAGTAATAACAATAAATAAAGACTGAGCGATAAGAAATCACGTAAAAACACAACAACATGCTATATAGAGGTAGAGTAAAACCAGTAAAGTGCAAGAAAATAGTGAAATCTCATAAAAACAACTTAGTTCAGTTTAATCTTCTTTAAAATACATTTTTAATAGTTAAACAAGTAAATAACATGCAGCTAGAAAAGATAAACACATAAAAATCGCCCCTCGTGCACAATACCAACAGAATCAGCCCCTCGGGCAACAACATGGAACAACACTAGCCCCTCACCTATATCTCATATCACAATGGGTACCCGCGCTCACTGGGGGTGTATAGACTCCGGGATGGGCCCCTTATGTCCCAAGCGCAATATCAAGCCATATCAATAGACTCTAGGCCTCATATCAACAAGACACCTCATGGCGTACAATCTCAGACCCTCGGCCTCATAATCATAAATAAGTGTATCACTGCTGCAGCATGCAACCCGACCCAAAAGTATCCTCACAACATAGGCCCTCGGCCTTACTCAGTTAGAAATCACTAAAAGCCACTCATGCACAATAAAATATGATACTCAGCCCAAAATATCATGTAAAGTATTAAAACATAGTAAACATGGATGAGTTATGAAAACATTATAATATAGCATGACTAAGTACATATATAAAATTAAACAGTGAGGAGATAGTAGTAAAAATCCCCTAAGGGTCCAAATAGTTGGTACGAGGCCCAAATATGGCATTCAACCCAAAATATGATGATAGCAGATAGTTTTCAATCAAATACGTAGTAAAACAGTCATTCGAGACGGACTAAATCACAATCCCCAATAGTGCACGACCGCACACTCGTCATCTAGCGTGTACATCACCTCAACATAGCACAACGATGTGTAAACCGGGGTTTCATACCCTCAGGAAAACATGTACAATCGTTACTCACCTCGATCCGGTCCAAACTCTAGCCCGCGACGCCTTTGCCCCTCGAATCAGTCTCAACTCGCTTCAAACTGAAGGGCCGCGACGGGCACCCGGTGCTTTACTCAACCGAGTACCAACGTAACATATCTTTCTTATCATATTATCATGAGTAAATGAGCCAGAAAACCTGTCATGAGATAACAAGAATAAAACATAAGGGAATACTCAACATATGAAGACCCAATATGATATACAAACTTATATATGTGACATACGGGCCTATAAGGCCGACATGACCATTAGTAAACTCGAAACATAGGCCGACAAGGCCATACAAGTATCCATACACCTGACATCTGTCTACAAGCCTCTAAGAGTACATAAAATCATAAAGGTCGGGACAGGGCCCCGTCATACCAATCATTACATATCCAAAGCATACTGACCAAATAGGCAACTCCGGAGCAAGTGGAGTGCACCAACACCTTCGCTGAGCTGATAGCCTACTGGAGGACTGTCAACCTATCAATCGAGACCTGCGAGCATGAAATGCAGCGTCCCCAGGCAAAAGGGACGTCAGTACGAATAAAGTACCGAGTATGTTAGGCAGGAAAGCATAAACAAGAACAGTAATGTAAAGAGAGAGATAGAGGAGATACAACCTGTAACATCAGAGTGCCTCTGGGGGTTACTGATATGAAATGCATAATACATATATATACATAAACTTTTTAAAACATTCGCCTCTGTGGGCATCATCATCATCATATCGTACCCGGCCTCAAAGAGGACTCGGTAAAAGCGTACCCGACCATCATAAGGTTCGGTAGAATCGTACCCGGCCACGTGGAGCTCGGTAAATCCAACTGATCAGTGGTTGCACAATAGGTGCCGTACCTGGCCGACTATAGCGTGGCTCGGTAGAGTAAAATAGATACATATATATAATGCATGCTCGACTCATGGAATCACGTTCTAACCCCTTTGGAGTGATGTAAGGTCATTGCACCTTCGATTAACATTATGGACATCTCTACCATCAATATGAACCTTAGTGGGATTTAAGGATCATACACAATTGTTTAGAATAACTTTATAAGGAAAGAACAACATGGACAACCTTAGTTTCTAGGAGTAGATCCGTTATGAATTAGCGTACCGTTTATGTTCATATAATTTTAGATCATGCCAAAAGAAAGAAGAAAGTGCCTTAACATACCTTAAACCCGTTGAGTCCCTAATCCCTTCCAAACAACTCGTCAAATAAGTCAACTCAATCTATCATAGTATAAGGAGATTCAAAATCAGTGCTGAGCAAAGGCTAAGTCTATAACTTAAGCTAGTAGCTCGTTTACGTAAATTTGGGCAACATCTCCCTTGTAGCAAGGGCCTCCTCCAATACCATATACCAACAACAATTACCAGAGTAATCCATCAATACATAATTATCAATATCAAGACACCATATAACAACAACAAGTCACAACTACATTACGACAAGCGGCAAGCTCCGATTGGAATCCGTATACCCCTTATCAATCCTTATAGACTTCTTACTTCAACATAAAAGTATCATTAACATGATAATGAAGTCATTAATCAATGATTCCAGCCTTAAACCATATATTTATAACAACGAAAATAATCCACAACTTCAACTATCCTCAATTAGCAACTTTATTCACTAGTTCATGTCTAGCCCATCCATTTAACTTAATCAACATCAAGATAACCTTAGGCACAAGCAAGATCACAATATACATACCTTATACAGTAACTTCAAGTCAAAATCCAAGTTATATTCAGTTTACACTAGAACTAAGTTTTGATGTTGAAATATGGTGTAATCACTTTGGAATCACTTCAAACGCTTGTGGTATATGTTTAGGTGGGTTAGGAGAGGTTTAGAGACGAAATTTAGTTGAAAAATGAGCAAAAATAGGCGTCCAAATAGTTTATAAATTGAAGTAGGTCAACCACCGCCTAATTGGGTCCCATTGGGAGCTGCTTGCACGGTCTCGCGACAACGCGAATATCTCTCTACTCTAATGTCGTATGGATGAACGGTTTAATGAGTTAGAAACTAGACTCGTAGACCTGCAATTTGGTAGGTAGAACACCCCATGATTCCAAGTATATTTGGAGAAATTCTCAGATACATTTGACCTAAATTTCAGAAAATTTATGAATGTAACTTGTGATGACCTTTGCCAACTCTTGTTCCACAACTTGCTTGCCTTCAAAATGTAGAAAATGAATATCATAAGACTAAAATAACTCATAGAATAACCACCTTATCATGTTAATAAGCCTAGTCTCACCCCAAAGTACATGTTATAACATTCGAAACTTGTCGACTTTCGACGAAATTTATTTTCTTCAATTGGTTTAGCTTCTAAGATTTCCAACCCTCTTGATACTCGTTATTCATGATCTTAAATATTTGTAACCTCCAAGGTAACATGATTAACTTACTTTATTTGCTTCCAAATATAATCTCATTTCCGAGCTTACATCAATGACTTACGACGTACTCTCACGTATGAAAACTTGGGGTGTAACACTTAATTTCCATAATTACAAGCCTAATACGTGAAATAATGCCATAGGATCAATTATTAGGCTGAAAAATCTTACCTCCAGATGATATCCCTTGAATCCCTCTTCAAAATCTCCCAAAAAGCTCCAAAACCGACTTAAAATGGTAAAGAACAACTTAAAATTGTGAAGAAATTCTTTTATACCTTCTGGCCCAGGCTTTTCGCACCTGTGGTCCAGTACTCGCTCCTGCACAACCACTTCTGCGGTCTTGACCACCGCACCTGCAGTTTCCACTTAAAGGCACAAAGTCGCATCTGCAATCAAATAACTGCACCTGCGCCATCGCAGGTACGCTCAGCACATTGCATCTGTGGCTCCTGCCCTTCGCATCCTTGACCTCATCTATGGTCCTTTCTTCACATCTGTGTCATCGCACCAACAGTCCTCAATCCGCAGGTGCGGAAACAATAGAAGTAGAAAAATTCTGCAGCTTCACCAAAACTCCAAACTCTCCGTCAGCCATTCGAAATCACCTCGAGGGCCCCGAGACCTCAACCAAAAGCACCAACAAGCCATATAACACTATTCTAACTTATACCAATCCTCAAAAAACCTTGAACAACATCAAATTCTCCAAAACACATCGAATTCAAGCCTAAGGTTTTCAAAATCTTTCGAATTACGCTTTTGATCAAAAAGTCTACCAAACCACGTCCGAATGACTTGAAATTTTGCAAACACATCCCAGATGACACCACGAACCTACTGCAACTTCCGGAATTCCATTCCGACCTGTATATCAAAATCTTACCTATCAATCGAAAAACACCAAAATTCCAATTTCGCCAATTCAAGCCTAAATCTACTCCGTACCTCCAAAATGCATTCTGATCACACTCCTAAGTCCCAAATTACCTACCGAAGCTATCTGAACCATCAGAACTCACATCCGAACCCTCTAACACATAAGTCAACATCCGGTTGACTATTCCTACTTAAGCTTCCTAAAAAAAGACCAAGTATCTCAAATCTTACCATAACCTTTCCAAACCCGAGCCAACCAACCCGATCACACATAGTACCGATAAACAAAGCAATAAGAAGAAGAAATGGGGGAAACAGAGCTGTAACTCATGAAACGACCGGCCGAGTCGTTACATCCTCCTCCTCTTAAACAAACGTTCGTCCTCGAACGAGTCAAGAAACATACCTGAAGCCTAAAACAGGTGAGGATATCTGCTCCACATCTTCCGCTCGGTCTCCCAGGTAGCTTCCTCCACGGGCCGACCTCTCTACTACACTTTCACTAAAGCTATATCCTTTGATCTCAACTTTCGAACCTGACGCTCCAAAATAGCTACTGGCTCTACATCATAAGTCAAATCATCATCCAACTGAACCATGATAAAGTCCATAACATGAGACAGATCCCCAATATACTTCCAGAGCATAGAAACATGAAATACCGGATGCACACTCGACAAGATGGGTGGCAAAGAAAGCTCATAAGCCACCTTCCCAATCCTCTGAAGCACCTCTAAAGGCCCAATGAACCGAGCACTCAACCTACCCTTCTTCCCAAATCTCATAACACCCTTCATGGGTGAAACCTTCAATAGAACCTTCTTACCAACCATGTAGGACACATCCCGAACCTTCATGTCAGCATAACTCTTATGTCTCGACTGCGATGTACAAAGCCTCTCCTGAATTACCTTCACCTTTTCTAACACATCCTACACCAAGTCTGTCCCCAATAGCCTAGCCTCACCCGGCTCAAACCAACCAACTGGAGATCTACACCGCCTCCCATATAAAGCCTCATATGGAGCCATCTGAATGCTCGACTTGTAGCTGTTGTTATAAGCAAACTCTACGAGCGGTAGAAATTGATCCCATGAACCTCTGAAATCAATGACACAAGTACACAACATGTCCTCCAATATCTGAATAGTGCGCTCGGACTGCCCGTCCGTCTAAGGGTGAAAGGTTGTGCTCGACTCAACCCGAGTACCCAACTCTCGCTGCACATACCTCCAAAACTGAAGTAAACTGAGTGCCCCTATCTAAAATGATGGAAACTGGGACACCATGCAAATGAACAATCTCTTGGATGTAGATCTCTGCAAACCGCTCTGAAGAATAGGTAGTACACACAGGAATGAAGTGCGCAGACTTAGTCAGCCAATCCATAATCACCCAAATAGCATCGAACTTCTTCAAAGTCCATGGGAGCCCAATACAAAGTCCATGGTGATCCGCTTCCACTTCCACTCTAGAATATCCATCTGCTGAAGCAAGTCACCCGGTCTCTGATGCTCATATTTCACCTGCTGACAATTGAGACACCGAGCTACAAATCACATAATGTCCTTCTTCATTCTCCTCCACCAATAATGCTGCCTCAGCTCCTGATATATCTTCACGGCACCCAGATGAATGGAATACTGCGAGCTGTGGGCCTCCTCCAGAATCAACTCCGGAAGCCCATCTACATTAGGCACACATATCCGGCTCTGCATCATCAACACCCCATCATCACCAATAGTCACATCTCTGGCATCATCGTGCTGAACTCTGCCCTTAAGGACAAACAAGTGAGGATCATCATACTGGTGCTCTCTGATGCGATCATATAAGGAAGACCAAGAAATCACACAAGCCAATAGCCGACGGGGCTCCTAAATATCAAACCTCACGAACCAATTGTCCAAGGGCTAAACATCAACTGCAAGAGGTCTCTCCCCAAATAGAATATATGACAAACTCTCATACTCACTACCTTTCGGCTCAAAGCATCGATCACCGCATTGACCTTCCCTGGATGGTACAAAATAGTAATGTCATAATCCTTAAGCAAATCCAACCATCTCTGCTACCTCAAATTGAGATCCTTCTGCTTGAACAAGTGTTGGAGGATACGATGATCAATAAACACCTCACAAGACACACCATACAAGTAATGCCTCCAAATCTTCTACGCGTGAACAATGGTAGCCAACTCCAAATCATGAACAGGGTAGTTCTTCTCATGGGGCTTCAACTGGAGAGAAGCATAAGCAATAACTCTACCCTCCTGCATCAATACACACCAAATACCAACTCTCAAAGCATCATAAACACGATATATGAACCTGAAGCTGATGACAAAACTAACATTAGAGCTATGGTCAAGGTAGTCTTGAGCTTCTGGAAGCTCTCCTCACACTCGTCCGGCCACATGAATGGAGCACCCTTTTGAGTCAACTTGGTCAAGGGCGATGCGATAGATGAGAATCCCTGAACAAACCGGTGGTAATAACCTGCCAAACCAAGAAAGCTGCGAATATCTGTGGCTGAGGATGGTCTGGGAAAACTCTGAACTGCCTCTATCTTCTTTGGATCACTTGTATACCCTTACTGGACAACACATGCCCCAAGAAATCCACTGAACTGAGCCAAAACTCACACTAGGAGAACTTTGCATAAAACTTCTCCTCCCTCAATCTCTGCAACACAACTCTCAAATGCTCCGCGTGCTCTTCCTGACTATGCGAGTACACTAGAATATCATCAATGAAGACTATGACGAACGAGTCGAGATAAGGCTGGAAGACACTGTTTATGAAATGCATGAACGCTGCTAGGGCATTGGTCAGCCCAAAAGACATCACCAAGAACTCATAATGACCATATCGGGTCCTGAAAGCCGTCTTAAGAATATCCTAGTACCTGATCTTCAACTGGTGATAGCTTGAGTGGAGATCAATCTTAGAGAACACTCTGGCTCCCTGAAGCTGGTCGAATAAATCATCAATATGAGGCAAAGGATACTTGTTCTTAACTATTACTTTGTTCAACTGCCTACAATCAATGCACATCCTCATCGTGCCATCCTTCTTCTTCACAAATAGAACCAGTGCACCCCAAGGTAACACACTAGGCCGAATGAACCCCTTATCAAGAAGTTCCTGAAGCTACTTCTTTAATTCGTTTAACTCCACTAGTGCCATACGATACGGTGGAATAGAAATGGGATGAGTGCCCGGCACTAGGTCAATACCAAAATTAATATCCATGTCTGGTGGCATGCCCGACAGGTCTGCAGGAAACACATCGGGAAAATCCCTCACGACTGGAACGGAAACAATACTAGGAGTCTCTGCACTGGGCCTTCAAGAATGAGATCACCCTACTAGGAACATAATCAGTCAAACCTCACCACTCAATCTGTGGCACACCTAGTATAGCCAATGTCACTGCCTTAGCATGATGGTTCAGAATAGCACGACACGGAGATAGCCAATCCATCCCCAAAATAACATCGAAATCTACCATACATAACAAAAAAAGATCCACTTAGGTCACCAGACCCCCAATAGTCACCACACACGACCGGTACACACGGTTTACAACAACAGTATCGCCCATCAGAGTAGATACATGAACAAGTGAAACAAGAGACTCACGGGGCGTATCCAAATAACGAGCAAAGTATGATGACACATAAGAATAAGGGGAACCAGGATCAAATAATACAGAGGCATCTCTGTGGCAGATTAAGAAAATATATGTAATAATAGCATCAGAAGCAATAGCATCAGGTCTAGCTGGAAGTGCATAGAAACGGGCCTGACCGCCAACCTGATCGACCTCCCCCCTAGCTGGCTGGGTGGGTGGTTGTGAAGTAACTGGCGCTGAAGCCAATGGTTGAATCCTCTACTGAGATGAACCCGCAAGACTACAAGGACAATATCTCAACGTATGACCCATCTCTCTACACTCTTAGCAACTCCCGGGTGATAGAGATGGGGACTGAAGGGAACCTCTAGCACTGAAATGACTAGCAGATGCACCTAGCATAGAAGAGCCCTGAACTAATGGAGCACGAGACGAACTCTGAGCTGGAAGGGCATTTTGTGATGACTGGCCTGATGAGAACTGTGAGAACCATGACTTGTTGATGCCCCACGATAACCTGGGCAAGCTGGTTGAACCTGCCTAAATGGACGGCCTCTGCTATGCCGAAACTGACCTCTCTAAGGAGCACCACCATAACTACCAGATCCTCGAGGCCTCTTGGCCTCCCTCTCATCTCGCTCCTAGCGATGAACTGACTTAATCTCATGAGCAATGTCTACAACCTCCTCAAAAGTAGCACCAGATACCCTTTCCCTAGTCATAAGAATACAAAGCTGATATGTGAGGCCATCAACAAACCTCCTAATCCTCTCTCTATCTGTCGAAACCAACCAAATAGTATGATGAGATAACTCGAAGAACCTCATCTCATACTGCGTCATAGTCATCTCTCCCTAACGCAACCACTCAAACTGCCTGCGCATCTCCTCTCTACGAGACTGCGACACATACTTCTTCAAAAAGAGAACAAAGAACTGCTGCCAGGTAAGGGGTGTTGCACCAACAGGCCTACGCCTGTCATAAGCCTCCTAGAAGATGTAATCGGCTGGGCTAGATGTGCCCCCGGTGTCTGAAGTCCCTACACGACCTGCTCAGGTGTGCGAGAGGCGGGAGTGTGAGTGCCTCCCCAGACCTAAGAAGTAGCTGTGACTGTAGTAACTGAGACCGCCTGAGCTAGGCCAGTGCATACTGATAGAATCTGAGTCAAGGCCTCCTGAAGACCCGAAATCACAATGGGAAAAACTGGTGCTGTTGGAGCATCCACAACTAGGACCTGATCTTGAACTGGGGCAGCTGGTGGATCTGCAGGTGTTGCTCTAGCTACTGTGCAGGCCACACCCCTGCCCCTACCGCGACCACGACCGCGTCCTCATCTTTCGTGGCCATAGTTGGTGGTACTGGTGGTCGTCCATCCAGAACGGTAGCGTGTGCCCTCACCATTTGTGAGAGAATAAAATAATAAAAGTTTAGTACTCGGATCAACAGATTCGCACGGTAAGAATTTCAAGGATATGAAGTTTTTCCTAAAGGTTCTGCAGCCTCTCGAGGATAAATACAGACGTCTTTGTACCGATCCGCGAGACTCTACTAAACCTGCTCATGACTCGTGAGACCTATGTAACCTAGGCTCTAATACCAACTTTTCACGACCCTAAACCCGGACCCAGTTGTGATGGCACCTCTCGTGAAGACAAGTCCAACCGAAACAACACCTAATTCATTCTTAAACAATTGAAATAGCATAATTAGTTCATTAAGATAATTAGATCCCAAAAAGAAATAGAGAAATAGTATAATTTGTGGAAAAAACAACATTGCCCGACATTGGAGTGTCACTAGTCATGAGAATCTAACACAAGTCTAGGAATATGTAAAAGGAACTACACCGTCTATTATGAAATCCTGTACAAGAGAAAGAAATAATGATAAGAGGGAGGAACACTGGGCTGCAAACGCCGAGCAACTACCTAGTGGACTCCGAAACTCTTGAAGCGCCTGAATCTGCACACAGGGTGCTGAGAGTAAAGAAAGTACTCTAAGTCAGTGAGTAATAACAATAAATAAAGACTGAGCGATAAGAAATCACGTAAAAACACAACAACATGCTATATAGAGGTAGAGTAAAACCAGTAAAGTGCAAGAAAATAGTGAAATCTCATAAAAACAACTTAGTTCAGTTTAAGCTTCTTTAAAATACATTTTTAATAGTTAAACAAGTAAATAACACGTAGCTAGAAAAGATAAACACATAAAAATTGCCCCTCGTGCACAATACCAACAGAATCAGCCCCTCGGGCAACAACATGGAACAACACTAGCCCCTCAGCTATATCTCATATCACAATGGGTACCCGCGCTCACTAGGGGTGTACAGACTGCGAGAGGGGCCCCTTATGGCCCAAGCGCAATATCAAGCCATATCAATAGACTCTCGGCCTCATATCAATAAGACACCTCATGGCGTACAATCTCAGACCCTCGGCCTCATAATCATAAATAAGTGTATCACTGCTGCAGCATGCAACCCGACCCAAAAGTATCCTCACAACACAGGCCCTCGGCCTTACTCAGCCAGAAATCACTAAAAGCCACTCATGCATAGTAAAATATGATGCTCAGCCCAAAATATCATGTAAAGTATTAAAACATAGTAAACATGGATGAGTTATGAAAACATTATAATATAACATGACTAAGTACATATATAAAATTAAACAGTGAGGAAATAGTAGTAAAAATCCCCTAAGGGTCCAAATAGTTGGTACGAGGCCCAAATATGACATTCAGCCCAAAATATGATGATAGCAGATAGTTTTCAATCAAATACGCAGTAAAACAGTCATTCGAGACGGACTAAATCACAATCCCCAATAGTGCACGACCCCACACTCGTCATCTAGCGTGTGCGTCACCTCAACATAGCACAACGATGTGTAAACCGGGGTTTCATACCCTCAGGAAAACATGTACAATCATTACACACCTCGATCCGGTCCAAACTCTAGCCCGCGAAGCCTTTGCCCCTCGAATCGGTCTCAACTCGCTTCAAATCTGTCCAAAATCAGAATCACAACGTCACAATATGCTATGGGAATGAAGCCTATGCGAAAAAATCAATTTACAACATAAATTCCGAAAATAACCAAAATCCGACCCCTGGGCCCATGCCTCCAAATTCAATAAAATTTACATCAATAGAATCCTTATCTCCCCACGAGTTCATACATATAAAAAGTCCCAAAATCCAACAACAAATGGCCCCTCAAATACTTAAGTCAAGGTCTCCAATACCAAGCCCTAGTTTTCCAAATTTTAACCCTTAATTTCCTTAGTTACAAGCCTAATCCGTGAAATAATGCCATAGGATCGATTATTAGGCTCAAAAATCGTACCTCCAGATGTTATCCCTTGAATACCTCTTCAAAATCACCCAAAACCTCCAAAACCGACTTGAAATGGTGAAGAACAACTCAAAAATCGCGAAGGAATTCTTTAATACCGTCTGGCCCCGGATTTTCGCACCTGCGGTCCAGTACCCGCTCCTGCGCAACCGTTTCTGCGGTCTTGACCACCGCACCTGCAATTTTCACTTAAATGCACAAAGTTGCTTCTGCGATCAAATAACCGCACCTGTGCCATCGCAGGTGCGCTCAGCACACCGCATCTGCGGCTCCTGCTCTTTACATCCTTGACCGTATCTACTGTCCTTTCTTTGCATCTGCGGCATCACACCTACGGTCCCCAATCCGCAGGTGCGGAAACAACAGAAGAAGAAAAATTCTACAGCTTCACCAAAACTCCAAACTCTCTGTCAACCATCCCAAATACCCGAGGCCCCTGAGACCTCAACAAAAAGCACCAACAAGCCATATACCACTATTCTAACTTATACCAATCCTCAAAACACCTCGAACAACATCGAATTCACCAAAACACATCGAATACAAGCCTAAGGTTTTCAAAATCTTCCAAATTACGCTTTTCATCAAAAAGTCTACCAAACCATGTCTGAATGACCTGAAATTTTACACACACATCCCAAATGACACCACAGACCTACTGCAACTATCGGAATTCCATTTGGACCCCTATATCAAAATCTCACCTTCAACCAGGAAATTCCAAAATTCCACTTTCGCTAATTCAATCCAAAATCTACTCTGTACCTCCAAAATGTATTCCGATCATACAACTAAGTCCTAAATCACCTCCCGAAGCTATCCAAACCATCAAAACTCACATCCGAGCCTCTAACAAATAAGTCAACATCCGGTTGACTTTTCCAACTTAAGCTTCCTCAAAAGTGACTAAGTGTCTCAAACCTTACCAAAACCTTTCCGAACCCGAGCCAACCAACCCGATCACATATAGTACCGATAAACAAAGCAATAAGATGCAGAAATGGAGGAAACAGAGCGGTAACTCATGAATTGACCGTCCGGGTCGTTACAACCTTATACCCCTTACTATTATGGTCATGTAGTACCTTGTATGACACTAGTCCATAAATACCGGGTATTATATCTCAGCCGTATTTTACCCCAAAATGTCAAATTTCGACGAAATTCATTTTCTTCGATTTACTTACCCTCTCACCTTCATGAATTTACTTATCCCTTGTTTAAAATAGCATAATACTTGTAACCTCAAAATAATATCATTTCCGAACTTGCTTTGATTAACTTTACAACGAAACCTTAACGTCCGAAAATGCGGGATGTAATACCTCATCCCCAAGCTTTCATCAATTCGCTTATGGCATACTTTCATGTGCGAAAACATGGGGTGTAACATCATTCCCCCTTTGGAACATTCGTCCTCGAATGTTAACTGATGCACTTATCATTGTCATAAATTATGTCTTTCGAATACTTTATTACTCTCCTTGCCATATAGGCAACCGTTTTGTGAATTATTCCACAGTCTAGGGTATTTCCCATCTTTAGTACTCTTTCTCATACCACGACTTGTTGTCGAAATCTTTCCAATCTCATAACTATTGCTACCTCATGTCATGTATCCTGTATGACTCTGACTTTGTAAGTGCGCCTATGTGACTTTTCTCTCCTTTTCCCTCCATCTTTTAGCCAATCTCTAGGACTCACTTTGTAAACATATACAGAGCTTGACAAGATGTCCCTCTGGGCATCTATAGGTATACTTGAAGTCTTCGCTCGGTACTTTGTTGAAATTACGAATATTGCTATATCTTATTTCATAGGCCCGGTTATCTATCCGCATGATTTTACTGCATCTAAATAGGTCATAATATACCATAAATCTTACTTCAAATTATCATTACTAAGGCATGCTACCAAACTCCAGGTTACTTTCATTTCTTATCCCATATGTATAAATCTATGTCCTTTAATGCCTTCTCATTACTGTTCATATTAAGAATGACGACCAAATCTCAGCTCATACTTGGTCACTTTTGTCCATCCATTATGATTTTCCTCAATATTGATCTACAATATACCACTGATAACTTGAAACTTCTTATGTGACACTGCTGCTAGGGCTCACGTCTCATCGGGGATATTTGGATTAATTAGATTGATACACGTAAGGGCGATACTATACTTCCATAATCGCATTTTATAACATCCCACTGTGATTCACCTTACGTGGGTATTTTAATTCCGTATAATTCATGAAATCCTCTTCAAATCGTTATTCAATCGAAGGCCCAAACATCATCCTTTATCTATCACAATTACACCCTCATTGCACTACCAAGGCAACATTCCATCTCTTCTAACTACTACTAGTCTTAGACTTCTTTGGGTTCATTCAGGCTATACTGGGCTTTCTATAACTTAGAGAACCATCGACTCTCGTCTTTTGATGGGCTTAATCCCGAGAACTTATTCATTCTCGTCACCTTCTCACTCACCTTTTTTATTATCCTTAATCTTGTCTTCCTAAAACCTTGTCGCTTACCATACTTTAGCTTGCAACCTATATCTATCTATACTACTTGCAACCTTCCTTCAACTTGCTTGCACCATAGATTTCCTTATGTTATTTTGGAACATCAAGCGAGATATCACATCGTCTCTAACTCTTCTTTGCTCTCCTAACTAGGCCTCTCAATACCTAGAAACCATAGGTTGGAAAATATACCATTGACGATGCTGCTATCATTCTTAGATACTGAATCCCCGTGCTTTTAGCCTTGTATCCGAAGTATGAACTATTCACAACCTTCTGTGTTTGAGTATCTCGTATGTTGTTCACCTTTACCTTACTTACCTTAAAATCTTGCATCACATCTTCTATATCTTTCATAACCTCCCTTCCACATAGGTATGATTCACATCCACAACTTGGAGCTTTATTATAATACTTGCACCTCAGATGCATACACAATCCGGTGGGAGCTTCATACTGACTTATTTTGAGGCTATTATTCTTCTGACGCCCTTATAGTATATGGCTACTATACTATATCCCTTGTACCTATGATATTTAAGAGTGATCCTGCAATGTTCTCAATCATGAGGTCTATAATTTTTCTGGGTCGAACAATCAGACTTCCTGATTTACTTATTTAGTGTAACTCTTTAGTTTCCTCTTACCTCTGATCAACCTTTATGTAGGTTTAAGCTATCTTCCGATCTGCAGCTCATGGAATTAATTATTACTTTAGCTTTTCATGGACGCTATGGAATATCCGTGATACCATCATCTGGCAATCCAATCATTTGTCTATAACCCGGACTCAATTATTTCTTTTAACTTATACCAGAGTCTTCTATGGTTGTTTGATTGTTTCATAATGTAATTATTTCTGGATCATTGATCGAATAATTCCTTTCATTCCTTCTCAACTTTCTTTAAATGCAAGCAATTGCTTTTCCTGATCGTTCTGACACTTGTTGCATGAATACTCGGTTTATATTAGTGCCCACACGCATTGGCCATGATAGGTGCCACTTTCTTATAGGGTGCATACAATGTTGTTGTGAGACTATTGTTACATGACCATTTCCTTTTTAGGTCACTATTCTCAGGTTAAAGCCTTCTTCCTTATTTTCTCAGCTAGTCTTTCATTGTAGTACTTAGGGAGGACCTTCTGACTCTTGTAAAGTTGCAAGCTTATTATATCGTATCCAACAGAAGCGAAAACATGGGGTGTAACATCATTCCCCCTTTGGAACATTCGTCCTCGAATGTTAACTGATGCACTTATCATTGTCATAAATTATGTCTTTCGAATACTTTATTACTCTCCTTGCCATATAGGCAACCGTTTTGTGAATTATTCCACAGTCTAGGGTATTTCCCATCTTTAGTACTCTTTCTCATACCACGACTTGTTGTCGAAATCTTTCCAATCTCATAACTATTGCTACCTCATGTCATGTATCCTGTATGACTCTGACTTTGTAAGTGCGCCTATGTGACTTTTCTCTCCTTTTCCCTCCATCTTTTAGCCAATCTCTAGGACTCACTTTGTAAACATATACAGAGCTTGACAAGATGTCCCTCTGGGCATCTATAGGTATACTTGAAGTCTTCGCTCGGTACTTTGTTGAAATTACGAATATTGCTATATCTTATTTCATAGGCCCGGTTATCTATCCGCATGATTTTACTGCATCTAAATAGGTCATAATATACCATAAATCTTACTTCAAATTATCATTACTAAGGCATGCTACCAAACTCCAGGTTACTTTCATTTCTTATCCCATATGTATAAATCTATGTCCTTTAATGCCTTCTCATTACTGTTCATATTAAGAATGACGACCAAATCTCAGCTCATACTTGGTCACTTTTGTCCATCCATTATGATTTTCCTCAATATTGATCTACAATATACCACTGATAACTTGAAACTTCTTATGTGACACTGCTGCTAGGGCTCACGTCTCATCGGGGATATTTGGATTAATTAGATTGATACACGTAAGGGCGATACTATACTTCCATAATCGCATTTTATAACATCCCACTGTGATTCACCTTACGTGGGTATTTTAATTCCGTATAATTCATGAAATCCTCTTCAAATCGTTATTCAATCGAAGGCCCAAACATCATCCTTTATCTATCACAATTACACCCTCATTGCACTACCAAGGCAACATTCCATCTCTTCTAACTACTACTAGTCTTAGACTTCTTTGGGTTCATTCAGGCTATACTGGGCTTTCTATAACTTAGAGAACCATCGACTCTCGTCTTTTGATGGGCTTAATCCCGAGAACTTATTCATTCTCGTCACCTTCTCACTCACCTTTTTTATTATCCTTAATCTTGTCTTCCTAAAACCTTGTCGCTTACCATACTTTAGCTTGCAACCTATATCTATCTATACTACTTGCAACCTTCCTTCAACTTGCTTGCACCATAGATTTCCTTATGTTATTTTGGAACATCAAGCGAGATATCACATCGTCTCTAACTCTTCTTTGCTCTCCTAACTAGGCCTCTCAATACCTAGAAACCATAGGTTGGAAAATATACCATTGACGATGCTGCTATCATTCTTAGATACTGAATCCCCGTGCTTTTAGCCTTGTATCCGAAGTATGAACTATTCACAACCTTCTGTGTTTGAGTATCTCGTATGTTGTTCACCTTTACCTTACTTACCTTAAAATCTTGCATCACATCTTCTATATCTTTCATAACCTCCCTTCCACATAGGTATGATTCACATCCACAACTTGGAGCTTTATTATAATACTTGCACCTCAGATGCATACACAATCCGGTGGGAGCTTCATACTGACTTATTTTGAGGCTATTATTCTTCTGACGCCCTTATAGTATATGGCTACTATACTATATCCCTTGTACCTATGATATTTAAGAGTGATCCTGCAATGTTCTCAATCATGAGGTCTATAATTTTTCTGGGTCGAACAATCAGACTTCCTGATTTACTTATTTAGTGTAACTCTTTAGTTTCCTCTTACCTCTGATCAACCTTTATGTAGGTTTAAGCTATCTTCCGATCTGCAGCTCATGGAATTAATTATTACTTTAGCTTTTCATGGACGCTATGGAATATCCGTGATACCATCATCTGGCAATCCAATCATTTGTCTATAACCCGGACTCAATTATTTCTTTTAACTTATACCAGAGTCTTCTATGGTTGTTTGATTGTTTCATAATGTAATTATTTCTGGATCATTGATCGAATAATTCCTTTCATTCCTTCTCAACTTTCTTTAAATGCAAGCAATTGCTTTTCCTGATCGTTCTGACACTTGTTGCATGAATACTCGGTTTATATTAGTGCCCACACGCATTGGCCATGATAGGTGCCACTTTCTTATAGGGTGCATACAATGTTGTTGTGAGACTATTGTTACATGACCATTTCCTTTTTAGGTCACTATTCTCAGGTTAAAGCCTTCTTCCTTATTTTCTCAGCTAGTCTTTCATTGTAGTACTTAGGGAGGACCTTCTGACTCTTGTAAAGTTGCAAGCTTATTATATCGTATCCAACAGAAGTTTTTTTGATGTCCTTCCTCGCTTATTATTATGACCGTAGTTACCTACCTCCACACCCCTATGCTTGTAGTATTGCTTCTAAACTAATATTTTGACTGTCTTCCTAGTGGCATCCTCTTTATTTCCGTAACACTCATATGGTGCCTTTAACTTTTCCAAATCTTATTTCAATATACCTCAAGTATTACAATGTCATATCTGCGAGACTGAATTCCCCACATTGGACTTCACTATGTTTATATTGCTCGATTTGTTGATTTGTCTGTATCCTCTTGTCTAGCCATAACTATGCTCTTCCTGAATCAACTACTAACTACTCATTGACCCATTCTCATATTAATATTCCACGTAATCTTTCCTGGGTTATTTCCTTTGTCTTAACTTACACCTTCTGTTGTCTCCTTATTTACCAATAACATCTCGGACAAGAACCCTTACTTCCTCTCTTTGACGTTGTGTTTCCATAATGTTCTAGAATTGTAGCGTATCTGTAAGCTTTGAACAAGTGCAATTTCATCCCTTCTTTATTTTTATCACATTACTTCTTTACCATTTCATAGTTACTAAAACCACTTAATTATGACTTAATATCACGTTACTCCATATCCCCCTTTAGGGGAGTACTAAGAGTTGGAGCTATGACAATCTACCTATAGATATTTTACCTCTTCATTTTTTGCGTCTGTTCACATCATCAATTACCCTTACTCTCCTTGTGGTAATCCTTTTGTACCAAGGATAACCAAATTCCTTACTCGCGAGGAAGACACTTAGTATAACTAGAAATACAGTACCTTAAGCTTAACTCCACTCACATTGCTTGCTTTAGGGGAGCGTCTTCCTGAATGATTATTCTCTGAATTTCTCATGAATATTCTTCTGTTGTCCC
The DNA here is from genome assembly GCF_000715075.1 of Nicotiana tabacum. NCBI lineage: Eukaryota > Viridiplantae > Streptophyta > Magnoliopsida > Solanales > Solanaceae > Nicotiana > Nicotiana tabacum. The sequence continues at coordinate 36,586,087 of NC_134082.1, forward strand.
TCCTATTTTTGTCGGAATGCAATCTAAAATTCTTATGATGCTGACTACTATCAAATCACTCGGCCCCTAATTAATGTTTAGTTTATCTTATTCACCAGCCCATACTGATTTCTATTACTCTGGGTTTAACTCTCCCTTCTAGTAGTCGCGTTGGAGTCACAAACTTATTCCTCGAAATGAGGATATGACTCTATGGCCTATACTCTTTTGTTGTCTCAAGGCCTGTCACCTTTCATCTTTTCCTTCACTTGAATATAGACTCTGTAATACTGTCATTTTTTTAGACCTACCATTGTCATCCATGTATCACATCTTGCTCATAATGATTCATTAACTCTCTTCTTATTTCCCGCTAACATCAGTGTCTATTACTTTATTTTGAAAACTCGAACAAGACATTCTTTTACTTTTAGCTCCCCTTGCTCCATCCACTAGCTATTCGAATTGCCTAACATTATCTCACTACTAGGGATGTGAGTTATACTAAGATAATATTTATCATTTTCAATCTTCCAGTGCCTATCTTTGTAGCACTCATATCTAGCTGTACTATTTTAGAGTGCACCATCTAGGTGTCTCACAAGGAGATCCATTACCACATTTCCACTATCCTTTGGAAATGTCAGCTAACTCTACCAATCCATCCCCTATTTTGGGTTACTCTAACCCCAGCCAGATCCTGATAACCCGTCCTTCTTTTAAACTATATCTATTAGCTCCCATTGGGCATAACTGGGATCAGTGTGGCCAATTGTACGTACATCTGCCACTATTGAAGGTAACTCAAAATGCTTATATCTCTCTTCCTAAATGGTAAATAATGATAATCTTTATTAACTGGATACCTCGTACCCTTCTTCACCTTGCTTCTTTTACTTGCTAAAACTTGTGTCTTCCTTCCGGTTCTGTTATTCCTTTTTGCCGTAAGAGTGGATAAGTATTCTTGCCTTAGGGATACTTACCAAGGAGATTACACATCTTAGTATACACATGATCTGCCGAATACCTCATATTTATCCATCATAACCATGATTCAAAAATTGAGTTCCTCTGACTCAACTCTTCCACAGCTATATCTCTTACCAACTGTCTTTTTGGATGTAGGCATCATTGCATTAGAAATAAGATAGAGTTTAGGAAATTGAGTTCTTACAACTGAGCTCTACCACACGATCTAGAACAAGAAGAAAGATTGACAGTCCTAAATGCCCTGTAGCCTCCTGCTTATAAGTGAGGTGCACGACACACCCATAAATAAGACTCTACTAGACACGGCTTGTAAACTCCCTAGAACAGAACTGCTCTAATACCACTTTTGTCACAACCCAAACCTATGGGCTGCGACAGGCACCCGGTACCTTACTCAACCATGTACCAACATAACATATCATTCTTATCGTGCTTTCATTGGAAAATGGGCCAAATGAGACATCATGAGCTAACTAGAATAAACATAGAGGAATACTCAATATAGGATGACCCAACCTGATATAAAAACTCATATATGTGACATATGAGCCTAGAAGTTTAATGTGATCCATTATATACTTAAAATATAGGCCGACAAGGCCATACAAGTATCCCTATACATGACATCTGTCTACAAGCCTCGAAGAGTACATACTTATCGCAAAGGTCGGGGCAAGGCCCCACCATACAAAATAATACACGTCTAACTCATACTGACGAAACAAGCAACTTTGGAGCAAATGAGCACACCAACATTTTTCGCTGATATGACGGCCTACTTGGAGGACTCTCCACCTGTCTATCAGAACCTGCAGGCATGAAACGCAACATCCCCAGGCAAAAGGGACGTTAGTACAAATAATGTACCGAGTATGTAAGGAATGAAAATTAGTAAATAATAGACATGAGGGAAACATGGGGTAAAAGACTCGACATATAAGTCTGAATAACTCTGTAAATAATGGAATACTCATAGTGTCATGCATATGCGTATGAATGTCATGTCGTGCATAAATACATGTGTTCATAGAATAATCAAGCCTCTGAGGGCATCCCATCATATCATCTCAGCCACTGTGGGTAAATCATCAATGTATACCAGCTGATAAAGTGGTGGTACGTATATAATGTCGTAACCTTTTCCCATATGTCATATACATATAATATACATATGTATGCATATATAACGCCGTCTGATCATGGGTCAATGTTCATATATAAATGAATGCAATGCATGAGAAGTATGTCAATAAAACCTCTCGAAACGTCGTAAGACCATTATACCTCCGATTAATATCATGAAACAAACTTTATCAACTTATGTATTTTCTGAGACCCATGAACATACGATAGAATAATAAGACATATGAGAATTCAAGAACATAGACATCCTAATACTTCTATGAATAGAGTCATTTATGGAATTTGTGCATTTGCTCGTTTCATTCGTGTCGTATAGATCATGCCAAAAAGAAAGAAGGGATAACCTTAATAAACCTGAACTGATTTTCTTGAAAATCCCTTTAACACCCGTTGATTTCGGCAACATGAAATGGCGGATCGAAGTGGGGAAAAATCCGTATGATATTTTTGAGAAAGATTGCATCGTACTCCCTTAGAATCACAAAATCTCACGTTGCTAAGATACTAACAATTTCTTGTTGGATTGCCATGAAATCTTATAGGATTTGTTGAAGATGATAAAATTCTCATGTTACCAAGTTAGAGAGGCTTTCTAAGTAAGCTTAAATTGGAAGGACTTCATGTTAAGTTTAAACTGGAAAGTCTTCACGTTACTTTAGAATGTCTCTTAAGTTTTGATATGTCATATATATGATGTGGGCCCCACTTTGTCAAGGTGTCTAAGCCATTAATTCCCAATATTTTGCCACCTTAATGTGTGCTTTATGAGTCATAATTCAAGAGATGTTTGGCTGCCACCTCATCCCCTTAATCCTTATCCAATATAACTCTTTAATTAATTGGGTAATATCCTATTATCCAATAATTAATCAATCACCCACATAATTAAGAATTATATCAAATTACTTAAGATACTGCTCACTTTTAACATATCATGTACACCTTACTATCATGGTCATGTAGTACCTTGTATGACACTAGTCCATAAATACCAGGTATTATAGTTTGGACCTTATTTTACCCCAAAATATCAAATTTTGATGAAATTTATTTTCTTACCCTCTCACATTCAATAATTTACTTATCTCTTGTTTGAAATAGCATAATACTTCTAGCCTCAAAATAATCTTATTTCCGAGCTCGCGTCGATTAACTTTACGACGAAACCTTAACATCCGAAAATGCGGGATGTAACACCTCATTCCCGAGCTTTCATCAATTCACTAATGGAATAATTTCATGTGCGAAAACATGGGGTTTAACAAAAGTCCTCTCAAAATTGTATTGTTGATATATTTATACCATATAGAAGCGGGCCCAGATAGAACTACCCTTTCCAAACCAAAGTGGTTAAACTTGTCGGCGAGATTGCACAGGTGCGCCACAACTATGACGAAGTTCAGGGAGGTGGATTCTTGTCAAGAAGGCCTCATTGCACTACCGCGCCGCGGCTGGCGGTGCCCCATGCGATGCAATAGTGCAATTTTCTCAGAGTGGGATTTTTCTTACTTTTTGATATCCAGACTTGCTCCTTGACCCCGAATGTGATCCTGGTTTAATTGTTTAGTCTATTACTCAGGCTTCAAAGCTTCAAATTATTCCATTTAGCTCTAAAAAATCTTCTTAACTCAGAATCATCTCCTACAAGTCATAATACACGTAATAAGTGCAAATCATCATCAATCAAGATCAAATACAAATAAAGTGCAGTTATTAGAGTGCAAAATGCAGCTAAACACATGGGTTCCTAGCCTAACATCAGTACCCCACTATTAAAACATTGCTCGTGCTCGAGCGATCAAACTAAACTTCACATAGAGACGAATTTTTCAAGCAACTATCCTAACTCATCATGCCAAGTATATTTAAAACAGACAAAGCACCATGCCATAACATTCTAGCCTCACGACTCGACTGAAAAATACCAATTATTTTTCAAACCTCCTCACTTACTGTAATACATAAGCCAAATACATTACCTTCCCTTCGCAAGTTGTGTACCCTCACACAAACAATAGAGAGTCGTTCCACATACAATAAAATTCAATAATAATTAGGAACTCTAGATAGAAAGTATTCACTCACTCTCAGAAATAAAATTCACGTGCCACAAAAGACGTACCATAGGCCTACCCTTATTGTAATACTCTACTAATTTGAGCTCATTCAGTCAAGGATCAAGTAGGTTTTAATTTGGTTGTAATGTAGGTTGTGAGACTGGTAGGATACATTTGGATATAGTGACTACACCTCCCTAAGCACTTTAATACATATATAATTTTACAATTCAACCCCACACTTGTGTTGAACCACACCCAACCTTCATAAAATACTAGCACGAAGCTCCAAATTTTTTAAGCATAAACAAAGCAAGAATTACCGCAAACAAGGGATAATTTTTCTTTATAATATATACACTTACAATCACCAACTCTTTTTTTTCTTTTTGTAAATTCTGATTTTTTGTTTTTAAGCAATTTGCATCTCTTCTTTTTTCAATTCCCTACAAGTGGCTCTCATTTTTTATTCTTTCAAAACAGTGCACCTTTCTCCTTTTCCTCCAGTTCCACTCAAAAACCCAACCATACCTCCACTTACCTCTTAACAAGCTCACAACAATTACAGGTGCTCAATAGAGGTAAAAGATTCAAATAGATGGTCAATTCAAACAAAAGGGTCAGGCTTGTAGTGTGGTTGCCAAAGAAACATGATTACATGCTCAAAGGGGTCAACTAGGATACATAAAATTAGTTGGGTAATACCCAAATATTTGGCTCAACAATAAAATGCCTCTATCACTTCCCAAACCGAACAAGAGTGCTATTTCACTTTGCAAACACATGGGGCGAGTTCTAGACGTCAACTGAGGACCAGAACTATCCCAACTCTCAAGTCTAAGAAGTTCAAAAAAGTCAAAAGCAAATAATTTAGGGCATTACAATACATGAGTCAAGAAATGAGCCTAGACGTCACATTATGGCACTCACCGCTATCAAGGCACAACAATGTCAAGAAAAGTTGTCTCCACTCAGCACTATAGTACACGACTTCTTTACTCGCATCAAAAGAAAAAACTAACAGTATCCGATCCAAGAAAAACCCTTGCAAAAGAACCGCGGCACAAAGCAAAACCAAGGAGGATTTGTTACACTATCCAAAATATAAAAAAAATAAAAAGACATTGTCACGACCCAAATAAGAGGGCCGCGATAGGCACCCGGTACATTACTCAACCGAGTACCAACGTAACGTATCTTTATTATCACACCATCATGGGTAAATGGTCCAGAAGGGCCATCATGAGATAACCAGAATAAAACATAAGGGAATGCTAGACGTAGGGCGACCCTAACATGATATAGAAACTAATACATGTGACATATGAGCCTATAAGGTCGACATGATTTTTTGTATACTCAAAACATAGGCCGACAAGGCCATACAAGTATCCATATACATGACATCTGTCTACAAGCCTCTAAGAGTACATAAACATCATAAAAGTCGGGACAAGGCCTCGCCATACATAATTAATACATGTCCAAATCATACTGACCAAATAGGCAACTCCGGAGCAAGTGGAGTGCACCAACACCTTCCGCTTAGGTGATAGCCTACTAAGAGGACTGTCAACATGTCTATCGAGACCTACGAGCATGCAACACAGTGTCCCCAGGCAAAAGGGATGTCAGTACGAATAAAGTATCGAGTATGTAAGGCAAGAAAGCATAAATAAGAACAGTAGTGTAAAGAGAGATATAGGAGATACAACCTGTAACATCTGAGTGCCTCTGAGGGCTACTGACATGAAATTCATGATAAATATATAAACACACAAATTTTTAAAAACATACGCCTCTATGGGCATCATCATCATCATAGCATACCCGGACTCGAAGAGGACTCGGTACAAATGTACCCGGCCATCATAAGGCTTGGTAGAATTGTACCCGACCATGTGAAACTCGGTAAAACCCAACTGATCAATTTTTGCACAATAGGTGTCATACCCGCCCGACTATAGTGCAGATCGGTAGAGTAAAATAGATACATAGATATAATGCATGCTAGACTCATGGAATCACGTTCTAAACCTTTCGGAGTGACATAAGGTCGTTGCACCTTCAACTAACATTATGGACATCCATACCATCAATATGAACCTCAATAGGATTCAAGGGATCATACATACATTTTTATAATGATTTTATATGGAAATAACAATATGGGTAGCCTTAGTTGCTAGGAGTAGAACTGTTATGAAATAGCGTATCATTTATGTTCATTTCACTTTAGATTATGCCAAAAGAAAGAAGGAAGTGCCTTAACATACCTCAACCCCGTTGAGTCTTTAATAACTTCCAAGCAACACTACAAACAAGTCAACTCAATCTATTATAGTATAAGGAGATTCAAAATCAGTGCTGAGCAAAGGCTAAGTCTGTAACATAAGCTAGTAGCTCATTTACGTAAATTTGGCCAGCATCTCTGTTTACTGTGAAAATCGTAATAACAATTAAATTTGTTGATGGGACTCTAAAAATACAGGATCTATTTTTATGCTAGTTGTTAAGTAGTTGATGCTATGTATGTGATGTTTAAAGACGAAATGCGAACTAAAGTAGAGTTATAACCAAACCGAAGGTTTAGCTACTCGGGCCTCGGACTGACCGATGAGGGGCCTCGAGGTCGATGCCTAGGCTCGCGCTCGAGCTATCGGAGATAATCAGGAAAGTGATAACAGTTAGGATATAATTAAGGGAGGCTCTTTATTGCCAATGATGAGCAATAAATGAAGAACAAATATGAACGTAATAAATGAAAGTAATAATATCGAGAGATTTTATGAGAAAGCAAAGAGAGTGCTCTTCTATATTTCTTGTGGAGCAGAAGGAAAAACAGAGTTTACAAAGTGCCAAGGATCCCCCTTATATAGGAGGGAAAATCCGAACATAGTACAATATACATTAATGATAAAGAAAGCGGGATGAGACAACAAACTAGCTTCATGATGCAGGCACAAACCAGCTTTTAGACTAGCCTGATAGACTTAACCAGCCTCGGCTGCATTCTTCGGAAACTCCCCATACCCATTGGGGTCTCGGCCAACATTATCCCCAGGATAGGTAACGATATATCTCGAGAGAGGGGGAGGGGTACTCGGTCCGTGGTCTCGAGCCTCTGAGGTGACCTCCCAAAATGGCTTATTAATGTGAAATTGGTTCCCCCGATTTCACTGTATAGAGATAGTACCCGCATTTCTTAAAGAGAAATAATAAAAAACGATTATGACATTCAACTCTTCAGGCTTCTCGTAATGATATCGTGCTGACGATGCAAGCCTCCATGATTACCGAAACATTTCGTCGTTTTGCTTTTCTAGGACCATTCAACGTGTTGTGGTTTCTCATTCTTTAGAGCCATAATGTTGCTGTTGATTTAGCTCCCATAGACGCATTGAATGCGCCTGTCGTTACATTTTTCGAGGGCGATAATAGCGTTGTCGGTTATGTTGCCCCTTTTTTTATAAATAGGGGCCTACTTGGAGCAATCTTTTATCCAAGTATTTTTCAATACCTATCCATTACACATTTCTTGCTATCTTTACTCTTTGTCGTTCACCATGTTTGAGGCCCATGGCCTCAAGATTTTATGGCAATATCAGGCATGCTACGGCCTATCTCCTGGACCTTCTTTGGTCGGCGAGATTATGCAGTTTTTATGTTATTGTTGTTGTTGTTGTTGTTATTGTTGTTGTCTCTGTTGTCTCGGGACGATGAAGCAGAGGGCCAATATCCTCCGACCCGAGGAAATATTTGGATTACACACCGCTACTCGAGAGGGGGCTCGGATTATACGCCGCTGCTCACCCTCCTGCCCCGGCTTGGTGTATTACACCTCTTTTGGATTCCATGGGGTATGGCAGAACTGTCTACTAACTGTTGCCTCTCATGCCAAGGCAGCGTCTCAAGAAGTGGCTTTACAGTAATAGCCTGGTGAAATCCATACTAGCCAGAATTTTCACCCAGCCACTTCTTCATTCCTTCCTACCTTTTCCGCGTCACTTCGCTCTTCTCCATCACTTTCACCTTCGTCGTCTCACCTTTTTAAGATGCCATTCTGGGGAATCAAGATAAGACTCCTGAGGGGATTGTGCTTGGAAGATATTGTCTTTGAGGACGCGTGCTTGAGGAGATGATATCGAAAATGTTGCTATTGAGGATGCACCTTTGATAATAGGCTAGGTTCTTAGGCTTTTATTGTGTGTACACCCTTCTGCTTCTTTATTCCCGTGTAAAGACCCCTCGTGGGTTTTTTTAACCATATGTAAGGACCTCTCGCGGGCTTTTGTAATAGAATATTTCATGAATACGAAGATTTTTTCCCTGATTTTGTCTTCGATGCTTGCTATATTCTTTTATGTTTGTGGAGACTCTGAATGCATGACTCTTTCTATTGTTGCTAATACCGAACCCGGATGCGAGCATTCCTTCTGGCCTTTGGTTGATAAAAATGGCTTTGCATGAAATCCTTTGTGATCCCTTAGATCGAACCTAAATAGGGTCGATAGACTCGGGTCGCCGGGACCTTGACTTCGAGTACAACAAGAATAACATTTCAGACCTTGGAATCATGACTTACTAGTTAAACTCCGAGGGAACCTTTGAGAAGAAATTTGTTCGGAGGCCCGTAGACGGGTGCTGCCTTTGATCTGTTAAGGGCAGTCCCCGAGCAGAGATTCGTTCAAATTTGGACTACTCGGAAACGTGCTCTGGGCTTAGTTTGAATAGCCTTATGGCATTGTAGATAGATTTTGAAAGATGGTTTATCCGATCTTGGATGGTACCTAGGGCCAAGACCATACGAGTGGGGTTCAAATGCTTATTTCCTTGGAGCCTGATTCCCTTTTGACAAAAAACCCCCGAGGTCGAGTATCACCTCGGGTCTCATCATGATGCTATTGGCTTCCTGGAGCCTAAACTTCCATTTGACAGAGATCCTCGAGGTCGAGTACCACCTCTGTGTTGGCGAAGGCGTCATTGGCTTCCTAGAGCCTAGCCTTGTCTTGATGGAGGTCCTCGAGGTTAGGTACCACCTCGGGATTGGTAATAGTGCTATTGGCTTCTTGGAGTCTAACCTTGTTTTAATGGAGTCTTCAAAGTCGGATACCACCTCGGGACTGGAGAGGGTGTTATCGGTTAGTGTTCTTAACCGGCTTTGAGGTAGGTGAATCGTCGCCGTTTTTTCCATATATAAATAGGGTTGTTCCTGCCTTTTCAGGGGTTACCCCATTTTAAGCAGTTGTCCTTCTCTTTCTATTCTAGTCTTTCGGCACTCCAGCACTAACGCGTCTGCACATATTCCTGCTTTTTAGTTCTCTAATTTCGTGACCGCCACAACGGCTACATCAGGGCCTGTCCGACAGGGAGGGGAGAGCTTCGCCTTTGGTCTTTAGGACCAGCGGGGTCTGCTGACTTTGCGGTGTCAATCGACTACACCCTTCATTGTTGATGACCAGGAAAATGAGACCGGGTATGGATGAGTCGCTTTGTCCGGGTGCAGACCGCTACCATTATACCTGAGGAGCTCATGCCATTCACTAAGGAATAGAGCTATGCTCGTAAGTGGTGCATCTCGTGCTTTATCAATTCTATGTATGGCAAAAGCTGGTTTCATAATCGTGCCTTCCTCTCTTTCTCCGCAGCAGTTTCATGGGCTTCGGGCGACGTTCTTGATCTGTCGGACTAGGTCCGAGAATTGGCGGCTGACTCAACCTATGATGAATGCAAGTGGCGAGCTTTGTCCCGGGGGCAGATGGGAAGCAAAATACCATGGTGAGTGTTGTGTTATTCCTTCCTTGCTATCACATTCCTTTTCCATTAATACTTTTTTGGGAGATACTAGAAACCTGGGGTTGCATACACCGAGTGACCGTGCTTCGACCAGAGCAGTCTCTTTCAGGGCCGAAGGGAATGGATTGGTAGGTGTGCGTTCGGCTTTCGAGGAAGCCCAGTGGTTTCACTTTGCGGTGAATTTTGGCACATATTTTTTGAGATTTGCGCCTTCCTTTCCTTATTGAGTTTTCTTTTGCAGGAATCTAACAAGCTCGAGTCTGGGCTGCCTCATTATTAAGCCAGGGTATGGAAAGCTCTGGATGAGAAGAGATCACTGAGGCTCCTCTGTGATGAAAAAGAGGTCGAGTTGGTGCATTTTGCAGTATGAGGTGAGCCAGAACTTAAACTACGAAAACCACATGAAGGAGCAGATAGTCTTCTATCCTGGATGAGTGTGCATTCCGCCTCCTATCTCCCAGGCTAATACTTAGTTTATTTCGGTTGTATAAAAAGACAGAGGCCCTGGAACGCCTTCGAGATGAAGTTGGCCGGGCTAGGTGTGAGTGTGATGAGTTGGAAGCTCGGGCGGAGGCTCAGGCTTTAAGAGGGAGGATGTTGTGGCCAAAGTTCCTTCCTTTGAAGCTCAACTTCGCCTAGATCGCGATAATGCTTTGGTTCAGACAGAAATGATTGTAGAGCTCAAGTCCAAGCTTTCAAAATTCAGAACTGAGGTCGTTGATTCTCGGACCGAAGCAGTACCGAGCCGGACTAAGGCTGATTAAGAGATGGTGATTTATTTGAAGGATGCTATCGATGACCAAGCCGAGTTGCAAAGGATCCTCGATCGTGAAGAGAGGATCAAAGAATATGCTCGTTTTAGATCCCGAAGAAAGGTTCTTGAGGAGATCGGTGCTAGGGGTTTTATTCTCCCGGAAGAGTTGGCGCGAGCAAGGGCGGACGAGTGTGGTGCTTGGTCACTCCTGTCTGACGCTGATGAGAGTGAAGATGAGGCTGATAGGTCATATCCCTCAGGGGCGGGGCATAGACTTTTCCATTTTGTATGTGATGTCCTCAGCGTGTGTGTTTGTAGATGGAGGGTGCACTTTTTCACGTATATAAATAAAAGAAAACTTGCAGCTTTATCTCTTATATACCCTTTTCTATTTCACTTCTGACCAAGTGGACTGGTTTCAGAGTTGGTGAGAATCTTTAGATTCGTGATATGGCCCCGGGGCTTATTAGGCAGGCCTGGGGGCTCTTACGCTCTCGGTCAATGCGACCTTTAGTGTAAGCTGGCGTTAGAGCTCTTATGCTTTTGCTCAACTATTTTGGGTTTAGTCTCCGAGTAGGGCTTCAACTCGAGCTCATTCGACCCTCAAGCTTTTGTGTTTGCATGGGCGGGCGACAATGGCTCTCACACCTTGGGTCGAAGTGACCTTTTATATGTACGACTCTAAGGATCATTAAGCTAGAGACAAAGGCTCTTATGCGTTGGGTCGAAGCGACGTTTTATATGCATGACCCTGAGGGTCATTAAGTTGGCAACAATGGCTCTTACGCATTGCCCTTATGCATTTATAGTTAACTATTTTGGGTCCAGTCTCCAAATCGGGTTACGACTCGAGCTCATTTTGACCCTCAAGCTTTCAAATTTTAAGCTGGCAACAGTGGCTCTTACACTTTTGGTCGTTGCGACCTTTTAGTGTGTGTGTCCTTGGGGCTCATTAGGCTGGCGACAATGGCTCTTACGCATTTTGTCGATGTGACCTTTTATGTAGGCATCATTTTCCTCTCGTTAAGGACTTTTGAAATGATTATGTGTGACCCGTCGTCAGTTCGGGAAGAACCTTTATTTCAAGTCGTTTGTGGAAATGTTCGACCACCTCGAAAGGTTTGGCTCGTAGGCTGAGTAGCTGAAGCCTTGTGATTTGGAGCTGACATGGTCGAAGCCCTTTTGCCTGTCGAGGGTAGCCTGTTTAACCGGTTCTTTTCAAAGTAGATTCGAAGTAATGGCCTATGATTTTGTACTGATGGTCGGGCATCCCCGAGTTGCGTTAATTCGGCTAGTACAGCCGTATGATCGTAGTCATTTGTGTTTGGCTGGAGCCATTCTTGCTCCCGAGTGTAGTAGTTTAGGTGTCTATATCGAGGGTATGCCTTTTTAGGGGTCTTACAAATTCGATATATAGTCTAAACTTCGGGATCGAGTTTATGCCTATAGTAAGGTCTTACAAAATTTTCATGCCTTTTAAGGTCTTATAGTTTTGTAGATACCTGGTACAAGTATGATTCATGCCTTACTTGAGGTCTTACAGTTTTTTCATGCCGTTGAGGTCTTACAGGTTTTTTATATCGTTCAGGTCATACAGTTTTTTCATGCCATTGAGGTCTTACATGTTTTTCATGCCATTGAGGTCTTACAGTTTTTTCATGCCGTTGAGGTCTTACAGATATAGTTGCTTCCTTATGTAGGTATTACGAGACCGAGTCTGCCCGCTCGAGGTCTTATGGCCTCGTGTTTTGATGAGTCAATGGAGGTGGCGCTTTAACGGCAGTCCCTGAGTCGTCGAGAGTTTCTTTACTCGGGAGCCATTTTTTGTAAACTTTGCATTGCCTCGTCGAGGGTTTACGATTTTGGAGATCCTGACCCTAAGGTCGTGTGCTTTTCTTTTGAGATTTCGATGCCAGTCCCCGAGTACTCAAGGTACTTTTGGCATTGCAGATGTTTAACGATTTCCGCATTACCTTATCTGAGGGCTTACGATTTGGAGTCCCGACCCGGAGGTCGTTTAAGTGTTGAATTATTGATGCCAGTCCCCGAGTGTTCGGGCATTTCTGATGGAGGAGTTGTTTTTGCGAAGGTGCCGAGTCTCTTTTGGAGCGCGAGATGCCTTGACAAAAGATATTCTTCGATTATTTGATACAATTATACATGTATTCGCCGTTGGGGGCCTGGCTATATGGACACGTTTTGTTCGACCGTTTGGCCCAATATATTACTTTCCTATAGGGACTCTATTTGGTGTTTCTTGGTTTTTCCGAGCGGGTGGCTTTCGGGTGGGGGAGGGAAGCCCCCTAGTGTTCGGGGTTGATTGCAAAAGAAGCCTCGAACATTTGTTGAGTTTCCCTTAGGTAGCATGCAGATGTTGCCTCGTTAAAGACCTTGTCGGTAAAACCCTTTTTCGGGATAAAAACTTGGTCGAAGGAAAAGAGTGAAACGGATGCTTTAAAACCTTAAGTTCTTAGAGCTGGGTTAGAATTCTAACCGCTTCGATCGGGTGCCTGCATAAAGGTAAGTCTGAAATACGAAATGAAAAGGGAGATGGTCGTATCTTAATGTGAGGCGCGTCTACGATATTTTGAGGATCGATATGTTCCAATCACTTGAGATAAGGATGCGATACGGTCCTTTATTTCATTTAATCGGGCTGGATCAAGTGTGTGCCTCGATTACCTTTTAGTTCATTTGCAGGCGGAGGTGCGAGCATTGGTGCCACGACGTGTACCGCGAATATTTCCCTTGCCGCATGTTTTTCCCCGTAGACGGTTTTAATTCCGTCTTTGTTGGATATTTCATCATTTGGTGAAGAGTGGATGGTACTGCTCTCATGTAGTGTATCCACGGCTATCCGAATAAGGCGTTATACCTCATGTCTCCTTCGATGACATGGAATTTGGCATTTTGGGTCATGCCAGTCACGGTGACCGGGAAGATGATTTATCCTTTCATTTTTTCACTTTCCATTTTGAATCCTTCGAGGACTCGAGTTGAGGGCACAATTTGGTTGAGCAGTCCAAGCTGCTCTATCACCCTTGACTTGATAATGTTGGACGAGCTACCTGGATCCATGAGTACACGTTTTATTTGAAAAGAATTTACAAAGAAAGAGATTACTAGTGCGTCATTGTGAGGTTGAGCAAGGTCTCGGTGTCCTCTTCGCTGAATGTGAGGGCGTCCTCGGGAATATATCCCCGGGTCCTCTTTTCTCTGGTGATGGATATTTTTCTCCTTCTCATTATGGGTTCCTGTGGGGCATAAATGCCTCCCATGATCATGTGGATGACATGTTGTGGCTCGTTTGCTCGTTCTTCTTGGTCGCCTCTCTTTCCCGGAACTGATTATTGGCTTGATCGCTAAGGAATTCTCGGAGATACCCATTGTTAAGTAGTCGAGCTACCTCTTCTCATAGTTGGTGGCAATCCTCAATCCTGTGGCCGTGCGTGTTCTGAAACTCGAACACTAAGTTGTGATTCCTTTATGAAGGATCCGATTGTATAGGCCTTGGCCACTTGGCATCTCTGATTTTACTGATGGCGAACACGATGTTCGATATAGAGGCATTGAAGTTGTATTCTGACAAGTGAGGTGCACCAGTTGGCCCTGCGTTCCTATCGAATCTGGATCTGTTGATGAGTCCTCGAGGATCCTATCCTCGATCTATTCTCCAATCATTGCGCGGTGAGTTGCGCCTCGGGGCATTCATGCTATCTTCGATGTACGACTGATATCTTTTTTTGTTTCTTTTCCAGGAGCCTGCTTGGGTACACTGAGCCTGAATGGGCTCCTAACTAGTTATCCTCAACCCTGATTTTTGACTGGTACCGTTTGTGGACGTCCGACCAGGTCACAGCTGGATACTTGACCAAATACTATTTTAGCTGTTTTGATGCCACCGAGCTTCCTTCATTCAGACATTGAATGAAAGCCTGCACTACCTAGTCGTCGGAGACTGGCGGTAGCTCCATCTATTCCATTTTAAAGAGAGACATGAATTCCCGCAGCATCTCGTTCTCCCTTTACTTAATTTTGAAAACGTCAGACTTTCTCGTCGCTACTTTGATGGCACCGACATGTGCCTTTACAAAGGAGTCTACTAGAATGGCGAATGAATCTGTGGAGTTAGGAGACAAGTTGTGATACCACATCATGGCCCCCTTCGAGAGTGTTTCCCCGAGCTTTTTCAGCAATACAACGATCTCATCGTTCTTTATATCGTTGGCCTTTACTGCGCAATGTAGGCAGTAACGTGCTTATTGGGGTTTGAGGTCCCATTGTACTTTGGGAGTTTCGGCATTCTAAACTTCTTAGGAATGGGTTTCGGGGCTGATTCTTCGAGAAACGGCCTTTGTATGAACTTCTTCGAATCTACACCTTTCAGGAATGTGGGTGCACCCGGGATTTGGTCGACCCTGTTGTTGTAGGTTTCGACCTTCTTATCGTTGGCTTCTATCATTTTCTCGCCCGATTAGATCCTTTTGGTGAGGTCCTCAAGCATTTTTACAATGGCAGGGTCGGCTATCGATCCGTTATTGCTCGATCTCTCAGGTACCTGTTCGGCTGGGGGAGTGTCCCCGGTGCTACCGTGCTGGGAGTTTTCTGGTGACTTTGCAGCTGAATAATAGTTAGTTGTTGTGCCTACATCATTTTGCAAATAACATGAAGGCTAACCTTACGTTCCTCCCTAATTAGGGTTTCCCGTGCTTCTTGTCGGTCCCCTTGGTGCACGCTCCTGTCAGTATGGGAGCTTATGTCGATGCACTGGGCGTCGCGTGAGACCGCGTCCATAGGGACTGGCTCTGGTGTGTTCCCAGGGTTTTTTGGTGGCACAACAATGCCTGGAACAGCCACGCCATTCTCCCCATAGTCCTCAAGATTGTTACTTTCGTCTCCGTTTACCGAGTTAGACATTTTGACCTGAAATTGAAGATCTTGGAAAAGAAAAAGTGTGAAAGATAACTTGCATTATAGGACGAAACCAACAAGAAAATAATCACTATTATTTTTAGCCCCACGGTGGGTGCCAAACTGTTTACTGTAAAAATGGTAATAACAACTAAATTTGTTGATGGGA
This sequence comes from Nicotiana tabacum, assembly GCF_000715075.1. NCBI lineage: Eukaryota > Viridiplantae > Streptophyta > Magnoliopsida > Solanales > Solanaceae > Nicotiana > Nicotiana tabacum. The sequence goes on from NC_134082.1 coordinate 36,601,886, forward strand.
CTCTAAAAATACGTGATCTATTTTTATGCTAGTTGTTAAGCAGTTGATGCTATGTATGTGAAGTTTAAAGACGAAATGCGGACTAAAGTAGAATTATAACCAAACTGAGGGGTTAGCTACGCGGGCCTCGGACTGACCGATGAGGGGCCTCGAGGTCGATGCTCGGGCTCGGGCTCGAGCTATCAGGGATGATCGGGAAAGGGCTAACAGTTAGGATATAATTAAGGGAGGCTCTTTATGGCCAATGACAAGCAATAAATGAAGAACAAGTATGAAAGTAATAAATATGAGCAATAGTATCGAGAGAATATGTTAGAAAGCAAAGAGAGTGTTCTTATATATTTTTGTGGAGCGGATGGAACAACAGAGTTTACAAAGTGCCAAGGATCCCCCTTATATAGGAGGGGAAATCCCAACATAGTACAAGATACATTAATGATAAAGAAAGTGGGATGGGACAACTGACTAGTTTCATGATGCAGACGCAGACCAGCGTTTAGACTAGCCTGATAGACTTAACCAGCCCCGGCTGTATTCTTCGGAAACTCCCCATGCCCGTTGGGGTCTCGGCCAACAATATCCCCAGGTTGGGTGTTGATAGATCTCGAGGGGGGGTACTCGGTCCGTGGTCTCGAGCCTCTGAGGTGACCTCCCGAAATGCCTTATTAAAGAGAAACTGGTTCCCCCAATTTCACCGTATACAATCTCCACTATAACAAGGGCATCCTCTAATACCATATATAACAACAACCACCAGAGAAATCCATCAACATATAAATATCTATAACAAGACACCATATAACAACAACAAGTCACAACTACTTCACGATGAGTGGCAAGCTCCGATTGGAATCCGTATAACACATATCACCCTTTAGGACTTCTTACATTAACTTAACAATATCATTAACATGATAATGAAGTCATTCATCAATTATTCCATCTTTATACCATATATTTATAACAAAGGAAACAATCCTCAACTCCAACTATCTTCAATTAGTAACTTTATTCACTAGTTCATGTCTACTCCATCCATTTAACTTAATCAAAAACAAGATAACCTTAAGCATATGCAAGAACACAATCCACATACCTCTTACAGTAACTTCAAGTCAATATCCAAGTTATATTCAGCTTACAACAACCCTCAATGGCAATACAATACCATAGAAGTGACTTAAGCTAATCCAAGTAGTATCTTGTAGTTTATCATCCTAACAACTTAGCCAACATACAAGCAAGCTTAAGCATAATTAGTAGGATATTATACTCTCCTTATACAGTAGCAACAACTTGGAATTTCAGCTAAACACAACCCACAACAATCCTCAATGACAACACAACCTCAAAGAGGTGTTGTTCTTCACTAGAACTAAGTTTTGATGTTGAAATATGGTGTAATCACTTTGGAATCACTTCAAAACCTTGTGGTATCTGTTTAGAAGGTTTAGGAGAAGTTTGGAGATGAAGTTGAGTTGACAATGAGTTAAAAATAGGTGTCCAAATCGTTTATAAAGTGATGTAGGTCGACCACCGCCTAAGTCGGTTCCATTGGGAGCTGCTTGCACGGTCTCGTGAAAATGTGAATATCTCTCTACTCCGATGTTGTATTAACAAACGATTTAATGAGTTAGAAACTAGACTCGTAGATGTTTAATTTGGTAGGTAGATCAACCAATAATTCCAAGTATATTTGGAAAAACGCTTAGCTATATTTGACCTAATGTTCAGCAAATTTATGAATGTAACTTGTGATGACCTTTGCCAACTCTTGTTGCACAACTTGCTTGCCTTCAAAACGTAGAAAATGACTATCATACGACTAAATAACTCATAGAATAACCTCATTATCATGTTAAGAACCCTAGTCTCACCCTAATGTACATGTTATAACATTCTAAATTTGTCGACTTTCAAGGAAACTTATTTTCTTTAATTGGTTTTGCTTCTACGCTTTCCAACCCTCTTGGTACTCGTTATTGATGATCTTAAATATTTGTAACCTCCAAGGTAACATGGGTAACTTATTTTATTTGCTTCCAAATATAATCTCATTCCAAGCTTACATCAATGGCTTACGATGCACTCTCACGTATGAAAATGTGGGGTGTAACAGACATTTTTTTTGGAATTTCATTTTTTGAATATGTTGTAATTTTTTCGTTCAACTTCAAATCCCTCAAGAAAACATTAGAGGAAATCCATCGTTAGGAGGAGTCGAAACTAAACAATTATAATTATTAACTATTACATGCCAACGAAACTAGAGTTAAGATTATTACAGGCCAAATATTGTCTAATGAAATCAAGAAATAGATTAAAATAATACCAAGTGGCAAATCCAAACAAAAAAGTACAAACAAATAAGATCACCTCACCCCACACTTAAGAAAATGCATTATCCCCAATGCAAAACAATATAAATAAGTGTAAAAAAAGGTGACTCCCTGAGGCCCTCGACCTAATCATCAACAAACTTGAAGGTGCACAAATAGTCATCATCATTAGATAGCACATAGTTCACATCCTCATCAGGTGGCAGCCCACCTCCCTAAGCTAGACCAACCACTACTACATGATAGCTCAGAGGTGATGATCCTACTGCAGCTCAACCAAGTCAACCTCCCCCCTCTCACCGTAAAGGCGAAATTCAATAACCATCATCTGCAATGGCTCATCAACACGAAGCATCCTCTGGTCCATAGTAGTAACGTCAGTAGGAGGATCAATCATGGATGTAACATCAAAGACCTTAGTAGGCCACAATATCATAATCATCCTATCATAGTGAAGATCCTCATCCACGTGATGCGTCCAAAGTAACCGAGTGATCATATTCAAGAAAAAGGTTGGCGATCCCCAAAAGGTCGCACTATGGCCATATGATCTAGCATGATCTTCCCATGGTCAAACTCCATTTGGGTAAGGAAAGCACATATCAGAAAAAACATAACTCCTGATACATCAGTCTCACTCTAAGTCAGCATAATCTTGGTGTTGATCAAACTCATAAGAACCTTGGTTGCACGTTGTGCCCTTCTTCGTGTCTCTATGACATTCATTTGTTTCTCTCATCCAAGTAGAATTAGAATTATGTCCACATAACCGGTGGCAGATATCTATATAATCAGGGCGTCGAATAAACCTCTGGAATTGCCTATGAAAGTGCTCCACAAATACCATAACCTAGTTGATCACCCGAGAGGAAAAGTGGATCAATTTTCCTAGTACCTCTTCCTAATACACAAAATCCAAACTAGCCTCGGGCTGCCAGTTGGCATAGTATTCCTTAACCAAGTTCACATTTACCGCATCACCGGGACAGAACAAACTCTTAAAGCCTAGGGCCCGGATGTTGTTGTAGATTACAGAGTACTTTCGGGAAAGCTTCCCATCATCAATTGCAATCTCAGGATCCGGGTTCCCAGCAGGGATAAAAGTCCTAAACCAATACCGAGCATGTGTTGGGACAAACCTAATGCCGAACCTGCACTCAGGGACCATGTCAGGGTGAAGGTCAATTTTCTCCATCTCCTCTTTCACTGGCGCAACTGTCGCACCTTGTTTTCTCGCAAAAGCGGGTTTTGACATGTGACAACTATTTTAAATGGGTACTAAAATAAAAGAGTGTCCACCTAGCGATTTTGAGATGCATTAGGGAACCTTTATGCAAATAGCTCTGTTTTAACTAATCGTGTCACCAATGATTAGGTAAGGGCTCAAATTACCTCAAAGTGACGGTGTTAGGAAGTTTAGAGGTCAACAACTGCGGTTCTCGGCCGAATTTAATCTATATGGGAATATTGAATTAATTATCCTAAGTGAGCATGCGAATTAGTCCATTATTAAACTAAGGGAATAAATGGTCGAAGCAAGTGATTAATTATTCTAGGTGGATGCGGGGTGATCGAATATAATCCAACTACTAATAATAAAATAACTTGAATGAACAGTACAAAAATAACGTAACGATACTGGTTTGAAAGAACATACTTCATTCATTAACAAAATTAATTGGTACAACCTTTTGGCTACAAGATGTTCATCATACACAAATCTAAATCCCTTAACTAATCAATAAATGCGTAGGAACAATTAGAAACAACGGAGAGTCCTTTAAGTGCAAGGGTTGTACATATTATCCAACGAGCACAGACTATCATCTCCAGCTACCTGGTTCCTATCTTTTAGTTATTTTACCTAACACACATTAATTCAATTCTAAGTTGTGCCCTGTATATGCCTACCCGTCCCACGCCTATTGTCCAAGAGGTATTAGACCATTATATGGGTGATTCGAGACTTATCCTAGGCTACTAAAAATTTAAAAGACTAAGAACCAAATAATTTAAACAAAGAGGAATCCGCAGAAGTACAACAATCATGACAGGGTTCATAATTACCTCCACAAGTACACTCACATGAACGTCAAACAATTACCAATCAAACAATTGTAGAGAAGTGGTAGAATTGTTAGGTGAATTGTCCTATGAACATGCTTTTCTAGTCGTGAGATTAGGCAGGACAGTTGTGAATTAATTCATACTATCAAATTAATTTGGATATAGAACATGATATCTATGTAAAAGTGTAGATGGCCAGTTGTGGACTAATTAAGTCTATCTGTAATGAGCCGATCGGTCGTTCTGAGCTTTTGCACTTCGCTCGGTAGTTCTTGGGCATGACTAGCCTCGTGTGATATATTATGAATTATGTAAATCATCAGTTTTGGTTTTCAGGGTAATGAGAATAAATTTGGAAGAACAGTTCTCAGTTTGAAGCTTAAAATTTGAAAGGTTTGACCAAGTTTTGACTTGTTAGTATATAATCTCAAGATAGATGATTTGGGACTTAGGAGCATGATCGGAATATACTTTGGAGGTTCATAGAAGGTTTGGGCTTGAATTAGCGAAATTGAAAATTTGGCATTTTCTGGTTGGTAGTGGAAATTTGATATCAGGGACGGAATGGAATTTCAGAAGTTGGAATAGGTATGTTGTGTCATTTTGTGATGTGTGTCAAAAATTTCAGGTTATTTGGACGAGGTTTGTTAGACTTTTTGATCGAAAGGTGAATTTGGAAGTTATGGAATTCTTAAGCTTGAATCCGAGGGTGATTTGATGTTTTGATGTTGTTTTGAGCATTCCGAAGGTTGGAACAAGTTTGAATGAGGTTGTGGGATGTGTTAGAATGTTTGGCTAAGGTCCCGAGGGCCTCAAGTAAGTTTCAGGTTGTTAACGGATTAATTATTGGTTTTGAAAGCTGGCAGAATTTGCTGGTGTTTTTTGTTTTTGCAAAAAACCCTTCTTCGTGTTCGCGATAGGCCCTCGTATTCATGAAGGGTTATTGAGTGAGGATGCAGGTTTTTTCTTCGTGTTCGCGATGCAGGTCCCGCGTTCATGAAGGTTCAGTAGATCAAGTTATGCGTTCGCAAAAGGGTATCGCGTTCGCGTAGGGTCGAGCTGTGTGATCTTTGCATTCGCGGGTGGGCCCTTGCGTTCGCAAAGGAGAGAATTTTGGTCAGAGAGGCTTTGTCCTTCACGAACGCGGGGGTACTGCCGCATTCGCAATGAAGAAAATATCTGGGTAGAATATTAAGTTCTAAAAACAAGGGTTTGGTTCATAATTTCAAATTTCATTAGAGAGCTCGGGAGAAGACGATTTTGGAGGGGATTTTTAGAGGATTGATTGGGGTAATTGTTCTTCACTTAATTTTGGTTAAATTCCATGGTTGTATCTTATTTTTTTATCATTAAAATTGGAAATTTGGGGTGAAATTTGGGGGAAAAGTGGAAGAAAATTGGAGAGATGATTTTGGGGATTTGAATGGGCATTTGATATCAGATTTTGATAATTTTGGTATGTATAGACTCGTGAGAGGATAATGATTCTATTGATATGGTTTTTATCAGATTCCGAGACGTGGGCCCGGTGGTCAAGTTTGGCCAATTTCAGGATTCTTGGTGTAAATTTGTTACTTTCTAGTGGGCTTTATTCCTTTAGTATATATTGATGGTATAAATTTGTTTTTGGTTAGATTTGGAGCATTTGGAGGCCGATTCGAGGGGAAAAGGTATTGCAGGCTAGAGTTTGAACCAGATAGAGGTACGTAATGATTGTAAATGCTGCCCTGAGGGTATGAAACCCCGGATTTCACATTGTTGTGCTACTTTGAGGTGACGCACATGCTAGATAACGAGCATGGGGTCGTGCACCGTTGGGGATTGTGACTTAGTCTGTCCCGTATGACTGTTAAACCGCGTATTTGCTTGAAAACTGTTTGCGATCATTGTGTTTTGGAAAGTATTATCATGTTTTGGGATGAATGCCATATTTGGGCCTCGTACCAACTGTTTTGGACCCTTAGGAGGAGTTTTACTACTATTCCTCACTGTTTTGACTTCATATTTGTATTAGTCATGTTGTATTCTGCTATTTTCATAAATCAACCATATTTACTTCGTTTTTGATAATTTAAATGATATTTTGTGCTGATAATCATGTTTTACTATGCCCGAGTGGCTTGAGAGATTTCTGACTTAGTGAGGCTGAGGGCCTGTATTGTTAGGATATTATGGGATCGGGCTGCGCGTCGCAGCAATGTTGTACTGATTCATGATTATGAGGTTGAGGGCCTGATTTGATTATGCCACGAGATGGCTTGATATAATGCTTGGGCTGTAGGAGTCCTTCTGGAGTCTGCACACCCCTAGTGAGCGCGGGTACCCAGTGTGAGATGTTATATTACCCGAGGGTCTGTTGTTGTTTCATGTTATTGCCCGAGAGGCCGATACAAGTGATTGTGAGATAGCTCGAGGGGCTGGTTCTAGTGATATTTTGCCCTAGAGGCTGATTTATGTTTGTATCTTTTTTTTTCTCCCTATTTTCACAACTCGTTGGAACTACTGAAAGATGTTTTAAAGTGGTTTTTACTGAACTAAGGTGTTTTTACGAGCTTTTACTGCACTACTGCATTGTTCTGATTTTATACTATTTTGTTGTAGCATTATGCTATGTTTTTATGTGTTTTCGTATCGCTCAACTGCCTTTACTTTTATTATTTACTGAGTTGGCGTACTCACATTACTCCTACACCTTGTGTGTACTTCCAGGAGTCTCCGGTCACGCTAGCGAGTGCTGATTTACCTTCCAGCAGGCTTGTTCGGAGATGACTAGGTAGCAGCTCGGCGTTTGCAGCCCGGTGCTTCTCCTTCCTATGTTTATTTCACTTTGTACTAGCTTTGTATGAGACTATGTTGTCTTTTCCTACTCTTAGGCAAATTGTAGATGCTCACTGGTGACACCCTGATGTCGGGCTATGTTTGTTTACGCACTTTTCTATTCTACTCTATATTTTGGGATATTTAGCTTATTAATGTCTTTAAATGACTTATTATAACTATTTAGTTGGTTTGGTGGTTTGTGTCGGCTGGCCTAGTTTCACAATAGGCGCTATCACGACCTGATCCATTTTAGGGTCGTGACAAGTTGGTATCAGAGCCTAGGTTACATAGGTCTCACGAGTCATGAGCAGGTTTAGTAGAGTCATAAAGATTAGTATGGAGACGTTTGTACTTATCCTCGGGAGGCTACAGAACCTTTAGGAAAAACTTCATATTCTTGAATTCTTATCATGCGTCCTTGAGTCAGCTTGAAATGTAACTCTTTGAATTCCTTCCACGCGTTTGTATGCACAAATGAGCGCTCGGTATTAGTTGTACATTGAAGACTTGTGATTCCCTAATCGAGGGGCGAGATATGATATTTGTGCGTTGATGTTGGGCTAGTCTAGAGGACATGAGGACGGGTTTTGCCTGTAGCTTGAGTACTAAGGTGCTGATTGTGTGAGCACGTGCTTTTTGAATTTATATGTTCGGTAGTGTCCCTATTAGTTGAAGTGATAGGTGGATGACTATGTGATGAGTTGATGTGACTGCGAGATGTATTCATATGATTTGGATGTGACGAGAAGGGTCTTCTTGAGGATAGAAAGAACTATTTGGTGCTTGATTTCCATCTTGATTTGATGTATAGCCCCGAGTTAGGGGTGTGTGAAGAATCTTTCCATGTTATTTAGTTGGGGAGTGGAGTAGATTTCATGTTGCGATATGAGTTCAAAATCAAGAAGATTAAGTGGTTGCGTAATGTTTATGATGGTAGAAGGGTATAAAAAGATGTTAGTTTGAGGCGAAACAGGTGGGTTATCTCCTGCGGAGTGTTCTGAAATTTATGTGATCCTTATGTTGTTTGTTGGAAGATCTCTTTTACCAGTGAAATATATGTGCTGCAATTTGAATTTGGGTCGCTTAAGAGAGTGGGTTTGATTGTTACGAGGGTGAATGCGAGATTTGCAGAAGATTTGGAGCACTAGATGGTCTATGTTGCACGAGCTTATAAGGGATTGAGTTTAATCTCATTATGGTATTATGGCAGTAATAGAGTATAATCATTATGAGTTATTGTGTGTTTTGATCTATGGCTTTAAGCCAAGTGGGGGAGTCTGCTATTGATTAGTTGATTGCACGGTTATGTGCTATGTTAGTTCCAGTTTGAGGTGTACTGGTGAATCAGTTATGGCTTATAGAGGTTGAGATCGAGGATGGCTCGAGTAAAGGAAATTTCAATAAAGGTTATGTTATACTTTAAGGGTGTATGAGAATCATGGAATGACTTGAGTTGTTATTGGCAAAGGATGTACGGTGCATAGAATAGGAAGATGCTTGGTTGCATTAAGGTGAGGTTATATTCTGTAGTGTCGGAGTGCTAATGGACACAGGTCATCCGGTCCATTTGATCAGTTTAATTGCGGTTGAGTAGAGTAGAGGACTCTCGAAAATGGTTCCAATGGGTTCAAAATTTTACTTGTAATAATTGGAGATTTTCAGGTTGTATATTTTGCTAGAAACTGAGGTTTGCATTGGAGAGTGTCAAGACTCTTGGTATGCCTATATCATTATGGATTCTACACATCAGTATCAGGAAGGTGAAGGTAATGGCTTTAGATTTTGTAGGAAGTATCTTCAGGGAAAGTATTTCGAATGGGTGCTTTTAGGATATTTGAGAGAGTAGTCAGCGGCTTATAAACCGTAGGACGATATGGCCTTATGCTTGGATTTCATGTGGCGAGTCTGGGTTGAGGATTGGGGTGTTGTAGCGAGAAGAAGTATCAAGTTAAAGGTAATCTAAGGAACTTGGATGGACGGGATAGCTTGGTAGTAGGTCAGATCAACATAGTAAGGATATTATTAGTTCTTTGGGTTCTTACGAGGTAATGAGTTTCTACAGGTGTTTCACGACAATGCTCTCGGGTTTTAGTGGTATGTGTAGCTTGGTTTGGTTAAAAGGATTCAGTCCTGACAGTTAAGTTTTGTGCAAATAGAAATCAGAGAGTTCTTGATGGTTTCTACCACGGTTAGAGATGTATATTTTCTACGAGCAAGAGGAGCATGGGATATATAGTGATTTTCTTCTAGATGGGATCAATGGAAAGTTCTTGGCTAGTTGAGTAAGTAGTTGCTTGTGGCTCGGAATGGATATGAAGTTCTCATGTTTATCCTAGGATGGTATGGTATATGCGGTGTGATGTGTAGGATTGAGATTTTTATGTGTAAGGTCACAGTTCAATTTTAAAAGGAAGGTCACAAGTTCTTAGGTAGCATGGACAGTTTCAGATGACTAGATAAATGAGATCACTGATTGATGTGGATTGATGAGGGTATACATTTTAGAAAGGGTGATGTGTTTGAGTTGAGGATACTTCATTAGTATTGCGACACTCTCTTGTTGGATCGATTGCTGATATTCGAGTTTGCTTAGTGGCACAGAAGAATTATAGGAGTACCTCTCGTGGGATGATTGGGTATTAGAGGTGTTTTGTATATTCGGACGGTGGAGTTGGGATCGGATATGGTGATTCGCGTGATGTATGGAATTGGGGAATGGGAGTTCTCACAAATAGGCTAGGTCGTGGTTGTGGACCGCGAATATCGGTCTTGTGTGATAGCTATTGGAGGTTTGGAGACCCGAGTGGATCCTTGTTGCTTAGTATACTAGATTGTGGTGTGATATTGGGTATGGACTGGTTGTCTCCGTATCGTGTTATTCTGGGCTATTGCGCTAGGACGACGATGTTGGCTATGCTGGGAATGCCACGGATTGAGCGGTGAGGTTCGACGGATTATGTTTCCAATAGGGTGGTTTCATTTTTTGAAGGCCCAACGGATGGCTGGGAAAGGTTGTCTTTCTTATTTGGCCTTCGTGATGGATGTTAGTGTATAGACTCCTACCATTGATTCAGTTCCGGTGGTGAGGGATTTTTCGGATGTGTTTTCTACTGCCGGTCATGTTGCCGGACCGGGTTGTTGATTTTGGTATTGATTTGTTGCTGGGCACCGTATCGTATGACACCGATAGAGTTAAAGGAGTTGAAGGAGCAGCTTCAGGAACTCCTTGATAAGGGGTTCATTGGTAGGACAATATGGATGTGTGTTCTATATCGAGTCGGCTTGGTTGACTCCGAGTTGTATTGTTGAGGGATGCGTTGATTCGATTGTTATTGAGCTTATTAGAGATCTGGGGAGATCTATAAGTTACCATTCTGTGCTGTGAGGTGTTAGGATTTGTTGGTTATAGGCACATATTATGCAGTTTTATTGGGGTCTCTCAGTGGAATTCGAGAGGAAGAGTACTAGGTATTGCTCGGCATATGGCAAATTAGTTGTGTCCTTTCGGTTTTGTGTAATGTTATGTCAATTGCTTTGTCGTGGTTATGATGATTTACTTTGGTTCTAGACATCAAATTGCGCGTGTTTGTCGATTTTGAGCATAGTGACTTGTGGTGTTTCTTGTGGACCAGTGTTTGGAATGGGTCGTGCATTGCAGCGAAGTTATGTAGAGGTAGGATCCTTCGGGCTAGATTCGTGTGTTCTGTTGCTACAATGTATGACGGGTTCTCAGCATTTTGTGTGGTGGTACTGGTGAGCTTGCGGTACGACTCTCTCATTTGAGTCATTTTTTTCATGATTTGAGTATGCTCGGATTGTTGCTTATTGGTGCGCGAATTGCACGAGTTATGGCTTTAGATTGTATTGTTGTGTCATGTCACCATAGTAGTAGTGTTGGATTAGATGAGATTGTTGGGATCCAGAATGAATACAAATAGATTCGGTTTCAGTGTGTTGGAAGGATAATATCGATGTTCGACTCAGAAATTTGCTATGGTCCTTGCCAAAAGAGAAGTGGCTTCATGAATGGCTGATCTGAGGAATGGTTATGACTTTCTACGTGTTTCATTTACCATTGGAAGTATACGAAAGTGTTGGAATGAGGCTTTATTTTATAAGAGATTTATTATCGATATTTGGTTGTTTTGAGCAACTTCTATGATTAGAAGTTATCACTACGAGTGTTTGAGTTATGTGGTATATCATGTAATTGCATCTGAGGTTGCAGGTATGGTTTGTTACAGCTTGTTCAGGCTTATTAAGAGTATAGGTGTGAGATTCTGATCTTGTAGATGATTTCAGAAGTGGAAATATGGTTCCAAGTTTTATGGGCTAGGTTGAATTGCGAAATTTTAGTTAAATTGTGTTATCGGACATATATGAGATAGGGTGTTGTGGGATCACCCTCGGGTACTTGATGGTTTTCGGAACAACTTTGGGCACGTTCGAGGACGAACGTATATTTAAGTGGGGAGGATATAATAACCCGACCGGTCGTTTTGAGCTTTTGTACTTCGCTTGCCAGTTCTCGGGCATGACTAGCCCCATGTGATGTATTATGACGTAAATCATTGGTTTTAGTTTTCAGGGTAATCATAGTGAATTTGGAAGAACAATTCTCATTTTGAAGCTTAAAATTTGAAAGGTTTGACCAAGTTTTGACTTGTTAGTATATGATCTCGGATTGGAATTTTTTATGATTTGGTTAGCTGCGTTAAGTGATATGGGACTTAGGAGCATGATTAGAATGTATTTTGGAGGTCCGTGGAAGGTTTAGGCTTGAATTGGCGAAACAGAAATTTTGGGCTGAGCATCATGTTTTACTATGCCCGAGTGGCTTGAGAGATTTCTGAGTGAGTGAGGCCAAGGGCCTATGTTGTGAGGATATTATGGGATCGGGTTGCGCGTCGCGGTAGTGTTGTACTGATTCATGATTATGAGGCCGAGGGCTTGATTTGATTATACCACGAGATGGCTTGATATAGCGCTTGTGCTGTAGGAGCCCCTCCGGAGTCTGCACACCCCCATACCTAGTGTGAGATGTGATATTGCCCGAGGGGCTATTGTTGTTTCATGTTATTGCCCGAGGGGCTAGTGATTCTAAGATAGCCCAAGGGGCTGGTTCTGTTGGTATTTTTCCCGAAAGGCTGATTTATGTTTCTATCTTTTTTTTTCTCCCTATTTTCACCACTCGTTTGAACTACTAAAAGATGTTGTAAAGAGGGTTTACTAAACTAAGGTTTTTTTACGAGCTTTTACTGTACTACTGCATTGTTCTGGATTTATATTGTTTTGTTGTAGCATTATGCTGTATTTTTTATGTGTTTTCGTATCGCTCAGCTTCCTTTACTTTTATTACTTACTGAGTTGGCGTACTCACATTACTCCATGCATCCTGTGTGCAGATCCAGGAGTCTCGGGTCACGCTAGCGAGTATTGATTTGCCTTCCAGCAGGCCTAATCGAAGTTGACTAGGTAGCTGCTCGGCGTTCGCAACCTAGTGGTTCTCCTTCCTATCTTTATTTCACTTTGTACTAGCTTTGTATCAGACTATGTTGTCTTTTCATACTCTTAGGCGAATTGTAGATGCTCATGATTGGTGAAACCCCGATGTCGGGTTGTATTTGTTTCCGCACTGTTCTATTCTACTTTATATTTTGGGATTTTTCGCTTATTAATGACTTTAAATGGCTTATTATAAATTTTTCGTTGGTTTGGGGGTTTGTGTCAGCTAGCCTAGTTTCACGATAGGTGTCATCACGATCAGGTCCGTTTTAGGGTCTTCACACTATCACTTACATATGGATAATCTAACAAAAGCAGATCTTATTATCAAGTTCTATCAAAAAGATCTGTAAATGATTCAAGTTTTAAACTGTTTTAAGCGGTGCAACAATTAAGTATTGAGAATTATTATTACAATCCTTTATTAATGGCTTCTAGGTGTAAAGTGTTAGGAACACTATTTTTGGAGCATGGTAACACAAACAGTTTGGTTATTTAACATAAGGTCTTATATGCATGCTCGCTAAGTGGAATATTCTAAGACATGATCTCTAAGTGTAGTAGCAGCTTTTGAGCAAATTAGCTCATAATAGGTCCCATAGGCATGATTTCTAGATAAAGTCGTAAACCAAATAGACAATGTTTAGTTACCAATATTTAGGATCCTAAACACATGGATTATAAGCAAGATAGGAAAAATTGAGAGTCCTATGGATAGGGTATCTACTAGGGTATAATATGCAGAAGCAAGGCAGGGTCGACAAGTAGCAGGTAAGGCTTGTTTGATCCTATAGGCATATTATTTACCCGTTCATGTGAAAATTAAATTACCTAGACCCATTTTTAACTACTATCCCATTATTGATTTTATAAGTTACTATAGACCCAGAATGAATAATTACAAGCGAAATACAAATACATAATAACTGAAGTAGCATATTTGGGCCTTCAACAGCTCGAACTTCATGCAAACCCAACATGCCCATGCTCCAGGTGCATATGGTCAGATGAACAAGAGCACATTCGAACTCAATACCCATATCAGGCCCAATAGGTCAAGTCCACATCCTCAAGAAGACCAACTCTACTAACTGACATCCCCACAAGATAAAATTACAAGCGAAAGACTGAACATAGGTTATTCACAACATTGAGAACTCAGGTAAGGAACATATATATGCTTTCAAAGACTTAATCCTTGGGGTGCACAAACTAACTCAGAAGCCAAACTTCCTAAGTGGCATTTTAGGAGATTTGAGAGAACATAGGCAAGACAAGAACAACTTTGCCAATCTCATGAAAAGCTTACAAGCATATGCCCTAAGGACAACACTAAAAGAGTAACACAGAATCATGTGTCTAAGAACACACACACTGCTTGGATACCTTAAAAAAATATTCTCTATTTGTTCAAGGCTTTGTCCTAGGAACGTGATCAGACAAAAAGTATAAGGCAAACATCTTGTATACAGATAGTTTAATCTTAATTTTAAGAACACGGGAACCCGACAAGGGAGATTCATCATGAAAGTCTAAGGCAAATCATTCCTATGTGAATGGTTTATAATTATAGCAACTGGAAAATCAAACAGCAGAATTTCACTTAATTCTCAAAAGAACAGAAGAGTTTTGCTAGTCCATTATGTACACATAGGGAAGTATAATTGCAGAAGTCATAGTAGAGGCATTAAAACCCAAGCAAACTTAGCATTAGTAGACATGAATCCTCAACACTGTGATAATGAAATTGCAGCAAAGTACACAACATAGTTCCATATTTGATTCACCAATTTCAGAGAAACCTAATTCATGCTTTCATATTTTGATAAGAGTTCAAATAGTATGGCATGTATAATACACATAAATACGAACAAGTGAAGAGATAATATAAGCACACTCATGTAACAGTCAAACTGCAGGCTTCAAGAGCACTGACCGGTTACAAAGAGAAATGAGCAAACATAATGAGGAATTCAGAGTTTCAGCAGTAGTTCAGTAACAGCGAGTGAAAGAGAGTAGTGAGAACCCTAAGGCCTCTAGTACTTTAGAGTTCACAGAAGTGTCAATGGGTTCCCAGCAGTGCTTGTAATGTAGGAGGCTTTTTGAATTGTACCAAAGTGGCAATGGCTTTCAGTCGGCCAGGAAAATGATCAACAACACTAGTATTTACAGAATTGGAATAAAATAGGATCAATACAGGTGAAAGAGATGATGACTAAGAACTTGTTTGGATGGTTGTTACACATCGTTTCATAATGTATCGTATCGTATTGTATTGTATTGTACTGTATCGTTTGATGAATACAATATTTGGATAGATTGTATCGTTTGCCATTGTTTCATGATATCATGCACTAGCAATATGAAGAATAAATTTATAATATTATAAAGATAAATTATGATACGGGGTAAATTTATTATATAAAAAGGTAGGGTAAATGATAAAATAAAATAATTTAATAATAGTGAAGGGTGAGATGAGAGAAAAAGACAAAATAACGACGCAACCACACCAAATCGGTCGTTACATAAAATGGCACATTTCGTCGTTACGTAATGACGGATTTAACGATACGATACAATAAAATTTAAGTAACAACCAAAACAAACATTGTATTTAAAGTAACAATACGATACGATACAATAGGTAACGACCATCCAAACAAGCTGTAAAAGCCTGTCTAGGGGAATAGGAGAAAGGGGTTTATGTGGTACTCAATTCACACAATCGAAAAGGAAAATAATCAAACAAATCACACAAATAAGGAAATAATTTCATGCAAACCAATTCCTAATTGGATTAGGGTAAAATTGAGCAAATCCTAATTCTGGAATTAAAATAGCAAAGGATCTTGCTAAATTGAAATCGTATGGCCCTGTCTTGAGTGTATCAACTCAAGAACATGGTAAATATCCAAAACCAAAGCCAATTATAACCTTCCATAAATAAATCGGTACCAAACAAACCAAATCAAGAAATGGAGAGTAACATTTTTAGAATCGAAAAAGGAAAGGAAAAAATGGAGCATCTCCATGTCGAACTAGGTTTAGGCTAGGGTAAGGCGGCTGGATTTTAGGAGAGAGTCATAGGAGCAGTGAGAGAAATGGGAGTAGAGGGGCAGCTGGTGGTGAGAAAATGAGGATTAGGGTTTGGTTATGTAACGACCCGACCGGTTATTTTGAGATTTAGCATTCTCTTAAGTGGTTCGAGGTCTTGAGCGCCTTCATATTGTGCATTATGGCTCTCATGTATGGTTGGACACGATTTTAGATGTTTCAGGATTGATTTCGATGAGTAATTTTCATTTTAGAAGCATATGTTAAAAATATTGATAGGGGTTTGACTTTTGTGAAAACGATCCCGGAACGGTATTTAATAGCTCTGATAGGTTCGATAGTGAATTTGGTCTTGGGCGTATGACCAAAATTAAATTTGGAGGTCCCTAGGTTGATTTGGCATGTTTTCCCGAAAGTTGGCAATTTGAATGTTTAGAAATTCCATAGGTTTAACTATAGTTTGGCTTTTTGACTATTGGGTTAGTATTTTAGTTTTGAGATTCAGAATAGGTCCATTATGTTATTTGGAACTTGTCTGTAAAGTTTAGCATTATTCCGAGTTGATTTGATAGGAATCAGAAGCGTGGTTGTATTTTTAGAACGCCTTCGAGTTCATATGATATTTTTAGACTTGTATAGAGTTTGGTGTGGAGCCCCAAAAGCTTGGGCGAGTTTCAGACGCATTCCCTAGAATTTTGTAATAGTTTCAGGTTGATGATTTTTGGTCAGGTGCAGTAGGTCTCGCAAATATGAGGTATGGTTTGCATTTGTGTACCTCGCATTTGCAAGGCAGGCATTGCTTTTTCAAGGTTTAGGATATTTGTTGTTTTCTCATTTGCGATCAGGGCTCCGCATTTGCGATGTTGCTTTTGTGAAGCCCTAGTCTCATTTGCGGTAATGGCTAAGCAGTGGCCTGTTCGCATTTGCAATCTTCTTCATCGATTTTGTCACGACCCGAACTGATTGCCGCGACGGGCACCCGGTACCTTACTCAACCGAGTACCAACGTAACATAACTTTCATATTATTCCATCATAGGTAAATGAACCATAGTAAAGCATGAGGGAATAAAAACATATACATATAAAGTACGACCCTATTAGACCAAAATAACCACTCGTGTACTGAACATAGGCCGATAAGGCTGTACAATTTTTTTTACGTACATGACAACTGTCTATAAGCCTCTAAGAATACATAATTTTTGTAAAGGTTGGGATAGAGTCTAAATCATACTAACCAAACAAGCAACTCTGAAGCAAATGGAGTGCACCAATATCTTCTGCTGAGCAGATAGCCTGCTTGGAGGGCTCTCAACCTGTCTATCGGGACCTGCGGGCATGAAACGCAGCGTCCCAGGCAAAAGGGACGTCAGTACGAATAATGTATTGAGTATGTAAGGTAGATAAATAACTACATAACAGACATTGAGAAAATATAGAGTAAATGACTCCACCTGTAAGTCTTCATAACTTTGTAACTCATGAAATAATTATAGTGTCATGCATATGTGTATGAATATCATATCGTGCATAGGTACATGTTTCATAATATCATCAGCCTCTAAAGGCATCCTGTCATATCATCTTGGCCATTGTGGGCAAAATCATCAACGTATACCAGCTGATCAGGTGGGGGTGCGTATATAACGCCATAACCTTCCCCATATCCGATACACATATATATACATACATATATACGCGTATATAACGTCATTTGGTCATGGGTCAATGTACATGAATGTTATGAGATGACGTCCAAATTCACTACTAAAAAGTACATGGACACGGTCGCATGCAATATAATATACCCAACTATGAGTTGGGGTCGAATCCTATAGAGAATAATATATATGCGATTAGGAATGTAAGAGAATTATCACTTGTTATGCAATGCCAAACACTAAGAATAGATTTGAGAAAATATTTATACCTAAATATGGAAATGTAAATTAGCCTAGAAAGCAAGTAAAATGATCAATGGTTACAAGTATGGATGCATCGGGAATTGCACTCAAGTCACGATCCAATGTATTTCACGATTTTACAAATATGAGTGAGATTATGTTAATTAGCCACATGTAATAATTCTATGTTAGCTTCATCCAAAGACAAACAAGACATCCTAATTGAATTATCCCTAAAATAATTAGGAGATTAAGCACACCCGGATATGGCTACAAGTATCGCAATCCTATTCCTAGGTAGAATCTATAACATGAGGGTTAAAGTTTCAAATTCTTGTTAATTAATCTTTTCAAACACCGAATAATCTTTCCAAAATTAATTCGGAGTTAATGGACGAGTCCTAGGATTAGATAATCCCTTTGGAAACATTAAAGAACAAGAATAATTAAAAAAATAATAACTCACTTCATAAAAAGATAAAAATCATTCAATACAAAAGCACAACAAGGTATTCAATACACACTTTAAATATGATTATTTTCATAAACAAGATTCAAGTGTTGAATACAATACTACACACTTAGATATTCAATACAAGGCAAGGAAATGAAGAAATGAGTACAAAGGACTAAGAAATTTTTAACCACAATCTTCAAATCTTCAAAACCCAAGTGTAAGTGCATAAACCCTATCTTCCAACCTTGTTATCTCTAGCCCTAAGATTAAAAATAAGCCAAAAGATATTTTATAAATGAGCTGGTTTGGGTATTAAAGGGTTTGGGGCCAAAAAATGTGCAATGACATAATTGCCCAGATTTGAAGCACGATTTTCACATTTGCAAATAAAAGTTCGCAATTGTGAACTATGACCATACTATTGACCTTTGCATTTGCGATCAAGACTTCGCATTTGCGAAAATTGACTGCCAGGATTGACTTCGCATTTGTGAAGACAGCTTGATTGGTCTTCCTTCGCAATTGCGATGGATTACTCACAATTCCCAACTCTGCTTTCTTCACATTTCCCTGGATTGTGTCGCATTTGCGACAACTGAGGCCCCTTTCCAGATTTTCTTCTTTTTACCTTCTTCTTGACTCGTTTCACTTGGTTTCTTCAAGATCACTTCTAAATCACATAGAACCTATTGTGAACACGTGATTTTTTCCCCCACATGAATTACTCCAAAAGAATTCCCAAAATTAGAACTTTTCTTAAATTATGTGTTATACTAGGAATTACTGTACGATTTTCCTGATTACTTGCATATTTTTGTGCATATTGAATTTTATTAATGCATGGAAAAATACAAGAAAAATATATAACATCTGCATTTAAGATTTTATTTTTATATTTTTTAGATTAATTAAGTAAATTGTTGTTTTACAAAAAAAAATGAAAAAAATAATGTATTTTTCGCATATTTAGTGTTTAATGTCGAATTATGTGATTTTCTTTTTAATTTGGTTTTAATTAATTATGGTGATGATATTAATCATTTGAATTTGTAGGATAATTTTATTAGGAATTAATTTTTAGCTTTAAATTAAAAGAAAAATTAAAAAAAATAAAAAGAAGAGGGAAATGAAAAAAAAAAACAAGAAAAGAAGCAAATTTTGGGCCAATTCTTCAAGCCCAAAGGAATTTCCGTCATAATCCAGCCCAAATCCGGCCAAAATCGGTTTGTCACCATACTAGACCAAACGACACCATTTTGAAGACCTTCAATCTGGGCCGTCGAATTGGTTTGATCTAACGGCCCAGAATCTCACCCATTAACCCTACCCCGACCCGTTCACCCCAATACCCGGTCCGCCCAGCACCCATGTAACCAAAACGACCCTATTTTTCATTTGTGATTTAATTAGAGCCGTTGGATTCCAATCATCCAACGACCCTAATTGAACCATTGATTTAACATATCCAAACCATCAGACCCCCTACTTCCAAATCAGAACCCCCTCCCCTCTCATTCGTCTCTCACCTCTCTTCAGAGACACCCCTGTCTCACCGCCACACTCCGCCACCTGCTGCCCACCGGAAATCGCCTCACGGCGGTTCCGGTGGTCCAATCACTTCCAAATTTACACCACAGGTTCCTCTCACCCTCCTCTTTCCAAACCTCAACACAATTACCCTCGAATCTCTCTCAATTATGTCGAATCTTGAATTAAGGGTTGAACCCTAAAAAACCCAAAAAGCCCCAAATCGAGATTTCAGTGATGATTAAGGTCTAGTTTGGCTTTATTCATGTGTTCTTGATAAGAACACACGATTAAGGTCAAACTCGGCCTAAATTTGAAACATGAAGACGTTTCAGTTTATTTGCTTTTTGAGCCTTTCTTTTAGGTACTTTTTCTTTTCTTATTGTTATCTTTTCTTCATTTTTTCTTTCGTTTTACTATCTTCTGCCTCTTTCTATTCTTCGTGATTTCTCTTTATTTTCCAGTTTCTTCAAAGACATTTTTGATATGCATGTTTGATTAAGTTTTTTTAGTAAGCATGATTCTGTTTGTTGTATTAGATTTTGTTCGAGTTTATTTGTTTCTACTTTTCTTTAAGCCCAGAACCTTATGAGTCTTTATGACTCTGTAGGTCATTTAGGCCAATAATTTTGTTTGATGATTTGAACTTGGGTTCTGGAATTAGAAGCCCAAGAAAGGGGATTCTACTCGGGATGTACAGACCCATAACCATTTAATTTAGGTCAATTTGGATAATGTCTGTTTGTTTTAAGAAATAAATGGGGATTTTAAGGGGTAGTTGGAGAATTGTTCAACAAAAAAGTGTTTACCAAACTTTAGGAATCTTCTATAATGGTAGGGTTTAGGAAATGCACTACTGAATTAATTAAAAAACACTAAGCTAGTGTAGATAATTTAAAAATAGAAAAATTTAATTGATAAAGGGAATGACACTAATTGAATGCCTATTTAAGGACTAGAAAATACAGAGACTGGAAAATATAGAGTTTGGGGGGGGCCAAGAAGAAGAAAAAAGAAACAGAGGAGAACAAGAGAGAACTTTAGTGATATAAAATCCAGAAAAAGAAACGGATAGGAGTTTCACTGTTCCATTGAATCTTTTTTTCCTTTCTTGGTCAATTTCGGAAGTTTTTAAGTCTTGACATATTTTCTGACTTATTCTGAGAGTTCATATAGTGTGATATTGAGTTTTGGAGGAGTTTTCTGGTTTAAGTTGTTAAGAATCACTATTCCATTGAATTTTCAAGCTAGTTTTAGTATTTCAATCGATAAATCTAGGCTGTTTTGTTGCTGTTTATTGCTTTCACCTATTTTCCTTTTGCAATTTCCCGGTATACCTTCTAAACTTGTCATGGAATTGAACATGTATGAGGATATGGGAATTCAAGTTGAAGTTTAAATGGACTCTGATGTAATTACTGTTATTTACTGCTATTTCATGTGATTGAATGCTTCAGTCGGGTAGTAGTTCAATTTCTAGTTTATGTGGGGTTGTAGGTTCATGCTAATAGCTTATGGTAGTTCAGTTATTCAGATTTAGTGTGTAATTTCAGAATAATGGAATGTTGTAATAGCATTTGAGCTCTATTTACATAAACAGACTGTTTTAAACTTTTAAATGGTATTGTTCAAGGCATGTCAAGCTTGCTGTGTGTGGATCTGAAAAAGACTCACATGTGTTCAAGTTGTTAATGAACAATAAGCCTGAAAATAGCATCTCTTAACTTCAAATTGATTGTGTGTTCAACTAGTAGTGATCTTCCTCTGTTCTCTATTTCTTTTCTTTTCAAGCTTTAGTGTTGGTTGGAAAATTCAAGTTTTACTAGCAGTTGAATCTGTTAGTTTAGTACAAGTTTTTTAAAGACTAGAGGACTGATATGGCTAATGGCGTTTTTTTACTCTTAGCTTGTCACTTTGATTTTGAAAGGTTCGAATATGTTTAGTCGAGATGGTTGCTTGCTTAGTTCAGAAATTGAAGTTTCATGATTGCCATCATAAGTGGTGCAAATATGTGGATACTTAGTATAGCTGAGCATGTGTATTTGTTTAAAAATGAAGTTTGGCTTGTTTAGATGTGCAAAGGTTTCTGTTATAGGCTTAAATCAAAAGTGCATGGATCACTGCGGTATAAGTCTCGCACTTTCAATGACGTAAATGTTGTTTGAATAATTCTATTTAATGAAATTTACAATAATTATTCACTTTCATATATAAATGCCATGCTATGTCAAATGAGATTTAAAATGTCAGTGTATGAATTTAACATAGCCCTATGCAAGATTGTTCATGTTGTTTTGTTTATTTTCTCCATATGGTTTTTCTTTTGATTTTTTTTGTTAGGCTTCTTACTATATTTGGAAGGTTTTAATGCTTAAACATACTTCAATATGTATGTCATTTGATTAATAGTAGTGTTTGGATTTTAAAAAATATGTTCAAGCTAGTTGGATGGAAAAGAGGCATCTTTGTTTTGTGTCAAATTTCAGACTAGCAAGGTTTCGAACAATAGAAAAGGAAGAAAGAATGGAGAGCTCTTATTTGGGAATTAACATGGTTTCATTTAGTATATTGATATGAGAGTGTCTTGTGTGAATTTTTCATTAAGGCTGTTAACGTGATTAGGTTGGCAATTGTAAATATTTTCCGTCTTGATAATATTATGTCATATAGGCAAATTTTGAGAAGCAAACCTTTTAATTCCCCGCAAGGAATCCCATAATATTGGATCCTACGCCTTTAATCTTGAATCTTAAGAGTGAACGATCTGACAAAAATCCGTAGTTTGCTTTATTTTGCTTTAGTTTACTTTATTGAGGCATGCCATGCCAAGTAAAATCTTAAAATGCATGCTCCTCGCTTGTTTAGTATTTTAAATCCTTAAAATCGAGGCGTGCCATCTAGTGGAATTTCCATGGTCCTCGCAAAGTTGCAAATACGTAGTTGCTTTAGTCGTTTTATTTTAATAATTAACTTCCCTAAACTAGGGTGTGCATTTCATGTGACCCAAATCCAAATCATAACAACGTTAAATAAAATATGTCGCGGATCGCGGGTGCATTTCATGTGGCGTGATCCAAAGACTTGTTTTGTATAACGTTGAAATCTTCCTAAAATTGAATAAAAGCGGTTTTAAAGTAAAAACGCACATAGGTTTAAAAGTGTTTTAAAATCAGATAATTAGGCCAATAATAACAGGTGGGCGACCGTGCTAGAACCACGGAACCCGGGAATGCCTAACACCTTCTCCCGGGTTAATAGAATTCCTTATCCGGATTTCTATGTTCGCGGACTGTAAAACAGAGTCAATCTTTCCTCGAATCAGGATTTAAAACTGGTGACTTGGGACACCATAAATTATCCCAAGTGGCGACTCTGAATTTTTAAAATAAAATAATCCCGTTTCGATTGTCACTTAAATTGGAAAAAACTCCCTTGTACCCTTTACGGGTGTAGTAAAAAGGAGGTGTGACAGCTCTGGCAACTCTGCTTGGGACAAGAAACCAGAATCTCTGGTTCAAGGTTCAGAATTCGAGCTTAGATGAATTGTATATTTGATTTTATCTATTATCCGATTTTATTACATGTTTGGGCCTAATGTGCTAAATGTTGCTTTTACTGCTTTGACATTATCTGAATTGTATATAAACTACTACGAAACCCTTCTCTTCTCATCTTTGGGGATGTGCATGCTGGCGTGACTCCCTATTCTGTTAGTGTCATACCTTGAAATAAGAAAGAGGCTCGGACAAGTTACTAAGCCGGATGGCCTTTTGGTTCCCGGTACGTAGCCCCCTCCTCGGCTCGAGTTGTCCGCTCGGGTGCACAAGTCTGAAACAGTATACCCAGGTTTTATACTTAGAATAACTCAGCCTCATGCTGGATCCCTAGTAGGAACGTTTGTTTGCATCATGTGCATTTGATTTTGGAGACTCAACACAGGGGTTGGGTTTGTCTAGGACAGGTGTACCCGAAATGAAAAGACCATCATGATGCATCCTACTCGCTACTTGTGCATTCATTTGCTTTGGATTTGCATGTTGACCGACTTACCAAATAATAGGAGAAATGTTGAGAGTAATTGTGAGGGCTGAGAGAGGTAATTGTCTGTTTTTGATAAAAACCGATGTCCCAAAATATACCGACACTCTGCCGAAATTTTGAAAAAAAAAAGAAGAAAAATTTGTTTCAAAAAATAGTTGATTTTTGTCAAAATTGCCCGAACTACGCCAGTTTGATTCTCACCGGATGTGGGATACGTAGGCAACCCCCATCGGGTCCAACTTCCCTTTTGCAAAAATAGCCCCAAAAGAACAAAATTTTATTTTAGTTTAAATAAGCAGGGTGATGCCATTTTTGTCTAAAATAGCCGAATGTTCCCAAAAGGATGTCGGAAGGCTGTTTTAGCAAGAACAACCACCTTTGGTCTCTTTTTTCGAATTTTTGGTCGGTTAGCAAGCACAACCTTAAAATCTTCTTCCCGGAAGTGCTGAAAGGCCATATTTGCAAAGTCGGTTTTATTTTTGAAATGAAAATTTGAAAAAAAAATGTCAGCTTTGAGTTTGAGTCAAAATGAATCATGATTTTTGCTTAATAACCCTAATAAATGTGCAGAATAAGCACGAGTAAAAATTTTCCAATAACATTCATGAACAAGATCCATTTAGAGTTGCATATGTAGTGGGATGATCTAGGTAAATCAGGGCAAGACAAGGTCAATCATTATTTGGGAGGTCTTACCGGGTTGTTGAAGATCAGGCCTAGAGGAGACATCATAAAGGCGCTGGTTACATTCTGGGACCTGGCCCACAACGTGTTTCATTTCTCAGATTTTGAACTCACCCCAACTTTGGAAGAAATAGCCGGATATATTGGGAGCATTGAGGTTCCTATGAGACACAAGTATATGGTTGCTCCAAGAGCCGTCACTGTGCACAGATTCCTAGATTCCTTAAAGATAAGCAGGGGGTCCATAACCCAGATTTGGCCGCAGGATTTTCCACTCCGTAGTTTATATACCAAAGATACAGTCACATAGGAGGATTTAACAATCCAGAAAACAAAATTTGCAACAAAAGGGAATCGCCTCAAATGGGAAGAACACAGGTGCTTTGCTTTTATGGTGGTATTCTTGGGTCTTCTGGTGTTTCAAAGATGGAAATATCGACATACAGATAGCTGGGGTCATCAGCACTTTGCTTACTCAGGCCAAAAGCACCCTCGCACCCATGATAGTAGTTGAAATCTTCCGAGCTCTCACAGCCTGCAAAGTCAGAGGAGACTTTTTTGAGGGGTGCAACTTGTTGCTGCAGATGTGGATGAATGAACATCTATGCCATCGTCCTCAATTCCTGAGTTATGGGTCGATAGAGAAAACTTGCATAGAGGAATTTTATACAAGGGTTGATGGGATCAGCTTGCCAGAAGGGGTTATAGAATGGGTATCACATCTCCGTTCCATCAGTGCAAGTCAAATAGAGTGGACGTTTGGGTGGCTTCCCGTAGATGAGATCATATACATGCTAGCTATCAGGCCTCATTTCCTTTTAATGGGTCTTAGGAGTATCCAACCTTATGCCCCATACCGGGTTTTGAGACAATTAGGGAGATGTCAAATGGTTCCCAAGGATGAAGACATTAGTCGCCATGTGGTCGAGACTGGTCCTGGTGGTTAGTTTCATGAAGCAGCAGTCAACCAAATTTGGAGCTAATGTCAGTACTTGACGGCGAACACTCGAGTGCGTGATCTGTCCAGAGGTGAAGTTGCACCAGGATATTTTGCCTGGTATAAAAGGGAAGTTGAGTTTGGAAGCCCGGCAAAAGACCCTATCTTCAAGAATTTATCGGAGCATCACAAGAGCAATGTGATTGGCTGGCCAAAGAAAATGAGTACAGAACCACCATAGGCAGGATAGAAAAGCAAGTCATGGACCTTCAGTTTGAGAATGGTTTGCAAGCCGCCGCGGATGAAGGCGAGAAGAAAAAGCTAACTCAGGAAAATGAAGCCCTCAAAGCCCAAATTCAGAAAATGAGAACGGCTGCTAGAAACCTGGAAAGAAGCCGAGCGGATGAAAGGTCGGGCATCTGCTTCCGGAATCAACAGGTCGGGCATCTGCTTCAGGAAAAGGGTAGAATCCGAGAGCAGGTCAGAGTTATCGCCGACTACATTGTTGTGAAATGCCAAGCATGTGAGGATATGACTCGCACCACTTTCTTCGTGGCAGTGATGACATTTGTCCGACAGATAATGAGTGACTTGGAGAGGCTTCAAAGGGATCTTACATATAGGCCCGTGGCGAAACCGAATGATGTCTCGCGGGCCCCAAGAGCATTTGAGGCATTAATGTATTCGATATTTTTACTTGAGTCTGCATTTTCTTTCTGTTGAAGTCTGTCAGTTTGTTTTTGAGCCTGTATTTTCTGTTGTTGAAGTATGTTAGTTTGTTAATTTTTGTCTTTTCGTCAGAGTCTGTTAGTTTCTTTTTGAGTCTATTAGTTTTTGAGTCGTTATAATCAGAGTATTTGCTTTTTTATGAAAATTTGAAAATCCCAAAAATGTTTTACTACTTATTTTTACACTTATACCCCAGAACTACGCTCGGTCTGATTCATGCGTGGTCATGATACTAGGCAATCTCCATAGGATTCGACCATAACCAAAAGAAAAGAGAAAGAAAATAAGAAACTGTGAGAAAGAAACGATGGAAAAATAAAAGAGGGAAATGAGAGAATAAAAACAAAGAGAAGTCAAGAATGAAAAAAAAGAGAAAAAGGGAAATTACAAATGGAAATAAGGAAAAGCCGGAATGACACAAGCAATCGAGCAAATACATGATAGAAATGATTAATTACTTAGGTGCATTGCATTCCACAAATATGCGGTTACCAATCTGTTAAGCTTTAATCACTAACGAGTTTGTTGTTGATGCTTCAGAACTAAGGCAGGTGGTTAGTTTGTTGAGCTGTCACGACCCAAACCTCGATACGGTCGTGATGGCGCCTCTCGTGAAGACAAGGCCAGCCGACTAACTCATTTCCCATTTTTAGAATAGATAATATTAATAAACAGTTTTCGTGATTAGATAACCATAAACTAAGCAGAAGATCTCTTTATTAAGTGCGGAATACAACCCAAACACAGCCCAAACAGGGGTGTCATAAGTCATGAGCATCTATTAGAGTATAAATACAACTACAAGGCCTGAAACATATAAAAATGGATTGATAAACAAAAGGAATAAATGCGGTGCTGCGAACGCTAGCAGCCACCTCACTGGACCCCGATAACTTAGCCTCCGACCAGCTCAAAACCCGCTACTGGGTGAACAAATACATGCATCTGCACACGAGGTGCAGGGAATAAAGTGAATACTCCAACTCAGTAAGTAATAAAGGTAAATAATAACTGAGCGGTAAGAAACCGCGTAAAACAAACCATCATGTTATAGAGAGCAGTCTAAAATCCTTTGAGTAAAAGCAATAAAAATGTGAAATCCTTGGGGAAAAAAACATCTTAGCTTAGTTCAAACCTCTTTTAAGAATAACTTTTCAACGGTTACGCAAATGAGTGCAAAACAAATAGTGCAGATAAGCACGGAAATCTGCCCCTCAAGCACAACACTCAATTAACAGATAATGCCAGGCAATCAGATAGATATCACATGAAGTAGCACAAACAAAAGATAATGGCAAAAAAATTTAATAAAGTAAACACATAGAATAGTACCAGCACCGCTGCGACGTGCAACCTGATCCATATATCGTTGCGGCGTGCAACCCGATTCATATATTTCGTCGACGGCGCTCATTGGGGGTATGCAGACTCCAGCAGGGTCCCCTTACGACCCAAGCGCAATATCAAGCCATCTCGTGGCATCAAATCTAGGCCCGTGGCCTCAGATAAATCACAAGCCACCTCGTGGTATACATATCTCAGGCCCTCGACCTCATAATCAATCAGTATCTCACTGCTGCGACGTGCAGCCCGATCCAAAAGTATCCTCACAATACAGGCCCTCGGCCTTACTCAGTAGAAAATCACATAAGCCGCTCGGGCATTAGTAAAACAGTAGTTCTCAGCCCAAAACATCATTTAGAAATATCATTTAAGTTCAAATACGAATAAAAGTGGCTGAGTTTGCAAAACAGTAATTATCAAAAGGACTAAGTTCAAGTAATAAATCAATATAGTGGGGAAATAGTGATAAAAATCCCTAAAGGGTTCAAATAATTGGCATGAAACACAATTATGGCAATCATCCCAAATCATGATGCTAACAAACAGGTTTCAGCCAAATACGCAGTAAAATCATCAATCGGGACGGACCAAGTCACAATCCCCAAATAGTAAGATAACCCTGCGCTCATCATCCAGCACGTGTCTCACCTCAATATAGCACTACGATGTGCAATCCGGGGTTTCAAACCCTCAGGACGTCATTTACAATCATTACTCACCTCGAACCGGCAAAATCCCTAGCTCGCGACGCCTTTGCCCTCAAATCGGCCTCCACGCGTGTCGAATCTATCCAACATCAGAACGAATACATCACAATATGCTAAGGGAACAAAGCTGAAGCGAAAACAATTAATAACGGGCACAAATTCCGAAATTACAAAAAATCGAGCCCCGGAACCACTTTTTGAAACTCAGAAATATTTACATCAACGGGTTCCTAATCTCCCCACGAGTCTAACCATACCAAAATTTTCCAAATCCCATCACATTTCGACCCTCAAATC
The DNA here is from genome assembly GCF_000715075.1 of Nicotiana tabacum. NCBI lineage: Eukaryota > Viridiplantae > Streptophyta > Magnoliopsida > Solanales > Solanaceae > Nicotiana > Nicotiana tabacum. Next base: position 36,630,303 of record NC_134082.1, read on the forward strand.
TGAGATTCTATCCAAGAGGGTTTTCAAGATTTTACCAACTAAAATCATCAATTAAAGTTCAAAAACAATGATGGATTCGAGTAATCTAACCAAAATTGAATTAAGAACACTTACCTCGTTGTTTTCTCTGAAAATCCCTCGAAATATCGCATCACCCGAGCTCCCTTGGTCTAAATATGGATGTGTGAGACGAGTTTGGACTTTATTCTGCTGCCCAGAGATTTGTTCTTCGCGTTCGCGGTCCTCCTCTCGCGTTCTAGAAGAATAAAATTCCAAAAATCATTTTTTTCCAAACTCTGCCTGGACAGCCTCTAGTGTAATGGTCATTACTTTTTGCACACAACTCCAAATGCCTATTATAATATGTTTCTGGAAACTAGACTCAAATTGCTACAACTTTCGTTTTTGAATTATCTCCAAATTCATTGTAGATTGAGAGATATAAGCCTCCGAAGTAAGACCTGTGCAACAGAATTCCTTCTTCTTCGCGTACGCGAGGCACTCTTCGCGAACGCGAAGAACAAAATCTCATAAGCCAAATCCTTCTTCGCGAACTCGAAGCACAAAATGTGCAGGCCCATAATTTCCTCTTCGCGAACGTGAGGCCCTCTTGCTAACGCGAAGAAGGAAACCAGACAGTGCAGCAGAAAGTTTCCAGTAGCTGCACAAGCCCAAATTTCTATCCGTTAACCATCCGAAACTCACCCGAGGCCCCCGAGACCTCAACCAAACATGCCAACCAATCCCAAAATATCATTCAAACTTGTTCCAACCCTCAGAACGCCATAAACAACTTCAAAACACCTATTTTTCATCGAATTCAAGCTTAAAATTTTCAAAAACTCTAAAAACACATTTTCGATCAAAAAGTCTACCAAACCTCGTTCGAATGACCTGAAACTTTGCACGCACATCCCAAATGCCATAACAGAGCTACTGCAACTCTCGGAATTTCATTCCAACCCCCATATCAAAATCTCTCCTATCAACCGGAAATCACCAAAATATCAACTTCACCAATTCAAGCCTAAATCTTCTCTACAACTCCAAAACTCATTCTGATCGTGCTCCTAAGTCAAAAATTACCTAACAGAGCTAACCAAATCATAAAAATACCGATCCGAGATCATATACAACAAGTCAACTCTTGGTCAAACCTTTCAAATTCAAAGCTTTCATCTGAGACTGTTCTTTCAAATTCCTTCCGATTTTCCTGAAAACCAAAACCATCGATCTACATCAGTCATAATACATCATACGAGGCAAGTCATGCCCGAGAACTGGTGATCAAAGTGCAAAAGCTGAAAATGACCGGTCGGGTCGTTACATCCTCCCCCACTTAAACACACGTTCGTTCTCGAACGTACCCAGAGTTGTTCTAAAATCCAACCCGTAGCTGAATAACTTTACCATGCATATACCCGGGGGTGATCACACGTCACCCTATCTCATATAGGTTCGATAACACAATATAACTGAAATTTCACAATCCATCCTACTCCATAAACCATAGAACCACATTTCTGCTTCTAAAATCCTCAATATGATCAGAATCTCATATTAAATACTGTGAATAAGTTCGAACAAGATGTAACAAACCATATCTGCTATCTCAGGTGCAGTCACATGATATACCACATAACTCAAACACTCATAGCGATAACTTCTAATCATAGCAGCTGCACATAACAACCGAATACCGATAGAAAACATCTTATCAACTAAAGTCTCATTCCAACACTTCCATATACTGCCAATGATAATCGAAATACGCAATAAACCATAACCATTTCTCAGATCAACCATTCATAAGGTCACTTCTCCTTTGGCAAGGACCATAGCAAATTTCTGAGCCGAACCTTGATATTATCCTTCAAACATGCTAAAATCGAATCCGTTTGTATTCATTAAAACCCCAACGATCGCATCTAATCCCACACAGACTAAAGCCACAACTTGCGTAGTCCGCGCACCAATAAGCAACAATCCGAACATACTCACATCATGAAACTGACTCAAATGCAAGAGCTGTACCTCAAGCTCACTAGTACGATCACCACACAAGGCTGAGGACCCGTCTCACATCATAGAAATAGAACACCCGAATCTAACCCGCAAGGTCATATTTCCACATAGCTTCGCTGCAAGATGCGCGATCCTATCCAAACACTGTTCCACATGAAACACCTCAATTCACTATGCTTGAAGCTGACAACCACGCACAATTTGATGTCTGGAACCAAATCAAATTCATTACACCCACGGTGAAGCAAATAGCATATACCACGCAAACCCGATAGGACATAACCGATACACTATTCACCGAGCAACACCCAATTACTCTCCCTGCTCGGCTTCGACTATGAACCCCAATAGAAACACACCATATGTGCCCATAACCAACAAACCATACATCTCGCAACACAGAAAGGTAATTCATAGACCTCCCAGATTACTAATAAGCTCAATAACAATCGAATCAACACATCCTTCAACAATATTATTTGGTGCCCGTCATCGAATCAATACCAAAATCAACAACCTTCCCTGGCGACATGCCCGGCCACATGAAACACATCCGAAAAGTTCCTCACCCCTGGAACTGGACCAATATGAGGAGCCCCTACACTGACATCCATCACGAGAGCCCAGATAAGAAAGACACTCCTTCCCAGCCGTCCGCTGAGCCTTAGAAATATAATACCACTCTACTAGGACATAATCCATCGAATCTCGCCACTCAACCCATGGCTTTTCCAGTATAGCCAACAGCGTTGCCTTAGCACGACAGTCCAGAATGACACCACACAGAGACAACTGGTCTGAACTCCAACATCACGTCCAACATCTAACATACCAACAAAGAAAGATCCACTCGGGTCTCCAAAACCTGATAGTCACTAAACAGTGCCGATGCACACAACTCACAACCACAACATAGCCTGAATGTGAGAACTTCCCTGTCTCCAAATCCATATGGCGCACGAATCACCATATCCGATCCCAATTTTGTCGTCTGAATACATGTTATGCCTCAAATACCCAAATCATTCCACGATAGATATTCAAAAATTTCCTTGTTCCACCAAGCAAACTCGAATATCACCAGTCGATCTAACAAGAAACTGTCGCGATACTACTGAAGTACCATCAACCTAATCACATTGTTTTTTCTGAAAGACATACCCTCGTCAATTCACCCCAATTAGCACTACCACTTCCTTAATCATCTTAAATTGCCCGTACTGCCTAAGAATTCATGACTTTCCGTTCAGAACTGAACTGTAACCTTCTACACGCAATTGTCAATCCTCCACAACCTACCGCATATACCATACCATCTTAGGATAACATGAGAACTTCATCTTCCTTCCGAGCCACAAACATCTACGTACTCAACTAGTCAAGAACTTTCCATTGGTACCAATATAGAAGAAAAATCACTATACATCCCATACTCCTCGTTCCGCATGCCCATAGAAAGTATACATCTCCAAACCGGGGTAAAAACTATCAAGAACTCTCCGAGTTCCCATTGCACAAATCAGACATGTCAGGACTGAATCCTTCTAACTTGTTCAAGCTAATAAAGCCATCAAAACCTAAGAGCATCGCCGCAAAATACCTGAAAGAACTCATTACCTTGAACACACACAAGGAATTAATCATATCCTTACCATACCGATTCGGTCTACTATCAAACTATTCCATCTATCTAAATTTTCTTCTATTTTCCTTCAACTTAATACTCATTCTTGCTATAACATCACAATTCCTCAACCCATACTTACCACATGGGACCCAAGCATAATGCCACACCGTCTAAGGCTCATAAGCCGCTGAATACTTTCTCAGATATTCCCACGAGCACCACGATCAAGGTACTTTGCTCTGAAGAGACTTCCTGCAAATCTAAATCTGTTACCTTTACCTTCCTGGTACTGATACATAGAATCTCATAATTTGTAAAGAAAATACCACAAGTCTCGACATCTTCCAATGAGAACTCAGTCTCTAACCACATATACAACTTTAACTTACCCAACTATTATATGTAAAATCTTGAACACATTAGAACCATTCTTGAGAGTCATTCACCCTATTCAAACTGCAATTAGCCCGATCAAATGAACAGAACCGCCCGTGCCTCATTAGCACTCTGACACAGCAGAATGAAATCCTCATCCCAACACATCCAAGCGGCTTCCTGCTATATGCACCGAGCATTCTTTACCAACAATAACTTAAGACATTCTGTGATTCTTACACACTTATGAAACATACTATATACCTTGTTAAGAATTTTTTTCCTTTACTCGAGTCATCCCCAGTCTCAATTTCCGTAAGCCATAACTGATTTGCCCGTACACCTCCAACTGGAACCAAAATAGCACCTAACCGTGCAATCAACTACTCACAGCAGACTCCCCCACTTGGCTCGGAGCCATAGATCAAAATACTCTCAATAACTCATAACACTTGTACTCTATTGATGCCATAATACCATAGTGAGATTTAACTCGAATCCTTTGTAAGCCTGCGAAAACACATATCATCTAGTACTTTAACTCTTCTACAATTCTCGCAATTCACGCACGCAACAGGCAATCTTGCTCTCTGAAGTGACCCACATTCAAATTTCAACACTTATATTCCACTGGTAAATGAGATCGTCTAACAGAGACATAAGGATCACACAACCCTAGAATTCTTCGCAGGGGATAACCCACTTGATTTGCCTTCCATTAACATTTTTGTATACCTTCCACCGTCACAAACCGTGCGATGTCTCTTAGTCTTTCTGAGTCTGAACTCATATCACAACATGAAATTTACTTCACCCCCAACTAGGAAACATGAAAAGATTCTTCACACGCCCACAACTCGGGCTATAACTCGAATCCAGATGGAAATCAAGCACCTAATAGTTCTTCTATTCTCCAGCAGACCTTTCTCGTCACTTCCCAATAATACGAATATATCTCGCATCACTAACACTCTCATTACATAGTCATTCAGCCGTCACTTCCACAATAGGGAAAAAATACCAAACATATAAATTGAAAAGCACTTGCTCACACAATCAACACCTCGGTGCTTAAGCCGTAGGCAAAGATCCGGCCTCAAGTTCTCCAGACTGACCCAACATCGAGCATCACAGAAATCACATCTCGCCCCTCGATCGGGGAATCACAAGCCATCAAGGCACATCTGATACTGAGCGCTCATGCGCGCATACGAACACGTAGAAGGAGTTTCAAAAGTTACTTTTTAAGCTAAATCAAGGACGCATGATAAGAATTCAAGAATGTGAAGTTTTCCTAAAGGTTCTGCAGCCTCTCGAAGATATATACAGACATCTCCGTACCGATCTGCGAGGCACTACTAAACCTGCTCATGACTCGTGAGACCTATGTAACCTAGGCTCTGATACCAACTTGTCACAACCCAAACCTCGATACGATCGTGATGGCGCCTCTCGTGAAGACAAGGCCAGCCAACTAACCCATTTTCTTTTCAGAATAGATAATATTCTATTTTAGATAACCACAAATTAAGCAGAAAATCTCTTTATTAAGTGCAGAATACAACTCAAACACAACCCAAACCAGGGTGTCACAAGTAACGAGCATCTATTAGAGTATAAATACAACTACAAGGCCTGAAACATATAAAATGGATTGATAGACAAAAGGAATAAATGTGGTGCTGTGAACGCTGGCAGTCACTTCACTGGACCCCTATAACTTAGCCTCCGACCAACTCAAAACCCGCTATCGGATGAACAAATACCTGCATCTACACACGAAGTGCAGGGAGTAAAGTGAGTACTCCAACTCAGTGAGTAATAAAGGTAAATAATAACTGAGCGGTAAGAAACCACGTAAAACAAACAATCATGCTATAGAGAGCAGTCTAAAATCCTTTGAGTAAAAGCAGTAAAAATGTGAAATCCTTGGGAAAAAAACATCTTAGCTCAGTTTAAACCTCTTTTAAGAATGACTTTTTCAACGGTTACGCAAATGAGTGCAAATAAATAGTGCAGATAAGCACGAAAATCCGCCCCTCGGGCACAACACTCAATTAACAAATAATGCTATGCAATCAGATAGATATCACATGAAGTAGCACAAACAACAGATAATGGCAGAAAAATGAAATAAAGTAAACACAAAGAACAGAACCAACACCGCTGCGGCGTGCATCCCAATCCATATATCGCTGCAGCGAGCAGCCCGATCCATATATTTCGTCGACGGCGCTCACCAGGGGTGTGCAAACTCCGAGAAAGGCCACTTATGGCCCAAGCGCAATATCAAGCCATCTCTTGGCATCAAATCTAGGCCCACGGCCTCATATAAATCACAAGCCACCTCGTGGCATACATATCTCAGGCCCTCAGCCTCATAATCAATCAGTATCTCACTGTTGCGGCGTGCAGCCTGATCCAAAAGTATCCTCACAATACAGGCCCTTGGCCTTACTCAGTCAAAAATCACAAAAGCCCCTCGGGCATTAGTAAAACAGTAGTTCTCAGCCCAAAACATCACTTAGAAATATCATTTAAGTTCAAATACGAATAAAAGTGGCTGAGTTTGTAAAAATTAATTATCAACAAGACTAAGTTCAAGTAATAAATCAATACAGTAAGGAAATAGAGATAAAAATCCCCGAAGGGTTGAAATAATTGGCACGAAACCCAAGTATGGCAATCAACCCAAATCATGATGCTAACAAATAGGTTTCAGCCAAATACGCAGTAAAATCATCAATCGGGACAGACCAAGTCACAATCCCCAAAGAGTAAGACAACCCCGCGCTCATCATTAGCGTGTCTCACCTCAATATAGCACAACGATATTTAATTCGGGGTTTCAAACCCTCAGGACATCATTTACAATCATTACTCACCTCGAACCGGCGAAATCCCTAGCTCGCGACGCCTTTGCCCCTCAAATCGGCCTCCACGCGTGTCGAATCTATCCAACATCAAAAGGAATACATCACAATATGCTAAGGGAACAAAGCCCAAGAGAAAACAATCAATAACGGGCACAAATCCCTAAAGTACCAAAACCCGAGCCACGGGCCCACTTCTTAAAACTCAGAAATATTTACATCAACGGTTTCCTAATCTCCTTACGAGTCTAACCATACCAAAATTTTCCAAATCTCATCACATTTCAACCCTCAAATCCGCGATTCTATCCAAGAGGGTTTTCAAGATTTTACCAACTAAAAAAATCAATTAAATGTTAAAAACAATGATGGATTCGAGTAATCTAACTAAAATTGAGTTAAGAAGACTTACCCCGTTGTTTTCTCTGAAAATCTCTCGAAAAATCGCCTCAACCGAGCTCCTTTAGTACAAAAATGGAAGAGTGAGACGAGTTTGGACTTTATTCTGCTGCCAAGGGATTTGTTCTTCGAGTTCGCGGTCCTCTTCTCGCGTTCGCGAAGAACAAAATTCCAAAAATCATTTTTTTTCTAAACTCTGCTTGGACAGCCTCTAGTGTAATGCTCATAACCTTTTGCACACAACTCCAAATGCCTATTATAATATGTTTCTAGAAACTAGACTCAATGAGCTACAACTTGCATTTTTGAATCATCTCTAAATTCATTGTAGTTTGAGAGATATAAGCCTTCGAAGTAAGACCCATGCAACAACATTCCTTCTTCTTCGCGAACGCGAGGCACTCTTCGCGAACGCAAAGAACAAAATCTCATAAGCCAAATCATTCTTCGTGAACACGAAGCACAAAATGTGCAGGCCCATAATTTCCTCTTCGCGAACGGGAAGAAGGAAACCAGACAGTGTAGCAGAAAGTTTCGAGCAGCTGCACAAGCCCAAATTTCTATCCGTTAACCATCTGAAACTCATCCGAGGCCCCCGGGACCTCAACCAAACATGCCAACCAATCCCAAAACATCATTCAAACTTGTTCCAACCCTCGGAATGCCATAAATAACATCAAAACACCTATTTTTAATCGAATTCAAGCTTAAAATTTTCAAAAACTCTAAAAACACATTTTCGATCAAAAAGTCTACCAAACCTCGTACGAATGACCTGAAACTTTGGACGCACATCCCAAATGCCATAACAGAGCTACTACAACTCTAGGAATTTCATTCTTACCCCCATATCAAAATCTCGCCTATCAACCGGAAATCACCAAAATATCAACTTCCCAATTCAAGCCTAAATCTTCTCTACAACTCCAAAACTCCTTCTGATCGTGCTCCTAAGTCAGAAATCACCTAACGGAGCTAACCAAATCATAATAATTCTGATCCGAGATCATATACAACAAGTCAACTCTTGGTCAAACCTTTTAAATTCAAAGCTTCCACCTGAGACTGTTCTTTCAAATTCCTTCCGATTTTCTTGAAAACCAAAACCATCGATCTATATCAGTCATAATACATTATACGGGGAAAGTCATGCCCAAGACCTGGTGATCAAAGTGCAAAAGCTCAAAACAACCGGTCGGGTTGTTACATGAGCATTCTGGCAACCCATCCATACAACACCAGGTCCAAGGGTGAATTGATCATGTCTAACCAGGAGGAGATGTTCAGAAAAGTTAAAAGCTTAGAACAATCATTCAGAGACATGCAGGGGTTATTAGGTCAAGTAAGTGTAGCTTACAAAGACCTGTGTCTATTTCCAAATGTGTAATTACCGGCAGGGTTTAAGATGCCCAAGTTTGATTTGTACGATGGGCACGGTGATCCAGCAGCACACTTTAGAGGTTTTTGTAGCAAGATGAAGGGAGCTGGAGGAAAAGATGAATTGCTAATGGCATATTTCAGTCAAAGTCTGAGTGGATCGGCGATGGAGTGGTACACCCGGCAGGATCACGGAAGGTGGTATACATGAGATGATATGATGCAAGCATTCGCTTGTCACTTCCAATACAATCTTGAGATCGATCCAGATCGACTGTCCTTGACAAAACTAGAGAAAATGCATAGTGAAAGTTTCAAAGAGTATGGTTTCCGATGGAGAGAGCAGGTAGCAAGAGTAGACCCTCTAATGAAAGAAAGTGAGATGGTGGATTATTTCCTACAGGCCTTAGAACCTACTTACTATGGCCATCTTGTCTCAGATATAGGAAAATCCTTCAATGAAGTAGTGAAAATGGGAGGTATGGTAGAAAAGGGGCTCAAGTCGAATAAAATCATGAGCTATTCGGCTATTAAGGCGACCACTCAGGCTATTCAGGGTGGCATAGGAGGAATTGGGAAAAAGAAGAGAGAGGACGTAGCAATGGTTGATTCAGGAACTTGGTTCGGACCCATAAGCTCATCTCACCACTATAATCAGCCTCGACCCCACAACCAAAGTTACCCTCATAGCCCATATAATCCACACCAACACTATTACCCCCCACCGGAACTTCATTGTTCTGTCCACCATGCCCAAACATACAACCAACCTCCCACCCATGTGCAATGGCATGCGCCCATTCCCCAAAACACTTTTCCACCCCTACGAGCCTACCGAAACCCTCTTGGACCAAGTTTCCGGCCTAATCAAGCATTTAAGGATGAAAGGTTGTAGAAAAAGAAAACCTTTACTCCATTGGGAGAGTCATATACCGGTATATTTCACAGGCTAAGACAACTGGACATGCTGAGGCCGATACAGTCCAAATTGCCAAATCCTCCCCCGAAAAATGTTGATTATTCCGTGAGCTGTGAGTATTGTTCTGGGACTCCAAGTCATGACATAGAGAAGTGCTGGCACTTAAAAAGTGCTATACAGGAGCTTGTTGATACCAATTGGATTGAAGTTCAAGCTCCTGAGGCACCCAATATCAACCGGAATCTGATGCTAGCCTATCAGGAGGCAAATATGATTGAAATAGTGCATGAGGGAGGGGAGCCTAGGAAGCCTTCACAGACCATCATGATGATTCGGTCCAGTGGGGTCAAGACAGTTGAATAATCAACAAGTGAGAAATTAGTGCTCAAGTCAAGCGAAAGGAGTAATGAACCATCCGTAATAGTTAAGAAGGGGTCTTCGAGTGATATTATAGCAAAGCAAGAAAGGATGAAAGTGGTTGTGCCAGGAGTGGCAAGCAAACCTGTCATAATCATGGAGGGTGCCCGCACAGATCATGTCATTATCAAGTCGGTAACCCAATTACCAATAGTCAATAGCAGGGCTATTCCATGGAATTACGAACGGGTGACAGTGACTTACAAAGGGAAAGAAATCAAAGAAGAATTTTGCGAAACCCAGGGTTTGACTCGCTCGGGAAGCTGTTTTGCCCCCGAGAAGTTGAGAAAAGCTAAGATCTCCAAAGATAACCCAGTTCTAGTAAAGAATGTTGTAACTGAAGAAGAGGCAGAGGAATTCTTGAGGAAGATAAAGGTGCAAGACTATTCTATCGTGGAACAATTAAGGAAGACGCCTGCTCAAATTTCACTATTGTCATTGTTAATACACTTAGACGAGCGCCATCAAGCTTTAATGAAAATCTTGAATGAGGCTCACGTTCCGGATAAAATCACCGTGAACTATCTCGAAAAGATAGCCAACAAGATCTTTGAAGTGAACAGAGTCACTTGTTCTGATGATGAATTGCCCGTAGAGGGTACTGAGCATAACAGAGCCGTTTACCTTACGGTGAAATGTGAGAACTCCGTGGTTACCCAGGTATTGGTCGATAATGGTTCAAGTGCAAACATCTGCCCTCTCTCCACTCTGAGTAAGTTGAAAGTGGAAGATGAGAGGATTCATAAGAATAGTATCTGTGTCCGGGGATTTGATGGAAGAGACAAAGATTCAGTTGGGGATATATTGCTAGAGCTGAAGATAGGGCCAGTTGAATTCACAATGGAATTCCAGGTGCTGGATATAGTTGTTTCCTACAATCTGCTGTTAGGTCGACTGTGGATTCACGCCGCTAAAGCAGTCCCATCAACACTACACTAGGTGGTCAAATTTGAATGGGATAGACAGGAAATAGTTGTGCATGGTGAAGACAATTTATGCGCTCACAGCGATGCCATTGTACCGTTCATTGAAATGGAAGATGACAAGGGACCGTGGGTCTACCAAATTTTTGACACGATGTTGGTAGAGAAAGTTCCAGAGGGGAAATATATTCCTAATCCGAAGATAACCACCGCATCAGTCATGGTGGCCTATGAGATGTTGAAGAATGATTTTGTACTTGGTAAAGGTTTGGGCTCATCTTTGCAAGGCATCATACAGCCGGTGTCTCTTCCTGAAAACTTGGGAACATTTGGTCTGGGATTCAAGCCCACTACCACAGACATAAGAAGAGCCAAAAAGTTAAAACATAGGGCATGGGTCCTTCCAAAGCCAGTCCCACGTCTCTCCAGATCATTTGTCAAGTCCGGTACCAAAAAACGTCCTGTAACAACAATTCCCAGTCCTGTGATTGATCTTGATAAGGAGTTAATTGAAAGATTTGAGAAGTTGTTCGACAGTGTGAACATGGTGGAAAGTAGTAAAGGTTCTAGCAATGCAGAAATTCAATTCGTCGGGCCAAAAACGAAGCTTAACAATTGGAAGACTACTCCTCTCCCCACTCGGAAGGAGTTTTGGTAGTTTGTTTTGATTTTCCTTCCGTTTGTCAGGTTTATTCCGGGGTTGTAATCAAGATTTTTATCTTTCGGTCTATTTGAGTGTGCAAACCTTGTTATCTTTTATCCTTCAATAAAATGCAATTTCCCTTCTTTATCATTCCTGATAGTTTTCTTTTTTGTTTTTCTTTTCTTTTCTGTACAGTTCCTTTTATGCTGGTTCTAATGATATGGCATGCGTGAGGAATCCTCAGCCTAGTCTTAAAAATCAATCTGATTCTGAAATAATAATTCAAGAAGTAGAGTGTGATGACAAATCAGAATATGATGAGGATGAGGCCTTTGAAGAGACTAGTAAGGAATTAAATCACTTTGAAGGAAAACCTAAACCCAACCTGAATGATACTGAAGCTATCAATTTAGGGGACACAGATAATATCAAAGAAATTAAAATAAGAATCCACCTTGAACTAAAGATCAAGGAAGAGATAATCAAAGCACTGATTGAATATAAAGATGTTTTTGCATGGTCATATGACGACATGCTGGGTTTAAGCACTGATTTAGTGATCCACAAATTACCTACTGACCCGGCATTCCCTCCCGTCAAGCAAAAATTGAGAAAGTTCAAAACTGATATGAGTGTGAAGATTAAGGAAGAAATCATCAAGCAATTGGATGCCAAGGTCATTCGTGTCACACGATATCCAATTTGGTTAGCTAATATTGTGCCAGTACCAAAGAAGGACAGCAAGATCAGAGTATGCATTGATTACTGCAATCTCAACAACGCAAGTCCAAAGGATAATTTTCCACTACCTAACATCCATATTTTGATCGATAATTGCACCAAGCGTGAGATTGGATCTTTTGTGGATTGCTATGCAGGGTATCATCAGATTTTAATGGATAAGGAAGATGCAGAAAAGACGGCGTTCATCATGCCATGGGGAACTTATTGCTATCGAGTGATGTCGTTTGGTTTGAAAAACGTTGGGGCAACTTACATGAGGGCAATGACTACTGTGTTTCATGATATGGTACACAAAGAGATTGAGGTATACGTAGATGATGTGATCATAAAATCAAAGCATCAGGCGCCGACCACTTTGGGGATTTGAGGAAATTCTTCCAGAGACTTCGCAGGTACAACCTCAAGCTTAACCCTGCCAAGTGAGCAATTGGCATTCCATCCTGAAATCTGTTGGGATTCATAGTCAGTCGGCGAGGCATTGAATTGGACCCATCAAAGATCAAAGCTATCCAAGAGTTGCCACTTCCAAGGAACAAGACGGAGGTGATGAGTCTGTTAGGGAGGTTGAACTACATCAGCAGGTTTATTGCTCAGCTCACAACAACTTGTGAGCCTATTTTGAAGTTGCTGAAGAAGGATGTTGCGGTCGAGTGGACTGAAGAGTGTCAAAAAGCATTTGAAAAGATAAAAGGGTACTTGTCAAACCCACCTATGTTGGTCCCACCGGAACCAGGGAGACCTTTGATTCTTTACCTGATAGTCCTGGAAAATTCATTTGGTTGTGTATTAGGTCAGCATGACATCACGGGCAGGAAGGAACAAGCCATCTACTATCTTAGCAAGAAGTTCACGACTTATGAGGTTAAGTACACTCACCTGGAAAGGACATGTTGCGCCCTAACTTGGGTAGCACAGAAATTGAAACATTATTTGTCATCCTACACTACTTACCTCATTTCGTGCTTGGATCCGTTGAAATATATCTTTCAAAAGCCTATGCCCACAGGGAGACTTGCGAAGTGGCAGAGTTTTCTCACAGAGTTTGACATCGTCTACGTGACTTGGACCGTAATGAAAGCCCAAGCGTTGACCGATCATTTGGCCGAAGACCCGGTCGATGAAGAATACGAGCCATTGAGGACTTATTTTCCCGATGAAGAGGTGACGCATATTGACGAACTGGAGCAGACTGAAAAACTAGGTTGGAAACTTTTCTTTGATGGGGCTGCTAACATGAAAGGAGTTGGAATATGAGCCATGATTATTTCTGAAATAGTGCATCACTCTCCTGTTACGGCTCAGCTTCGTTTTTATTGCACCAACAATATGGCTAAGTATGAAGCATGCATTTTGGGTTTAAGGCTAGCTGCATACATGGATGTCCAGGAAGTCTTGGTCTTGGGAGACTCGGATCTTCTGGTACATCAAATTCAAGGAGAATATGAAACACGAGATTTGAAGCTCATACCGTACCGACAATGTTTGCATGATCTTTGTCAACAGTTTTGATCAGTGGAGTTTAGGCATATTCCAAGGGTCCATAATGAGGTTGCCGATGGTTTGGCTACTTTGGCATCAATGTTGCACCATCCGGACGAAGCTTATGTCGATCCTCTGCATATTCAAGTCCGAGATCAGCATGCTTACTGTAATATGGTAGAAGAAGAACTTGATGGTGAACTGTGGTTCCACGATATCAAGGAGTACATCAGAATGGGGATATATCCAGTGCAAGCCACGGGGGATCAAAAAAGAACAATTCGATGGTTGGCAAGTGGAGTTTTCTTCAGTGGAGGAGTTTTGTATAAAAGAATACCAGACCATGGATTGTTAAGATGCATAGATAATAGACAAGCTACGGCTGTCATGTCCGAAGTACATTCGTGAGTCTGCGAACCACATATGAGCAGATATGTGTTGGCGAAGAAAATTTTCCGAGCAAGTTATTATTAGCTCACCATGGAGCGAGATTGTATTAGTTTTGTGTGCAAATGTCATCAGTACCAGATACACGGAGATTTGATTCATTCTCCACCATCACAATTGCACACAATGTTAGCACCATGGCCCTTAGTTGCTTGGGGCATGGATGTCATTAGACCAATTGAGCCAACAACATCCAACGGACACGGATTCATTCTGGTAGCCTTTGATTATTTCACCAAATGGGTTGAGGCCAAAACTTTCAAGTTCGTAACCAAGAAGGCAGTGGTCGATTGTTCACTCAAATATCACCTGTCGATTTGGGATACCAAAGGTGATCGTCACAGATAATGGTGCTAATCTTAACAGTAACTTGATGAAAGAGGTATGTCAACAATTTAAGATTACGCATCGCAATTCCAACCAATATCGCCCCAAGGCGAATGGAGTAGTCGAGGAAGCCAACAAGAACATAAAGAAGATACTTCAGAAAATGGTAGAAGGTTCCAGGCAATGGCATGAAAAATTATCATTCGCATTGTTAGGTTATCGCACCACTGTTCGCACTTCAGTAGGCGCAACTCCTTATTTGTTGGTATATGGAACTGAAGCAGTGATACCTGCGGAAGTTGAAATCTCGTCCCTTCGGATTGTTGCTGAGGCCGAAATTTATGATGATGAGTGGGTCAAAACCCGTTTGGAGCAGTTAAGTTTAATTGATGAGAAAAGATTGGCAGCAGTGTGTCATGGTCAGTTATATCAAAAGAGAATGGCAAGAGCGTACAACAAAAAGGCGTGTCCCCGAAAGTTTGAAGTGGGTCAGCAGGTATTAAAGCGCATCCTTCCATACCAGGCTGAGGCGAAAGGCAAGTTCCCCCCAAATTAGCAAGGGCCGTTCATTGTGACAAGAGTGTTGTCCAACGGTGCTTTCTATCTAACAGATATCGAAGGCAAATGTGTAAACATGGCTATCAATTCTGATGCAGTCAAGAGATATTATGTATGATTTCTTTGGTTCAATTGTTGATTGTCTGTACTTGGCATTGTTTCGAAGATTGGATTGACGAAGGCAATTTATTCTGCTATCTAAATACTCTACCCTTTGTTTTCCCTTTTTGAGCCTTATTTATTTTATTTCATACCCCTCTTTTGGAATCAATAATGAAAAAGAGAGAAAAGAAAAGAAAAGAAAAGAAAAGAAAAGAAGCGAAAAGAGAGTACAAAAAAACAAAGAAATTCAGGTGTGAACTACGTTTGACCTGATTTTTGTTAAGGATACGTAGGCAGCTTCCAGGCTCGGTCATATCAAAATAAAAATAAAAAAATCCCCAAGCAAGAAACTGGGGCAAAAGTTGTGATTGTGGTTAGAAATCAGATTCCAAAAGTTGTAATTTTGAACCCATCTAAGCTATTTTGAGCCTTTTTGATACCCTTTTCTTTCCAAACATATCCAAGAGCCCGCATTATTATCCAAAGAAAGACCTCCCGATCAGTCTTCGAGAGATGCCAAGTCAAGCAAGTAAAGAGGATTCATATCAGGGGCAACACTCCAGTTTAAGCAAGAGAAATCAAAAAATGAGAGAGTCTTATTGGTGAAAACCCTCGTGGGCACCATGAGGCGACGAAAGTTGAGAGAAAGTTAAAATGAGAGAGTCTTATTGGTGAAAACCTTCACGGGTACCGTGAGGCAACAAGAAATTGAGGAATGAACAAATGAGAGAGGTTTGTCAGTGAAAACCCTTCAGGGCACTGCAAGCCGAACAAGGTCCATAAGTTGGCGGAAGGTAAAAATTGGGTTGTGGAGATCATGGAGCACAAAGTAAAATAATTGGAAAAGTGATTGGTTAAATATACTGGGTTGATTAATCCAAAATGCATACCATGATTATTGGTGCCAGTTACTTCATTCAGATAAGTTTCTTTTACTCTCTCCAACAGTCATCCAAATTGGATTTTCTTCTTTATTCTTAATTCTCAAAATCGACGCATTTCATTGTTGTTAATTTTACTCCTCTAAAGCTCTTCCAATGTTAGCCTTGTTTCAACAAATAAGAAGGAATTTCAAAGTTTACTACCAGTTTCAAAATTGCACAAAGAAAAATGCGGTTAGGACATGCCAGAGATAGTGTGATGAAACGTGGGACATAGAGTGTAAGCAAAAGTTAAATCGGTGAAATGGTTCAGCAATGTCGCAGGAGATGTAAAGGCCAGAAATGAAAAACAACGGTTGGGGTGTAGAGCACTCAGATCATCTAGGGTCCTAGGGTTAAGGATCAATCAGAAGGTCAAAAAATTCTCGACCTGCTCAAGGCAGCCAGTCAAAGAAAAGCATGGCAAAGGAAGAACCACCTTCAGCAAGAATGCCACAACTAACTACCACGTTTTAAACTGACAAGATTTTCTTTGATTTGAAACAGGGGCAAAGATGGCGTTTGTTTCGGAGAAATCCTCCGTAAGGAAAACAAGTACCAAGCAGGTTTGATCGCAAAATTCTCAGGACCCTCCTAGAAAATGGGACCTAGTTTAAAATCCAAAACAATCATGAGTAGTAAAATACAGCATAAATGTACCTCAAAGGAATATAAGTTGGCTTCAAAGTTTGCATGTTTGAGATAGGATTCAATTAGGAGTTTTCAGGACCGTCCTGAATAATGAGACCTAGCTTTAAGAATTCTATTAGGTAACAAGATTTAGCGTAAGTTCTGCTACAAGGGAGTATAATTTAACCTTAAAATTGTCACTCTTAAGATAAAACTTGATTTTGATTTTCAGGACCCTCATGGATAATGGGATGAGTTTTAAGACTGTCTTAGATAACAAGATTCAACAGCCTTAGAAAATATAATATAGCTTTGAAACAAGCATTTTACTAGAAGACCCTCCTAGGTAATGGGATCTAGCTTTCAAATTCTTATAGATATTTGGTAGCATGATTCAATTAACACTCACAGATATGCCCAGCTACCAAGTTGGGGCAGAAAATTTTCTTTTGTTTTGTCTATTTTATAGAAGTCAGGTGCCCATTTGAAGAACAGGGAAGGACAACACTAGTTTCAAAGAATAGAAAGTAGTTCATACCAATGAAATCAGGCACCCACTTGGAGAAACAAGGGAGGACAAGTCAAAGAAAAGTAGTTTCAAGAAAAAGACAGTTCAAGTCAAGCAATCAGGTGCCTACCTGGAGAGCTAGGGAATACAATTCGAGTTTCAGCAGTCAGGCGCCCACCTGGAGAGCAAGGGAATACAATTCAAGTTTCAACAATCAGGCACCTACCTGGAGAGCAAGAGAATACAATTAAAGTTTCAGCAGTCAGGCGTCCACCTAGAGAGCAAGGGAATACAATTCAAGTTTCAACAATCAGGCACCCACCTGGAGAGCAAGGGAATACAATTCAAGTTTCAGCAATCAGACGCCCACCTGGAGAGCAAGGGAATACGATTCAAGTTTTAGCATCCAAGCGACCACCTGGAGAGCAAGGGAATACAATTCAAGTTTCAATAGTCAGGAGCCCACTTGGAGAATGAAGGGAAGAAGCAATTCAAGTGTTGGTAATCAGGAGCCTGCCTGGAGAACGAAGGGAAGAAGCAGTTTGAGTGTTGGTAATCAGGAGACCGCCTGGAGAACGAAGGGAAGCAGTTTAAATGTTGGTAATCAGGAGCCCGCCTGGAGAATGAAGGGAAGAAGCAATTCAAGTTCGGCACTCAAGAGACCGCCTGGAGAACAGAGGGAAGACAACAATGGTCAAAGGAAGACAATTCAAGTTTCAAGGGGAAAATAATTCGAGTTTCATAGGAAAGAAACACAATTCAAGTATTGGTAATTAGGAACCCACATGAAGAACCAAGGAAAGGAAATAGCAGTCAAAGGAAGATGGTTAAGGTTCAACAATCAGATACCCGCCTAAAAAAACAAAGGGAAATCACTTCAGAATACCATTCAATACATGCAATAATGGAATCTCGCTTGAAGAATACAAGTCAAACAAGCAACATGAATCACAAGATCAGGTTTGAGAATAAGTCTTTGTAATGCAGAGATCATAGCTTAGTTTAGCTTCTTTTATTTTGTCACGGTGTGATAAGGAGGTTAGTGAACAGTAGCAGCAGTAGTAATAGTGAAATCACAGCATCATGGTAGTCCCAGCTACCGAAACTTCCCGAACCACATTGACCTGATTCTTTTATAGCCAAAGATATGTAGGAAACCTTTGAAGCAGAGGTTCGGTCAAATCTTTCAAAAATGCTTCCCCTGGAAGATTCAAACGGGCAAAAAATCGCTCGTATCCACTCACTTTATCTTTGCACGAAAACTCTTCATGTTTTCGGACAAAGAGGGGCAGCTGTGAGCACGTGATTTTTTCCCTACATGAATTACTCCAAAAGAATTGTCAAAATTAGATCTTTTCTTTAATTATGTGTTATGCTAGGAATTAGTGTACGATTTTCCTGATTGCTTGCATATTTTTGTGCATATTGAATTTTATTAATGCATTGAAAAATACAAGAAAAATATATAACATCTGCATTTAGGATTTTATTTTTAAATTTTTTAGATTAATTAAGTAAATTGTTGTTTTACAAAAAAAATGAAAAAAATAACGTATTTTTCGCATTTTTAGTGTTTAATGTCGAATTATGTGATTTTCTTTTTAATTTGGTTTTTAATCAATTGTGGTGTTGATATTAATCATTTGAATTTGTAGGATAATTTTGTTAGGAATTAATTTTTAGCTTTAAATTAAAAGAAAAATTTTAAAAAATAAAAAGAAGAGGGAAATGAAAAAAAACAAGAAAAGAAGCTAATTTTGGGCCAATTCTTCAAGCCCAAAGGAATTTCCGCCACAATCCAGCCCAAATCCGGCCAAAACCGGTCAGTCACCATACTAGAGCAAAGACACCGTTTTGAAAAACTTCAATCTGGGCCGTTGAATTGGTTTGATCTAACGGCCCAGAATCTCGCCCATTAACCCGACCAGCACCCATGTAACCAAAACGATCCCGTTTTCCATTTATGATTTAATCAGAGCCGTTGGATTCCAATCATCCAACGGCCCTATTTAAACCATTGATTTAATATACCCAAACCATCAGACCCCCTACCCCCAAATCAGAAACCCCCTCATTCGTCTCTCACCTCTCTTCAGAGACACCCCTATCTCACCGCCTCACTCCACCGCCTTTCGCCCTCCGAAAATCGCTTCACAACAGTTCCAGTGGTCCAATCGCTTCCAAATTTACACCATAGGTTCCTCTCACTCTCCTTTTTCCAACTTCAACATAATTACCCTCAAATCTCTCTCAATCGTCTCGAATGTTGAATCAAGGGTTGAACCTTAAAAATCCCAAAAAGCCCCAAATCGAGATTTCAGTGATGATTAAGGTCTAGTTTGGCTTTATTCGTGTGTTCTTGATAAGAACACACGATTAAGGTCAAACTCGTCCTAAATTTGAAGACATGAAGACGTTTTAGTTTATTTGCTTTTCGAGCCTTTCTTTTAGGTACTTTTTCTTTTCTTATTGTTATCTTTTCTTTATTTTTTCTTTCGTTTTACTATCTTCTGCCTCTTTCTCTTCTTCGTAATTTCTTTTTATTTTCCAGTTTCTTCAGAGCCATTTTTGATATGCATGTTTGATTAAGTTTTTTTTAGTAAGCATGATTCTGTTTGTTGTATTAGATTTTGTTCGAGTTTATTTGTTTCTACTTTTCTTTAAGCCCAGAACCTTACGAGTCTTTATGACTCTGTAGGTCATTTAGGCCAATAATTTTTTTTGATGATTTGAACTTGGGTTTTGGAATTAGAAGCCCAAGAAATGGGATTCTACTCAGGATGTACAGACCCATAACCATTTAATTTAGGTCAATTTGGCTCATGTCTATTTGTTTTAAGAAATAAATGGGGATTTTTAAGGGGTAGTTAGAGAATTGTTCTACAAAAAAGTGTTTACCAAACTTTAGGAAGCTTCTATAATGGTAGGGTTTAGGAAATGCACTATTGAATTAATTAAAAAGCACTAAGCTAGTGTAGATAATTTAAAAATAGAAAAATTGAATTGATAATAGGAATGACACTAATTGAATGCCTATTTAAGGACTGGAAAATACAGAGCTTGAGGGGGGAGGGGGGGCTAAGAAGAAGAAAAAAGAAACAAGGAGAACAAGAGAGAACTTTAGTGATATAAAATTCAGAAAAAGAAACGGATAGGAGTTTCACTGTTCCATTGAATCTTCTTTTCCTTTCTTGGTCAATTTCTGAAGTTTTCAAGTCTTGACATATTTTCTGACTTATTCTGAGAGTTCATATAGAGTGATATTGAGTTTTGGAAGAGTTTTCTGGTTCAAGTTGTTAAGAATCACTATTCCATTGAATTTTCAAGCTAGTTTTAGTATTTCAATCGATAAATCTGGGTTGTTCTGTTGTTGTTTATTGCTTTCACCTCTTTTCCTTTTGAAATTTCCAGGTATACCTTCTAAACTTGTCATGGAATTGAATTATGACTAGCATATATGAGGATCTGGGAATTCAAGTTGAAGTTTGAATGGACTCTGTTGTAATTATTGTTATTTACTGCTATTTCATGTGATTGAATGCTTCAGTCGGGTAGTAGTTCAATCTCTAGTTTATGTGGGGTTGTAGGTTCATGCTAATAGCTTATGGTAGTTCAGTTATTCAGATTTAGTGTGTAATTTCAGAATAATGGAATGTTGTAATAGCATTTGAACTCTATTTACATGAACGGGCTATTTTAAACCTTTAAATGGTATTGTTCAAGGCATGTCAAGCCTGCTGTGTGTGGATCTGAAAAATGGACTCACATGTGTTCAAGTTGTTAATGAACAATAAGCCTGAAAATAGCATCTCTTAACTTCAAATTGATTGTATGTTCAACTAGTAGTGATCTTACTCTGTTCTCTATTTCTTTTCTTTTCAAGATTTAGTGTTGGTTGGAAAATTCAAGTTTTACTAGCAGTTGAATCTGTTAGTTTAGTACAAGTTTTTTAAAGACTAGAGGACTGTTATGGCTAATGGCATTTTTACAAGTTTTTTTTACTCTTAATGGACTGATATGTTTACTCTTAGAAATTGAAGTTTCATGATTGCCATCTTAAGTGGTGCAAATATGTGGATACTTCGTATACCTGAGCATGTGTATTTGTTTAAAAATGAAGTTTGACTTGTTTAGATGTGCAAAGGTTTCTGTTATAGGCTAAAATCAAAAGTGCATGGATCACTGTGGTATGAGTCTCGCACTTTCAATGACGTAAATGTTGTTTGAATAATTCCATATAATGAAATTTACAATAATTATTCACTTTCATATATAAATGTCATGCTATGTCAAATGAGATTTAGAATGCCAATGTATGAATTTAACATAGCCCTATGCAAGATTGTTCATGTTGTTTTGTTTATGTTCCCCATATGATTTTTTTTTGGTTAGGCTTCTTACTGTATTTGGAAGGTTTTAATGCTTAAACATACTTCAATATGCATGTCATTTGATTAATAGTAGTGTTTGGATTTAAAAAAAAATGTTCAAGCTAGTTGGACGGAAAATAGGCATCTTTGTTCTGTATCAAATTTCAAACTAGCAAGGTTTCGAACAATAGAAAAGGAAGAAAGAATGTAGAGCTCTTATTTGGGAATTAACATGGTTTCATTTAGTATATTGATATGAGAGTGTCTCGTGTGAATTTTTCATTAAGGCTGTTACCGTGATTAGCTTGACAATTGCAAATATATTCCGTCTTGATAATAATATGTCTTATAGGCGAATTTTGAGAAGCAAACCTTATACTTCCCCGCAAGGAATCCCATAATATTGGAGCCTACGCCTTTAATCTTGAATCTTAAGAGTGAACGATCTGACAAAAATCCGCAGTTTGCTTTATTTTGCCTTAGTTTACTTTATTGAGGCATGTCATGCCATGTAAAATCTTAAAATACATGGCCCTCGCTTGTTTAGTATTTTAAATCATTAGAATCGAGCCGTACCATCTAGTGGAATTTCCATGGTCCTCGCAAAGTTCCAAATACGTAGTTTCTTTAGGTGCATTATTTTAATAATTAACTTCCCTAAAATCGGGTGTGCATTTCATGTGACAAATATCCAAATCATAACAATGTTAAATAAAATATGTCGCGGATCGCGGGTGCATTTCATGTGGCGTGATCCAAAGACGTGTTTTCTATAACGTTGAAATCTTCATAAAATTGAATAAAAGCGGTTTTAAAGTAAAAATGCACATAGGTTTAAAAGTGTTTTAAAATCAGATAATTAGGCCAATAATAACAGTTGAGCGACCGTGCTAGAACCACGGAACCCGGGAATGCCTAACACCTTCTCCCGGGTTAATAGAATTTCTTACCCGGATTTCTATGTTCGCGGAATGTAAAACAGAGTCAATCTTTCCTCGAATCGGGATTTAAAACCGGTGACTTGGGACAGCATAAATTATCCCAAGTGGCGACTTTGAATTTTTAAAATAAAATAATCCCGTTTCGATTGTCACTTAAATTGAAAAAAACTCCCTTGTACCCTTTACGGGTATAGTGAAAAAGGAGGTATGACACCTATAATATAGAAGTAAATGGCATTAAACACGTGATTTTATTACTCAAACATAGCAAAAATATAGGCTTAAAGACAAGATAAGTTGGTAAAATACCAACTTATCAAACCCTCAAACTTAAACTATTGCTTGTCCTCAAGTAATGAAAGCGACAAAATCTCTTCCCAAGTATTTAACTCAACATTGCATCCTTATCATGCCAAGCCAAAAAGATCTAATATAATCACAAACACATGACTTTGATTGGTAGCAACAATTAATCCAAAGCAAATGAATTACCGAACACTTCTTATGAATTTCATTACATTTCAAGTGCTCAAACACTATGCAAATCAAAGTAGCAAATCATATCATGATACTAAAGCTTCAAAATTTGCCTCTCTATCACAATTATCTTCCCTCGTTCATTCCTCTGAATTGGAAATGTGATTAAATTCACAACTCAAATCTCATGTTCCCTCGCACTTTAGACAGAATACCACATTCATAATTTGTAATTCCAAACATAAATGGGATATCAAGTGGAAAGAATAATCTATCACTCTCACAAAAATATTCAGATGCACAAAAGTAGTGCCATAGGCTTCCCCTTATTTTAATTCGCCGCCTATTCAAGAATATTCGGTTGGAGGTCCCATAAGGACTTTTTGAGCTTGTAATGTAGGTTTTGGGAAGGATTGGAGCATTTAGGATACAAGAGACTACACCCTCCTTGAACACTACTCACATTTGTCTTTCTTTTTTTGCACTTTGCTTTTTTTTTTTTAAAACCACATAGCCCTTATTGGCATCTAGTTATCAACATAGAGCCACCTTAAAACACCTCTTTTATTTTTTTCAAGACTCCATATTTATGTATGTACATAGAACTTTTTTTATTTTTTGTATAGCTATTTTCTTTTGGAACTTGAGTAATTTCATAAGGACACTTTGAGGTATATGTTTCTCCACTCAATGTACAACCTTACCGATTTTCCAACATGATACCAATACCCCCAAACTTAGGCTTTTAGCCTCATTCTCAATATTCAAGGAGGGACAGGTGCAAAAAAGGCAATTATTTCACAAAAGAATAAAGGTTTTTAATGTGGTGGACAAAGAAAAGGTTAAAGGATCAAATAGGGGAAATTAGTGATTATATTTATGCAATGGTAGGCTTGAAAGGCTAAAAAGGTTTTTTCAAAGATTACGAAGAATGCCTAAGGTCATCCCTCCAACCAAACACAACTAACTTTAGCATTGAAAAACCAACCGGGCAAGTTCTAGACTTCAAATGATGCAAAAGAACTTAACAATAAGTCTCACCACGCATGGCATATAATATTCAAGTGGAATACAAATCCAAAATCCAATTCAAACCAATTAATATCAAAGAAGTTTCGTGTAGCCCAAAAAACTATTTAGTGAATCAAAGAGCCAAAAATTGAGTCTAAAAGTCATGACAATGATTTTTTTACTTCAATAAATTTTCTTTTTCAAGGATCAAAAATTCATATACCGAGGTTTAAATTTTATTGGTACCAAGCAAGCCACAACTTTGCCAATGGGCCCATATCCCACTCAAGAAAGTTGCCTAGCTATCCATCATCGGGAAAAGTTGACTAAAATTTTACTAAAAATTACCCGGTTCAAGAAAAAAATTGGCATCCTCAGTAAAAGAACCATGGTACAAAGAAAACCAAGGATATCGCCACTAAAATAAAATATACTATACATAAAAAAATTAAGAAGCTAATAAACATCAAGTAACTAAAACATACTATATATAAAAGCAAGAATTCAAGAAGCTAATAAACATACTAATATAACACATCACAATAAAATACAATAACATCAAAATGAAAACAACCAAAGTACCAATCTACCATATCCACAATTATCCAAATTTATACAAGAACAACAGTTACACAGGAAGCCACCCCAACTAAAAATGTTGCAATGTCCCCAATGCAACTAAACATAATAGAGTAAAATGGTGGAAAATGCTCCCTGAATACTGCATCACGTGCTCTCGTCGCTGTCTGACTCAGAGGCATCATCCTCTCCTTCTTCGTCGGACCAATCAATTGGAGCATCATCATCATCTACCGGCCTGGTCGATGGCATTGGGTCTTGAGGCTTTAAGACTTTCCACAGGCCCTTCACACCCTTCCACATGCGGGTAAAGAATTTGTCTTTTTTCTTCTCCCTTTTCTTCATATTGATGTGTGCCTTTGCCAGAGTGTTATGAGAACTGATCAACTTACCATGCACCTTGGCCAGATCAATGTATGCCTTCTCCAGTGTCTTTAGGTGATCCCCCTACTTCCTCTGATCATCAAGATACTTTTGAAAATCTTTCTTTGAAATGTATGCAACGGGTCCCTCAGATGTTTCCCCAGGTCCCGGTGGAAGGCCAGCTACTAGGTCATGAATTAGCTGCATTTCCTCAGTAAGCACAGCAAATGGTCCTCCTGTAGAAAATGATGGCTAGCTACTCTGATCATTCTGAGAAGAAGACTCCATCTTTCTCTTTTTGCTCTTCACAGCGCCGCCCTCTCCTCTTTTCTTCAATGGATTTAGAGGCTTTCCCGGCTCTATCCAGTTGTCTCTCGGAGCTTCTTCCACCCCAGCAAGTTTGCACAGCTCAGTGATAAGCGATGGGAATATCAATGATGTACTATTCTGGATCTGATACTCCCTCAGTTCATTAATGAAGATTTCACCAACATTGAGTTGAATACCATCAAGGATACAGGCTATCATTTGAGCTCTTGTAGCCGGTACATTCCATATATTTGATACAGGGGAGATACGACTGCATATGATGGCTAGCCATATCTTTGCTTCGGCAGTAAACTCCTTGGATGTGATCCCTCTCTTCTCAAATGACCATGGAACATCCGCATCCGGGCATAATTTAGACAACATCCACTCCCCTGAGGCACAATCTTTTGCATGGAATGGGGCCATGTCGTGGTTTAGCAGGTGATACACTTTATTAACAGCTTCAGCTCCAAACTGCACCATTTTGCCGCGAATTCTCATCTTTGGCTTCCTTAACCTGATAGCTGGGAGATTGGCATAGAACTCCCTCACCCATTGCTGATTGGCTCGGCAAGGTTGAGGGGAAAAAGAGTCCTATCCCATGTTTACCAGCATTTGATAGAACTCGGGAATGCATTCCGGGACGTTGTCCAGCAGTATACCACTCTCTGGGAGCAACTTTTTCGAGATCAGTTCAGCAAAGTACCATTCTTGGCACTGCTCTTGGCAAAGTACTTTTCGAGAATTTTTTTTAGGATTTTGAGATTTTCAGATGACTGCTCTTTGATTTCGCAAATGCGACATTTTCTTCACAATTGCGAAGCTATTAGTACTGCCCATAAGTCGCAATTGCAAAAAAGTCTTCGCAATTGCGAAGATAGAAGATTCAGACAGTTCACGCAATTGCGAGAGAATCTTCGCATTTACGAAGATGGTCTGGGCTGCCAGGTTTTGCAATTGCGACCACCTCTTCACAAATGCGAAGAGGCCATCGCAATTGCAAGCCCATCGTCCCCAACCAAGTTTTTTCACAGAACACAGTCCTAATCCCCAAATATTTTGACCAAAGGCTAACTTAAGAGTGCCCAAGAAATTTTCAAACACAGATTCGGGCAATAAACTTCATAGATGACCATAAATTACAAACATATCAATGGTTTGGCCAAGAATCTTATTCGGCCCTTTAATCGATCACATAAGAAGCACAAAAATTCACTTCTTTTTTACAAAGCCCTGGGTACTCAGACTTCCCCATTTTTTTAGCAAAGAACAAAACTCACACTCTCAACCAGCCTCACCCTGAAATCAACATAAGATTTGAACAAATTTTAAACAATTTCGGGCAGAGGAATGTTAACCATTTGACAACCTAGGGTTTCAGAGAAAACTAAGAGAAGAAGAAGGAGGAGGAGGAGAAGAAGAAACGATTAAGCTTTCATACCTAGATTCTTGCAATTAGGAGTGAGAAGTAGTGAAGTTTTACAGTAAGGAGAGTGAGGGAGACAGAGGTTTGATAGCCCTAGAGGTGTTCTTGACTTTTTGTTCAAAATAGGAGCATTACCTCGTTAAAACTCTCTGATATCGCATTTGCGACACTGCCTTCGCAATTGCGAAGTTAAGTGAGCCATGTAGGTGTCGCAATTGAGACAAATGTTTGGGATTTGCGATGGGCTAGGTTCGAAAATGCGAACAAAAGTTCGCAAATGCGAAGACTGTGCCCCTGCAATTCTCAGCTTCTGGCTTTTTGTGCTCTCCGTCGCCCCAACCTACTCAAATCAACTCCAAAAATTATGAAACTTGACAGATTCGTTAGAAACAATATAATAAGCTATTATAAAAAGGAAAATTTCAAAAATGAGCAAAAAATTTGAAAAACGATGGGTTGCCTCCCACCAAGCGTTGTATTTAACGTCGTGGCACGACACAAGTCACTTTACCACTTTTCTCACCATTTTGATTATATCAATTGGGCACCCAACTTAGAATCAAGTTTGTGACCACGAGCGGTGGGTGGTGGTAAGTAGATGATCAAGCCAGGCCTTAATTTCTTCATTTTGCACTTCTTGGATTTCATGTGAGGAATGTCATTTTGCCTTCTTGTGTCCTCAAATTGTAAAATATATGGCCTTTGTCTTTCCTCCTCGCAAACCCTCATTGACTAGTGTAGTTCAATTCTCATATAACCACACAATTCCAATGTTGAAAAATGCTTGGAATGTGACATCAACCCTCCAAATTGCAATTCTTCCCGGATTTTGACATCCTCTTTTTCTTCCGGATTGTTGATACCCAATTTTTTCCTGTATATTTAAAATATGCAATACTTTAAAAATAGCATATGTATGCATATATAAGTATGTCCAAATATTTTATTGTTTTTTCTTAATTTTTGAAAGATTTTTAAATCAATTTATTGCCATATTTTATTTAGAAAAGCCCAATAATTATTTCCAAAATTAGCATTTTAGTGATTCATTTATTGGACTCTCACATTTATACTAAAATATAGCTAAGATAATTTTTGCATATTCTTATAAATTTATTTAGTATTTTTAAGGCTAAATTGCATATAATTGCAATACTTCTTTTAGATTTAATTATGTTTATGTCTATAAAAATTAACTCCAGTATTGTTAGTTTGATAGTTATGTATTATTAATCATTTTAGTACCTTTAATTTATTTTCGAAATTATTTTACTATTTTTATAAAATAAATAAGGGAAAAGTGGCTATTTAAATGTTAGCCCATTTTCATTTCAATTATGGACGGATTTGGCACCCCAATTAAACGCAGCCTAAGGCCCAATTACTCTGACCCATATCCTAATCTACCAAACCCACGATCCTTTTTAAACAACCTGCCCGGATCCCCACTTAATCCAGGCCGTTGATAAAAATGATCAACGGCCACCATTTAACCTTTCCTTTTTAATTCCCCGTTACCCCCAAACCCTAGTCATTTTCTCATCTGCAGCCGCCTTCGAACCCCCCTCCTCTCCCAATTCTCTCTTAAACTCCCTCTCAAACCCTAGCCGCCACCTTCAATCACCACCCTAAAATCGCTTGAGTCAATGGCTTCCAAAGCCATTAAAGGCTTGTATCTACCTCATATGACTTCTACCTGCCTGATTATCATATTTTTAAGGCCAGACCTTGAACAAGTTTTGGTCCAGATCGGGGATGTTTCAGTTCTATGGCTGTCTCCGACCTTGCTCCGACCAGCCATGGCTATTCGAGCCTGATCTTGATTTCTCTTGCTTAGATCAATGACTTTCCAAGCCTTTCTCACCATCTGGGTTCTCCTGAAACCCTAACCTTCGAGGTTCTTCCGATTCTTTTAGATACATTGTAGATCTGTGTTTACTCTAAACTTCTAAGTGCTTTCTCAAAAGTTTCTTTCAAAACTTTAACTTCAGAACCTTTATCTTTTCCGATTTAGGGTTTGTTAAGTTATTTTTTAAAAAAGCTTTCTCTGATATTTATCATGTTCTAATGTGTTTCTTTATGTTATTCTTCTACTGGAGTGTGCATGATTAAAAGTATTAGTTCCGTCTTGAGTTTTCTGATTTTATTTTGTTGATATTATTTGCCTGATTTACTTGTTTTTCATCTTTATACTCGAGTGATGGTGAAAACCCTAAAATTTGGGGTTCATTCGAGTCCTGAGGCTATTTACTATGTGATTTACTCGTTCGTCATACTCTGAATACGATGGGTTTCAAAACCCTGATTCCTTTGAACCTATTCAAGTTTCTAAAGCTTTTCACCTGGTGCTCGATTGAATTTCAAAATCTTTGTTTCTTTATACGATTCTGAGTTCCTGCTAAATTCTATGAGGTCTTTTACTTGACCCTTTTTGCATGCTATTTGATATTCTCTCTTTTCGCTATTACTGAGTTACTAAGATTAACCTATGGGACTACTATGATCCTATAGTCCACTACTTACTGATTTTGTGACTGTATGACGTTTCTCTTTATCCTAAATTCAGCCTTGCATGCCTAATATTTATGTACTCTTTTATATGCTGAATTTCCCTCTAAAATGACCTTCAATTTTTGACTGATTCCAGATCATTCCTTGGGTAATTCTGATTGCACTCGTGTATTAAGTAATTGATTCTTTCCTTGTTTCTCCCTACTGATTTCCCTCTTTCTTGGCTTGATTTGAAAATTTTCTTTTAGACTTTCAATTCTCCTATTTTTAACTTGGTTTATTTGCTTATTCATGGGAACCCATCTTACTCTCCTTAAATCTGAAATTTCGAAATCCCTGACTCCTTGATTTACTATGTACTGATTGCCTATATATTCTGCAAATTTACTCTATTTTCTTACCTTATTTGGTTAACGGAGTATTTCAAAGATTCTTCCCTTAATCAAACCCCTATGTATTTACCCCTAATTGCCTACTTTGCACAAGATGCTTACTTGATTTCTTTCCTTAAATGTCTTCTGTCCATTACCGTTTAAGTTTAAACTCCTTAATTAAAGGAAGCTCTTATACTGATTGATTTTAATTGATACACAGTTCCATAATTATTTTCTTGACTTATTTTTCTACCTGTTTTCACACTATAAATACCCTGCTCTTTCATTAACACACAGACACGAACACACTTAGTTCTAAACTCTCTTAGACTCAAAATATTCTCTCTTGCTTTACTACTACTGTGACCCATTTAGCTGGATGAAAGCCAAAGCTATTTTCAAAGTCTTGCTACATGCTTTTACTGTATTTTGCTTCTCTGAACTAGTATGTTCTGATTAAAATTCTAGCATCACAACAATGTGTTTACTTAATACTTTTACCTTCTTATCTGTCTACTGCTTATGTTTAGTTCAGTACTTATCATGTTATAATTTCCTTCTGCTTTTTCTGAATCTGTTATGAATCCCAAGCACCCACCCCAATGTGTTTGATGTTATGGTTTGCTTGAGGCATGACACTACTGAATATTACTGCCCATGACTCAAGCTTGATCCCCTACCTCTATGTTTTTCTGGTATTGTGTGTTCTGGTAGTTTATAGGCATGCCAGCATCCTCTATTGTTGTGCATGCCCAAAGCTTACCTTTGCCTAAGCATAGGCTCTTTGCAACTTTCCATCCCCTTGAACTCCTTATGTATGAAATTATCAACTTGTTTGTGGTTGTTTCCCTCTCCTGTATTCCCTCAAAACTCTATTTCTTCACTTGCACTCTCTCTTAGACTTAAGTTCTGCATCCTCTCGTGAGCCTTTCTTTGGGACCCGCTGAGCTCCCTCTGAAGTTGGACACTTGAGGGTTGACACTTCTGCACTATACTTGTCCCCATCCCGGTAATACAATTTGGGTGTGAGCACTGCCCGGAGTCCCATTGAGGATCTTAGGGAACTCTGACACACTCAAATTGGAGAAATGTTTTGGATCAATAGTCTTTGAGTTGGTATATCTCTTAACTCAGAGAGGAAGTCAAGAATCAAGCTTCCTCTGGTTGTACTTTTCATTGTAATTTTATTTATTCTTGGTTTGTAATAATTTGTAATGAACATTCGAGGCTGGCTAGTGAAAAAGGGTGGGTATTTATGAATGTCAAGGGTAGAAACCATGCCTGTAGGGCTATTTTAGTTCTGCATATTTAAACTACATATAGATACCATATCTATAAGGCTTCTGCATATGCATTTATAAACCATGCCTATAGGGCTATTTTAATTCCGCGTATTCATTTAGAAACCATGCCTATAAGATTTAAATCCAGTTCCGCATTTAGATACCACGCCTATAAGATTCAAAACAAGTTGCTGCATTTAGATGCTATGTCAATAAGGTTTAAAACAAGTTTCTGCATCTAGATGCCCTGTCTATAAGGATCTAAAATCAATAATGCATAGAAATCATGCCTATAGGGATTCTCGAGCAATTCTGATTTGTTTTCATTCACAGTCAATGTTAGATGTAAAATCAGTAGTAGTAGATATTATCATCTGCAGAACCTGCGATAAGTCTAACTTTCAATTTTGTACATTCTGCCTCTCGTTTAATAACTTAATTACCTCGCTTAACAAGGTTTAGCAAAGTATGCATATATAGGATTTCAAACAATTTATTCCGACTTTTTTTACTGTCTCATCACCTTCTGAATTCAGTAGATATCATGCCTATAGGACCCCGTCTAGACACTTAGGCAAGCCTTAGAGTAAAAATTGTAAACTGAATTTGCTTCTATTAATCGCTACAACCAGCATGCATGCTTGATTCGGACTTGTTATCTGAGTTATGTAATAATCTAAAACTGTCTCAACAATCTCATCTCCCTCATCTTTAGTATTTAAATCAGACTTAAGCAGTTTATGTAAGACATGCTATTTTATGTGTTTTGTTTGAGGAGGTGTACTTGAGCCTTTTATGTTTATGTGTTTCCCCTTAACATGCAGTATGTGTTTTGTATGTCGCCTTAGAATTATTTTACCTTTGAAACTCCAAATAAGCCTGATATAACTCCTTTTTAGGATTAGTATTCCTAAGTGCCTCCGGGACTGATAGGAATGGGACGGGTAATAGCATGCAATAAATAATCGAGGCCAATCCGCGCTTTAAATACCTTAATGGTGTAGGAATGGTATATATGGATATGATGACCACGCGATAATGTCACGTATAGCCCCTCATTGAGGAGTGATTACCAGACATTGTGTGGGGTGATCCATATTTTTAATAAACCTATGACCCCCTTCCTTTGTTCGTTATTTCTTTCAGCATTTTTAACTCCTTATTTTAAAAATCAGCTTTTGTAATTGTTCTTTCAAACTTTGTTTACTTTCAAACCATTATGTACTGAAATCCCCTCTTATTTGAGCCTTATTTATTTCTATGTTAATTGCAATCCAAATTCACAATAATTGTCTGGCCGGGAACTAAACTAGTGGATTCTGAGGGGTGCCTAACACCTTCCCCTTTGAATAATTTCAAGCCCTTACCCTATCTTTGGTTATCCTAATCAAACTCTTTCAGTGTCCTAATGCACCCTAATCATTAGGTGGCAACTCTTCAAATTCAAACCCAGTTCCCAAAAGGAATGAGTTGTCCTTCCAAATGTCATAAACCGAACTCCGTGAGGATAAAGGGGGCGCGACAGTGTGGCGACTCTGCCGGGGATCATTAGGCTTTTACCATTTCACACTATTGTTGTGAATTTATGTGCAATTATTTGTTTATTTCTTTTAAGCATTCAATTTCCTTTTCAATTTGCCAAACTGACTTGTCTTCTTTTTTCTTTCCTTTACTGCTTTCCTTCATTACTGCTTTAAAAGATAAAATTGTTATATTTACTGCTTTTTTAAACATGCAAATACGTGACAACATGCCTTTAATTGTTGCATAATCATGCTCAACATCATATTCCACTCGTGCCGAAACAAATCCTATAGCAACGCTTATAATGAGTGGTTACGCTCTTCCGATATTATCACCCCTAAATCCGGAAAAGGCATATTTGCGGTAAAACCAGTTGATCAACGGTGTATATCGCGCCCCCTTTTTCTAAGGCGAAATCGAGTTCATGACATTTGGGAGGACAACTCGTTCCCTCTTGGGAATTGGGTTTTTTAGGTTGAAGAGTCTCCATCTAATGATTAAAGTGCATTAGGACACTAAAGAAGAGTTCGAGTTGGAAAACCAGAGTTCAGGTAAGGGATATAAATTATCTCGAGGGGAAGGTGTTAGGCACCCCCCAAGATCCACTAGTCTGGTTCCCGGCCATGTTACAATTGTGACTTTGAATAACAAGTAAGCAAATAGAAGTCTCAAGTAGAGGGGGGTTTTCACATAATATTGCAAGCAAGTTGAGAGTTTGACGAAAGTAGAGAAAGCAGAAATTTTAAAGAAATAGTTTGAGAAAAAAATAAACAAATAAAGGAAAGGAGATCCTAGGTTTACAAATAATATGGTTCATATCAATGCAATACCCGGTAATCACTCCTCAAAAGAGGGGCTACACGTGGTATTACCACACGGGTCATCATATCCATATCTACCCTTCCCACCCCGTTAAGGTTTTAAAGCACAGAATAGTATCATTTCTTATTGCATGCTATTACCCGTCCCAATCCTATCAGTCCCGGAGGCATTTGAGACTACTAATCCTAAAGGGGAGGGAGTTGGGGCTTTTCAGAGTTTTAAAAGGATAAAAAGTCTAGGCGACAAACAAAACACATAAGCAATTAGGGGAAAAACAATTAGTAGCTAAGGCTCAAACAAGCCTCCTCACTCAGAGGAGCAAATATATAACATGACTTCAAATACTAGTTATGGTCTGAATTAAAGCGTTAGGACAAGCTGATTTATCACATATTTCTCAGATGAGGAGTCCGAATTAGCCTTGTCTGATTGTTGTTTATCAAAACTGACACAGTCAATTAATCACCTAATGGTTTGCCTAGGTGAGACCTATAGGCATGACATCTAACAATAGTGATTTTAAAGAAAGGATTACTGGTTTTATAAACAAGAGTTCTGCAAATTGTAAACGATATTACTACTTATTAAACTCAGAGATGGAATAGCGAAACTGATTCAATTGATACTCCTATAGGCACGATTCCTAAGCGTTATTGGTTTTTAAATGATTACAAAAATGCAAGAGTCCTATAGGCATGATATCTAGAATGAAGTTGATTATTATTAAACCTATGATTGTTTGCCTAATGACATGTATATGCAGAAGAGCAGAAAACCTATGATCATGATTTCTATATGCAGAAAAGCAGAAACTTAGAGATAGGATTTCTATATGCAGAAATGCAAAAACCTAGGTACATGATTTCTATATGCAGAAATGCAGAAACCTAGATACATGATTTCTATATGCAGAAACCTAGATACAGGATTTCTATATGCAGAACTTATAGGCATAATTTCTATGATGCAGAAATTTATAAGTAACATATAGGCATGTTGTTTATGTGAATGCATGAATCAGAAAATCCTGTAGGCAAGTTATCTACCCCTTTCCATACATTCATCCCATCCCTTACCACTAGCCAACCCCAATAATTATTACAAATTATTACAGACCCGAATGACTCACAAAAAAAAGGTAAAAAATTACATCAGAAGTTCCAGCTACAACCAAACAGCCTAATTCACACTCAAAGTCCAACAATATGAGATAAACCAACTTCCAGGATCGGATTTCCAAAAGCCTTTCTCATACTTGGGATGTGTTAAAGTTCCTAAGAGTCTCAAAGGGGCTCCGGACAGTGCTTACACCCCAAATACATTGCAGAATTAAGATCATAGTATAGTGTGGAAGGGCCAGCCCTCAGATGTCCATGTTTAGAGGGAACTCAAGGTCCCAAAGCAAGGCTCATAAGAGGGGGGAGAACTTAAGAGTCTAAGAGTAAGTGTAAGAGCATAGGGGGGGATCAGGGAAAGCCATGAAAGGCTGGCGGTCATGCCATGCAATTGGGAGTACTGGCACACCCCTGACCAGCCTGTCAACCAAAATTACGAGTTAGGATCCATTGAGGAACAGGTTTGGATCTGGGCAGTAATTTGGATACTGCCAGGCCATGAACCTTAACTCAAACACATAGAAGGGAATAGGGGTAGGGATTCATAACAGAAAATAGATGTAAGGAAATAACACACATAGTTAACATTAATCATGAACAACAAAGTAAACAGAATTGCAGAAAACTGTAAATAAACACATAGGGGTGAGGCAGGAAAGCTAAATTGGAACATACCAGTTTCAGGGAAAACAAACAAGTAAAAGTAGTCTTGAAAAGGCCAAGTTGCAAGCAAAAGTTCCAAAAGATCCCAGTAAAGAGCAGAATGTTGTTAGAGTATTGAACTCAAAGCAATAAAGTGTGTAAGTAAGTTGAAAGTATTGATCTAAAAGTTCGAGGTATTGAACTCGAATTGGTGTCAAAAGTGCAGAAGGGTAGTCCCTTTTATAGTGCAGAAAATGAGTAAGAAAAGGTAAGGAAATAACTTTGAAATCAGTCTCATATGATCTCCCTTTAGTTAAGGGATTTGATTTCAAACGGGTAGAATACAATTGAGGAAAGAAATTTGATTAAAATCTTTTCACAGTAGCATAAAAAGGGTAAATACATAGAGTTTATTTAAGGCAAAAGTCCATTGGTACTTGGTTTATAAAGAAAAAGGAAAGGGAATCAATTAGACAACCAGTAAAATCAACATTACAGGCTTAGTTCGAATGAACCAAGTCAGGAATAGGTAAAGGGGGTTTAATCGAAGAAAAATCAGTGAAAATTTGTCAGCCTTATTAAAAGGATTTCAGAATCAATCAATCAGTTAGAAAAAACCTTTTGAAAGAGAAATTTCACATATATAAAGCATACCAATCAAACAAGAGGAATTGTCAGGTTACGCAAAAAGAGAGTCTAACATTGAAAGCCTTAGAATCACAAACAAAAGGGAATTGAGTTCAGTTACAGACTCATAGTGAGTCTGAAAGCCTAGGGTCCCAAAGTGGAACCCTAATATCACTTGCCAAAGAAACCCCCAAATCCTAGGGTTTCGAATTGAGTCAGATATAGAGGTGAGATAGCAGGTCATTGAAAGAGGCTTAGAAGTCTCTTCCAATGACTTTATGAGAAACAAACATACATGATAGAAAGAACTGATTCAAGGTCATGAGAACATGTTTGAGAAAACTCGGAGTTTAAACAAGTTCAGAAGAAAGAGATGATACGAGCTTAAATAAAAGCAGGTGAAATATGCTTAGCAAGAACACAAACAGAGCTAAATAAAGTGAACAAAATCAAAGAACTCAACCATAAACACGTATAGCAAAGAATAAGGATTAACAACACGGATTAACATGTGAGTACAAGAATAACAACAAAAGTAGAAGAATCTTGCATAATAGAAAGGAAACAATAGAGCAAACTCAAGCATAGTAGAAAAGAAAGCATACGAATATAACATAGGTAAACACACATGAAGAAATAACAGAAAGAATTGGAAAGATATTTGAAGAAACTTTTTCAGAAACCCTAAAATTGAAATTGAGCGATTTTGAAAAAGAAATTTGGGGAAAAACCTTTTAAAATGTCAAGTAAAGCCCAGACATATCACAAATCTAAGAAAAAATAGGCGAGTACAGAACCTCAGACGGCTTAGAGTTGCAGAGAAAACCCTAGAAATGAGAAAGGTCTTGAGGAAAGTCTAATCCTGAGTTGAAAAGACTCATATTGCTTGAACATGCCGGGGTAATGGCCGGAGAAGCTATAGATCTACAGATCTGAGAAGGATCTGAAGAGAGCCATTGAAGTCAGGCTTCAAAACCTTAAATAGTTTAGGTCTGATGGTGAGAAAGGATTAGTACAAATCATCCATGGCCGGAGACGCCACGGATTCCGGTGGAAACATGGTGAGATAAGGTGAGAGATAATTAGGGTTTCGAAGAGGCTCGAGAGGATTTGAGAGATGAAGGGGTTCAAAGGCGGTGTCTCAGGCAAAATGAATTTGGTCAAAGGGGGTTTGGTAAAAAAAGGAAATGGTGAATTATGGCCATTGATCAAAATGATGAATGGCCTGGATCAAAGGGGAGCCAGGTGGTTTTTGTTTTAATCGGGTCAGGGGTCGGGTAATTTGGGGATTGGGTTAGTTTAATTTGGGGGCGGAATTGGGTCAAATTGAGGGCCAAAATTGAAAGGTGAAAGGGCTGTAATTGAAATAGAAATGGGCTAAGTGTTAAATAGCCTATTTTCCCTTTTTATTTTATACATAGTAAAAATAATTTTAAAAGTAAATTAAAAACACTAAGCCAACAAATACTATATAAATATTAATTTAAAAATACTGGAAATATTTTTATAATTATAAAATGCTGCTAATCATGAAATAGGCTATAATTGAAATTACATGCAATTTAGCTTAAAAATACCAAATAGATTTGTAAAAAATATACAAAAATCACCTTAATTATATTTTGGTGTAGATATGAGAATAAAATAAGCTATTCACCAAAATAATAATCTTGGGAATAATTATTGGATTTTGTACTGCTAAAAATAGACAATAAATTGATTTTAAAATCTTAAAAATTAGGAAAAAATACCAAAACTCTTGGGCATGCTTATATATGTATGTACATGCTATTTTGAAAGTATTTTGTATATAAAATTGTGTAGAGAAAAATTGGATATCAACAGCTGCCCCTCTTTACCCGGGAAGGATGAAAGAGTTGTCGGGTAAAGATATGATGGCCAATTTTGACCGAATGAAACGATTTTGAAGAGTTTTGACCGAGCTATGGTTTTTGAGCTACCTACATATCCCTAGTATTACAGGAATCGGGCCATATGTAGTTCGGGATCCATCGGCAGAGTATGCCGATGGAGATTTTCGATAAGCGGACGTGATGTTCAGGTTGAGAAAGGATGGTCAGAGTCTGATAGGCTGCGGAAACTGGAGCGGGATCCCTCCAGCTGAGATAGTCGTTGATATCTGGTGTACCTGCAAATTAACAATACCATCATATATATATATATTGTGCATAAATTTAAACGTGATGCAAGTTCTCGTTGGACCGTGAATGCTGTCTTTGGACGGTTAGGATGACGTCCTCGGACCATGATGTCCTGGGCCATGAAGCGTATGATAAAGGATTCGCAGGCTATGAAATGATGTTCTCGGGCTATGAGGATGATGCCTCCGAACCATGATGCCTTTGAATAATGATATGCAAAAGATAAAATGGGGTCCTCAGCCCATGACATGGCATTCTCGGGCTATGAAAATGGTGCCTCCGAACAATGGCGCCTTTGGACAATTTAGCGATCTTTCAGCACATGAAAATGTAGAAGGTGGCGATCTTTCTACCGATGCAAGACGGAAATAAAGAGAGGCGATATTTCAGCTATGCAAGAGAATAAGGTGGCAGTATTTCAGCCATGCAGATGGAGGTAGAGCTTAACCTCAGAAGGCAGAAAGGTAGCCTTATGCAATGCAGGAGATGCAGATGGAGGTATAGCTTAATCTCAGAAGGTAGAAAGGTAGCCTTATGCAATGCAGAAGATGCAAATGGAGGTAGAGCTTAACCTCGGAAGGCAGAAAGGTAGCCTTATGCAATGCAGAAAAGACAGATGGAGATAGAGCTTAGTCTCAGAAGGCAGAAAGGTAGCCTTATGTAATGCAGAAAATACAGATGGAGACAAGGTAGCCTTATGTAATGCAGAAAATGCAGATGGAGACAGAGCTTAGTCTCGGAAGGCAGAAAGGTACCCTTATGTAATGCAGAAAATGCAGATGGAGACAGAGCTTAGTCTCGGAAGGCAGAAAGGTAGCCTTATGCAACGGAGAGAAATACAGATGGAGGTAGAGCTTAACTCGGAAGGAAGAAAGGTAGCATTATGCAATGCAGAAAAAAGGCGAATAGTAATGAAATCTCTTAGCTGATAGATGATAGTTGATAGCTGATTGCTATATTGTGGCTGTTGTGGATGTCGTGTATGGATAGCAACTGTAAATAGGTGATGATTCCAAGAGCTATATTTCCGGGAAGTATGAGTGTATAGATATATCTGATAATTTTACGACTTGAGTGCCTGCATCCAAAGAAAAATCGTGAGTTTTGTAAAGGGGAAAAGGTTAGTTCGTTTCCACATGAGCTTCGCCTGCCCCGCTTGGCGTTGTGTATCGTTGGGGTAGCGTCGCTAAACAAAGCAATTTTGATACCAGACATGCATGATTTAGAAAAAAATGTAACATAAATACATAATTTAGAATAGTTTTCTTTAGATGAACTGACAAATGCGACGCGGTTCAAGACATTGCAACCTCTCTCGCTCCGGAATTTTGAGGGTCCTCCTTAAAATTCTACCCCAGTTTACTGGACTGGTGCTTCTGATGGTTGCGTGCGATAAATGGCTAAAATCAACTTCAAAATTTTGAGAGTCCTCCTCAAAATTCTGCCCCAGTTTCCAATAGCGAGGGGAAATGAATATTTTATTGAATTGTGACCGAACCCATAGGGCTGCCTACGTATCCCCTCTTAAAGGAGAATCAGGTTAGGCGTAGTTCAAATTACATCATATAGGAAATCGTAAGAGTTACACATAGTATCGCTTCACTGCATCTGAATTGATCAGCTTCGGCCAAACTTCACCGTCCATTTCTGCAAGTATGAGGGCTCCTCCAGTTAGAATCCGGTGAACCATGTATGGACCCTGCCAGTTGGGATAGAACTTCCCTTTGGATTCATCTTGATGCGGGAAATCTTCTTTAACACCAGCTGCCCCGGTGTAAACTATCTCGGTTTGACTCTTTTGTTGAAGGCTCTAGACATTCTGTTCTGATAAAGTTGACCATGGCAAACTGCATTCATTTTTTTCACATCTATAAGAGCTAACTGCTCGTAGCGACTCCTTACCCATTCTGCATCGTCAAGTTCTGCTTCCTGTATGATTCTCAAGGGGGGGAATTTCTACCTCGGTGGAGATGACTGCTTCTGTACCATAAACCAACATATAGGGAGTTGCCCCGGTTAATGTGCGAACTGTGGTACGGTATCCCAATAAAGCAAATGATAACTTCTCATGCCATTGCTTATGCCTCTCTATCATCTTCCTTAGTATCTTCTTGATATTCTTATGGGCGGCTTCTACAGCTCCATTCATCTGAGGTCTGTAAGCTGTAGAATTCTTATGTTTGATCTTGAAGGTTTCACACATGGCTTTCATCAGGTCGCTGTTGAGATTGGAACCATTATCAATGATGATTAACTCCAAAATTCTGAACCGACAAACAATACGGTCGCGGACAAAATCTGCTACCACTTTCTTAGTCACTGCTTTGTACAATGCTGCTTCAACCCATTTGGTGAAATAATCAATTGCCACTAGAATGAACCTGTGCCCGTTTGACGCGGCAGGCTCGATAGGTCCGATTATATCCATTCCCAAGCGGCAAACGACCATGGAGAGCTTGTTATAGCAAGCTCGTTTGGAGGCACCTTTATCATGTCTGCATATATCTGACAACGATGGCATTTTCGGACATACTGGATGTAGTCCGTTTCCATAGTCATCCAAAAATAACCAGCTCGGAGTATTTTCTTGGGTAAGACAAAGCCGTTCATATGTGGACAGCAGGTCTCTGCATGAATTTCCTCCGATAGCCTGGATACTTCCTTTGCATCGACACACCTTAGTAATCCCAAATCAGGAGTCCTCCTATACAAGATTCCTCCGCTATGAAAGAAGTTGTTAGATCTATCCGAAATGTGCGCTTCTGAGTAGGATTTGTGAGTTATGGATATTCTCCCTTTGTTAAATATTCCTTGATATCATGAAACCAAGGTTTTCCGTCTGCTTCTTCTTCTACATGAGCACAGTAAGCTGGCTGATCATAGATCTTTACCGAAATAGGATCAATGAAGTTCTTGTTTGGGTGTTATATCATGGACGATAGGGTATCCAATGCATCGACAAACTCATTCTGAACTCTAGGAACATGTTGGAACTCTGTCTTTGTGAACCTCTTCCTCAACTCCTATACATGATGCAGATAAGGGAGTATCTTGGAGTTCTTGGTTTCCCATTCTTCTAGGACCTGATATATAAGCAGGTCTGAATCTCCGATCACTAGCAATTCCTGAATGTTCATGTAAATGGCCATCTTGAGCCCTAAGATGCAGGCTTCGTACTCGGCCATGTTGTTGGTGCACGGGAACCTGAGCTGGGCAGACACCGGATAATGTTGGCTGGTTTCTGATACTAGGACCGCTCCTAAGCCAACTCCTTCGAAGTTTGTTGCTCCATCGAAAAACATTCTCCAACTATCATAGGATTCTGCAAAATCTTCCCCTATGAAAGATACCTCTTCATCAGGAAAATAGGTCTTTAGAGGCTCGATTATCCATCCACGGGATTTTCAGCAAGATGATCTGCCAGTGCTTGTCCTTTGATTGCCTTCTGAGTCACGTAAATAATGTCGAATTCATTCAGCAGGATTTGCCACTTGGCTAGCTTGCCAGTGGGCATGGGCTTCTGAAAGATGTACTTCAAAGGATCTATTCTTTATATGAGATAAGTAGTATAGGCACAGAAATAGTGCCTCAACTTCTGAGCTACCCAAGTCAGAGCACAACAAGTGCGTTCCAATAGAGAATACCGGGCCTCGTACGGGGTGAACTTCTTGCTGAGATAATAGATGGCCTGCTCCTTTCTTCCCGTTTCATCATGCTGCCCCAGAACACAATCGAAAGCTCCTTATAATACTGCAAGGTAGAG
This sequence comes from Nicotiana tabacum, assembly GCF_000715075.1. NCBI lineage: Eukaryota > Viridiplantae > Streptophyta > Magnoliopsida > Solanales > Solanaceae > Nicotiana > Nicotiana tabacum. The sequence goes on from NC_134082.1 coordinate 36,671,895, forward strand.
TAATAGAGGTCAACTCGGCTCAGGCGGGACCAAAACTGGCGGCGCTGACAGGTATTCCTTGATTCTGTCAAAGGCTTTGTAACAGTCATCAATCCATTTGGTAGCGGCGTCCTTCTTCAACATCTTAAAGATTGGCTCACAAATGACAGTGGATTGAGCTATGAACCGGCTGATGTAGTTAAGTCTTCCCAAGAAACTCATAACCTCTTTCTTGTTCTTCGGTGGTGGCAATTCTTGGATGGTTGGACCTTTGACGGATCCAGTTCTATTCGTCATCGACTCACAATGAACCCAAGTAGTTTTCCGGTAGGAACCCCGAATGCACACTTGGCGGGATTCAGCGTCAAGTTGTACCTTCTTAGTCTGTTGAAGAACTTCCTCAGATCTTCCATGTGGTCAATGTCTCTCCTAAAATTGATGATGACATCGTCTACGTACACCTCGATCTCTTTGTGTATCATGTCATGGAAAATAGTAGTCATGTCTCTCATGTAGGTGGACCCAGCATTCTTTAACCTAAACGGCATCATCTTGCAACAATACATCCCCCACAGTATAATGAAAGCCATTTTCTCTGCGTCTTCCTCATCCATCTATATCTGATGATACCCAGCAAAAAAATCAACGAACGACTGCATCTCATGCTTAGTGCAATTGTCAATTAGAATGTGTATGTTCAGCAAGGGGAAGTCGTCTTTTGGACTGGCCCGGTTGAGATCCCGGTAGTCGACACAGACTCTAACCTTCCCGTCCTTCTTCGGGACTGGCACAATATTGGCTAACCATGTTGGATACTCTACTACCCTGAGAACCTTGGCTTTGACTTGCTTGGTGACTTCTTCCTTGATTTTCAAACTCATGTCAGGTTTGAACTTCCTGAGCTTCTGTTTTACTGGTGGACATGTCAGATCGGTTGGCAGTTTGTGAGCTACAATAGATGTACTGAGACCAGTCATGTCATCATAAGACCAGGCGAATATGTCCTCATATTCCCTTAGAAATTCCGTGTACTCTTTCTTTTCTGATGGTGATAGATGAACGCTGATTCATGTTTCTTTGACATTTTCTGCATCTCCCAGGTTGACAATCTTAGTTTCGTCCAGGTTAGACTTAGGTCTGTTCTCAAAATCCTCAACCTCTTTAACAACCTATTCCGGTATATCATCTTCTTGTGAGTCTATATCCGTTTGTTGCATTGTTTTGTTGCATGTCACAATCGCCGGTTCATCAAGATAAGTAATAGTAACGCTATGTACATAAAGTAAACGATAAAAAGTAATAAGAGCAAGATTTATAAGAAACTGAAATGCTTTGATAAATTTCATAATTGTTTTGAACATTGGGGCTCTTATTTCAATATTAAAAATGCAGAAAGAAAGTCAACTAGCGAAAAATAAAGATAATGCATGGTGCTTTGTTCAGCTTTGCTACCCCGAAGCTTTTCGGGCCCTGGTAGTTCTGATGGACCAATTGTTGAGGCGTGCTCCTCGGCTCACAGCTTGTATAGAAGGGCCTTCCTCCCCCTCCTCCTCGAAAATGACACAAAAGTCTATATTATCATCTTCCAAAAACAAATTCCTCATCGCCGCCAGTGCTTCCTCTTCTTCCGACCCATATATGACATCGGCTGGCTGGAGGGTCAGCTCTAAGTGAGGTATCAGATGCTCCAGCGGGTAGTAGGGACTGCGCCATGGTGGCGACCAGTGGTTGAACTCCTCCCAAGTGTATTCATACCCCAAACCAAAAGTGGTACCGTGTTTTTTCAACTTGATAGGCTTAGCGATTCCTTGGAGCTTCTTGCCAAGTCCCTTGCCAGGTTCGTATCCACACCAATTCAGTATACTTTCAATTTTGTTATCCCACCATTTATCCTTGTCCACGGTGTTGACTCGCTCAATGTGATGGTAGGTTTCTCCGCCTATCTTCCTTCTTCCTCCGATTGTTGGGGTGGTTTGGCGACTGTATATGGGATTTCTACCGTGGCCGTGAATAATTACCTCTTGGTGATTCCACTCGAATTTCACTACTTGATGTAGGGTTGATGCTACAGCCTCAGCGGAATGGATCGAGGGCCGTCCCATAGCAAGTTGTAAGATGCTGGGACGTCTATCACTTGAAAATCAACATCGAACTAAGTTGGTCCCTTTTGCAGTCACAAATTGTTTTCCCTAATAGTGGACCTTTGGGATCCATCAAAAGATTTGACAGTGATCGCTCCATCCTTGATCTCATATAGGCTCTTTCCCAATGTTCTAAGAGTCACCAATGGACAAATATTGAGGCTGGACCCTCCGCCAATCAGGATTCTGGTGATGAAATAATCTTCGCACTACATAGTGATGTGCAATGCCTGGTTGTGGCTTAGCCCTTCAAGTGGCAGCTCATCTTTATGGAAAGTTATTTGGTGACTCTCCAATACTTTCCCTACCATGTTTGTCATTTCTCCTCCAGTTATGTTGCTGGGCACATATGCCTCGCTCAGCACATTCAATAAGGCATTCTTATGTGCGTCAGAGCTTTGTAGCAGAGCCAAGATAGAGATTTGGGCTGGCGTTTTGTTCAACTGATCAATGACCGAATACTCTTTGGCTTGTATCTTCCTCCAGAGATCATCAGGCCCAGTTTCAGTGATGGTTGGTCATCCAGAGGCCTGTTTACTGGACTCAGCTAGATGTTCTGGAGTATAAACCCTACCGGTTCTTGTCATACCCTATGCTCTAATTGCTTCTCAAGATTTGGTTTTCCCTTTCCTTCTCACCTCAGCGGTGTAATCCCATGGTATGGCCTTTGGGTCGAACGGTGTTATGGATGTCATGGCCACCAGAATGGGCACCCTTGCTTTGGGAGGTAATATAGCAACCTCAAATGGTACAGGTGCCTTTGGGGACCCAAACTCGACCTCAATAGGCCCTGGCGTCTTTGCAGAAGAAGGTGCTTCGAACTCAAGTGGTATGGAAATGTTCACTTCGACGTCTTCATAAGGTTGCATCTGGACCACAATCGGGTTAAGGGTGACTGTTGGTTTCTTTGGCTCGTCACCTTCAGCAATCAATCCAATCGACCCTTTGGGGTCCCAATCGTCTTCTATCTCAATCATGTGAACACCTCCACCCTTGTGGTCGGGTAGAGGGTTGTTATGGATATTCGGAGTAGGCTCCTTTTCCACAATGATCTTATTGTCAATTAAAGCTTGGATCTTATCCTTCAGAGAGCGACACTCATTAATGGTATGCCCCTTAATGCCGGAATGGTATGCACAAGTTTTGTTTGGGTTGACCCATTGGTAGGGGTTTTTGGGGTTTATAGAAGGGATAGGGGTGACGTAACCAGCAGTTTTGAGCCTTTCATTCAGCTGGCCGATAGGTTCAGCAATGGTAGTATACTGTTTGGGGGGTCTGCGGTCGAAGTTTGGTTGGGGTCTAGGGAAATTTTGACGACGGGGAGGTGATCGATATGGGGCTTGTTGGGTGTTGTAGGCTTGGTAGACAGGTGTGGGTTGAGAGTATCTGGGCAAAGTGGGCTGATATGTGGGAAGTGGAGATGATTGGTAAGTAGGCGGTGGAGCTTGGTAAGAGGGCAAGGGTGCTTGGTAATTTGGGGTAGGCTGATATGTGAGTGGAGGTAATGGGTAGGTTTGGTATTTGATTGGGGACTTTGTTCTCTGTGCAACCATCACGGCACTCACATCCCTTTTCTTGAAAGTGTCACCAGATTGTAGAGCCTTGTTGGTGGCCTATAATGCTTCAAAGTTTGTGACCATACCACTTTTAATACCTTCCTCGATCCTTTCCCTTAGCTTAATGATGTCGAAAATATTCTGGCCTTCAATCAACATCAACATCTCATAATATTGTGGGTCTTGAGCCCGGATAAAAAACCTATTCATTTGTTCTTCTTCTAAAGCCGGCCTGACCTTAGCAGCTTTTGATCTCCAACGAGTAGCATACTCGCGGAATGTCTCCGTAGGTTTCTTTTTTAAGTTCTAGATGTAGAACACATCTGGCGCATTCTCCGTCTTGAATCTGAATCTGTCCATGAAATCGGATGCCATACTTACCCAATTCGACCACTTCTTCGGGTCTTGGCTAATGTACCAAGATAGACCATCCCCTTTTAGGCTTCTCATAAAGAGCTTCATGCGAATCTTTTCATCCTTACCTACTCCGACCAGCTTGTCATAGTAGGTCCTCGAATGGACTCTGGGATCCCCTATGCCATCAAACATCTCGAACTTGGGAGGTTTGTACCCCTCGAACAGTTCGACATCTGGTTGAATGCAAAGGTCTTCGTAATTCAATCCCTCGATACCCTTGCTTCCTTCAACACCCTAAACTCGGCTAGTCAGCTTCTTGAGTTCTGCCGCCAGATTCCTGATAAGAGAGTCTTTGTCATCAGACTTAGGTGTGCTTGAAATAGGTTGAGTATAGTGTGATATGGTTTCCACATAGATGGGAGTGTTGTGGAGATGATCATTTGTGAAGTTTAGTGGTTCAAGGATGAGCAGTGGGGTGTTGTTTGAAGTGTGGCATGTGTTAAGTGGTGATGGGGAGCGGGTTGGTTTTGTGGTTTCGGGATGTTTTGTGGAGGTGTGGGGTTTTGAGTGTTGGGAAAGTTGACATTTGGGGTGGTGAGGGAAAACGACAAGCTTGCCAAGTTCCGAACTTGGTCTAGTTCTTCCTGAAATTTCAACAACTTTTGCTCGAGCTGGGAGGCACTTTCCTTGGAAACCTGAATACCCTAAGGAACCTCTACCCTTTCAACTGAGTTCTCCTTTCTGATGTAGCTCAAATCTTCCATTTTTCCCTTGTTCTTGTTTCTGATAGGACTCACAGGAGGAGGAGGCGGAGGGCCGTTAGATCTTGTGGAGTATGATGACGATGCCAGAGTGCACAAACTAACCATTGGGGAGGGGAATAAAACAAAAAAACAAAGGTAGCAAGTTAGTGCAGGTTGTAAGAAAAAGAAGTTGCGATATTTAAACACATAGTGTGAGAATATAATTCGTGTCCTAATTTGGGAGCGTCGTTGTGCCCGAGGTAGGCCTAGCGACAAGTTGATTTGGAGAACTTATAATGCTAAATGCCTCATTTCATTGATAAAAATAAGACGAATCCCAAAACGACACTAAAAATAGCAGAAAATAAAATGTCACTAATGGCCATTGGCCTTATTACATTCTTAAAGCAAAAGAAAAGACTCCTAGCTACTTGGTCCCAGAAGGACCTTCTTCAGGTTGAATGTTTTCATTGATCAGATCTTTCAGCTTGTGCAGATTTTCTAGTAAAAATTCCTTCGCCAGGCATTCTCCTTTACCTTCCTTAGCATTTTGACAGTCGGCGAATCTTTGTCATACCTCCTTCTTCCGCCCCCGCGAGGGTGCAAGGAGTTTTCTCCAATTAAAGGACAGTCGAAACTGGATTTGTTTATTTATTTCAGAGTCGCCACCTGGGAATTTTATGGCGTCCCAAGTCACCGGTTTTAATCCCGAATCGAGGAGAATATGACTCTGTTTGTCATTCTGCGAACCAGAAATCCGAGTAAGGAATTCTGTTAATTCGGGAGAAGGTGTTAGGCATTCCCGAATTCCGTGGTTCTAGCACGGTCGCTTAACCATTTTTATACTTGGCTTAATTATCTCGATTTACTAAATACATTTTTCTTGTTGCATGATTTCGTTACCGCTTTTGTTTAGATTGTTTATAATTATAGGCCTTTCTTGAAACGAATCACGCGTACGTATATTCGTATTATATATCTTTTATAAATGTATAGAATCGTGTCACGCATACGTGTACACAATAAGATTGATAATATTTTTTTATATTTTATTATAAAAATTTGATGTTCGAAATTGTGCTTAAAATAAAATTAAGAACATTCGTCACTCTTGTATGATTAAATAGTGAACTGCACATCTCGGGTTATACGAAATTAATTTAATATCCTCCGACGAATCTCCTTTTATTAAAAATTTGGCTCAAAGTTGCACGAACGCATAATCCGAACTGCCTTTAGAAAATATAATTAGGTCACGCGAACGTATCCCTAATTTCACAAAATATTCTTGATGGTAATATAAAATTTCTACAAATGTTTATTATATCCCTCTATTTTTAAATATGAAAGTCATGGGAAATCACTGATTTGGACGCCTCCAAATTTCTTGAAAAGAATTCAAAATTTATTAGGTGTTGACCGCAAGTTATATTTTACACGTATGAATTATATACCTCAAAACTACTCAAATTAAAAGAATTAATGATATGAAAAAACAAAACAACTTATAACTAAACCTACCGTTTTTATCGTGAATACAATATTCGTATACCCAAAAAGCGAATTGCGTGCAAAACTAGGAAAAGAATTAATTTGATAAACAAACTAACAGTTTTCGAAGAATTTTCATTGTTATATTTAGAGCGAACTTTATTTTTGTATATCTTTGACTTAAATGTTGCATTTTAGTATTTATAAATCCGACCTTTTACACAACTAGTTTTTAGTCCAAAGGTCAAATTATTTGGTTAATTTGTTTACAATGATTGAATTTGGGATAGATTAAAGTAAACCCGTTTTCTTTATCTCGTCTTATACAAGCTATTTACTAATACTAAATCTACACTTTATAAAAAATGTGACATTATTTTATATACTATTTTTAATAAATGAATTGATCGCATTCCTACAGTAAATGGCCCATTTGTTATTAAAAAAAAACTAATCTACAAATCGATTTAATAAAATGACATTATATGTAACGTAGTTGTACATCTGAACCATTCGTAATATTCCAACATCGTAAACGTAACGGATTATATCAATTCACCTTTCACCTATGGTTATACACATAACCGTTAGTACGTCATATACGAACAAAATACAACTAACATCATCTAGCTCTTAACAAAATCGGATATTTGAAGAGATATGCTAATAATGTAGTTTCTTGATATTTCCATACTATCCTATACTTAGCCAACAATATCACAAGATTTAATTAATGGCCAACTTTCTGCCATGTTCCCTATATTGACAATTCAAACAATAAATGTCAATACTAAACTTCAAAATAAATAAGATTATCGTAGAATTTACAACTTCAAAAGGTCAATTGGCTAATAGTTTATCATGTCAAGTATAATACTGTATTAACCAACTAAAACAAAACTGAAACTTAAACTAATAGATTTAAATGAGTAGAAGACATAATTGTAATTCCAACTTCCTTTACTTGCAATGTTGAAGGTTTTCATGACATGAGTCTACAGATATGTACCTGGAAATGAGGGTAAAAGAGGTAAAGTTCAGCAGTAGCAGCAACAAAAACCAGCAGAATATGCCAATGACTCAGCAGATTTGAGCAAAACAACAAGACCCGTGAAAACCCAGACGCACAGTAGCAGGGATCTTAGGAAATTTCAGATTTAAACCAAACAATATCAACAAACCAAACCGAACAATTCAGGGAAAACAGTATTTCTGACTTCTCTTATATTTTTTTTTGTTCTGTTTTTCTTTTCTGTGTATGTGTGTGTGCTTTTTTTCCTGTTTTTCTCTTTCTGTTTTTTTTCTATTTCTCTCTCTGTTCTTTATATGTTCTGCCCTCTATACTGATTTTCAGATCTTTTTAGATCCTTTTTGTATGTATATCTCTCTCTCTGTCTCCCTCTGTGTATCTCCCTCCCTTAAAATCAGTCCCAACACCCCCTCTTTATACAAGTTTCCCTCTTCTAATGCTGCCCGGACCCCCTTTGTTATCTAAGGCAGATTCTTCCCTTAAAATCTGCCACTAAAACTGCTTTTCCAGTTAATCAGCACTTTCCTTTAATTTCAGCCCCTCCACTTCCTTTGGTTTCCCATTATTGCATTAATTAATACCCTATTTAACAAAGCACTAACACTAAAGTATTATCCCAACTGTTTCATTCCCAAATTGCCCCTGAAAAACCCTTAAACTACAGCTATAACCAATTCTCTTAAGTTCTGGACTGAATTTTAACTAAAATGCAACCTTCTAACCCAATAATATCAATTAACACTTGTAAAACTGAATTTAAACCAATGTCATATCCACATCAGGCCCTAGTATTCAACAAGAAACATTATGATTCAAACCATTAATCCTATCAGATAACGCTGACCTTACATTGGATCAAACAACATTACAATATAGATGAAGAATTCAGGGAACAGACCGACTAAAGCAAAATAAAAGAACAATTTCAATACACTGAACGAAACCAAACTGAATTTAAACCAAAACATCACATTAACACCACACATAATTTGACAAAATAGTGAAGCTAAAGTTGAACCAACAATCACATTAATACTGCACATCAAACTTCAATGATAGTGCGTACTCACATCCTAAACCAAATCGAACAGTCACTGAAACCAAGATAAATGGCTGAAGTGAGATAGTACACGGGGAACTAGCTTGAAATGAAAAGCTAACCACACAGGGAACGCCTTAAACTTCAATGAATTCAAAATGAAAGAGGTGTGGCATTGAATTTGCAGATGTAAAACTAACACATAATGTAGAGCAACCTTGATATATAAAAAAATGATCATTTTGAACAAAATAAAAGACAATAACAAAGGAAAGCAATAATCGAAACAACACTGAATACGCAAACTTAAATAGACAAAAAATAATAAAACAAAACTCACCGGATGAACGAAAACTCAAAACATGGTGTCCTTAACTTGTATTCAAACTCCCATTTTGGCTTTTAAGATCGAAATGAACCTTAACCGAATGTTCTCGGCTGAGAAGTTTCGACTAAGGTCGATTACGACCTTAATTTCTTCTAATTTTTCCTTAACCCCCGAATTAGGGTTTCTTAGTCGATTTTTCTGATCGAAAGTCCAACCCCTTTGGTACTGATTCGAGGCAAACTGTTAGGATAGTAGGAATGGGGTGGTTCGGGTGGTCAAATGGTGTTAGTTTGGAACTGATTGGAATGGCGCCGCCACTAGGGAATCTCATGGCGGCGCTAGGGTTCTTGGCTTTGATTCGATATTCGAGGGGTTCCAAGTCGATTCGAAGGAAACCCATGAGGCTCTAGTGGTGAGAGAGGTCCATAGGTTAAAAGGTGTGAGTTTGGTGGTCGTCAGATGAACTAGGGTTTCGGACTGCATCTTCGATCGAAGATTCGAAGACGTTGGCTGATATTTGGAGGATAAGGTTCAGGGATTTAGGATCGGGAAGTTTAAGTGCGTTTAAGGTGTGAAAATGGAGAGGTATGGCCACCGTTCACCGCCGTGAGGGGGGTGGCTTGAGGTCTGGTCTCTGAAAACTCGGGGAATAAGAGAGGAGAGGGGGGGTTTGGCCTATGGTGTGGCGTGAAACTTTTAGGCTTATATACTGGGGTAACCAATGGATCCTGGCTGTTAGATCAAATGAGATTTACGGCTTGGATCTCTTACTTAAGTGAAACGACATCGTTTCATTTTCTTTAAGACCAGATCGGTCTTTGACGGGAACGGGTCAGGTAAAAGGTAATGTTTTGGGTCCGTTGATCAATTCGAAATCAACGGCCCTTATCAAAGTTTCCCAAAATGACATCGTTTGGGGGATCTTTGAGACGGACCGGACCCGAGGTCTTTTGGATTGGGCTGTGAGGGGTTAATTTGGTTTGGGCCTGGATTTCGGTCCAGGTCTGATTTATGACTCATTTCCTATTTTTTTTAAAAAAATAAAAATAAAATAAAGCAAAATTAAACACATATTATTTAACACCCATAATAATTAATGCTCAAATTAAAAAAAATTAAATAAAATTAACACAATGGCAAGAAACACATATGCATATTTTTTGTGATTTTTCCTTCTTTTAAAACCAACTATGGTTTATTTAATTCCTAAATATATTATTTTTTTATTTTATTTTATCCTTTTATAAAAACTTAGGATTAATTAATTATAAAAATGCAACATTAATTCCTAAATGCACATGTACCTATATTACTATTTTTCTATATTTTCCCTATTAAAAACAAAATAATCATGCACAAATAAAATGCCACGAAAAATTCAAAATTGCATACAAAGAAAAATTATTTGTGATTTCTTTTGGAGTTATTCTTGTGAGGCAAAAATCACGTGCTCACAGTTGCCCCACTTTGTCCGAAAATTCGAATAGTTTTCGTGCAAAGATAAAGTGAGCGGATACGAGCGATTTTTGCCTATTTGAATACTCCGTGGGAAGCGTTTTTGAAAGATTTGACCGAACCTTGCTTCAAAGGTTTCCTACATATCCCTGGCTAAAAGGGAATCAGGTCAATGTAGTTCGGGAAGTTTTGGTATCTGGGAATACCACGGGGATTGCTTTTTTGCTGTTACTGCTGTTGCTTGTTGTTGCTACTGCCTGCTGACCTCCTTATTACACCCTACCTAAAGAAAACAAAAATCTAGACTAGACCATGGTATATGAATTACAAAATCTTATCTAGATCATGCCCTTGCGTTTCTTGTTGCTTTGATGTCTTGGTGACTCTTTGGTATCCTTTGCTTCTGATTTGTCTCGTATTCTCCTTTGACCACCGATCTCGAACTATTTTTTTTTCTTTTCGCATTATGTTTTCATTGTGTCTTGTACTTCCTTTCTCTGTTTGGGATTCTTGTTGTTTCCTGCTGGGGATTCGGTTGGATTCCTCTGCTTTATTGACTCTAAGTGTACTCCTCTATTATATGGGCGGGCTCTTGACTTCAACCAGCAATGTCAAAAATAAATTGCCATTCTATTCTTCAGGGGGGCTCCTGACCTCGATTACTTCAACTGTTCTTTCTTGTTCTCCAGGTGGACGCCTGATTGCCGATATTTCAACTGTTCTTCCTTGTTCTCCAGGTGGACGCCTGATTGCTAATACTTCTATTGCTCTTCCTTGTTCTCCAGGTGGACGCCTGACTGTTAATACTTCAACTGTTCTTCCTTGTTCTCCAGGTGGACGCCTAACTGCTAATACTTCCATTGCTCTTCCTTGTTCTCCAGATGGACGCCTGATTGCTAATACTTCCATTGCTCTTCCTTGTTCTCCAGGTGGACGCCTGACTTCTAACACTTCCGTTGATCTTCCTTGTTCTCCAGGTGGACTCCTGACTGCTAACACTTCCGTTGCTCTTCCTTGTTCTCCAGGTGGACGCCTGACCGCTATTACTTCCATTGCTCTTCCTTGTTCTCCAGGTGGACGCCTGACTGCTAATACTTCCATTGCTCTTCCTTGTTCTCTAGGTGGACGCCTGACTGCTAATACTTCTATTTCTCTTCCTTGTTCTCCAGGTGGACGCCTGACTTCTAACACTTCCGTTGCTCTTCCTTGTTCTCCAGGTGGACGCCTGACTGCTAATACTTCCATTGCTCTTCCTTGTTCTCCAGGTGGTCGCCTGACTGCTAATACTTCCATTGCTCTTCCTTGTTCTCCAGGTGGACGCCTGACTTCTAACACTTCCATTACTCTTCCTTGTTCTCCAGGTGGACGCCTAATTGCTAATACTTCCATTGCTCTTCCTTGTTCTCCAGGTGGACGCCTGACTGCTAATACTTCCATTGCTCTTCCTTGTTCTCCAGGTGGACGCCTGACTGCTAATACTTCCATTGCTCTTCCTTGTTCTCCAGGTGGACGCCTGACTTCTCCCCTCATCGGGTGTTTTATGAAACAAATATTGTTTTTGCCCTTGTTTCAACTCAAATAAAACTTTGTTAGTTCAAGGCATTGTGGTTAGTTGTGACATTCTTGCTGAGGGTGGGGTTTCTCTTTGTCCTGGTTTACTGCCTTGGAGTGGCTGAAAAGACTGTTTTGTCTTTGTAATTGATCCTTAACCGTAGGATCCCCAACTGTTGTTTTCACTTCAAACCCTTTCAATTGTAATCACATATCTCTCCTGACATTACTGAACCACTTTTCTGATTCAACTTTTCTCACATCCATATCTTATTTTCATCTTATTACTTCCCGCCTATCGTGACCGTATTTTGCATTATGCAATCTTGAATCTTGGTAGTATACCTTGACATTCCTTTTTATTTGTTTGGAACGAAACTTACCTCAAAAGCTTTAGAAGAGTAAGATTATTAGTGACGAAACATGACGATTTTGACAATTAAGAATGAAAAGGAAAATCCAAATTTGGATGACTGTTGGAGAAGGGATAAGGAACTTATCTGATTGGAGTTACTGGCACCAATGATCAGGGTATGCATTTTGGATTAATCAGCCCAGTCTATTTAACCAATCTCCTTTTCAATCCTTCCAAAACTTCCACAAACCAATTTTACTTTTTGCCGCCTTACGGACCTTGTTTGACTTGCAGTGTTTTAAAGAGTTTTTACTGACAAACCTTCCTCATTTATTTATTTCTTAATTCCTTTTCGCCTTATGGTGCCTGCGAAGGTTTTCACTAATAAGACTCTCTCATTTTACTTTCTCTCAGCTTCCGTCATCTCATGGTGCCCGTGCGGATTTTCACCTATAAGACTCTCTCATTTTCATCGTTTTTCTTGTTTGGACCAGAGTGTTACGAACCATCTCCATTTGCTTGACTCGGCATTTTTCTAAGATTGATCGAAAGGTCTTTTGGTATGTGGTTGGAATGAAAGGGTATCAAAAGTTGAACAATTTTGATATGGGTTTAAAATTACAACTCTTGGAATCATTTATCTTATTGCCAATACAATTCCTGCCCCAGTTTCTTGATTGGGGGTCTCTTGATGTTTCATTTTATGCATATTATGCACCATATGACCGAGTCGTGAGGCGCCTACGTATCCTCTTGGAGGAATCAGGTCAAACGTAGTTCACTCTAATAATAATGATAATTTTTTTTCATTGATTCCAAAAGAGGGTAGGAAAGAAACAAATGTGGCTCAAAGGGGAAACAAAGGGTACGGTGTTTAGATAGCAGAATGAATTGCCTTTGTCATTCCAATCTTCGAAATAATGCCAAATACAAACATTCAATAATTACACCAGAGAAAAATCATGCATAATATCTCTTTACCGCATCAGAATTGATAGCCATGTCTATGCATTTTCCTTCAATATCTGTTAAACATAATGCGCCATTGAACAATACTCTGGTCACAATGAACGGTCCTTGCCAATTCGGGGCAAATTTGCCCTTTGCTTCAACCTGATGTGGAACAATACGTTTCAACACATGTTGACCCACTTCAAACTTTCGAGGACGCATCTTTTTGTTGTATGCTCTTGCTATTCTTCTTTGATACAATTGGCCATGACATACTGCTACCAATCATTTTTCATCAATCAAGTTTAACTGTTCCAAACGGGTTTTGACCATTCATCATCATCAATCTTAGCTTCGGCGACGATCTGAAGGGAAGGAATTTCAACTTCTGCAGGAATTACTGCCTCAGTGCCATACACCAACAAATAAGGAGTTGCTCCTACCGAAGTGCGAACAGTAGTGCGATACCCCAACAACGCAAATGGTAATTTTTCGTGCCATTGTTTTGTACCTTCTACCATTTTCCGAAGTATCTTCTTTATGTTTTTGTTGGCTGCTTCGACTGCTCCATTCGCCTTGGGCCGATATGGGGTAGAATTGCGATGTATAATCTTAAACTGTTGACATACTTCTCTCATTAATTTACTGTTAAGATTAGCACCGTTATCTGTGATGATCAATTTTGGGATTCCGAATCGACGTATGATATTTGAATGAACGAAATCGACCACAACTTTCTTGGTCACTGATTTGAATGTTTTGGCCTCAACCCATTTGGTGAAATAATCAATGGCTACCAGAATGAACGTGTGCCCATTGGATGCTGCCGGCTCAATTGGTCCAATAACATCCATGCCCAAAGCGACGAAGGGCCATGGTGCCAACATTGTGTGCAGCTCGGATGGTGGAGAATGAATCAAATCTCCGTGTATCTGGCATTGATGACATTTGCGCACAAAACTGATACAATCTCGCTCCATGGTAAGCCAATAGTAACCAGCTCGGAGAATTTTCTTTGCCAACACATATCCGCTCATGTGGGGTCCGCAAACTCCCGAATGTACTTTAGACATGACGTCCGTAGCTTGTCTAGCATCTATGCATCTTAATAATCCAAGGTTTGGTGTTCTTTTATACAAAACTCCTCCACTTAAGAAAAATCCATTTGCCAATCGCCTAATGGTTCTCTTTTGATCCCCTGTGGCTTGTGCTGGATATATTCCCATTCTGATATACTCCTTGATGTCGTGGAACCATGGTTCACCATCAAATTCTTCTTCAACCATGTTGCAGTAAGTGTGCTGATCATGGACTTGAATATGCAGTGGATCCACATAAGCTTTATCTGGATGGTGCAACATTGATGCCAGGGTAGCCAATGCATCGACAACCTTATTATGGATCCTTGGAATATGCCTGAACTCCACTGATCGAAACCGCTGACAAAGATCATGTAAACATTGTCGGTATGGTATGAGCTTCAAGTCTCGTGTTTCCCATTCTCCTTGAATTTGATGTACCAGAAGATCCGAATCTCCTAAGACCAAGATTTCCTGGATACCCATGTCTACAGCTAGCCTTAACCCCAAAATACAAGCTTCATACTCAGCCATATTATTGGTGCAATAAAACCGAAGTTGAGCCGTAACAGGATAGTGATGCCCGATTTCAGAAATAATTACAGCTCCTATCCCGACTCCTTTCATATTAGCAGCCCCATCAAAAAAAAGCTTCCAGCCAGGTTTTTCAATTTGCTCCATCTCACCGATATGCATTATTTCTTCATCGGGAAAATAGGTTCTTAATGGCTCGTACTCCTCGTCGACCGGGTTTTCGGCTAAATGATCGGCCAATGCTTGGGCTTTCATTGCAGTCCGAGTCACATAGATGATGTCAAATTCTGTGAGCAATATCTGCCACTTTGCAAGTCTTCCCGTTGGCATAGGCTTTTGAAAAATATATTTCAACGGATCCAGACGCGAAATGAGGTAAGTAGTGTAGGATGACAAATAGTGTTTCAATTTCTGAGCTACCCAAGTTAGGGCGCAACATGTCCTTTCCAGATGAGTGTATTTAACCTCATAAGCTGTGAATTTCTTGCTAAGGTAGTAGATGGCCTGCTCTTTTCTGCCGGTGAGGTCATGTTGCCCCAATACACAACCAAATGAATTTTCCAAGACTGTCAAGTAAAGAATCAAAGGTCTTCCTGGCTCTGGCGGAACCAGCACGGGTGGGTTTGACAAGTATCCTTTTATCTTATCAAATGCTTCTTGACACTCATCAGTCCACTTGACCACAACATCCTTCTTCAACAATTTGAAAATAGGCTCACAGGTTGTCGTGAGCTGAGTAATAAACCTGCTGATGTAATTCAACCTCCCTAACAAGCTCATTACTTCAGTTTTGTTCCTTGGAGGTGGAAATTCTTGGATGGCTTTGATCTTTGATAGGTCTAACTCGATGCCTCGCCGACTGACTATGAATCCCAACAGCTTCCCAGATGGAACACCAAATGCGCACTTGGCAGGGTTAAGCTTGAGGTTGTACCTGCGAAGTCTCAGGAAGAATTTCCTCAAAACCCCAACGTGGTCGGCTTGATGCTTTGAT
This sequence comes from Nicotiana tabacum, assembly GCF_000715075.1. NCBI lineage: Eukaryota > Viridiplantae > Streptophyta > Magnoliopsida > Solanales > Solanaceae > Nicotiana > Nicotiana tabacum. The sequence goes on from NC_134082.1 coordinate 36,687,478, forward strand.
TTTATGATTACATCGTCCACGTATACCTCAATATACTTATGTATCATATCATGAAATACCGTGGTCATTGCTCTCATGTATGTTGCCCCGGCGTTCTTCAAACCAAATGGCATTACCCGGTAGCAATAAGTTCCCCATGGTGTGATGAATGCCGTCTTTTCTGCATCTTCTTCATCCATTAGAATTTGATGATACCCGGCATAACAATCCACAAAAGATCCTATCTCATGCTTGGCACAATTATCGATCAAAATATGGATATTGGGTAATGGGAAGTTATCCTTCGGACTTGCTTTGTTGAGATTGCGGTAATCGACGCATACTCTAATCTTGCCGTCTTTCTTTGGCACAGGAACAATATTAGCCAACCAAACAGGATATCGAGTGACCCGAATGACTTTTGCATCCAACTGTTTGGTGATTTCTTCTTTAATTTTCACATTCATATCAGTCTTGAACTTCCTCAGCTTTTTCTTGACGGGAGGCACCATTGGATCAGTGGGCAATTTGTGAACCACTAAATCAGTGCTCAAGCCTGGCATGTCGTCATATGACCATGAAAAAATATCTTTGAATTCTATAAGTGCTTTAATTAACTCTTCTCGGATCTTTGGTTCGAGGTGGACACTTATTTTAGTTTCTCGGATATTATTTGTGTCTCCTAGATTGATGTCTTCGGTATCACTCAGATTAGGTTTGGTTTTTTCTTTAAAAAATTAACTCTTTACTAATCTCTTCGAAAGCCTCATCCTCATCATATTCTGATTCATAATCACAATATACTTCTTGAATTATTATTTCGGGACTAGATTGATTTTTAAGACTGGGCTAAGAATTCCTTATGCATGTCATATCACTAGAGCCAGCGTAAAAAGAACTGTACAGAAAAAGAAGAAAAAGAAAAGAAAACAATCAGGAATGATAATGAAAAGGAAACTGTATTTCATTGGATGATGAAAGATAACAAGGTTTGCACACTTCAAACAAACTGTAAGATAAACATTGGGATTACAACCCTGAGGTAACCCAAACAAACTGAAGAAAAATCAAAATAAACTACCAAGACTCCTTTCGAATGAGGAGAGGAGTGGCTTTCCAATTATTAAGCTTTGTCTCTGGCCCAACAAATTGAACTTTTGCGTTGCTAGAACCTTCACCGCTTTCCACCATATTTACATCGTCAAACAGCTTTTCGAATCTTTCAATTAATTCCTCCTCAGGATTAATCATGGATTTAGGAATTGTTGTTATTGGGTGATTTCTGGTACCGGACTTGACAAAAGAGTTTGATAGATGTGGGACTGGCTTTGGAAGGACCCATGCCTTCTGTTTCGGCTTCTTGGTTTTTCTCACGTCGGTGACAGTGGGTATGAATCCCAAACCAAAAGTTCCCCAGTTCTCGGGTAGAGATACTGGTTGTGTAATGCCTTGCAAAGATGAGCCCAAACCTTTGCCGGGTAAAAAACCATTCTTTAACATTTCATAGGCTACCATGACTGATGCAGAGGTTATCTTTGGATTCGGAATGTATTTCCCCTGTGGAATTTTCTCTACCAACATTGTGTCGGAAACCTGGTAAACCCATGGTCCCTGGTCATTTTCTATTCCCTCGATCGGTACAATGGCTCCGCTGTGAGCATTTAAACTGTCTTTCCCATGCACAACTATTTCCTGTTTATCCCATTCAAACTTGACCACCTGGTGTAGTGTTGACGGGACTGCTTTAGCAGCATGGATCCATGGTCGACCCAACAACAAACTATAGGAAACAGCTATATCCAACACTTGAAACTCCATCGTGAATTCAACTGGCCCTATTGTCAGCTCCAGCACTATGTCGCCAAATGAATCTCTTCTTCCACCGTCAAACCCCCGTACGCAAATACTATTCTTCTGGATCCTCTCCTCTTTGATTTTCAACTTGCTTAGAGTGGAGAGAGGGCAGATGTTCGCGCTTGACCCATTGTCAACCAACACCTGGGTCACTACGGAGCTTTCACATTTCAAGGTGAGGTAAAGAGCTCTGTTGTGATCAGTACCTTCCACAGGCAATTCATCATCAGAAAATGTGATTCTGTTTGCCTCAAAGATTTTATTGGCTATTTTTTCCAAGTGATTCACGGAGATCTTGTCAGGAACGTGTGCCTCATTTAGGATCTTCATTAAAGCTTGACGGTACTCGTCAGAATGGATCAGCAATGACAATAATGAAATTTGAGCGGGTGTCTTTTTCAATTGTTCCACGATAGAATAGTCGTGGAGCTTCATCTTTCTCAAGAATTCTTCCGCTTCTTCTTCCGTCACAGCTTTCTTCATTGGTATTGGATTTTTAGTTTTTCTTAACTCTTCGGGAGTAAAACATCTTCCCGAGCGAGTCAAGCCTTACACCTCACAGACTTCTTCCTTGACTTCTTTTTCTTTGTACATTACCGTCACCCGTTTGTAGTTCCATGGAATGGCCTTGTTGTTGATCACTGGTAACTGGGTTACTGGCTTGATACTAACCTGGTCTACACACGACTATGATGGGTTTTCTGGCGACCCCCGGTACAATCACTTTTGATCCTACCTGCTTCGTAGCAACTTTGCTCAAAGATCCCTTCTCAACTACCACAGATGGCTCATCACCATTTTTGTTCTGCTTAGGTACCGACTTCTCCTCTGCTAAATGCTCATCTGGCTTGGCTTCATGAGACCTAATCATCATGACGGTTTGTGACGGCTTCTTCGTTTCCCCATCAGCCCGTATTATTTCTATCATATTGGCCTCTTGATGGGTTGGCATTGGATTTCTGTTGATATTGGGAGCTTCGGGGGTTTGAACTTCAATTTTATTAGTATCGATCAGTTCTTGTATTGCATTCTTTAAATGCCAGCACTTTTCCGTATCATGGCCTGGTGTACCAGAACAATACTCACAACTAACGGTGTAGTCCATATTCTTTGGAGGAGGATTGGGCAGCTTGGATTGTATTGGCCTTAAGCATATCTAGCTATCTCAACCTGTGGAACAGACTAGTGTAGGATTCTCCCAATGGAGTGAAGGTTTTCTTTTTCTGTCCCCTTTCACCCCTGAATAGTTGATTAGGCCTGAAGGCTGGTCCGGGGTAGGTCCGCGGATAAGGATAGGTACTTGGTATGACAGGAGCACGCCAATGAGCGTGGGCAGGTGACTGATTGTATGCTTGTGCATGGTTGATGGAAAAATGAGGTTCCGACGGGTGATAGTAGTGTTGGGGTGAATTGTGGTGGTAAGTTGATTGGTGGGATCGATGTTGATTGTAGTAATGAGGTGAACCTCTGGATCCCGACCAAGTTTCTGAATCAGCCACTGCCGCTTCCTCCCTTTTTTTCTTTCCAATCCCTCCTACTCCGCCTTGAATAGCTTGAGTAGTTGCCTTAATAGCCGAATAACTCATGATTTTATTTGTCATGACGCCTTCTTCCACCATACCTCCCATCTTCACTAGTTCGTTGAATGATTTTCCTATCGCTGAAACCAAATGGGCATAGTAAGTTGGCTCCAAGGCTTGTAGGAAGTAGTCTACCATTTCACTTTCCTTCATAGGAGGATCCACCCTTGCTGCCTATTCCCTCCACCGGAAACCATACTCTCTAAAGCTTTCATTGTGCTTTTTCTCAAATTTTGTCAAGGATAGTCGATCTGGGATGATTTCCAGATTGTATTGGAAGTGACAAGCAAATACCTGTGCCAGGTCATCCCAGGTATACCATATCCCATGGTCTTGGCGGGTATACCACTCCAGAGCTGATCCGCTCAAACTTTGACTGAAGTAGGCCATTAATAATTCATCTCTTCCCCCAGCTCCTCGCATCTTGCTGCAGAAACCCCTCAAGTGAGCTACTGGATCGCCGTGCCCGTTGTATAGGTCAAATTTGGGCATCTTGAAACCAACTGGTAATTGCACATTTGGGAACAAACATAAGTCCTTGTAGGCCACACTGACCTTCCCTCCTAACCCTCGCATGTCTCGGAACGATTATTCTAGGCTTTTGACCTTCCTGAACATCTCTTCTTGTTCGGTATTTTTGACAGGCTTGTCAGTTTCTGTTGGGAGGTCAAAACGGGGAGTAAATGAATGGATTTCAGAGGCTTTGAAAGTGGGCTCCGGGGGGTAGTATTGGTTGTCCTGGGCCTGGAATATTGGCTCACTAGGAGATTTGTGGAATGTATCCGAGGGAGGTGCCACGAAGACAGGAGTTGCTGGTGGAGGAGGGTATGGAACTAGTTTAGGAGGTGGAGACTGCGGTGTATGAGAGGTGGTGCCTCGGTAGTGCTGGTAAATGGAGAAACTCGGGGATAGTTCAGTGGTAGGATTATCCTGAGTTTGGGCTAGTGATGGGGTGGAGGCGGGGTTAGATGGGTAAGATGGGGGTGATTGCCCTGTAGACCAGGCCCGATACATCTCAGCCATTTGTTTCTTAAGTTTAAGCATCTCTTCTTTCATTTTACCGACATCCATCTCCTCTATCTCAATACCTGTGTCGACATCCGGGATAGACATGCTTTCGGGTATCGGTCCTTTTGATCTGGTGTGATAATGATAATATGCCAGTATACTCTTAGAAAAACTAACTGCTTGAATTCTGGAAATGAACAAACTTGTTAGTTTTGAGAGTTTAATACTTATATAATTACACGTTGAGATACAATGTTCCTAGACAAATAACCCTTTTTTATTATGCATTTGCTCGGTTGCTTGTGTCATCCCAGCTTTTCTCGACCTTTCTTTTTATTGTCACTCACTCTTTATTTTATTCCTTTTTATGATTATGGTCGAATCTTATAGAGATTGCCTACGTATCATGCCCCCGCATGAATCAGACCGTGCGTAGTTCGGGCGTAAGGCAATTGTCAACACTTTTCTTTATTCTTGAAATAATACAAAGATGGAGCAGACACTACATTTGGAAAACATTATAAGAAAATGGTTTAAAAAACTCGACACAAACCCAAATCAAACAAAAGACACAACTCTTAACAGCTCTGAACATGCTCCACTTCCCACTTTTGTTTTCAATCATTGGATCATCTGCTCACGGTGGGGCTTGACCCGGCTGACCTCCTAGCGTGCGATACATTCTTTCTAACTCCATTGCCAGATGACGGGAAAAAATAAGTTCATGCTCTATAAACCTTTCATAATCCATCCCTTGGCAGTTTACATAACTTTGAGAGGTGTAAACCGCCAAATCATGGATTTGTGCCCCGAAATCTTGGAGACATTGGTCTTGGTTTTGCAGTTGTTGTTGGCGAGTAGTGGCTATATCTCTTATACGGTCTTCGCGATCTAAAGCTGACTCTAATTGAGCTCGGAGTCTGGCCTGATCGAGTCTCGCCTGTGCTCTTTCTCTGTCAGTGTCTGCGTGTTGATGTTCTCTATTGTACCTTCTCGCTTCTTCCAATTGTGCATGGAGTTGAGCTTCTGAATGTATCCAACGGTCTTTCTCTTTCTTGAATTGTGCCCTGTTTTCTTCGGATTGCATTATTTGGCGTTCCTTATTAGATATGGCCTCCTCATTTAATTGTATGATTCTTTCTTTAGCTTTGCCCAACGCCTTTTCGGTTTTTGCCAAAATGGATCATAATCTTGCATTTTTTCCAAAAGGCTGGCGATGATTTTTTGATCTTTCCAACTTCTCATTGGTGCTTCAGAAGCTTTCTTCATTTTTTGAAATTGAGCGTGAAGATTTTTATTTTCACAAGCCAGACTCTTCTTTTCACCTTCTGTTTCTTGTGCTTGTAAGTCTTTCTCTAAATTGAGGTTCCTTAGATTTTCCTTTAAGGCATGGATAGTCGCTTTGTATCCCTTTTCCTTTTCTCCCCAAATCAATCGCTCTTGAATTTTATCGTTAAAGGTTTGAACTTGGGGTCTTTTTATTGGCCTTCTTAGATCGGGTTCTGATGCATCATCCATGCGGGATCGTTTCTCAAACCATCTTGCATATCCTGGATTTATCTCGCCTTTTGTTGTGTCTGGAACTTAAGTATCATCTTTCAAGTATAGACATCCATTCCACATCTGCTGAATTAAAGCTTCGGGAAGAGTGGCTTCGGGGTGTAACTCGATTACTTGCATACTCAAATCCTCATCATCAGGCACCACTTGGTATCTCCCTAGTTGTCTTAAAACTCTCTGCTGCGCATATGGCTGGATGCTTCTCAATCCCAATAGCAGCAAATAACTATTTAAGGTTGACATGTGTATCACTTCCCTTACTGGGAGCCATCCAAAGTCCACTCAATTTGATTTGCCGTTAAAGATCTTAAATGAGATACCCAGGCTTCCATCCCTTCTGGAGACTTATAATCTTTTATTCTTTCTTCATAACTCTCGATGAAATTGCCATTGCTTGGACCATACTGCATGAACTTGGGGGTGATGTTGGAGATGTTCAATCATCCACATTTGTAACAAAATTTTGCACCCTTCAAAGACCTTTGCCCCTGATTTACATAAAGTCAACGCCCGATATATGTCGGAGAGAATGATCGGGGCAAGGGTGTGATTTTTCTTGGTAGTGAGGACCTGTACGACCTTCGCTGTGCGAATATCAATTGTTCGTTCTTTATTTGGGAAGACCATGATTCCCAGAAAAGCCACCATGAAAGCGAAGCGACGGTGAATCTGCCAGGTGTTTTTGTTCTGTTTGTTTGTAAGGCCCTTTTCATGAATTTCAAATCCGTCCGGCTTTCCGAACCTTGAATATAGGAAGTTGAAAGAACAACACCCGTTGACAACATTGCTTTTTCTGATTTGATTACTGATGTTCAGAAGACTAAAGAATCGATGTACTGAAGGAGCCTTTGGGAATATCAGATTTTGATTTCTCAAATCTCCGTCAAAACCAGCATATCCAGCTATCTCTTCTAATGTAGGAGTAAGCTCGAAATCGGAGAAACAAAAGACATTGTGAACAGGGTCCCAAAAAGTTACTAACGCCGCAATCAAATCATCACGTGGTTTAACTTTCATAATATCTGTAAGAGTTCCCAAATGCTTAATGACCCATTTTGACCATCTTCTCCTAACTCATGCCACCACATCTGAAGCCGAAATAGAAACTCATCTGCATTTGCGGATGGTGGGTTTTGGGTGGTGCTCATTTTGTATCTGCGATCAATTTTAACAAAATCAAGACTCATTTTGAAAATAGACACTCATAAAAAAATCATTTTTATTTATTTATTTAACACTTCTTTTTTTTTCAAAACTTAAAACTATTTTTTGGGAATTTCCTAAAACAACCCATTTTATTTCTCGGCTCTCACAATGATTTTTTCAATTAAGCTGGTCAACAAGCCAATCCGAGGCAAATGAATGCACAAGTAGCAAGTAGGATGCATCAGGATGGTCTTTTCATTTCGGGTTCACCTGTCCTAGACAGACCCAACCCCTGTGTTGAGTCTCCAAGGCCAAATGTACATGATGCAAATAGACGTTCCTACTAGGGATCTAGTACGAGGCTGAGTTATTCTAAGTGAAAAACCTGAGGTAGATTGTTCTAGACCTGGCTTACCCAAACGGACAGTTTGAGCCGAAGTGGGGGCAACGTACCGGGAGCACGAAAGTCTACCTGGCCTAGTTACTTGTCCCAACTTCGTCTTATTTGGTATGACATCTAACAGAAAGGTGGGCCACGCGCACGTGTGCACCATAAATTCAGAAGACTCAGAAGGAAGGAGGGTTTCGTAGCAGTTTTATATGAACAATTCATATAATATTAAAGCGGTAAAAAGCAACATTTAGCACATTAAGCATAAACATGTAAACATCAGATAATAAATAAAGCCAACTATAACAGTTATTTTAAGCTCGAATTCTTAAACCCTGAACCAGTGGTTCTGGGTTAAAACGTGTCCCCAACAGAGTCGCCAGAGCTGTCACACCTTCTTCTTCCGCCCCCGCGAGGGTGCAAGGAGTTTTCTCCAATTAAAGGACAATCGAAACGGAATTTGTTTATTTATTTCAGAGTCTCCACCTGGGAATTTTATGGCGTCCCAAGTCACCAGTTTTAATCCCGAATCGAGGAGAATATGACTCTGTTTTTCATTCTGTGAACCAAAAATCCGAGTAAGGAATTCTGTTAATTCGGGAGAAGGTGTTAGGCATTCCCGAATTCTGTGGTTTTAGCACGGTCACTTAACCATTTTTATACTTCGCTTAATTATCTCGATTTACTAAATACATTTTTCTTGTTGCATGATTTCGTTACCGCTTTTGTTTAGATTGTTTATAATTATAGGCCTTTCTTGAAACGAATCACGCGTACGTATATTCGTATTATATATCTTTTATAAATGTAAAGAATCGTGTCACGCATACGTGTACACAATAAGATTGATAATATTTTTTTATATTTTATTATAAAAATTTGATGTTTGAAATTGTGCTTAAAATAAAATTAAGAACATTCGTCACTCTTGTATGATTAAATAGTGAACTGCACATCTCGGGTTATACGAAATTAATTTAATATCCTCCGACGAATCTCCTTTTATTAAAAATTTGGCTCAAAGTTGCGCGAACGCATAATCCGAATTGCCTTTAGAAAATGTAATTAGGTCACGCGAACGTATCCCTAATTTCACAAAATATTCTTGATGGTAATATAAAATTTCTACAAATGTTTATTATATCCCTCTATTTTTAAATATGAAAGTCATGGGAAATCACTGATTTGGACGCCTCCAAATTTATTGAAAAGCATTCAAAATTTATTAGGTGTTGACCGCAAGTTATATTTTACACGTATGAATTATATACCTCAAAACTACTCAAATTTAAAGAATTAATGATATGAAAAAACAAACAACTTATAACTAAAACTACCATTTTTATCGTGAATACAATATTCGTATACCCAAAAAGCGAATTGCGTGCAAAACTAAGAAAAGAATTAATTTGATAAACAAACTAACAGTTTTCGAAGAATTTTCATTGTTATATTTAGAGCGAACTCTATTTTTGTATATCTTTGACTTAAATGTTGCATTTTAGTATTTATAAATCCGACCTTTTACACAACTAGTTTTTAGTCCAAAGGTTAAATTATTTGGTTAATTTGCTTACAATGATTGAATTTGGGATAGATAAAATTAAACCCATTTTCTTTATCTCGTCTTATATCAATTCACCTTTCACCTATGGTTATACACATAACCGTTATTACGCCATATACGAACAAAATACAACTAACATCATCTAGCTCTAAACAAAATCTGATATTTGACGAGATATGCTAATAATGTAGTTTCTTGATATTTCCATACTATCCTATACTTAGCCAACAATATCACAAGATTTAATTAATGGCCAACTTTCTGCCATGTTCCCTATCTTGACAATTCAAACAATAAATGTCATCACTAAACTTCAAAATAAATAAGATTATCGTAGAATTTACTACTTCAAAAGGTCAATTGGCTAATAATTTATCATGTCAAGTATAATACTATATTAACCAACTAAAACAAAACTGAAACTTAAACTAATAGATTTAAATGAGTAGAAGACATAATTGTAATTCCAACTTCATTTACTTGCAATGTTGAAGGTTTTCATGACATGAGTCTACAGATATGTACCTGGAAATGAGGTTAAAAGAGGTAAAGTTCAGCAATAGCGGCAACAAAAACCAGCAGAATATGCCAATGACTCAACAGATTTGAGCAAAACAATAAGACCCGTGAAAACCTAGACGCACAGTAGCAGGGATCTTAGGAAATTTCAGATTTAAACCAAACAATGTCAACAAACCAAACCGAACAATTCAGGGAAAACAATATTTCTGACTTCTCTTATATTTTTTTTGTTCTGTTTTTCTTTTCTGTGTATGTGTGTGTGCTCTTTTTTTTTCTTCTATTTTTCTCTTTCTGTTTTTTTTTGTTTCTCTCTCTGTTCTTTATATGTTCTGCCCTCTATACTGATTTTCAGCTCTTTTTAGATCCTTTTTGTATGTATATCTCTCTCACTGTCTCCCTCTGTGTATCTCCCTCCCTTAAAATCAGTCCCAACACCCCCTCTTTATACAAGTTTCCCTCTTCTAATGCTGCCCGGACCCCCTTTGTTATCTAAGGCAGATTCTTCCCTTAAAATCTGCCACTAAAACTGCTTTTTCCAGTTAATCAGCACTTTCCTTTAATTTCAGCCCCTCCACTTCCTTTGGTTTCCCATTATTGCATTAATTAATACTCTATTTAACAAAGCACTAACACTAATGTATTATCCCAACTGTTTCATTCCCAAATTGCCCCTGAAAAACCCTTAAACTGCAGCTATAACCAATTCTCTTAAGTTCTAGACTGAATTTTAACTAAAATGCAACCTTCTAACCTAATAATATCAATTAACACTTGTAAAACTGAATTTAAACCAATGTCATATCCACATCAGGCCGTAGTATTCAACAAGAAACATTATGATTCAAACCATTAATCCTATCAGATAACTCTGACCTTACATTGGATCAAACAACATTACAATATAGATGAAGAATTCAGGGAACAGACTGACTAAAGCAAAATAAAAGAACAATTTCAATACACTGAACGAAACCAAACTGAATTTAAACCAAAACATCACATTAAAACCACACAGAACTTGACAAAATAGTGAAGCTAAAGTTGAACCAACAATCACATTAATACTGCACATCCAACTTCAATGACAGTGCGTACTCACATCCTAAACCAAATCGAATAGTCATTGAAACCAAGATAAATGGCTGAAGTGGGATAGTACACGGGGAACTAGCTTGAAATGAAAAGCTAACTACACAGGGAACGCCTTAAACTTCAATAAATTCAAAATGAAAGAGGTGTGGCATTGAATTTGCATATGTAAAACTAACACATAATGTAGAGCAACCTTGATATATAAAAAAATGATTATTTTGAACAAAATAAAAGACAATAACAAAGGAAAGCAATAATCAAAACAACACTGAATATGCAAACTTAAATAGACAAAAAATAATAAAACAAAACTCACCGGATGAACGAAAACTCAAAACCTGGTGTCCTTAACTTGTATTAAAACTCCCATTTTGGCTTTTAAGATCGAAATGAACCTTAATCGAATGTTCTCGGCTGAGAACTTTCGACTAAGGTCGATTACAACCTTAATTTCTTCTAATTTTTCCTTAACCCCCGAATTAGGGTTTCTTAGTCGATTTTTCTGATCGAAAGTCCAACCCCTTTGGTACTGATTTGAGGCAAACTGTTAGGATAGTGGGAAGGGGGTGGTTCGGGTGGTCAAATGGTGTTAGTTTGGAACTGATTGGAATGGCGCCGCCACCAGGGAATCTCATGGCGGCGCTAGGGTTCTTGGCTTTGATTCGATATTCGAGGGGTTCCAGGTCGATTCGAAGGGAACCCATGAGGCTCTAGTGGTGAGAGAGGTCCATAGGTTAAAAGGTGTGAGTTTGGTGGTCGTCAGATGAACTAGGGTTTCGGACTGCATCTTCGATCGAAGATTCGAAGACGTTGGCTGATATTTGGAGGATAAGGTTTAGGGATTTAGGATCGGGAAGTTGAAGTGAGTTTAAGGTGTGAAAATGGAGAGGTATGGCCACCGTTCGCCGCCGTGAGGGCGGTGGCTTGAGGTCTGGTCTCTGAAAACTCGGGGAAGAATAGAGGAGATGGGGGGTCTGGCCTGGGGGTGTGGGGTGAAACTTTTAGGCTTATATACTGGGGTAACCAATGGATCCTGGCCGTTAGATCAAATGATATTTACGGCCGGGATCGCTTACTTAAGTGAAATGACATCGTTTCATTTTCTTTAAGACCGGATCGGTCTCTGACGGGAATGGGTCGGGTAAAATGTAATGTTTTTGGTCCATTGATCAATTCGAAATCAACGGCCCTTATCAAAGTTTCCCAAAACGACATCGTTTGGGGGATCTTTGAGACGGACCGGACCTGGGGTCTTTTGGATTGGGCTGTGAGGGGGTTAATTTGGTTTGGGCCTGGATTTCGGTCCAGGTCTGATTTATGACTCATTTCCTATTTTTCTTTTTTTTTTAAAAAAAATAAAATAAAGCAAAATTAAACACATATTATTTAACACCCATAATAATTAATGCTCAAATTAAAAAAAATTAAATAAAATTAACACAATGGCAAGAAACACATATGCATATTTTTTGTGATTTTTCCTTCTTTTAAAACCAACTATGGTTTATTTAATTCCTAAATATATTATTTTTTATTTTATTTTATCCTTTTATAAAAACCTAGGATTAATTAATTATAAAAATGCAACATTAATTCCTAAATGCACATGTACCTATATTACTATTTTTCTATATTTTCCCTATTAAAAATAAAATAATCATGCACAAATAAAATGCCACGAAAAATTCAAAATTGCATACAAAGAAAAATTATTTGTGATTTTTTTTTGGAGTAATTCTTGTGAGGCAAAAATCACGTGCTTACAATCTTTTCCTCACATTCCCTTTAATCTCCAGCACACTGTATTCCAGATATTCCAGCTTCTCACTAGCCCTGGTGACTCTCTCTTTCCATTCGTTGATTTGGTTACTTGATGAGAGGTTCCTCCACCAGGTCAACAAGAGTGAGGGTATGTTGACCATACCAAAGTCGGGAACTTTGTCATTCATTTATGCAAAGCAAAAGGGTGAGGCCATACTTCTGACAGATTCAACTATTAAATATCAACAATTAGCATGAGCAACATTTAGTTCTCTAAATAAATGCACAGACATGGTAGCGTCCGTTTGGGTTTCAAGGAAACCCAGTGGACTTTGGACAAGGCTATCTTAAAGAGTCATTATGCGGACAACATAACTGGCTCGACTAGGTTTGACAGTGATGCATGCACAATTGAACAGAGTAAGGTTTCTATGGGTATTAGACCGGTACCCTTGAGCAACAACTCAAGAGGAAAAGGCACAGAACCGTCGACTGCACCGCTGATCGACTGGTTTTACCGCAAATACGCCTTTACCAAATTTAGGGGGTGATAATATTGGAAGGGCGCAACCACTCATTATAAGCGTTGCTATGGTATTTTGTTTGGAACGAGTGGAATATGATGTTGAATATGCAATTACAAGAATGAAACAAGTTTTCACGTATTTGCACGTTCATAAAGTAATGATTACAATAATTGCTCATAATTACAACGACATTGAAGGAAAGCGGTAAAAGAAACAAAGAACCAAGTCAGTTTCATAGCAGAAAAGAGGTAAAGACATTAAATAAAAGTAATAAAGAAGCAGTGAAGTCACAAGTAACATGAGATGGTAAAAGCCTAAAGAAGTCCCCAGCAGAGTCCTAGGTTTACAAATAAACAAATAAAGGAAAGGGGGTCCTAGGTTTACAAATAATATGGATCACATAAATGCAATACCCGATAATCACTCCTCAAAAGAGGGGCTACACGTGGTATTAGCGCACCGTTCATCATATCCAAATCTATCCTTCCCACCCCGTTAAGGTATTAAAGCGCAGAAAAATATTGTTTCTTATTGCATGCTATTACCTGTCCCAATCCTATCAGTCCCGGAGGCATTTGAGACTACTAATCCTAAAGGGGAGGGAGTTGGGGCTTTTCATAGTTTTAAAAGGATAAAAAGTCTAGGCGATGAACAAAACACATAAGCGATTAGGTGAAAAACAAATAGCAGTTAAGGCTCAAACAAGCCTCCTCACTCAGAGGAGCAAATATATAGCATGACTTCAAATGCTGGTTATGGTCTGAATTAAAGCTTTAGGACAGGCTGATTTATCACATATTTCTCAGATGAGGAGTCCGAATTAGCCTTGTCTGATTGTAGTTTATCAAAACTGACACAGTTAATTAATCACCTAATGGTTTTCCTAGGTGAGACCTATAGGCATGACATCTAACAATACTGATTTTAAAGAGAGGATTACTTGTTTTATAAACAAGAGTTTTGTAGATTGTAAACGATATTACTATTGATTTTAAACTCAGAGATGCAATAGCGAAACTGATTTAATTGATTACTCCTATAGGCATGATTCCTAAGCGTTATTGGTTTTTAAACAATTGCAAAAAATGCAAGAGTCCTATAGTCATGATATCTAGAATGATGTTGATTATTATTAAACCTATGATTGTTTGCCTAATGACATGTATATGCAGAAGTGCAGAAAACCTATGATCATGATTTCTATATGTAGAAAAGCAGAAACTTAAAGACAGGATTTCCATATGCAGAAATGCAGAAACCTAGGTACAGCATTTCTATATGCAGAAATGCAGAAACCTAGATACATGATTTCTATATGCAGAAATGCAGAAACCTAGGTACAGGATTTCTATATGCATAACTAATAGGCATAATTTCTAAGATGCAGAATTTTATAAGTAACATATCGGCATGTTGTTTATGTGAATGTAGGAATCAGAAAATCCTACAGGCAAGTTATCTACCCCTTTGCATACATTAATCCCATCCCCATCCACTAGCCATCCCCAATAGTTATTACAAATTATTACAGACCCGAATGACTCAGAAAAAAAAAGGTAAAAAATTACATCAGAAGTTCTAGCTACAACCAAACAGCCTAATTCAAACTCAAAGTCTAACAATATGAGATAAACCAACTTCCTGGATTGGATTTCCAAAAGCCTTTCTCATACTTGGGATGTGTCAAAGTTTCTAAGAGTCTCAAAGGGGCTCCGGGCAGTGCTTACACCCCAAACACATTACAATATTAAGATCATAGTGCAGTGTGGAAAGGCCAGCCCTCAGATGTCCAAGTTCATAGGGAACTCAAGGTCCCAAAGCAACGCTCATACGAGGGGGATAGAACTTAAGAGTCTAAGAGTAAGTGTAAGTGCCTGGGGGGGGGGGTCAGGGAAAGCCATGGCAGGCTGGCGGTCATGCCCTGCAATTGGGAGTGTTGGCACAACCCTGACCAGTCTGTTAGCCAAAATTGGCAGTTAGGATCCATTGAGGGTCAGGTTTGGACCTGGGCAGTAATTTGGATACTGCCAGGACATGAACCTTAACTCAAACACATAGAAGGGAATAGAGGTAGGGATTCATAACAGAAAACGGATGCAAGGAAATAACACACATAGTTAACATTAATCATGAACAACAAAATAAACAGGATTGCAGAAAACTATAAATAAACACATAGGGGTGAGGCAGGAAAGCTAAATTAGAACATACCAGTTTCAGGAAAAACAAACAAGTAAAAGTAGTCTTGAAAAGGCCAAGTTGCAAGCAAAAGTTCCAAAAGATCCCAGAAAAGAGCAGAATGTTGTAAGAGTAATGAACTCAAAGCAATAAAGTGTGTAAGTAAGTTGAAAGTATTTATCTAAAAGTTCGAGGTATTGAACTCGAAGTGGTGTCAAAAGTGCAGAAGGGTAGTCCCTTTTATAGTGCAGAAAACGAGTAAGAAAAGGTAAGGAAATAACTTTGAAATCAGTCTCATATGATCTCCATTCAGTTAAGGGATTTGATTTCAAACGGGTAGAATACAATTGAGGAAAGAAATTTGATTAAAATCTTTTCACAGTAGCATAAAAAGGGTAAATACATAGAGTTTATTTAAGGCAAAAGTCCATTGGTACTTGGTTTGTAAAGAAAAAGGAAAGGGAATCAATCAGACAGCTAGTAAAATCAAAATTACAGACTTAGCTCGAATGAACCAAGTCAGGAATAGGTAAAGGGGGTTCAATTGAAGAAAAATCAGTGACAATTCGTCAGCCTTATTAAAAGGATTTCAGAATCAATCAATCAGTTGGTAAAAACCTTTTGAAAGAGAAATTTCACATATATAAAGCATACCAATCAAATGAAACGAATCGTCAGGTTACTCAAAAAAAGAGTCTAACATTGTAAGCCTTAGAGTCACAAACAAAAATGAATCGAGTTCAGTTACAGACTCATAGTGAGTCTGAAAGCCTAGGGTCCCAAAGTGGAACCCTAATATCACTTGCCAAAGAAACCCCCAAATCCTAGGGTTTCGAATTGAGTCAGACATAGAGGTGAGAGAGCAGGTCATTGAATGAGTCTCAGAAGTCTCTTCCAATGACTTTATGAGAAGCAAACATACATGATAGAAAGAACTGATTCAAGGTCATGAGAACATGTTTGAGAATTTCGAAGTTTAAACAAGTTCAGAAGAAAGAGATGATACGAGCTTAAACAAGGTAGGTGAAATATGCTTAGCAAGAACACAAATAGAGCTAAGTAAAGTGAAAAAAATCAAAGAACTCAACCATAAACACATATAGAAGAGAATAAGGATTAACAACACAGATTAACATGTGAGTATAGGAATAACAACAAAAGTAGAAGAATCTTGTATAATAGAAAGGAAACAAGGGAGCAAACTCAAGCATAGTAGAAAAGAAAGAATACGAGTATAACAAAGGTAAACACACATGAAGAAAGAACAGAAAGAATTAGAAAGATATTTGAAGAAACTTTTTCAGAAACCCTAAAATTGAAATTGAGCGAGTTTGAAAAAGAAATTTGGGGAAAAACCTTTTAAAATATCAAGTAAAGCCTAGACATATCATAGATCTAAGAAAAAATAGGCGAGTAAAGAACCTCAGATGGCTTAGAGTTGCAGAGAAAACCCTAGAAATGAGAAAGGTCTTGAGGAAAGTTAGATCCCGAGTCGAAAAGACACATATTGCTTGAACATGCCGAGGTAATGGCCGGAGAAGCCATAGATATACAGATCTGAGAAGGATCTGAAGAGAGCCATTGAAGTCGGGCTTCAAAACCTTGAATAGTTTAGGTCTGATGGTGAGAAAGGATGAGTACAGACCATCTATGGCCGGAGAAGCAATGGATTCTGGTGGAAACATGGTGAGATAAGGTGGGAATAATTAGGGTTTCGGAGAGGCTTGAGAGGATTTGAGATATGAAGGGGTTCAAAGGCGGCGTCTCAGATGAAATGAATTAGGTCAAAGGGGGTTTTGGAAAAAAAGGAAAGGGTGAATTATGGCTGTTGATCAAAATGATCAACGGCCTAGATCAAAGGGGAGTTGGGTGGTTTTTTTTAATCGGGTCAGGGGTCGGGTAATTTGGTGATTGGGCTTCTTTAATTTGGGGACGGAATTGGGTCAAATTGAGGGCCAAAATTGAAAGGTGAAAGGGCTGTATTTGAAATAGAAATGGGCTAAGTGTTAAATAGCCTATTTTCCCTTTTTATTTTATAAAAATTGTAATAATAATTTTAAAAGTAAATTAAAAACATTGAGCCAACAAATACTATATAAATATTAATTTTAAAATACTTGAAATAATTTTATAATTATAAAATACTACTAATCGTGAAATAGGCTATAATTGCAATTACATGCAATTTAGCTTAAAAATACCAAATAGAATTGTAAAAAATATACAAAAATCACTTTAATTATATTTTGGTATAAATATGAGAATAAAATAAGTTATTCACCAAAATAATAATCTTGGGAATAATTATTAGATTTTGTACTGCTAAAAATAGACAAATAATGGATTTTAAAATCTTAAAAATTAGGTAAAAATACCAAAACTCTTGGGCATGCTTATATATGTATGTACATGCTATTTTGAAAGTATTTTGTATATAAAAATACATAGGAAAAAATTGGGTATCAACAGTGTAGTCGACGGTTCCGTGCCTTTCCCCCTTGAGTTGTCTGCTCAAGGGTACCGGTCTAAAACCCCTTAGAAACCTTACTATATTTAAACTGTGCATGCATTATGGTCAGCCTAGCCGAGTTAATTATATTGTCCGCATAATGACTCTTTAAGATAGCCTTGTCCAAAGTCCACTGGGTTTCCCTAAAACCCAAACAAACATTATCACGTTCTGTGCATTTATTTGGAGAACTAAATGCTTTTATCCTAATTGTTGATGTTAAATAGTCTAGTCTGGCGGGGGTAAGGGCCTAACCTTGTTTGTCTTGTAGAAAATGAAGAACAAGGTTCCCGGTTTCGATATGGTTAGTACGCCCCCACTTTTGCTAGACTGGTGGAGGAGTCTTCCAGCAGATGACCAAATCAATGAATGGAAAGAGAGGGCCGCCAGAACTAGTGAAAAGTTGGAATATCTGGAATACTGTCTGCTGGAATTAGAAGAAAAAGTGAGGAAGAGAGTCACCGACTGCCAGAACACTGAAGGAAACGAAGGCGGATACCTAGCCCGAGCCTACCCATTGCTGGGACATTGCGAGCTGGGAAAGCTATTCGACGGAGCCAAGGACGCCGAGTCTGGGGAAGTTCCTTCTGGGACCAAATAGATAGGAGTTTTTCTTTTGCTTTAAGAAATGTAATAAGGCCAATGGCCATTAGTGACTTTATTTCCTGTTATTTAGTGTCGATTTGGGATTCGTCTATTTTTAATCAATGAAATGAGGCATTTGGTATTCTATGTTTTCCAAATCAACTTGTCGCTAGGCCTACCTCGAGCACAAAGAGGTTCCCAAATTAGGACACAATTTACATTCTTGCATTAAGTGTTTAAATATTGCAAAATTTTCTTGTAATCCTCACTAAGTTGTTACCTTTTTGTTTTTACTTTTTGATTTATTCCCCTTCTCCAAAGGTTAATTCGTGTACTCTGGCAACATCATCTTATTCCATGAGATCCAGGGGCCCTCCACCTACTCCTCCTCTTAGTCCTGTCAGAAACAAGAACAAAGAAAAAATGGAAGATTTGAACAACGCCAGAAAAGAGAACTCAACTGAACGGGTAGAGGTCACTTATAGTCATGGTACTCTGGTTCCTAAGGAAAGTGCATCCCAACTTGAACAAAAGCTGCTAAAATTCCAAGAAGAACTTGATCAGGTTCGGAATCTAGCAAATCTGTCATTTTCCCTCACCAATCCAGACATCAATTTTCCAAATGCTCAGAACCCTACACCACCACAAAATGTCCCAAAACCACAAAATCATCCCCTTCTCACCACCACTGCAACACCTGCCATACCTCCAATAATACTCCAATGCTCGTCCTAGAACCCTTGAACTCCAAAATTACCACTTTCACACTCATCACAACACTCCCACCTATGTGGAGACCATGCCACACTCCACGCGACACATCTCAAGCACACCTGAGTCTGATGATAAAGACTCGCTCATCAAGAACCTGGCGAAAGAACTTAAGAAATTGACTAACCGAATTCAAGGCATTGAAGGAAGTAAGGGAATTGAACGGCTAAACTATGAGGATCTTTGCATACAGCCCGATGTCGAACTGCGCGAGGGGTACAAACCTCCAAAGTTCGAAATGTTTGATGGTATAGGGGATCCAAGGGTCCATTTGAGATATTACTATGACACGCTGGTCGGAGTAGGGAAAGATGAGAGAATCCTCATGAAGCTTTTCATGAGAAGCCTAAAAGGATATGCTCTATCCTGGTACATCATACCATGGTACTATACAGTCGAGGCAAGAAGAAAGGGCAAGGGTAGGTTCAACAAAACTGTTGCCGCATAGAGTATGACGAGAACTGATAGGGTTTACACCCCGGAACACCTAGCTGAGTCAAGCAAGCAGGCCTCCAATCGGTCACCCATCATTGAGACAGTCCAGACGATCTTTAGAGAAAGATACAGGCCAAGGAATACTCGGTCATCTACCAGTTGAAAAAAACACCGGCGCAAATATCCATACTTGCTTTGCTACAAAATTTTGAGGCATACAAGAATTCTCTGTTGAAGGTGTTGAGTGAAGCATACGTGCCAAGCAACATCACTGGTGAGGAAATGGCCAACATGGTTGGACAGGTATTGGAAAGTCACAAAATTACTTTTCATGAGGATGAGCTACCGCCTGAAGGTTTAGGACACAACAAAGCATTGCACATCACTGTGCAATGTGAAGACTACTTCATCACCAGGATCCTGATCGACGGGGGTTCCAGTCTCAACATTTGTCCACTGGTAACACTCAAGAAGTTGGGAAAAGGGACTGCATGAGATAAAGGATGGAGCCATAAACGTAAAAGCTTTTGACGGTTCCTAAAGATCCACCATTGGGGAGATTAGTATGTGTTTGCAAGGCTATTATTTCGGGGTAGCAAGGCTAAAACAAGCACTGTTTTGTTTACTAAAAATTTTTGTTTTTCGCATGTTTTCAATTCCTCCAATAAGATCTTCAATGTTCAAAACGTTTATGAAATTTATCAAAGTATTTTGACTTTTCTTATGAAACAATACTCATTATTATTTTCCTCTCATTACTTTACTTATACAACATTACTATTACTTATCTTGATGAACCAATGACTGTGACATGCAACGAGAAAATGCAACAAACAGACATAGATTTAGAGGAAGATGACGTGCTAGAGGAGATTGTTAAGGAAGTTGAGAATTTTAAGAATAGACTTAATTCCAACCTAGATGAAACAACAGTGGTTAACTTGGGAGATGCAGAAAACGTCAAAGAAACACGAATCAATGTCCACTTATCGCCATCAGAAAAGAAGGAGTACACGGAATTTCTAAGAGAATATGAGGACATATTCTCCTAGTGTTATGACGACATGACTGGTCTGAGTACATCTATCGTGGCTCACAAACTGCCAACCGATCCAACATGTCCGCCGGTAAAGCAAAAGCTCAAAAAGTTCAAGCCTGATATGAGTCTGAAAATAAAGGAAGAAGTCACTAAGCAGGTCAAAGCTAAGGTTCTTAGGGTAGGGAATACCCGACATGGTTAGCCAATATCGTGTTAGTACCAAAGAAGGACGGGAAGGTCAGAGTTTACGTTGACTACCAGGATCTCAACTGAGCCAGTCCGAAAGACGACTTCCCTTTGCCAAACATACACATCATGATCAATAATTGCGCCAAGCATGAGTTGCAACCGTTTGTAGACTATTTCGCTAGTTATCATCAGATCTAGATGGATGAAGAAGATGCTAAGAAAACGGCCTTCATTACACTGTGGGGAATGTATTGCTACAAGATGATGTCGTTTGGGTTAAAGAATGCAGGAGCCACCTACATGAGGGCCATGACTACCATTTTCTATGATTTGATACACAAAGAGATAGAGGTATACATAGATGATGTTATCGTGAAGTCCAAGAAGGACACTAATCACATGGAAGATTTGAGGAAGTTCTTCAATAGACTGAGAAGGTACAACCTGAAACTGAATCTCGCGAAATGTGCATTTGGGGTTCTAGCTGGAAAGTTGCTTGAGTTCATTGTGAGTCGCCGAGGGATAGAATTGGACCCATCGAAAGTCAAAGTTATTCAAGAATTTCCATCGCCAAACAATAAGAAGGATGTGATGAGTTTCTTGGGGAGACTCAAATACATTAGCCAGTTCATGGCACAATCTTCAGTTATCTATGATCCAATCTTTAAGATGTTAAAGAAGGATGTCGCTACCAAATGGACTAACGACTGCCAAAAAGCTTTCAACAGAAGTAAGGAATACCTGTCAACACCACCAATCTTAGTCCCGCCTAAGCCAGGTAGGCCCTCATTAATCTACCTTGCAGTATTGGATGGAGCTTTCAGTTGCGTTCTGGGGAAGCATGATGAAACGGGGAGGAAGGAGCAGACCCTTTATTACCGCAGTAAGAAGTTCACCCCGTACAAGGCCCGGGGTTGGAGAATGTTCTTCGATGGAGCAACAAATTTCGAAGGAGTTGGTATAGGAGCAGTCCCAGTATCGGAAACTTGTCAGCATTATCCAGTGTCTGCCAAACTCAGATTCCCGTGCACCAACAACATGGTCGAATACGAAACTTGCATCTTAGGGCTCAAGATGGCCATCAACATGAATATTTAGGAGTTGCTAGTAATTAGAGATTCAGACCTACTTATACATCAAGTCCGAGAAGAATGGGTGACCAAGAACTCCAAGATACTCTTATATCTGTATTATGTACAGGAATTGAGAAAGAGGTTCACAAAGACAGAATTCCAACATGTTCCCAAAGTCCAGAACAAGTTCGCCAATGCATTGGCTACCCTATCATCTATGATACAACATCCAGAAAAAAACATCATTGATCCTATTCCAGTAAGGATTCATGATTAGCTAGCTTATTGTGCCTATGTTGAAGAAGAAGCAGACGGAAAGCCTTTGTTTCATGATATCAAGGAATATTTGGCAAAAGGCGAATACCCAGAACATGCAAATCCTACTCAGAAATGCACACTTCAGAGGT
Organism: Nicotiana tabacum; assembly: GCF_000715075.1. Taxonomy (NCBI): domain Eukaryota; kingdom Viridiplantae; phylum Streptophyta; class Magnoliopsida; order Solanales; family Solanaceae; genus Nicotiana; species Nicotiana tabacum. The sequence continues at coordinate 36,709,651 of NC_134082.1, forward strand.
TGTCCAATAATTTCTTTCATAGCGGAGGAACCCTATATAGTAGGACTCCTGATCTTGGATTGTTAAGGTGTGTCGATGCAAAGGAAGCATCCATGCTACTAGAGGAAATTCATGTTGGGACCTGCAGTTCACATATGGACGATTTTGTCTAAGCAAAGAAGATACTCCGAGCCGGTTACTTTTGGATGAGACAGACTGCATCCAGCATGTCCGTAAATGCCACCGCTGCCAGATACATGCAGACATGATAAAGGTACCCCCAAACGAACTCAGTGCAACAAGCTGACCGTGGCCGTTTGCCTCCTGGGGAATGGACGTTATTGGACCAGTCGAACCTGCCGCTTCCAATAGGCATAGGTTTATCATAGTAGCAATTGACTATTTCACCAAGTGGGTTAAAGCAGCATCCTACAGAGCGTTAACTAAGAAGGCCGTGGAAAACTTTGTCCGTGACTGCATCATTTGTTGATTCGGGATTCCAGAATCAATCATTACCGATAATGGCTCCAATCTCAATAGTGACTTGATGAAAGCTATGTGTGAAATTTTCAAGATCAAATACAAGAATTCTACAGCCTATAGACCTCAGATGAACGGGGCCGTAGAAGCCGCCAATAAGAACATCAAGAAGATACTAAGGAAAATGATAGAGAAGCATAATCAGTGGCACAAGAAGTTGTCATTTGCTTTATTGTGGTATCGCACCATAGTCCGCACATCAACTGGGGCAACCCCTATATGCTAGTTTATGGCATAGAAGTCGTCATTCCTGCCGAAGTGGAAATTCCTTCCTTAAGAATCATACAAGAAGCTGAGCTCGACGATGTAGAATGGGTGAAGAGTCGTTACGAGCAACTAGCTCTTATAGATGGAAAGAGAATGAATACAGTTTTCCATGGTCAACTTTATCAGAACAGAATGTCCAGAGCCTTCAACAAAAGAGTCAAGCCAAGACAGTTCACACCGGGGCATCTGGTGTTAAAGAAAATCTTTCCGCACCAAGATGAAGCCAAGGGAAAATTCTCTCCCAACGGGCAAGGTCCGTACATGGTTCACCGAATTCTAACAGGAGGAGCCCTCATACTAGCAGAAATGGACGGAGAAGTCTGGCCAAAGCCAATCAATTCAGATGTAGTCAAACGATACTATGTGTAGTCCTTATGCTTTCCTATATGATGTAATTGAACTGCGCCCGACCTGATTCATGCTTTCCTATGATACGTAGGCAGCCCCATGGGTTCGATCACGATTTAGTAAAATTTTCATTTCCCCCGCAATTGGAAATTGGGGCAGAATTTTGAGGAGGACCCTCAAAATTCCGAAGTTGATTTCAGCCAATCGCCGCAAGCAGCAATCAGAAGCATCAACTCATTAAACTAGGGATCCATTGCAAGAGAGGTTGCAATGTCTTAAACTATGTCGCAGTCGTCGGTTCATCTAAAGAAAACTAATTTTTAATTATTAATAATGTATTTATGTTATTCTTTATGAAATCATGCATGTTTATTACTGAAATATCCTTGTTTAGCAACGCTACCCTAATGATACATGTAATAACACCAGATCAAAGTCGAGCAAGTCAAGCAGAGCCAGCAGGCACACAAACTAACCTCCCATTTACAAAACTCACGATTTTTCTTTGGATGCAGGCAGTTGAATTGCAAAATCATCAAATATACTATACACTCACGAGACAAACATTGTTCAGGAATACAACTCTCAGAACCATTGCACTTACTCACAGTTGCTATCTGCACACAACAGTGTCCCCAGCAGGCACAATATCCCCAGCAGTCACAATATCGCAATCTGCTATTAGCTAAGAAAGGCCTAATTTCGTGCCCTTTTATTTCTTGCATAAGGCTACCATTCTGCCTTCCGAGACTAAGCTCTGTCTCCATCTGGATTTCTGAATTGCATAAGGCTACCATTCTACCTTCCAACACTAAGCTTTGTCTCCATCTGCATTTTTGCATTGCATAAGACTACCGTTCTACCTTCCGAGACTAAGCTCTGTATCCATCTGCATTTCTGCATTGCATAAGGCTACCATTCTGCCTTCCGAGACTAAGCCCTGTCTCCATCTGCATTTCTGCATTGCATAAGGCTACCATTTTACCTTCCGAGGTTAAGCTCTACCTCCATTTACGTTTTCATGGCTGAATGATCGCAACTTTATTAACACTTGCATGGCTGAAAGATCGCCACCTCTACATTTGCATGGCTGAAAGATCGCCACTTTATTTGCATGACTGAAAAATCACCACCTTTTGCATTTGCATGGCTGAAAGATCGCCACATCATTTGCATGGCTGAAAGATCGCCACCTCTACATTTGCATGGCTAAAAGATCGTCGACCTTTACATTTGCATGGCTAAAAGATCGCCAACTATTTACACTTACATGGCTAAAAGATCTCCACCTCTACATTTGCATGGCTGAAAGATCGCCACTTCCTTTTCATGACTGAAAGATCGCCACCTTTTGCATTTGCATGGCTGAAAGATCGCAACTTCATTTGCATGGTTGAAAGATCGCCACCTCTACATTTGCATAGCTGAAAGATCGCCACTTCATTTGCATGGCTGAAAGATTGCCACCTTTTGCATTGCATAGGCTGAAAGATCGCCAAATACTGCATCTTATGGGTTGAAAGATCGCCAAATTGTCCAAAGGCATCATTGTTCGGAGGCACCATTTTCATATCCCGAGAACACCATGTCATGGCCTGAGGACCTCTTTAATCTTTTGCATATTGTTATTCAAAGGTATCGGGGTTCGGAGGCATCATTCGCATAGCCCGAGAGCATCATTTCATGTCCTGTGAATCCTTATTATACGCTTCATGGCCCAGGACATCATGGTCTAAGGATGTCATCCTAACCGTCCGAAGACAAATATTCATGGTCCGACGGGAATTTGCATCACGTTTAAATTTACGCACAATATACGCTTGTGTTACTTATTTCCAGGTGAACCGGAAAGCAATAGCCATCTCGTCAAGAGCGATCCTGCTCCAGTTCCCGCAGCCTTATCAGACTTTAACCATTCACCCCATCCTAAATATCGCATCCGTTCTTGAAAAGTCTACATCGACATATTCCACCAACAGATTCTGAACTACATATGGCCTGATTCTTGTAAGACCAAGGATATGCAGGAAGCTCAAAAACTAGAGCATGGCCTAAGTCTCCTTGAACCATTTCGTTCGGTCAAATTAGCCATCATATCTTTACCCGACAACTCTTTCATCCTTTCCGGGTAAAGAGGGGCAGCTGTTAATACCCAATTTTCCCTGTATATTTTAAATATGCAAAATACTTTCAAAATAGCATATGTATGCATATATAAGTATGTCCAAATATTTTATTATTTTTCCTTAATTTTTGAAAGATTTTTAAATCAATTTATTGCCCTATTTTATTCAGAACAACCCAATAATTATTCCCAAAATTAGCATTTTAGTGATTCGTTTATTGGACTATCACATTTATACTATATAGCTAAGATAATTTTTGCATATTTTTAAAAATTTATTTAGTATTTTTAAGGCTAAATTGCTTATAATTGCAATACTAGCCTCTTTTAGATTTAATTATGTTTATATCTATAAATATTAACTCCAGTATTTTTAATTTGATACTTATGTATTATTAATCACTTTAGTACCTTTAATTTATTTCCCGAAATTATTTTACTATTTTTATAAAATAAATAACGGAAAAGTGGCTATTTAAATGTTAGCCCATTTTCATTTCAATTGTGGCCAGATTTGGCACCCCAATTAAACCCAACCTAAGTCCCAATTACCCTGACCCAAATCTTAATCTACCAGACCCACGACCCTTTTTAAACAACCCACCCGGATCCCCATTCAATCCAGGCCGTTGATCAAAATGATCAACGACCACCATTTAACCTTTCCTTTTTAATTCCCCATTACCCCCAAACCCTAGTCATTTTCTCATCTGCAGCCGCCTTCGAACCCCCCTTCTCTCCTAATTCTCTCTCAAACTCCCTCTGAAACCCTAGCCGTCACCTTCAATCACCACCCTAAAATTGCCTGAATCAATGGCTTCCAAAGCCATTAAAGGCTTGTATCTACCTCCTATGACTTCTACCTGCCTGATTATCATGTTTTCAAGGCCAGACCTTGAAGACGTTTTGGTCCAGATCGGGGTTGATTTCACTTCTATGGCTGTCTCTGACCTTGCTCCGGCCAGCCATGACTATTCGAGCCTAATCTTGATTTCTCTTGCTTAGATCAATGACTTTCCAAGCCTTTCTCACCATCTGGGTTCTCCTGAAACCCTAACCTTCGAGGTTCTTCCGATTCTTTTAGATCCGTTGTAGATCTGTGTTTACTCTAAACTTCTAAGCGCTTTCTCAAAAGTTTCTTTCAAAACTTTACCTTTAAAACCTTTATCTTTTCCGACTTAGGGTTTGTTAAGTTATTTTTTAAAAAAACTTTCTCTGTTCTTTAGCATGTTCTACTGTGTTTCTTTATGTTGTTCTTCTACTGGAGTGTGCAAGATTAAAAGTATTAGTTCCTTCTTGAGTTTTCTGATTTTATTTTGTTGATAGTTTTGCCTGATTTACTTGTTTTTCATCTCTATACTCGAGTGATGGTGAAAACCCTAAAATTTGGGGTTCATTCGAGTCCTGAGACTATTTGCTATGTGATTTACTCGTTCTCCATACTCTGAATACGATGGGTTTCAAAACCCTGATTCCTTTGAACCTATTCAAGTTTCTGAAGCTGCTTCACCTAATGCTCGACTGAATTTCAAAATCTTTGTTTCTTTATATGATTCTGAGTTCCTGCTAAACTCTATAAGGTCTTTTACTTGACCCTTTTTGCATGGTATTTGATATTCTCTCTTTTTGTTGTTACAGAGTTACTAAGATTGACCTATGGGACTACTATGTTACTATAGTCCACTACTTACTGACTTTATGACTGCATGACGTTTCTCTTGTCCTAAATTCAGCCTTGCATGCCTGATAATTATGTACTCTTTTATATGCTGAATTTCCCTCTAAAATGACCTTCAATTTTGGACTGATTCCAGATCATTCCTTGGGTAATTCGGATTGCACTCGTGTGTTAAGTAATTGATTCTTTCCTTGTTTCGCCCTACTAATTTCCCTTTTTCTTGGCTTGATTTGAAAAACTTCCCTTTAGACTTTCAATTCTCCTATTTTTACTTGGTTTATTTGCTTATTCATGGGAATCCATGTTACTCTCCTTAAATCAGTAATTTCGAAATCCCTAACTCCTTGATTTACTATGTACTGATTGCCTATATATTCTGCAACTTTACTCTGTTTTCTTACCTTATTTGGTTAACCGAGTATTTAAAAGATTCATCCCTTAATTAAATCCCTATGTATTTACTCCTAATTGCCTACTTTGCACAAGATGCTTACTTGATTTCTTTCCTTAAAAGTTTTATGTCCATTACCGTTTAAGTTTAAACTCCTTAATTAAAGGAAGCTCTTATACTAATTGATTTTAATTGATACACAGTTCCATAATTATTTTCTTGCCTTATATTTCTGCCTGTTTTCACACTATAAATACACTGCTCTTTCATTAACACACAAACACGAACACACTTAGTTCTAAAATCTCTTAGACTCAAAACATTCTCTCTTGCTTTACTACTACTGTGACCCATTTAGCTGGTTGAAAGCCATAGCTATTTTCAAAGTCTTGCTACCTGCTTTTACTATATTTTGCTTCTTTGAACTGGTATGTTCTGATTAAAATTCCAGTATCACAACAATGTGTTTACTTAATACTTTTACCTTTTTGTCTGTCTACTGTTTGTGTTTAGTTCAGTACTTATCTTAGCATGCTATAATTTCCTTCTGCTTGTTCTGAATCTGTTATGAATCCCAAGCACCCACCCCAATGTGTTTGATGTTATGGTTTGCTTGAGGCATGACAGTACTGAATATTACTGCCCATGACTCACGCTTTATCCCTTACCTCTATGTTTTTCTGGTATTGTGTGTTCTGGTAGTTTATAGGCATGCTAGCTGTCATCTACACCCGCAAGGGGCGTAAAGGAGTTTTTCCATTTAAAGGACAATCAGAGTAGGATTTAATTATTAATTAATTCAGAGTCGCCATTTGGGAGATTAATGGTGTCCCAAGTCACCGGTTGAATCCCAAACCGAGGAAAAATATGACTCTATTAACAGTCCGCGAACCAGAAATCCGAGTAAGGAATTCTGTTAACCCGGGAGAAGGTGTTAGGCATTCCCGGGTTCCGTGGTTCTAGCACGGTCGCTTAACTGTCGTATTTGATTTTATCTAATTTCAATACATACTACCTTATGTTCCTTTTTATTTAATTTTGAACCGCTTTTATTATAGTTATTTTTTAAATGAATTGCGACGTCGTGAAAATGCGTTTCGAACCACGTCGCAATCAATGCACCCGTGGTTATCAACACATTTCGACTTCATCGAGATTTGGATTTGAGTCGCATCAATGCGCACCCGAGTTTAATAAGGTCATTTAATTAAAATCGTGCCTAAAGATTCTAACGTAATATTATTTTGGGGAAAAGCCGTGAAGTTCGCTAAATAACCCTCCCAAATTCTAATCATTTTTAATAACCATTTATTGAGGGCCCCGCATACATGATTTTATTTGGCGAGATTCGTCTCAACATTCTATTAAAAAGGCCCATTTGAGAATGACTACAATTTTCTATTGATCCATTGTCCCTAAAAGAAGAAAGAAAACTTACTTACGTGAAAACTGAACTGAGATTATGCACTAAAATTCAGTAGTCCAACCTCAACAATGAGCTGGACCACTGATGGGCTTCAGAAATGGCGCAAGAATTCGGTCAGGCAGGAAAAGGGAAGCCCAGGTGACAAATAACAACACCTGAGATTGAGTCCCCTAGGAGACCCAGACTCATTAAAGTAGTCCGCGTGACAGCCTGAGATGGCTTATCGCTGAGCCCAGCGAGGCCTCGATTTAGTTCAGCCAAACGCCTACTGAAATTACCCCTAAATGATTCTAAGTGCAATAATCATAGCAAAGGGAAAACAATACGCATCTACTCAAATTAAAGAGATATTAGTCAATTGAATCCCAATTCCATGCACAGACTAATTTATCCACTGATATTCCGGTGAGTTCTTAGACATCATCAAGGTGAAAACCAAGCTGTAAACATGATCTCAATAGCATAAAGCAGACTAACTACTTCTGAATTAATTCACGCCAACATTACTATCAACCTATCATGTAATCAACTAACACTAGTGTTCACCTTATAGTAATCATATGAATATGAAACATAACTAAATCACAGAAACAAGCAGAACTTAAACAATGTCCATGAACTAAATATTGAATACATAGATCTAGAAATAAACTAAATCAGAACTCAATTATTCAAGCAAATTCATTCTTCACATAAATTCATTTCTGCATATTTTTCAGCTCGTAGTCATCAGAGGTACAATTGTGTACCTGGATAAGGGAAAATATGAGAAGAAAAGAAGTCAGCTACTTTGAACAGCAATAGCAACACAACTCAGCAGTATAGCATCACAGAACAGGCCAGGAAATGATTTTGAAAAACCAGAAATCAAGCAGACTCAGCAGATCAATTCAACACACACTTGAAATGCACTCCTAGCCCTCACAGCTGAACCTAGATGCCTCTGCAATCCTGCTGGACCTAAAACCCAACTGAAATCCAAACTAATAGGCCCCAAATTCACCTGAATCAGTTGTTAATCACGTTTGAACACTTTTAAAATAGAACCTCGATCTGGAATGAAGAATGCCCAAGAAAGGACTGAGAATTACTAACACTAGTAATGAAACAGTAAAACTGTTTTTGATTTTTTCTTTTTTTGATGTTTTTTTTTGAGTACTGGAATTGAAATGCTTGCTGAAATTGAAAGCAGGGATGAGAGCTTTTGGTGGGGATTTTTGGGCTGAAAGTTCACCTCCTCTTCCTCAAGGCACTTGATTCCCTTTTATAGGTGATACAAGAGGGTTAATCAGATTTTTGGGTTTTCTTTTTAGTCCCTCCCCTATTTTCAGTTTAGTCCTCTTATTTCTAACTTGTTACTCAAGTAAGCACCTCTATTGTGCTGAAATGTGCACTAAAATCCTATTCTAGAAGGCCCTAGGGTATTCTTCTACCCATGCCCAAACTAACCCTGAAAGCTTCTCAAAGTTACTGATTCTACCCACATTCTCAACAGCTATAACCAATCCCCTAAATTAATCCAAAACTAATTAGGACTGATTAATTAGAGCTCAGAAATTAACTAATCGAACTAACCAATCCCAATTGTTCAATCACACCAACTCAATCAAACTAGGAAAACCAGAGACCAGGATCAATCAAAGTAAAGCTTAAGCTACTGATCAACATTAAATGAAATTAAACTAACTCTTAACCAATAAGCTCACAATCGACCATTCAAACATCAAATTCAGAACTAAAAGAAATTGACAGAACTATACTAATACACAAGAATAAATCATAAAATTAACAGAACACTTAATGAAATCAAGACTATAACTAAAACTTCAACCATTCAAGTAAAAAGAAACAGGAAAACTCACTGAAGCACGAGAAACTCCGGCCAGTCACTGACGTCCGAATCCTTTCAGATTTTTGACACGCAACATCCCTAACCATTTGTTCTTAAAAGAGAGCACATGGTTAAGGATATTACGGTTCGAAATCATAAAGATTTTGGTTTAGGGTTTTGGCCAGAAATTCTTAGATCTGAAATTCGAACCACTTAACAGAGATTTGAAGGAAAATAATCATGGATTAGGGTTGAGGGAAGTCCGGGGATTGTGTGGTGTGATTTTGGGCTGGTTTGGATAAACCTGCGATCTGACCGGAAACTTCAACCGGAGATTCGACGAGCTCCAGCAACATTTGAGGGAAACCAATAACGGGAATGGCAAGAGGGATTCATGGGGGATCTATGGTGTTAATTTGGGTTTGAACGGTGTAAGTGGCGTTCACCGCCGGCGAGGGATTTAGGGGCGGCGCGGATTAGGGTTCATGAGGAAGAAGGATACGGTACGAATGGGGGTGAGGGGGGGAAGTTCGGACACTTATATACCAAACATCCTAGTTAGATCCAGACCGTTGGATTGATGAGATCAAACAGTCGTGATTAAAGGCTGAGGAAACGACGTCGTTTGGACTTTGTTGGGTAGGCCGGGTATTGAAACATTGGGCCTGGATTCGGTTGGAATGGTCTGAGGGCGTTTGGTCCTGAAAATTATCAATGAATTGGCCCAAATTTGGGTCTTTATTAAGACCACTTTCCTACTCTTATTTTCTTTTCTCTTTTATTTCCTTTTTCTCATTTTTAAATTTTTATAATTTTTTCTAATTTTTATAAAGATGTAACACCAACATGAAATCCTAATTATTTCAAAAATAAAGACTAATTAATTCCTAAAATTGTTTTAAAAACTATTTCATGACAAATTCACAATAAAATTCATTAGAATGCAAAAGTGAACTAATTTTGTGATTTTCCATGTTTTGTTCTAAACAAATTAACCCTTAATTGATACTAGAATATAAAACTAAAACCTAAATGCGAAAATGCATATTTTTGTATTTTATAAAAATTAACATGCGCAAATAAAATGCAACAATTATCAGAAAATGACACCGAAATGCACAAAAATTGTAAAAATAAAGAAAAATTATTTTGTTTGGGATTTTGAGAATAATCATATATAGGGCAAAAATCACGTGCTCACAGTTGCCCCTCTTTGCTCGGAAACACGAAAGGTTTTCGGGCAAAGATAAGTGAGCAAATACGAGCGATTTTTGCCCGTTCAAATATTCCGTTGTGAAGCATTTTGAAAAGTTTGACCGCATCCTGCTTCAGAGGTTGCCTACATATCTTGGGTTAAACAGGAATCAGGTCAGTGTAGTTCGGGATTGTCTGGTAGCTGGGACTACTAGGAACTGTGATTTCACTGCGCTTGCTGCTGTTACTGCTTGCTGACCTCCCTTATTACACCACGTCAAAGATAAATGAAGCTAAACTAAGCTATGAACTATGAACTACAAAAGTCCTATCTAGATTCTTCAAACTTGCTCTTGTACTTCCTTGTTGCCTTGTTGTCTTGTGTTGCCTTGTTCCCTTATTGTCTTGTGTTTTTCTCGCTAAAATTCCCTGTTGCTATTTCAACTGGTTAACTGAGATGTTATTCCCTCTCTCCAAACTGCTGAACTTGAGTAATCTTGAACTCTAATGTATTCCTCTGTTATCCAGGCGGGCTCCTGACTTTGACTACCTAAAAATTTAACACCTCCATTCTTCAGGCGGACACCTGACTTTGACTACTTAAAAACTTAATACCTCCATTCTTCAGGCGGGCACCTGACTTTGACTACTTAAAAACTTAACACCTCCATTCTCCAGGCGGGCACCTAATTGCTAAAATTCAAAATACGTGTCTTTGTTCTCCAGGCGGACCCCTGACTTTTAAAATGTAACCTGTATGTCTACGTTCTTCAGGACGACTCCTAACTTCCGAAACTTGAACTGTATGTCTCTATTATCCAGGCGGACTCCTGCTTTCAAATTAGACAAAGAGATTTGATTGAAAAACAAAAATTCGAATTGTATCTCCTCTGTTCTTCAGGTAGGCTCCTGATTGTATGTCTCTGTTCTCCAGGCGGACTCCTACTTTCAAATTAGACAAAGAGATTTGATTGAAAAACAAAAATTCGAATTGTATCGCCTCTGTTCTTCAGGCAGGCTCCTGATTGTATGTCTCTGTTCTCCAGGTGGACTCCTGACTTTTGAATTTTGAATTCTGGACCTCTATTCTTCAGGCGGGTTCCTGACTTCAAAAATAAACAAAGAGATTGATGGGAAGCTAAAAACTTGAATTGTATCACCTCCGTTCTTCGGCGGGCTCCTGATTACATAAAATTTGAATGGTATGTCTCTATTCTCCAGGCGGACTCCTGACTTTTAAAATTTAAACTATATGTCTCCGTTCTTCAGGCGGACTCCTGACATCAAACTTGAAAAGTATGTCTCTGTTCTCCAGGCGGACTCCTGACAACTTGCATTTATACTAAACATGCGAACTTTGCAACCAACTTATATTCCTCTATGCTATTCATGATTATCTTGTATGTTAACCATGCCACACTTGCGATTAAGCTTGATTAATACCCGCTATTCCCTCACGGCGAATTCCTCCTGACAAACAATTTTTCTGCCCCTATTTCAATCACCGAAAATTTCGTTAGTTAAAAAAAATGGTGGTTAGTTGATGGCATTCTTGCTGCATCGTTCCTCCATTGCCTTGCTTTGTATTGCCTGACATCCTCTGACCTGCCTGACTTTCCAACTGACTTCCACATTCCCCAATTTCTGACCACCTGAATGCTTTTGTACCCATACTGTTGTCTCATCTTTCCGGCCCTTTTGCCTGAACCTTCCATTTCCCATAACATTTCCCAAATATTCTGCCGATGCAACTTTCGGCGACTTCCCCTATTCCATTTTACATCATGTTGTTTTTGACATGCTCTGACCATGTTGTGCTTTTACAATTCCGGAAGCTGGTAGTGAGCCTTGAAATCCCCTCTTCTTGCTTTAAACAAAACTGGCACTGAAACATCTCAGCTAGATAAAACCCTCAAAAGAAAATGAAATGCGATGACTTTTGAGTTAAGGATAAGATGAATCCAAAACCAGATGACTGTTTGAAAATAGAAGGAAAAGAAACTTATCTGAGCGAGACAACTAGTACCAATGGTCATGACATGCATTTTGGATTAATCAGCCCAATCTGTCCAACCAAACAACTCTCAATTGCCGTACCTCATTGCCCAGAACTTCCATCACTTGTTTGATTTATCCAGACATTAACCTTGTTTCCCTGCGGTACCACGAAACAGTTTCTATCAACAGACCTTTCTCAGTTTGCCATTTCTTACCTCACCTTCGCCTTGAGGTGCCCATAAATTTTTTACCACTAAGACTCTCTCATTTTATTTCCTCTCAGCTCCCGTCGCCTTACGGTGCCCGTGAGGGTTTTCACCCATAAGACTCTCTCATTCTTATCTTTTGTTCTTCTTGCTTGAACCAGAGTGTTTCCACTGCCACGAATTACCGCTACCTGCTCGACTTGGCATTTATAAAAAATTGATCAGAAGGTATTTCTTTAGACCGTAATGTAGGCTTTTGGATTGGGTTAGAAAGAAAGGTATAAATGGCTCAAAACAATTCAAATGGGTTCAAATTACAACTTTCGGAATCCAACTTTCACAACAATCACAACTTCTGCCCCAGTTTCTTGCTTGGGGATTTTTGGATTTCTATTTTGGTATGACTGAGCCTCGGAGTAAGGCTGTCTACGTACCCTTTCGGGATCAAGTCAAACGTAGTTCACTGTATCATAATTAACTTTTGTTGTTGTGTTTTTTCTTTCTTTCCTTTTCTTTCTTTTTCTTTTATTCTTCTTTCTTTTCCTTTTCCTTTGTTTTTCTCTTCTTTCTTTTCCTTTTGCTTTTCTTTTCCTTTGTTTTCCTCTTCTTTCTTTTATGTTCGGCACCTGTGTTCCCTGATAGGCCATTGATTCCGAAAGAGGGGTATGAAAAATAAGTAAGGCTCAAAGGGGATGACAAGGGATAAGAGTGTTTGGATAGCAGGACAAAACGCCTTCATCATTTCAATCTTTAAGATATGCCAAATACAAACAGATACATTCAGAAATAAAGAAATCATACATAATATCTCTTGACCACATCAGAATTGATGGCCATTTCTATGCATTTTCCTTCCACATCTGCCAAATACAATGCTCCGTTATATAACACTCTGGTTACTACAAATGGTCCCTGCCAGTTTGGGGCAAACTTTCCTTTTGCTTCAGCCCAATGAGGCAAAATCCGCCTCAGTACTAACTGTCCAACTTCGAATTTCCTTGGACACACTTTCTTGTTGTATGCTCTTGCCATTATTCGTTGGTACAGTTGGCCATGACACATTGATGCCAATCTCTTCTCGTCAATCAAACTCAACTGCTCAAGATGGTTTTTCACCCACTCATCATCATTGATTTCAGCCTCTGCAACGATTCGCAAAGACGGGATTTCCACCTCTGCGGGTATTATTGCCTCGGTGCCATACACCAATGAATAAGGAGTCGCCCCCACCGCGGTACGAACGGTGGTGTGATATGCTAACAATGCAAAAGGTAATTTCTCATGCCACTGTCTAGATCCTTCAACCATCTTCCGGAGTATTTTCTTTATATTCTTATTGGCTGCTTCAACCGCACCATTTGCCTTGGGACGGTATGGATTGGAATGCCTATGGGTAATCTTAAACTGCTCACATGTCTCCTTCATCAAATGACTATTAAGATTAGCCCCATTTTCCGTGATGATTACCTTTGGAATCCCAAATCGACAAATGATATTTGAATGCACGAAGTCGACTACAGCTTTCTTAGTCACGGACTTGAACGTCTTAGCTTCCACCCATTTGGTAAAATAGTCTATAGCTACCAAAATAAACCTGTGCCCATTTGACGCTGCTGGATCAATTGTCCCAATAATATCCATGCCCCACGCAACAAAAGGCCATGGTGCGGACATCGTATGCAGTTCTGCTGGTGGAGAGTGAATCAAATCTCCATGAACTTGGCATTGATGGCATTTACGCACGAAACTGATACAATCCCGCTCCATGGTGAGCCAATAATAACCTGCTCTGAGAATCTTTTTTGCTAGAACGTACCCACTCATATGCGGTCCACAAACTCCAGAATGTACCTCAGTCATGATAGTGTAGCCTGTCTCGCGTCAATGCATCTTAACAACCCGAGATCCGGAGTTCGTTTCTACAACACTCCTCTACTAAAGAAAAACCCGCTTGCCAATCGCCGAATCGTTCTTTTCTGATCATCGGTGGCCTGTATCGGATATACTCCTGCCCTAATGTACTCTTTGATATCATGGAACCACGGCTCGCCATCAATTTTCTCTTCTATCATATTACAATAAGCATGCTGATCACGAACCTGAATCTGCAACGGATCAACATAAGCCTTATCTGGATGATGCAACATCGACGCCAAAGTAGCCAAAGCGTCGGCAACCTCATTATGAATCCTTGGAATGTGCCTGAATTCTATGGCCTGAAACCGTTGACAAAGCTCATGCAGACACTGCCGATACGGTATAAGCTTCAAATCCCGTGTTTCCCATTCTCCTTGAATTTGGTGTACCAGTAGGTCCGAGTAACCCATGACCAAGACTTCCCGTACACCCATATCTACAGCTAATCTCAATCCCAATATACACGTCTCATATTCTGCCATGTTGTTCGTACAGTAGAAACGAAGCAGAGCTGTAACAGGGTAATGCTGACCGGTTTCAGAAATAAGTACCGCTCTTATTCCCACACCTTTCATATTTGCATCCCCATTAGAGAAAAGTTTCCATCACGGCTCCTCGGCTTGTTCCAATTCATCAATGTACATCACCTCTTCATCAGGGAAATAAGTTTTCAAAGGTTCATAATCCTCATCGATAGGGTTTTCAGCCAAATGATCGGCTAGTGCCTGTGGTTTCATTGCAGTCCGTGTCACATAGATAATGTCGAACTCTGTAAGCAGGATCTGCCACTTTGCAAGCCTCCCTGTGGGCATGGGCTTCTGAAAAATATACTTCGACGGGTCCAAGCGAGATATGAGGTAAGTAGTGTAGGATGACAAATAATGTTTCAACTTCTGTGCCACCCAAGTTAGAGCGCAACATGTCCTTTCCAGATGAGTATACTTAACCTCGTAAGATGTGAACTTCTTGCTGAGATAGTAGATAGCCTGCTCCTTTCTACCCGTAACATCGTGCTGCCCCAGTACACAACCGAATGAATTATCCAAAACCGTCAGATATAGAATTAAGGGCCTCCCTAGTTCTAGCGGGACCAATACGGGTGGGTTCGACAAATACCCCTTTATCTTATCAAAAGCCTCCTGACATTCATCCGTCCATTTAACCGCAACGTCTTTCTTCAACAATTTGAAAATCGGCTCACAAGTTGTTGTGAGCTGAGCAATGAACCTGCTGATATAGTTCAATCTTCCCAACAAACTCATCACTTCGGTTTTGTTTCTTGGAGGTGGCAGTTCCTGAATAGCTTTGATCTTCGACGGATCTAATTCAATACCTCGTCAACTGACTATAAACCCCAGCAACTTCCCAAATGGCACCCCGAAAGCACATTTTGTAGGATTGAGCTTAAGATTGTACCTACGAAGCCTTTGAAAGAACTTTCTCAAATCTCTGACATGGTCGGATTGCTTTCTAGATTTCACGATCACATCATCCACATACACCTCGATTTCTTTGTGTATCATATCATGGAATATGGTTGTCATGGCCCTCATATAAGTTGCCCCAGCATTTTTCAAACCAAACGGCATGACCCGATAACAATACGTTCCCCACGGCATGATGAATGTCGTCTTTTCTACATCTTCCTCGACCATTAGAATCTGATGATAACCCGCGTAACAATCCACAAAAGAGCCAATATCATGTTTGGCACAATTGTCAATCAGTATATGGATGTTGGGTAGTGGGAAATTGTCTTTTGGACTTGCCTTGTTAAGATCCCGATAATCGACACATACCCTGGTCTTGCCATCTTTCTTCGGCACAGGCACAACATTAGCTAACCAAGGGGGATACCGCGTAACCTGAATTACCTTTGCCTCAAACTGCTTGGTAATCTCTTCTTTGATCTTCACACTTATGTCCGTTTTTAATTTTCTCAACTTCTGCTTGACAGGGAGGAGTGCCGGTCAGTGGGTAATTTATGAACCACCAAATCGGTGCTTAGACCTGGCATATCATCATATGACCATGCAAAAACATCTTTGTACTCATGCAGTACTTTAATTATCTCCTCCTTGAGTTGTGGCTCCAGATGAACACTTACTTTAGTTTCTCGCACATTGTCTTGGTCCCCTAGATTAACTGCTTCTGTGTCATTTAGGTTAGGTTTGGGTTTTTCTTCAAAATGACTTAATTCTTTACTAATTTCCTCATAAGCTTCATCGTTGTTACAATCCACCCCATCATCACACTCGATTTCGTGTATTATTACTTCTAAGCTAGATTGGCGTTTAAAACTGGGCCGAAGATTCCTCATGCATGTCATATCATTGATATCAGCATAAAAAGAACTGTACAAAAGAGAAGAAAAATGGAAAAAAAATTAGGAAAGAAGAAAATTGCATTTTATTGAATGTAAAGATAACAAGGTTTTAACTCATCCAAACGGACGGAACATAGCAACTGGATTACAAACCCTGGAATAATCCAGGTGACAAAAGGAAAACAAAACCCACTACCACGACTCCCTCCGAATTGGAAGAGGAGTAGCTTCCCAATTGTTGATGTTAGCATGTGGTCCGATGTACTGTATATCTGCTCCGCTTGACCCTTCGCCGGCCTCAACCATGTTCACTTCAGCAAATACTCTCTAGAACACCTTATCCAAGTTCCCCTCTGCCCCAATCAGTGAACCTGACACATTTGCCAATGACTGTTTCTTGCTACCCGGCCTGACGAAGGACCTGGACATGCGTGGAATTGGTTTGGGAAGAACCCAAGCTTTCTTTTTCAATTTACGGGCCCTTCTAACATCTGATGCTGTTAGTTTGAACCCTAATCCGAAGGTATCCAGATTTATGGGCAGAGAAACGGGTTGAATAATGCCCTGAAGTTCAACCCCCATACCTTTTCCCGGCACGAACCCGTTACTCAGCATTTATGATACTACCATGACTGTCGCAGCTGCCATCCTGGGACATGGAATGCTTTTACCCTCGGGCACTCTGCTCACCGGGACCGTGTCGAAGACCTGATAAACCCATGGTCCCTTATCGTCTTCCGTTTCTATAAAGGGCACAATGGCATCATTCATGGCGCATGCAGGATCTTCCTCATATAACACAATTTCTTGTCTGTCCCACTCAAACTTGACCATTTTGTGCAACGTGGAAGGCACGGCTTTGGCCGTGTGGATCCATGGTCGACCCAACAAAAGATTGTAGGATACAACAGCATCCAACACCTGAAATCCATAGTGAATTCGACCGGGCCAATAGTCACTTCGAGTACAATATCCCCTACTATGTTTGTTCCCCCTCCGTCGAACCCTCGAACACAAATGCTATTTTTGCGGATTCAATCATCATCAATCTTCAACTTGTTCAATGTGGACAACGTGCAAATATTAGCACTCGACCCGTTATCGATCAGTACCCGAGTAACCATTGAACCTTCATACTTGACCGTCAAATAGAGAGCTTTATTGTGTGCTGTGCCTTCCAAAGGCAATTCATCATCAAAAAATGCTACCCTGTTTACCTCGAAGATCTTGTTGGTAATTGTCTCCAGATGGTTCACTGAAATTTTGTCGGGCACATGACCCTCATTCAATATCTTCATCAAAGCTCGGCAATGCTCGTCAGAATGAATCAATAACGGCAACAACGAGATTTGAGCCGGTGTTTTTCTCAATTTTTCAACGATGGAATAATCTTGCACTTTCATCTTTTTCAGAAACTCTTCTACCTCTTCTTCCGTCACAGTTTTTTTGACTAGCACTGGACTGTCTTTAGCGCCCTTAGCCTTTCTCAACTCTTCAGGAGAAAAACAATGTCCCGACCGAGTTAGTCCTTGTGCTTCACAACTCTCTTCCTCAATTTTCTTTCCTTTGTATGTCACCACTACCTTGTCATATTTCCACGGTACGGTTTTGCTATCAACCACGGGTAACTGGACTACTGGTTTTATGACAACTGGTTTTACGTAGGCCCCTTTCACAACAACCACGGGTGCAGATGATGACCCTGGTACCACTAACTTGACTGGCTCTGACTTTTTTGCAACAACAAATGGTCCTTTTCCTATTACCAACACTGACTTGTCTTTTATTGCTTTTAACTGAACCACTGGCCTTGTGCTCACTATCTTTTCTTTGACCTGGGCTTCCGTAGAATGGATCACCATAACCACCTACGAGGGTTTTTTAGGCTCTTCCCCTTTATGTATCAGTTCGATCATATTGGCTTCATAATGCGCTGGTAACGGATTTTGATTGATGTTTGGGGCCTCTGGAGCCTGTACTTCAATACGACGATTATCAATAAGCTCTTGTATTGCGTTTTTCAACTTCCAACATTTTTCAGTATCATGCTAGGGTATCCCTGAGTAATACTCGCGGCTAACAGATCCAGGTTTCTGGGAAGGGGGTTTGGTGCTTTGGACTCAATTGGGGTCAACATTCCCAACTGTTTCAATCTATGGAAGAGAGCAGTGTAAGATTCTCCCAGCGGAGTAAATGTTTTTCTGTTTGGGGCCTTCTCACTTCTAAAAGCTTTGTTTGGGCGGAAGCTGGTTCCTGGTCTGTTTGCCCTGGGAGGTGGATAGGTGTTTTGTGGGGGTGGATGCATGTTTTGGGGATTCGGTGCACACCATTGCGAGTGCACCGGAGGCTGAGTGTAGGTCTGGGCGTGGTGGATAGAAAAGTGTGGTTCTGGTGGTGGATAGTAGTGTTGCGGTGGGCCTTATGGGGTATATTGGTAGTTTGGGTTGTGGGGTTTGGGTCGGTTGTAGTAGAGTGGAGGGTTGTTGGGCCTGGACCAAGCACTAGCTTCAACCGTAGCAACTTCTTCCTTCTTCTTCTTTCCAAGCACACCACCAGTACCGCTTTGGATGGCCTGGGTGGTTGCTTTCAACGCCGAGTAGCTCAAGATCTTGTTAGATTTCAATCCTTCCTCAATCATGGCTCCCATCTTTACCACTTCATTAAACGACTTTCCGAAAGATGTCACTAGATGACCAAAATAGGTAGGTTCCAATGTTTGCAAGAAGTAATCTACCATCTCACTCTCCCTCATCGGAGGATCAACCCTTGCTGCTTGTTCCCTCCAGTGGAAACCAAACTCTCTAAAACTTTCCCCAGGCTTCTTTTCCAGTTTCAACAATGACAGACGGTCGGGGACTATCTCAAGGTTATATTGAAAATGGCCAATGAATGCCTGTGCCAAATCATTCCATGTATACCATCGGCCGGGGTCCTGTCTCGTGTACCATTCTAGTGCGGATCCGCTCAGGCTTTGACCGAAATATGATATCAACAATTCATCCTTTCCCCCAGCACCTCTCACTTTGCTACAAAAGCCACGCAGATGGGCTACTGGGTCACCGTGCCGCTTATACAAGTCAAACTTCGGCATTTTAAACCCCGCAGGCAATGGAACATCAGGGAAAGGGCACAAATCTTTGTATGCGACGCTGACTTGGTTACCTAAACCATGCATGTTCCTGAAGGACTGCTCCAGGCTTTTGACTTTACGAATCACTTCCTCCTGTTCTGTATTCTTAACCGGTTTCTCAACCTCTCCCGAGATTTCAAAATAGGGAGAATAGGTATATGGCTCAGGCGCTTTGAAAGTGGGTTCGAGAGAGTAATATTGGGTGTCGTGAGCTTGGAATAATGGATCACTGGACGATCTATGTAATGGGGTTGGGGGAGGTGCCACAAACACTGGAACCATGGGTGGGGGAGGGTTCTGTTTGGGAGGTGGAGCTGGGGGTGTGTATGAAGTGGTACCATAACCCTGGGCGTGATAGGGGAAGGCTGAAGATGCGTGGGGAGTGGTGGGCTCCTGAGCTTGAGCCAGGGGTGGGATTTAAGATGGATTAACGGGATATAGTGGTGCCGGATGTCCTTGAGACCATGCCCGATGCATTTCAGCCATTTGTGCTTTTAATTTCCTCATCTCTTCTTTCATAGCACCCACATCTGTTACCTCAACTTCATTTGAAGGGTCTATGATGCTGATTTCCGAATCCTGCCCGATCATTTTTACTTGATCTTTCGACCGGGTGTTGTACGGGTGAGTTGCCAGAATTGCCAATCAACTAACCACCTGCCTGAACTCACACATTTAGACAACCACTTTGTTAGCGATTAAGTTTTAACAAATTTAACAACCGCACGTTGGCATGAATGCACTTATACAGTTAATCATTTCTATTATGCGTTTGCTCGATTACATGCGACATCCCGGCACTTCGTTCCTTGTTTCTTTTTACCCTTCTTTCAAATTTCTTCACATCATCCCTCTCTTGTGCTCTTCTCTTTCTTTTGTTTCTTTCCCTTTTGTGTTCCCGTTCATTTCTCTTTTGTTTTTCCGCTTTTTCTTTCTTTCTCTCTTTCTTTGGTTTTTCTTCTTTTTCTTCTTTTCTTCTTTCTTTTTTTTTTCTTACGTTTATGGTCGAATCCTATAGAGAGTGCCTATGTATCATGACCCCGCACGAATCAGACCAAGCGTAGTTCATGAAAATAAATGCAAAAATAAAGGGTGGAAATACGAATTTTTTTTTTTGACATTTCCAATTTTCATTACTAAAACAAACTATTACAAACTCAACACTTTTCGGAATGAAACTAACAGGCGCAAATGAAAAGCAAATACAGACTCTAAGACTGCAGACGTACTTGACCTGGAAAGATAACGGACATACGAAAGACTGACTCAAAATGGTAGAAAATTACAGACACAGACTATGAATACTCTAGTGTTTCAAACTTAGGTGTCTGCGGGGCGTCGTTCGGCCTCGCCGCGGGCCTAGGATCCAAATCCCTTTCAATCTGCTCTAATTCATTCATGGTTCGCTTCACATAGATCATTACTGCTGAGACAAAAGTAGTATTGGTCATGTCTTCACAAACCCGACATCTCCTGAAAATGGCATGAGCAATGGCTCTAATCCTGTCTTTTGTTTGCTTCTTTTCTATAAGCAAGCGTCTTATCTGATCGATGCACGTCTTTAAAGCTCGAGAGTCCTGCAGGTGTTGGTCTTGCAACCGCTGCACTTCTACCTCCATTTGGGCCAAAAAGTTGTAACAATGTCCACTTTCAATTTCAAAATCTCTAGCCTGCCTAACCGATTTACCCTCAAGGGCAACCACTTTTCTCTTTAAATTGGCAACAATTTTCTCATGGTCCCTTTTCAACTGTTTCAAGTACTGGAGACGCTCCTCTGTTCTTGTAGCCCACTGTGCTTTAAGTTCTGCCATGATATTCTCAGATTTTTCTAATTCATCCCGCCATTCCCTGACTTTGTTTTCCAATCTTTTTATCAATTGCTCATCGGATCGGCTCCTCGGTTGCTTATCGACAGTTATCTTCAATTGCCGGATTTGGGCCCTAAGTGATTCATTTTCTCGAGCCAGTCTATTCTTTTCACCTTGATCCGCGGCAAACTGTATACCGTTCTCGAATTTCAGACTCTCAACTTGCTGCTTCAGTTTACCAATCTCAACTCGATAGCCTTCTTCCTTTGCTAACCAGTCCCACTGCTCTTGGGATGACTTGGCGAAATCTTCGAGATGAGGTCGTTTAGCCGGTCTCCCACATGCCACGTCACCTCTGAAACAATCATGATACCCTGGGGCAACTTCCCCTTTAACCCTATCAGACACATAAGTGTTTGCCATCAAATGTTGACACTCACTCCAGATTTGGCGAACCTCTTCCTCGGGGAACTGATCGTCAGGACTAATTTCGACCACTTGGGTACTCAGATCTTCATCTCTCGGTACTACTTGATACCTCCCGAGTTGCCTCAGAACCCGATATGGTGCATAGGGCTGGATACTTTTGAGTCCCATCAACAAAAAATGCGATCGGGCTGCTGGCATATATATGACTTCTTCGACAGGCAACCATCCAACACCCACTGTATCTGGCTGGCATTGAGGTTCCGAAATTATGATGTCCAGGCCGTGACTCCTTCAGGTAGACTAGCCCCTTTGATTCTTGTGTAAAATTCACCTATACAAGTTTTCTCATCCGAACCATAACTCAATAGATGAGAGTGAGGGCACAGATGCTCAGTCATCCACATTTGTAACAACAAGTTACATCCCTCAAAAATTTGCCCCCAACTTTGCACGCAGTGAGAGCCCGGAAGATGTCAGCCACGATCATATGTGCTAAAGTGCTTTTCCCCATGGTTTGCAAGGTACTGACGACCCCCGCTACTTTCAAATCAATATTACCATATTTCCTTGGGAATATTATGAGGCCCCAAAAAGCTATCATAAATGCCACCCGTCTATGTTCCTCCCATTTTTGTCGGTTACTTCTACTACATAGCTTAAAGTCTGGATTGTTGAACCCGCTCACGTGGCCATATCTATCATATATGAAGCGAAAACTGCAGAAACCCTTTGCAAAATCTGGATGATGAACTGTTCGGGGTATTTTCAAGGAATCCAAGAACCGGTGTATGGTAATGGCCCTAGGAGCAATCAAGTATTTGAACCTCAATGGAGCTTGATCACTACCAATATACCCCGCTATTTCTTCCAATGTTGGGGTGAGCTCAAAGTCTGAGAAATGAAATACATTATGTGCCGAATCCCAATAGGCGACCAATGCCCTGATAATATCCCCCCGAGGCTGAATGTTTAATAAATCCGGAAGGTCTTTCACATATTTTTTCGCTTCGTCTTGCCCCTCTTTGCCTAAATCATTCCACCATAATTGCAGCTCAAAAGGGATTTTGGTCATTATTGAAAAGGGCTCATTTATCATCGTGCTCATCCTGCACATTTATTAAAGCGTTTGAGCAAGAGAAAAACCTTTATTCAACTCAAAAATAAAAACTAATCTATATTTTTCGACTAACAAAAATAAAACTATTTATATTTTTTTCAGAGATTTTTTTTTAAAAAAAATGAAGGACTCGACTCTCAAACGCGGCCTTTCGGTGCTTCGGGAACAAAGATTTTAAGGCTGCGGAAGTCAATCGGTCACTCATCAAAAAGTTGACCCGGTATTGCGACACGACCTTTCAGCGCCTCGGGGACGAAAACATAAGGCTGTGAGGGTCTAAAAAAAATGAAAACATGACCAAAGGTGGCTATCTATGCAAGGTCAGCCTTCCGGCGTTCCGTTTGGGAACATTTGGCTATTTTTGACAAAACAGCATCACCCAATTTGTTATAACGAAAAATAAAAATTCCGACCTTTTTTGGCTATTTTTTTTTTTTTTTTGCAAAGGGGAGGTTGGACCCGATGAGGGTTGCCTACGTATCTCACGCCCTGTGAGAATCAAACCATGCGTAGTTCGGGCAAATTAACCGAACTATTTTAAAACATGACTCTTTTTTATTTTTATTTTTGGCATTTCATAAGCGAATAAAAACTATTTTTAGAAACATGACTCTCTTTTTCTTTTTCTTTTCAACAAATAAAGCAACCTATTTTTCCAAACTAAAAATGAAAGACTCTTTTTCCTTTTTTCATTTTCCACAGACAATAAAACAACCTATTTTCCAAACTAAAATAAAAGACCCTTTTTTTCCTTTCCTTTTCAACAAATAATGAAAACAACTTATGTTTTTCAAACTAAAACAAAAACTTTTCTTATCCTTTTCTTTTTCAACAACCAACTTTCCAAAAATAAAAGACTTTTTTTTCTATTTTTTCTTTGCTTTTTTTTTAGTAAAACAAAATAAAATATTTTTTTTTTCAAAATTTCGGCAGAGTTTCGCCAGTAATTGGTCATTGACAATCAATTAACTCCCTAACTGATATTTCTTTTTTTCCTCTTTTCTCTTTTTTTTCCTTCTCAATTTTCCAACATTCCCGAGATTCAGAAACCGGTCAACATGCAGGTTTGAAACAAATATATGTACAGAGCAAGTAGGATGCATCAGGATGGTCTTTTCATTTCAGGTTGCTAGTCCTAGACGGACCCAACCCCTGTGTTGAGTCCACTATGTCAAATGCAACATGATGCAAATAACCGTTCCTATTAGGGATCCGGCATGAAGTCATGTTATTCTATGTTCAAATCCTGAGTCGGTGTTCTTGACTGTGTATCCGAGCGGACAACTCAAGTCGAGGAGGGGGCAACTTACCGGGAACCAAAAGGCCATCCGACTTCGTAACTTGTCCGGCCTCTTTCTTATTTCAAGGTATGACACTAACAGAATAGGGAGTCTCAACCAGTAAGCACATCCCCGGAGGTGAAGAGATAAAGGTGTCGGCACAGTTTATATACAGTTCAGATAATATCAAAGCGGTAACATTTAACACATTCAGCACAAAACATATAGGAAAATCAGATATAATCAAATACAACAATTTATCTAAGCTCGAATTCTGGACCCTGAACCAGAGATTCTGGGTTCGATCCCCAACAGAGTCGCCAGAGCTATCACACATTCTTTTTCATCTACATCCGCAAGGGGCGTAAAGGAGTTTTTCCATTTAAAGGACAATCGGTGCGGGATTTAATTATTAGTTAATTCAGAGTCGCTACTTGGGTGATTAATGGTGTCCCAAGTCACCGGTTGAATCTCGAACCGAGGAAAAATATGACTCTGTTAACAGTCCGCGAACCAAAAATCCGAGTAAGGAATTCTGTTAACCCGGGAGAAGGTGTTAAGCATTCCCGGGTTCCGTGGTTCTAGCACGGTCGCTTAACTGTCGTATTTGATTTTATCTAATTTCAATACATACTAGCTTATGTTCCTTTTATTTAATTTTGAACCGCTTTTATTATAATTATTTTTTAAAAGGATTGCGACGTCGTGAAAACGCGTTTCGAACCACGTCGCAATCAATGCACCCGTGGTTATCAACACATTTCGACTTCGCCGAAATTTGGATTTGAGTCGCATCAATGCGCACCCGAGTTTAAGAAGGTAATTTAATTAAAATCACGCCTAAAGATTCTAACGTAATATTATTTTGGGGAAAAGCCGTGAAGTTCGCTAAATGGCCCTCCCAAATTCTAATCATTTTTAATAACCATTTATTGAGGGCCCCGCATACATGATTTTGTTTGGCGAGATTCATCTCAACATTCTATTTAAAAGGCCCATTTGAGAATGACTACAATTTTCTATTGACCCATTGTCCCTAAAAGAAGAAAGAAAATTTACTTACGTGAAAACTGAACTGAGATTATGCACTAAAATTCAGTAGTCCAACCTCAACAATGAGCTGGACCACTGATGGGCTTCAGAAATGGCCCAAGAATTCGGTCAGGCAGGAAAAGGGAAGCCCAGGTGACAGATAACAGCACCTGAGATCGAGTCCCCTAGGAGGCCCAGACTCATGAAAGCAGTCCACGTGACAGCCTGAGATGGCTTATCGCTGAGCCCAGTGAGGCCTCGATTTAGTTCAGCCAAACGCCTACTGAAATTACCCCTAAATGATTCTAAGTGCAATAATTATAGCAAAGGGAAAACAATACGCATCTACTCAAATTAAAGAGATATTAGTCAATTGAACCCCAATTCCATGTACAGACTAATTTATCCACTGATATTCCGGTGAGTTCTTAGACATCATCAAGGTGAAAACCAAGCTGTAAACATGATCTCAATAGCATAAAGCAGACTAATTACTTCTGAATTAATTCACACCAACATTACTATCAACCTATCATGTAATCAACTAACACTGGTGTTCACCTTATAGTAATCATATGAATCTGAAACATAACTAAATCACAGAAACAAGCAAAACTTAAACAATGTCCATGAACTAAATATTGAATACATAGATCTGGAAATAAACTAAATCAGAACTCAATTCTTCAAGCAAATTCTTTCTTTACATAAATTCATTTCTGTATATTTTTCAGCTCGTAGCCATCAGAGGTACAATTGTGTACCTGGATAAGGGAAAATATGAGAAGAAAAGAAGTCAGCTACTTTGAACAGCAACAACAACACAACTCAGCAGTATAGCATCACAGAACATGCCAGGAAATGATTTTAGAAAAACTAGAAATCAAGCAGACTCAGCAGATCAATTCAACACACACTTGAAATGCACTCCTAGCCCTCACAGCTGAACCTAGATGCCTCTGCAATCCTGCTGGACCTAAAACCCAACTGAAATCCAAACTAATAGGCCCCAAATTCACCTGAATCAGTTGTCAATCACTTTTGAACACTTTTAAAATAGAACCTCGAGCTGGAATGAAGAATTTCCAAGGAAGGACTGAGAATTACTAACACTAGTAATGAAACAGTAAAATTGTTTTTGATTTTTTCATTTTTTGATGTTTTTTTAGTACTGGAATTGAAATGCTTGCTGAAATTGAAAGCAGGGAGGAGAGCTTTTGGTGGGGATTTTTGGGCTGAAAGTTCACCTCCTCTTCCTCAAGGCACTTGATGCCATTTTATAGGTGATACAAGAGGGTTAATCAGATTTTTGGTTTTTCTTTTTAGTCCCTCCCCTATTTTCAGTTTAGTCCTCTTATTTCTAACTTGTTACTCAAGTAAGCACCTCTATTGTGCTGAAATGTGCACTAAAATCCTATTCTAGAAGGTCCTAGGGTATTCTTCTACCCATGCAATACCTATACTGCCCTTTCATTACTTTGAAATTACTATTCCTATCAGAATTACCCTTTTCCATGCCCAAACTAACCCTGAAAGCTTCTCAAAGTTACTGATTCTACCCACATTCTCAATAGCTATAATCAATCCCCTAAATTAATCCAAAACTAACTAGGACTGATTAATTAGAGCTCAGAAATTAACTGATCGAACTAACCAATCCCAATTGTTCAATCACACCAACTCAATCAAACTAGGAAAACCAGATACCAGGATCAATCAAAGCAAAGCTTAAGCTACTGATCAACATTAAATGAAATTAAACTAACTCTTAACCAATAAGCTCACAATCGACCATTCAAACATCAAATTCAGAACTAAAAGAAATTGACAGAACTATACTAATACACAAGAATAAATCGTAAAATTAACAGAACATTTAATGGAATCAAGACTATAACTAAAACTTCAACCATGCAAGTAAAAAGAAACAGGAAAACTCACTGAAGCACGAGAAACTCCGGCCAGTCACTGACGTCCGAATCCTTTCAGATTTTTGACACGCAACATCCCTAACCATGTGTTCTTTATCCCTAACCATGTGTTCTTACAAGAGAACACATGGTTAAGGATATTACGGTTCGAAATCATAAAGATTTTGTTTTAGGGTTTTGGCCAGAAATTCTTAGATCTGAAATTTGAACTGCTTCACTGAGATTTGAAGGAAAATAATCAGGGATTCGGGTTGAGGGAAGTCCGGGGATTGTGTGGTGTGATTTTGGGCTGGTTTGGATAAACCTGCGATCTGACCGGAAGCTTCAACCGGATCTTCGACGAGCTCCGGCAACATTTGAGGGAAACCAATAACGGGAATGGCAAGAGGGATTTATGGGGGATCTATGGTGTTAATTTGGGTTTGAACGGTGTAAGTGACGTTCAGCGCCGGCGAGGGATTTAGGGGCGGTGCGGATTAGGGTTCATGAGGAAGAAGGATACGTACGAATGAGGGTGGGGGGGGAAGTTCAGACACTTATATACCAAACATCCTAGTTAGATCTGGACCGTTGGATTGATGAGATCCAACGGTCATGATTAAAGGCTGAGGAAACAACGTCGTCTGGACTGTGTTGGGTAGGCCGGGTATTGAAACATTGGGCCTAGATCCGGTTGGAATGGTCTGAGGGCATTTGGGCTTGAAAATTATCAATGATTGGCCCAAATTTGGGTCTTTATTAAGACCACTTTCCTACTCTTATTTTCTTTTCTCTTTTATTTCCTTTTTCTCATTTCTAAATTTTTATAATTTTTTCTAATTTTTATAAAGATGTAACACCAACATGAAATCCTAATTATTTCAAAAATAAAGACTAATTAATTCCTAAAATTGTTTTAAAAACTAATTCATGACAAATTCACAATAAAAATCATTAGAATGCAAAAGTGAACTAATTTTGTGATTTTTCATGTTTTTTTCTAAACAAATTAACCCTTAATTGATACTAGAATATAAAACTAAAACCTAAATTCGAAAATGCATATTTTTGTATTTTATAAAAATTAACATGCACAAATAAAATGCAATAATTATCAGAAAATGACACCGAAATGCACAAAAATTGTAAAAATAAAGAAAAATTATTTTGTTTGGGATTTTGGGAATAATCATATATAGGGCAAAAATCACGTGCTCACACCAGCATCCTCTATTGCTGTGCATGCCCAAAAGCTTACCTTTGCCTAAGAATAGGCTCTTTGCAACTTCCCATCCCCCTGAACCCCTTTTGTATGAAATTATCAACTTGTTTGTGGCTGTTTCCCTCTTCTGTATTCCCCCAGAACTCTATTTCTTCACTTGCACTCTCTCTTAGACTTAAGTTCTGCCCCCTCTTGTGAGCCTTGCCTTGGGACCCTCTGAGCTCCCTTTGAACTTGGACACTTGAGGGTTGGCACTTCTGCACTACACTTGTCCCCATCCCAATGATACAATTTGGGTGTGAGCACTACCCGGAGTCCCATTGAGGCTCTTAGGGAACTCTAACACACTCAAATTGGAGAAAGACTTTGGATCAATGGTCTTTGAATTGGTCTATCTCATAACTCAGAGAGGAAGTGAAGAATCAGGCTTCCTCTGGTTGTACTTTTCATTGTAATTTTATTTATTCTTGGTTTGTAATAATTTGTAATGAACATTCGGGGCTGGCTAGTGAAAAAGGGTGGGTATTTATGCATGTCAAGGGTAGAAACCATGCCTGCAGGACTGTTTTAATTTTGCATATTCAAACTACATATAGATACCATATCTATAAGGCTTCTGCATATGCATTTAGAAAACATGCCTATAGGGCTATTTTAATTCGGCGTATGCATTTAGAAACCATGCCTATAAGGTTTAAATCCGGTTCCACATTTAGATACCACGCCTATAAGATTCAAAACAAGTTGCTGCATTTAGATGCTATGTCAATAAGGTTTAAAACAAGTTTCTGCATCTAGATGCCCTGTCTATAAGGATCTAAAATCAATAATGCATAGAAATCATGCCTATATGGATTCTCGAGCAATTCTGATTTGTTTTCATTCACAGTCAATGTTAGATGTAAAATCGGTAGTAGTAGATACTATCATCTTCAGAACCTGCGATCAGTCTAACTTTCAATTTTGTACATTCTGCCTCTCTTTTAATAACTCAATTACCTCGCTTAACAAGGTTTAGAAAAGTATGCATATATAGGATTTCAAACAATTTATTCCGACTTTTTTTACTGTCTCGTCACCTTCTGAATTCAGTAGATATCATGCATATAGGACCCCGTCTAGACACTTAGGCAAGCCTTAGAGTAATAATTGTAAACTGAATCTGTTTCTGTTAATCGTCACAACTAGCAGGCAGGCCTGATTTAGACTTCTTATTTGAGTTATGTAATAAACTAAAACTGCCTCAACAATCTCATCTCCCTCATCTTTAGTATTTAAATCAAACTTAAGCAGTA
Organism: Nicotiana tabacum; assembly: GCF_000715075.1. Classification (NCBI taxonomy): domain Eukaryota; kingdom Viridiplantae; phylum Streptophyta; class Magnoliopsida; order Solanales; family Solanaceae; genus Nicotiana; species Nicotiana tabacum. Next base: position 36,739,100 of record NC_134082.1, read on the forward strand.
TGTGTAAGACATGCTATTTTATGTGTTTTGTTTGAGGAGGTGTACGTGAGCCTTATATGTTAATGTGTTTCCCCTTAACATGCAGTATGTGTTTTGTATGTCTCCTTAGAATTCTTTTACCTTTGAAACTCCAAATAAGCCTGATATCCCTCCCTTTTATGATTAGTAGTCCTAAGTTCCTCCGGGACTGATAGTAATGGTACGGGTAATAGCATACAATATGTAATCGAGGCCAATCCGCGCTTTAAATACCTTAACGGGGTGGGAAGGGTAGATATGGATATGATGACAATGCAATAATGTCACGTGTAGCCCCTCATTGAGGAGTGATTACCAGACATTGTGTGGGCTGATCCATATTTTTAATAAACCTAGGACCCCCATCCTTTGTTCTTTATTTCTTTCAGCATTTTTAACTCTTTATTTTAAAAAATTAGCTTTTCTAATTATTCTTTCAAACTTTGTTTACTTTCAAACCATTATGTACTGAAATCCCTTCTTATTTGAGCCTTATTTGCTTCTATGTTAATTGCAATCCAAATTCACAATAATTGTCTGGCCGGGAACCACACTAGTGGATTTTGAGGGTTGCCTAACACCTTCCCCTTTGAATAATTTCAAGCCCTTACCCTATCTCTGGTTATCCAAATCAAACTCCTTCGGTGTCCTAATTCACCCTAATCATTAGGTGGAAACTCATAAAATTCAAACCCAGTTCCCCAAAGGAATGAGTTGTCTTTCCCAATGTCATAAACACAGATTCCGCGAGGAAAAAGGGGGCGCGACATGGACTAGAGTCAATCTCAACCAAATTTTCATTTACACCGGTTGACTCTAATTCCATTTTTTTCTTGGCATCACGAACACTCATGGAGTCGGTTGGTAGATTTTCAATTCTTGATTCCTCAAAGTAGAGCTCGCTTTCTTCCTCGAAATCGGACTCTTCTTGACTTCCTTCCACACTCTCAAGTTGGTGGGCATAGTGAGCCTCAACCAATATCTTTATTTGATCTTCCAAAGTGCGGATATGTTCATCATTGTGAGTCAAGCTTTGTTTCAAGTCCTCGAGAGCAAAGTTGTGCTTCTCCTCAATTGAAAGAATTGTCTCCACCATGAGCATCATCTTATCATTTTGAGCATTTGAGAGTCCTTCTTGGTTTTTATCAAGTGCCAATGAAGGATTTTTGGCTTCCACATATAAGAAAAATTCTTGGCTTTCATTAACTTCCGAGGCTTTTTTGACCTCTAAAGCTTCAAGCATTTCTCTCATTTGCATGTGCTACCTTTCAAGTGCCAAGTCATTTTGGAGACTATTTTCCAAAAGCTCCTCCAAAGCACTTTGTTCTTTGTTTCGTCCTTCAATTACGTATTCTAACTTGAGCTTGAACTCTCCATTTTGGCCATGCTCAATTTCTTCCACCTCCATATCCCTATCATTTTCATCATAAAAAGTAGAATCATCATAGTAGGGGTTTGGGGAAGGGAAGGACAAATAATCACAATCATTCCAATGACCATTTTGACGACCACGCGTATCACAAATACTCCACTCATGGGTTTGTGATTGTGGGCACAATCCACCCCCGGGAGAATTTTAAAAAAATTTCCACGAGTGTGGTACTCCACAATAAGTACATGGGTCATCAAAGTATGAACAACTACAATCCAACCCATTTTCATTATATGATGCCATTTTTCAAAACTAAGAAAATAAACATGAAACAAACAAGTAAAATAGACCAAGGCAAGAAAAATTAATTTCACAAATATTCATAAGTTTGGACCAAAGCACTTACGCTTATTTCTCAAACAACTTAAATTATGCCAAATTGTTTCCCGACAATGGTGCCAATTTTGATGACGTCCAAATCCATTACAATAAAGTAAATGGACACGGTCACATGCAATATAATATACCCAACTATGAGTCGGGGTCGAATCCCACAGAGAACAATATATAGGCGATTAGGAATGTAAGAGAACTATCACTTGTTATGCAATGCCAAACACTAAGAATAGATTTGAGAAAAATATTTATACCTAAATACGAAAATGTAAACTAACCTAGAAAGCAAGTAAAATGATCAATGGCTACAAGTATGGATGCATTGGGAATTGCAGTCAAGTAACGATCCAATGTATTTCACGATTTTACAAATATGAGTGAGATTATGTTAATTAGCCACGTGTAATAATTCTATGTTGGCTTCTTCCCAAGACTAACAAGACTTCCTAATTGAATTATCCCTAAAACAATTAGGAGATTAAGCACACCCAGATATGGCTACAAGTAGTTCAATCCTATTCCTAGTTAGAATCTATAAATGAGGGTTAAAGCCTCAAATTCTTGTTAATTAATCTTTTCCAGCCCCAAATAATCTTTCCCGAAATTAATTCGGAGTTAATGGGCGAGTCCTAGGGTTAGCTAATCCCTTTGGAAACATTAAAGAACAAGAATAATTAAAGAAATAGTAACTCACTTCATAAAAAGATAAAAATAATTCAATACAAAAGCACAACAAGGTATTTAATCCACACTTTAAATATGATTATTTCCATAAACAAGATTCAAGTGTTGAATACAATACTACACACTTAGATATTCAATATAGGCAAAGAAATGAAAAAATGAGTACAAAGGAGTAAGAAATTCTAACCACAATCTTCAAATTTTCAAAACCCAAGTGTATGTGCATAAACCCTAGCTTCTAATCTTGTTCCCTCTAACCCTAAGACTGAAAATAAGCAAAAAGATATTTTACAAATGAGCTGGTTTGGGTATTAAAGGGTTTAGGGCAAAAAAAATGTGCAATAACATAATTGCCTAGAACTGAAGCACGATTTTTGCATTTGCGAACAAAAGTTAGCAATTGCGAACTATGACCATATTGTTGACCTTCGCATTTGTGATCATGACTTCGCATTTGCGAAAGTTGACCGCCTGGGTTGACTTCTCATTTGCCAAGTCTTCTTCGCATTTGCGAAGACTGCTTGACTGGTCTTCTTTTGCAATTGCGATGGATTACTCGCAATTCCCAACTCTGCTTCTTCACATTTCCTAGGATTGTGTCGCATTTGCGACAACTGAGGCCCCTTTCCAGATTTTCTTCTTTTTAGATTCTTTTTGACTAGTTTCACTTGGTTTCTTCAAGATCACTTCTAAATCGCATAGAACCTGTAATATAGAAGCAAATGGCATTAAATACGTTATTTTATTACTCAAATATAGCAAAAATATAGGCTTAAAGAAAATATAATTTGGTAAAATACCAACTTATCACAATGCATGAAAGTACGTTAATAAAATCTTTTCAGAATGTCATAAGACTATTTTGCCTTTGAGTTATATAATAAAGTAAACTCTTTTCATCTTTCGTACTTTTCTGAGACACATGAACAGATGATAGAATATTATAAGACATGAAAATTCAAGAACATAGATATCTCTAATACTTCTATGAATAGAGTCATTTGTGGAATTTGTGCATTTGCTTGTTTCATTTGTATTGTATAGGTCATGCCAAAAAAAATAAGGGATAGCCTTAACATACCTGGAGTAGGGAAAAATCCGTATAATATTCTTTGTAGGAGATCAAATCGTCATTGTTTCTTACATTCTTAATTGTTGAAAGCTTTGAAGTAGCTAACGTTCTCTAGATTGTAAAATAATAATGCCTTTTGAATTGTAAAGGGTCCTAAGGTTTCTGATTGTTGAAAGCTTTTGAAATAGCTAAAGAAAGCTAATGCTTTCAAGATGTGAGAAGGAAGGCAACATTTTTGGATTTGTAGTAAAGCTTTGAATCTGATAAGCTTTGCTAAAGCTTGGTAACGTTTTTTGTTCCTTATTGTCCTAACGATAAGATTTGTATTGTAAGAGATAAAATGTCTCTTTCTTGTTACTTGATTGCCACCTATCAAAGAAATGACTTAGTTATTTCTTTACAATGTGGCTAGCTGCCACGTTTGGGGGGGATGTAATTTATTAAACTTTATCCACTTATTAGTTAATTAGGTAATGTCCCGTTACCCAGTAATTAACCAATTACCCATATAATTAAGAATTATTTCTACTTACTTAAATTATTACTTACTTTTCACATACCATACTATCATGGGCACATGGTACCTTGTATGGTTCTAGTTCATAAATACCTGATATTTTCGCTCATGCCGTATTTATCCCAAAATGTCAAATTTAAACGAAATTCATTTTCTTTAACTTTCTTCCCCTCTCACCTTCACGAATTTACTCATTACTTATAATCTCCAAATAATATTTTCCTTGGAATTATGTCAATTACCTTACGACAAATTCAACGAACAATACTATAGGGTGCAACGCCATCGTAACTTAATACTGCAAAGCGTAACCTCACCGTAATGTAATACTGCAAGGCGTAACAACATCGTAATGTAATACGGCAAGGCGTAACATCATTGCAATGTGATATTGCAAGGTGTAACATCATCATAATTTAATGCTGCAGGACATAACATCATCGTAATATAATACTGCAGGATGTGACATCATCTTAATATTGTGGGGTGTAACAGCTTTTGCGATTGGCCAAGTTTCGCATTTGCAAAGTTTTTGCCTCTTTTGCGGAAAATTGTTGAGCTTGGCAGTGTTTGATTTTGTGAAAAATGGGACGCATCTACGATGGTCGCATTTGCGAACACTAGGACCCAAATGTGTCTTCTGCATCTGAACATAAAGGTTTAATTATGGGATTTTAGTCTTATTTTTTTTATATCTATGGACCTTTGACTAGATAGGAGGCGATTTCGAAGGGGACTTTTCATCTATAATCATTGGGTAAGTGATTTTACTCAATTTCCAATAAGTTTGTATCGTGATTTTTGACTTGGACGTATGTCCGGAATAAAATTCGGAGGCCCGTAGGTCGATTTGTGTTGTTTTGCCGAAAGTTAGCAATTTTTAAGGTTTTAAAGTTTTATAAGTTTGACCATCGGTTGACTTCATAGCTATCGTGTTTGGATTTCTGTTTCGGGACTTGGAATAAGTCCGTTTTGTCATTTGTAACTTGCCCACAATGTTTGGCATCATTCCGAGTTTATTTGATAGGAATCGGATGCACGATTGTGTTTTTCGAAGTTCTTGAGTTTCATGTTGAATTCATGTATTTTGAGGTCTAATTAATGATTTTGGATGTTATTTTGATGATATGATTGTGCGAGCGAGTTCGTGTTATGTTTTAGACTTATGTTGATGTTTGGTTTGGAGCCCTGAGGGCACGGGTGAGTTTCAGACGCGTGTTGGAATGTTTGGAAATTTGCTGGTATGATCTAATGCATCAGGTCTCGCATTTGCAAGATTATGATCACAATTGTGATATTAAGCTTTAGACTGTTATATTCGCATTTGCGAACCAAGAGTTTGTATTTGTGAAGGTGGGCGGGACCAAGCTGTCTCGCATTTGCGATTAGTCATGTCGCATTTGCGAGGTGTCCCTTGTTTGCCTTTGCAAACATTATGTCACATTTGTGACTGTAGAAGGGGTGTGAGGGACTTTGAACTTGCGATGGTTTCTTTGCATTTGTGGGGTTTGCATTTGCAAACCCCAGGTCGCAATTGCGACACTTGCGACTGGACAAAAAGCTGAGGGACGGGATTGTAGTCTCATTTCTCATATTTTGGAACCCTAGACTTGGTAGGTAGAGATTAAGAAGAGTGATTTTCATATACAATCATTAGGTAAGTGATATTTTTCAATTTTCAACTATTTTACATGATCATATGAGACTTTTAACATCAAAGGTGTGAAAATCAAAGTGAAAATTTGTGAAACTTTGTCAAGTTTTTGAAAAATAAGAATTTGAGTTTTGAGAGTCAATTTGGACTTCGGTTTTGAAACTAATCACTTATATGAACTCGTGGGGTCATGGGTAGACGGAATCTCCCATTGGACCCGGGTTTTGACTAGACGAGTCCTAGGTTGACTTTTGTTGACTTTTAAGCAATTGTGTAAAGATCGTAGCTTTAATTATTCGAATTGATTTCTCTTGCATTATTTGATGTTATTAAGTCAGTTTTGATTTGATTTGTACCGAGTGGAGGTGAATTGCAAAGGAAAAGCTTTTTTTGAGGATTGATTGATGGCTTTTAAGGTAAGTATCTTTCCTAACGTTGTGTGGGGAACTACCCTGTAGGAGTTGGTTTGTTTGCACTATTTGAAGTTCGTGAGAGGCATGTATATGAGGCGACGAGTGTGTAAACGGCTTATATGTGGGAATTAGGCAATTTTAGACACATAGGTTCTTACGTTCATTAAAAATAAAGTTGTCTTATCATGATAAATACTCCATGTGTTGAATTCACCCTTACATGTCTTATTTGAAGTTGGTTGATTGATGTTCTACCCTTGTTGCCAAATATATTCTTATATGCCTTTCGAAATTGTTGCCCATTTTTTTGCCATGTTATCACTATCGTAACTGCGTAACCTTAAATTGAAGTTATTGTTATCTCTTCTGTAATTTATTAAACTTAATTAAAGTAATTCTTATCTCTATCGTAATTGATTAACCTTAATTGAAGTTATTGTTATCTTTTCCATTGTTGACTTATCCTTATTTAGAATCACTGTTACATTTTTACAGGATTCCTATGTATCATTTGTTGTCTCTGCTCTTACTTGTTGAATTGAGTTGTGATAGAACACTTGTACAATCATACACGTAATTAATCCCTCATATTGGTTTAAGAAGTTAAATCCTGATGTTATTTGATCATTTACATGTATTCTCTTTTACTTGCCTTCTATGTGGGAGTTGCACTATTCACACGTGAGTCATCCATGTGGTCATGAGTTATTGGTATTGCTGGCACGTGATTTGTCCGCGTGGATATGAGATATTGTCACTCCATTGGCATGTGTATTGTCCCTGTAGATATGAGGTGTTAATGGTGTCACGCCCCGAACTTGGGGAGCACGACTGGCGCTCAACGGAGTGAACCCGGTCAAGCAAGCATATTAGATACTTTCTACCCAAACTCACTCATGATTAAAGAGAATACAGTTTTCATGAATTTAAACAATAGGGAGATCATATAGACAATACCAATTCATTACCATTAGTTACTCCATTTAATAAGTCTCAAAATACACGCATCTTCATGGTTTGAAGTGGAACAAGTGATCAAAACACAACATAACTTGTTTGACTTTTCCGGCACCCATATACAACCCATAGTTTGTCTATATAGCCTCTAAAAGATACCAAAGAGTACAATGATAGTGCAGGCAACAAGGCCCCAACTATACCTCAAAACACAATATACAATGAACAAAAAGGTATATAACCTCGAAATAAGTGGGGCTCACCAAGTCTGCTGGGGAGAGGGTGTACCGCTATCACTGATCAATACCACCTGCTATGGAACCAACTGCATCCATTAAAGATGCAGCGCCCCCGGTAAAATGGACGTTAATACATATGGAATAGTACTAGCATGTATAACTAAACACCATCTCAATAAAATGAGTAATAATGCTAGAAGAAACAATCATAATATCAATTAAAAACCTCAAGCAATATAAAACACCAAGTTAGGAGAAAGATAAGTCTTTCAAGTAAACCTTCATATTTTAGATTGAGAGATCTTAGCACCGATATGTCACCATTCACAATACCACCATACTTTTGGTATGGGTCCGATCACAACCCGATAGGCTAGGCTGTCTCATTTGAGACATCATTCACAATCACGATCACAATTTCGATTAAAAGTACAATTCCCAACACAATCAGCACCATGTGTGCGACATGGTATCCGATCACGACCTGATAGGCTGGGCCATCTCATTCGAGAAATCATCCTTTTCTTTCAATTATCCCATTTCACACTTCTTTCACATCTCTTCATTTTTATTGGCACTAGTGGTCACAATTGTATTATTTCTTTTGGCACATTAGCTGTGTTTCATATTTCACATTTCATATTTCTCATTTCGCATTTCATGTTTCGTATTTCGTGTACACCTTTTCACTTTCAACCATAATCGTGGATTTCCAACAACAAGGCATTGCTATTCAAGACATTTAATATCACGACCCAAACCTATGGGCTACGACGGGTGCCTGAGTCCTACCTGTCAAACACCCCTAGACATATGTCTAAGATATGAACCTGAATAACATCTGCTGTATTACGAAAATAACATACATGAAGGAAACCTACCATCAAGGCATATGTATGTATACGTGTAGAATACAGTGGGCGAGCTGGCAAGGCTGCTATAGACAACTATACATCCGAAACTGAAAGCCGGAAAGGCTATATACAACCCAACTAGACATATTGTCCACAGACCTCTAATAGAAACATAACTATACAAAGATGGGACTAAGCCACATTATACCCATATACATATATGCAAATGCATCGTACCAAAATCAAAAGCATCTCCGAATCAATTGGAGCACGCCAACTCTCGCTGATTAGGGATCCTAAGAAGGGGGACCGTCAACTTGCTTACCTGCACCTACGGGCATGAAACGCAGGCCCTGTGAAATAGGACGTCAGTACAAAAAATGTACTGAGTATGTAAGGCATGAAAATTAGTATGTAACAGACATAGATGAAACGTGGAATATAGAAACATGTCTTTAAATCTAAATAACTTTGTAAATTATAAAACATTTATAATGTCATGCATGTGCGTATAAATGCCGTGCCATGCATAGGTATGGGTGTACATAATATCATCAAGCCACTAAGGGCATCCCATCATATCATCTCGACCACTGTGGGCAATATCATCAACATATACCAGCTGATCAGGTGGTGGTGCGTATATAACGCCATAACCTTTTCCATATCCCATATACATATATATACATACATATATACGCGTATATAACGCCGTTTGAATCATATTTTAGCCACTGTGGGCAAATGTATGAAAAATACGTAAAAATCTTAATACTCCTTCCGGATAAACTTTTCCAACTACATATTATTCTGAGACTCATGTACAAAAGATAATAATAATTCTCATGGGGAATCAAGAATATAGACACCCCTACTATTTCTATGAATAGAGTAATTTATAGAAACTTTGCATCTGCTCATTTCTTCAGTATAATTTGGACCATGCCAAAAGAAATAAGGGAGGGGCTTAACATACCTGTTCCTGGAATTATTTGAACGAATCTGCTTCTGCGAAATATGGACGAAATTCACACTTGGATGAACTTGATATCTTGGATGAATTTATTCTGCTTCTAACGTTTTTGCATGAAATGTTGGCTAAAGAGTTGAATGCTTGAAATATTTGAACGAGAATGATTCTGTTTTCTCACGTTTTTTGTTCAAAAACCAAAGACAAAATTCTTGGATAATGCTCACAAGAGTCTTCCTTTGACAAGACTTGTACATTAGCCGTTTGAAACTTTTATGACACATGTAAAGGTGAACAATGAGTCACCTTCAACTAGGGGGGAGGGGGGGTGTCACGTTTCTCTGGGGGGGTTGATTTTATTAATTTTTATCCAATTATTAGTTAACTGGGTAATGTTTTGTTACCCGATAATTAATCAATTACCCGCATAATTTAAAAATTACTACAAATTACTTAAAATTCTATTTATTTTTTAAATTAATTCATATATAATTTATATATTATACTACCGTGGTCATATGGTACCTTGCATGGTACTAGCTCATTATTATCAGGTATTATCGCTCGACCCGTATTTTATTCCAAATTGGCCACTTTCAACGAAAGTCGTTTTCTTAAAACCGTGTACCCTTTTATCCTTCATAACACTTATTTATTGCTAGTTATAAATAGCGTAAGTACATTAACGTCAACATGATCTCATCCTCGGGTCTATGTCGGTTAACTAAAAATGAAATTTTAACGTACGAAAACGCGCGATGTAACATCCTTTCCCCTTTAGAAACATTCGTCCTCGAATGTTTAACTCTCCGGGATTTATATAACCTTGGTAGAGTCGCCTTTTTAACAACACTACTACCAACTCTTCTTGTAGAAACCCAGTAATTTAACGCCATATATGACCACAATCATTAATAACGACGATGGCCTCACACGACAAAAAAAATAGCTAGCACAAGAATTCGTACACACACGTTGAGGTTATGAAGTCTCAGTTGGACCCTTCTGTTGGAGGAGGAAATATGTAGGGATATCTAGACTTCATTTACTCGGCCTTGCAAGTCATTTCTTCCACATTGTTGTTCCTCCAAAATACTTTTACAGAGGTTACCTCCTTATTTTGTAGCTTGCGGATTTGTCGGTCTAGAATGGCAACCGGAATTTCCTTGTATGACAAGTCCTTTGTAATCTGTACATCGTTCATGGGAATCACTCGGGTAGGATCGCCAATGCACTTTTGTAACATAGATACGTGAAAAACCGGATGGACAAGCTCAAATTTCGAGGGCAATTATAACTCATAAGCTACTTGTCTCACTCTCTGAATGATCCTATAAGGCCCAATATACCGTGGGCTAAGTTTGCCTTTCTTTCTAAACCTCATGAAAACCTTCATCGGTGATACCTTTTTGGAATACCTAGTCGTCCAGCTGAAATTCCAAGTCTCGTTGTTGATTATCCACATAAGCCTTCTGATGGCTTTGAGCTACCAATAGCCTTTCCTGTATAAGCTTAATTCTCTCGATTGCATGCTGTACTAATTCTGGTCCTACTAACATAGTTTCCCCAACATCGAACCACCCTATAGGCGACGTACACTTCAGTCCATAAGGAGCTTCGTATGTAGCCATCTGAATACTGGAATGGTAACTATTATTATATGCGAACTCAATAAGCAGCAGATGATCATCCCAGCTACCTTTGAAATCTATTACATAAGCTCGTAACATATCCTTTAGTGTTTGAATAGTACATTCAGCCTATCCGTCTATCTGCGATGAAATGTTGTCCTAAGACTTACTTGAGTCCCCAATCCTTTTTGGAAGGACCTACAGAAGTTAGCTACTAATTGAGCTCCTCTATCTGAGATAATAGATATAGGGACACCATACAGTCGTACTATCTCTTTAATATAAAGTCTTGCATAATCCTTTAAGGAATATATAGTTCTAATGGGCAGAAAATGAGCTGACTTAGTAAGCCTATCAACCATAACTCATATCGAATCGAACTTATGCTGGGTACGAGGTAAGCCTACGATGAAGTCCATATTGATTATTTCCCATTTCCAAGTCGAAATCTCCATACCCTGAAATAATCCACCGGGTTTTTGATGCTCAATCTTAACCTGCTGACAGTTAGGACACCGAGCAACAAATTCTGCTATATCCTTTTTCATTCCGTCCCACTAATATAATTCCCTAATGTCATGATACATCTTTGTTTCTCCTAGATGGATAGAGTAATGAGAATAGTGAGTTTCTCCCATAACCTGCCGACGCAACCCTGCAACATTAGGCATACACAATCGTCTTTGATATCGGAGGACCCCATCTTGTGTAATTCTAAACGGTGTCTTCTCCTTCTAAACGGTGGTATCCCTATAATGAACTAACACAGGATCCTCATACTGACGTCCCTTTACTTGAGTTACTAATGAGGATATTGTTGTATCCTGAAGAGTAATTCCAACATCACGTGAGTCCAGTAACCCAGCTCCAAGACTAGCTAGCTGATGAACCTCATGGGCTATCCCCCTCTTTTTTGGCTACAAATATGATCGGCTACCCATACATCTAAGGTTGAAGGCATCGGCTACTACGTTTACCTTCCCTGGATGGTATAAAATATCAACATCATAGTGTTTAAGTAGCTCCAACCATCTCCTTTGACGTAAATTCAATTCCTTTTTCTTGAAGATGTATTGGAGGCTCTTATGATCTGTATAGATGTCAGCATGAATGACATACAAGTAGTGCCTCCACATATTTAGTGCATGAATCACCGCGGCTAACCCTAAATCGTGAGTCGGGTAGTTCTTCCCATGATTTCTTAGTTGTCTAGAAGCATAAGCCACAACCTTACCATGCTTCATCAGCACACAACCCAACCCAACTGCTAAAGCGTCACAATAGATAATATAACCATCAGTCCCATCTGGAAGCGTTAGAACCGGTGCTGAGGTTAATATGTCCTTTAAGGGTTGGAAAACTTCGTTCGTAAGCGTCGGTCCATTGAAACCTAGTTCCCTTCTGAGTTAACTTACATGGTTATCCTAATCTCGTACAATTCAGGAAATTCCCCTCTTCGGAGGCCCAAACATCATCTTTTATCCCTCACAATTTTGCCCGTATCCCATTATTAGGGCAACATTTCATCTATTCTAAATGTTACTAGTCTTAGACTCCTTTGGGTTCATTCGGGCTATACTAGGCCTTTCATAACTAAGATAAACCATCAGATCTCTGATGAACTTATTCCCAAGGACTTATCCATTCTTTTTACCTTTTTACTCATCTTTTCTTATCCTTCCTCCTGTATTCCTAGAACTTTGTCGCTCTACCATACTTTAGCTTGTGACCTACACATAGCTATTTATACTTATTCACAACCTTTCATCAACCTGCTTGCACCATACATTTCCTTATGTTATTCCAGAACATCAAACAAGTGACCACATACTACTTTGGTCAAAGGTTCTTAGAAGAGAAGAAAATTTCGTTACAAGTTTCTTGTAATAACCTGGCAAAAGAAGCTACGAACCTCATCAGTGTTGTGGGTCTAGGCAAAGTCTTCACTGCCTCAGTCTCTTGTGTATCCACTCGGATATCTTTACCTGAAATAATATGCCCAAGGAAAGCTACAGAGTTCAACCAAAGTTCATAGTTTGAAAATTTTGCATACGACTTCCCTTCTTGTAGAACTCTGAGCACAGTACGTAGATGATCTGCATGCTCAACCTCTGAACGAGAATATACCAATATATCGTGAATAAATACAATTACGAACAGATCTAAAAAAAGCCTGAACACACAGTTCATTAAATCCATGAATATTGCTGGGGCATTGGTCAGACCGAACGACATAACCCGAAACTCAAAGTGCCTATATCTAGTCCTAAATGCAGTCTTTGGAATATCTTCATCCTTAACCCTTACCCGATGGTACCCAGACCTCAAGTCTATCTTTGAAAAACACTTGGCACCTTGTAACTGATCAAATAGATCATCAATTCTTGGGAGCGGGTACTTATTCTTGATCGTTACCTTATTCAGTTGCCTATAATCAATACACATTCGTAAGGAACCATGGTTATTTTTTACAAATAACACAGGTGTTCCCCATGGTGACGTACTAGGTCTAATAAAACCTTTTTCAAACAAGTCACTTAGTTGTTCCTTTAACTTTTTCAGCTCTACGGGGGCCATTCTATTGGGGGAATAGATATTGGATGAGTATCTAGTAGTAGGTCGATGGCATACTCAATTTCTCGCTCTGGCGGAAGACTCGGAAGCTCATCGGGAAAAACATCGGGAAACACATTCACCACAGGGATGGACTGAATGGTTGGTGACTCCACTTCAACATCCTGAACCCGAACTAAGTGATAAATACAGCCCTTTTTTATCATCCTTTTTGCCTTGAGATAGGAGATAAATTTACCTCTTGGTGATGCCGTATTACCTCCCCATTCTAAAACAGGCTCTCATGGGGACTGAAATTAAACCATCCATGACCTACACTTGATATTAGCATAACAAAAGGCCAGTCAATCCATACCCATTATAATATCAAGTTCTACCCAACCGAACACCACGTACCTTATCCTTGTTTATTATCAAATATATCATGGGCCATTATAGAGACATCCATATATATAAGTAAAAGTATTAAAACTTAACTCGCATAACTAATTTAGAAAATGGTTTATACACATAGGGGTCGACTAAGCCGTAGACACATCATACCCAAAACGATATACAAGATACTATCTGCAAAACCTCTAAGTAGGCATAACCATAATATATACAAGTTGGGATGGGGCTCCCTACATCCTCATAATACAACCAAACACATTTACAACCCTGACTTGGTAATATTCCAAGAAGAGGTGAAACTCACCAACAAAAAATTGACACTTGGAAGAAGTCTATAGTAGAGGGTCCTTGCCTCATCCTATATAAGAACCTTGATCGGACACCCTTCAAAGCGGAATCTTCATGTCCTTATCAGTTACCTTCCTCCTCATGGCCCGACTACTATCTTCTTCCTCTGCGTATCCCATAACATACACCGACGAACCTTGATTGACGGACTCCCAAGACTGTGGACTATCCGGAACCTCAAAAGAGCTGGTGTTGTCAAATACCTTGACATTGTTTTGAGCTTAAGGGAATCCCGGCCGTGTCAATCCATGCACTACTCCCTTCATTCCCTGATAAACGGGCTATGAAATTAAGGGCCTTGGTGAGGTCGGAACTCCTCTCACCTCATCTACTGCCGGAGTGGTCGAAACAACTCGAACTGATGACTCATATGGATCCTCCTCAATAGAACCCATGATCACCAATGGGTCTGAATCCATAATATAACTTATCCCTCTTTCTAACACCTTCGTAGCCTTCTGACCCGTGCTAGCGGTTATAGTCTTCGAAGGCATCGCTGAGAACGTAATCGGAGGCATTGCTAAGAACGTAACACATCGTTAGGAACATGAATGCTTATATCGCATGATCTAAGATAAGAAGAGAGGATAACATCTTGTATGTCCTGCAGCCTCCTATCTATAAGTATGGTGCATGACACACCCTTAAACAAAACTCTACTAGACAAGGTCTATAGACAACCCTTGGACAGAACTGCTCCGATACCACTTTTGTCAGGACCCAAACCGATAGGCCACTATAGGTGCCTGAGTCCTACCTGTCAAACACCTATAGACATATGTCTAAGAAATAAACCTGAATAACATCTGCTACATTGCAAAAATAACATACATGAAGGAAACCTGCCATCAAGGCATATGAACATATACATGTAGGATACAGTGGGTGAGCCGGCAAGGCTACAATAGGCAATTATATATCCAAAACTAAAAGCCAACAAGGCCATATACAACCCAACTAGACATACTATCCACAGACCTCTAATAGAAACATAACTGTACAAAGATGGGATTGAGCCATGTCATACCCATATACACACACACACACACACACACATATATATATATATATATATATATATATATATATATATATATATATATATATATATATACAAACATATCGTACCAAAATCAAAAGCAGCTCTGGATCAAATGGAGCACGCCAACTCTCGCTGATCAGGGATCCTAAGAAAGGGGACCGTCAGCTTGCTTACCTGCACCTGCGGGCATGAAACGCAGGCCCCGTGAAATAGGGCGTCAGTATGAAAAATATACTGAGTATAAGACATGAAAATTAGTACGTAACAGACATAAATAAAACATGGAATATAGAAACATGTCTTTAAATTTGAATAACTTTGTAAATTCTGAAAAATTTATAATATCATGCACGTGCGTATAAATGTCATGCCATGCATAGGTATGGGTGTACATAATATCATCAAGCCACTGAGGGCATCCCATATAGATATATTTACATATATACGTGTATATAATGTCATCTGGTTATGAGTCAATGCACTTGTATAAATGAGTGAAATGGATGAAAAATATGTAAAAATCTTAATACTCCTTCCGGATAAACTTTTTACAACTATTTATTATTCTGAGACCCATGAAGAGAAGATACTAATAATTCTCCTGGGGAATCAAGAATATAGACACCCCTACTATTTCTATGAACAGAGTAATTTATAGAAACTGTGTATTTGCTCGTTTCTTCAGTATAATTTGGACCATGCCCAAAGAAAGAAGGGAGGGCCTCAACATACCTGTTCCTAAAATTATTTGAACGAATCTGCTTCTGCGATATATGGATGAAATTCACACTTGGATGAACTTAAAATCTTGGACGAATTTATTCTACTTCTAACACTTTTGAAAGAAATGTTGTCTAAGGAGTTGAATTGTTGAATGCTTGAAATTTTTGAACGAAAATGATTCTACTTTCTCATATTTTTGGTTTAAAAACCAAAGACAAATGCTTGGATAATGCTCACAAGAGTCTTCCTTTGACAAGATTTGTACATTAGCCTTTTGAAACTTTTATGACACATGTAAAGGTCAACAATGAGTCACCTTAAACTAAAAGTGGGGTGGGGGTGGGGGTGGGGGTGGGGGGCTACAACGTTTCTCTTGGTGGGTGATTTTGTTAATTTTTATCCACTTATTAGTTAACTGGGTAATGTTTCGTTACCCGGTAATTAATTAATTACCCACATAATATAAAAATTGCCACAAATTACTTAAAATTCTATTTATTTTTAAAATACTTACTCAATTTAAGTGCAACTTACACAATGTAAGATTTCTTACACAATTGCCATTACCTTTCATTTGAAATGCAACTTGAAGTCATGGCATTAGATATGCAACCTATACTTTGAAAACATTCTCAAATAGTAGTACAACATAACAAGAGCATTTGAATTACATATTGGACATGGATGTCTTCTAACACAAGCTTATCCGGGATAATCAATTCACAATAAGCAACTCAGGATTTGCATTGACATTGTGGGGCTCAATTCTAAAAGAAGAGTTTAGCTAACATACCTCACTTTTGAGCTTCCTTAAACTCTAAAATGTTTCATAATTCTTAGAAACTTCAATCTATTTTAGAAATGTAACAAATTAAACCAAAATTACGAAGATGATCATGGTTCTAGCTCATTTGAGGATGTTATCAAACACTAGGGATGCATTGAGGTTTCAAGGTCCTTCTATGGAGGATTCCATCATCCCACAACCCATTCTTTATCATTTTTAGCTCAACAATCTTCCTACACCCCTTGATAACACATTCATGCAAAATAAACAACTCTCATACCCAAGAATTATCTTATTAATTACTCATTTCTAGTTAAATTTCGAAATTTAAGGTTAGGGTGTAGAATCTTACCTCTAGGTTGAAGACCTAGTGATTTTTCCTTGCTAATCTTCCATGATTTGAGCAAGAATTGAAGAATAATTTTTTGAAGAACTCTCTCCCACTCTAGGGCACTCTCTCACCCCCAAAATATCATATTCTTGCAAGAAAACTGGTTCATAACGTCTATATAACGAAACAGGGCCGGGTTATAAAAACCGAAAAATGAAGCTCCGGAACAGGATCTGCAGTCACATATGAAGCTCTTGAACTAGGCATCGTTGCCTTGGTATGTGGTTGTTCCGTGGGGCGCAGACCTATTATGTGGTCGCAAAATGCACCGCATAACTTCACTCCGAGAAATTTCCATGTTGGTTATGCGGTTGTTGTGCGGCCCGTGAAATGATTGTGCAATCGCATAATCGACTGTGAAATGTCACCCAAACTTGCACAGTTTTCTGCTTCACTCAGCGGCACCATGAAATCCCTGGTTTTAAGTAAACTTTTACGAGGACTTACAAATGGTATTCGCACATGAGTTGTTCGTGCAGCACGTGAGCTGTCCGTGCAAAATAAATGGGGAATTATGTATTTAACATATATTGTACAAAAATCACTTACCTTCAATAGCTATGTGAAAACTCCTCTCCAAGAAGCTCTAGAATCGGCCAAAATTGTTAGAAATGAAAAAATAAACAAAGTCCAGTTTTTATTAAAGTCACTGCCCAGTTGACCCTTCTTCGCAATCGCAAAAGAATCCTCACGATCGTGAAGGCAAAGCTCCTAGGACCAGAAAAGTCTTCTTTAAGAACGATCGCTAGGAGACTCTTGCAAATGCGATGGACTGTGCTGCCCTCTAATCACGAACGAGGGCCTCCACTCATAAATACGAGGGGCAACTAGGTTGCCCAAGCCCAGGCTCAAGCCTTCTACACGAACGTGATGAGGCAATCGTGAACGTGAAGGCCACTGGTTCCAAGCCTCCGCAAACACGGCCCTTTCTTCATGAACGCGAAGAGCAAAATCACCCAGTCCCCAAATCCTTCATCGCGAATGCGAGAGGACCTCCGCATTCATGAAGAAGGAAACTAGAACCAACCACGTACCCGAGCCACCGGGACTTCGTCCAACTGCACCAACAAGTGTATAAACATAATACAGACCTACTCAAAGCCTCAAAACTTGTAAAACATTAACGGAAATAAGAATAACACCCCAAAACCTAATTGAATCAACTTAGGTACTTCAAACTTCTCAACTAGCTTCGAACGTGCTGAATCATACTTAGACTACTCGAAATGACACCAAATTTTGTGTACAAGTCATAAATCACCATATTGAGCTATTCCCACCCTCGAAATCCCAAAACGGATCTTGATAACGCAAAAATCTACTCCAAACCAAATTTAAAGAACTAGAAAACCTTAAATGAACCAACTTCCAACATTAAGCGCTGAAACGCTCATGGATCACCCAAAACTCAATCCAAACACACACCCAAGTCCAAAATCATTATACGAACCTATTGGAATCATCAAATCCCAGTTCCGAGGTCATTTACTCAAAATGATGACTCAAGTCAAACTCTACCATCTTAGGCCACTATTGAGGAACTATGTGTTTCGATTTCAACTTGAACCTTACGAAACTTAAACCATCCATCCCTGCAAGTCATAAAGCAGTAAAAGCACATACAGTAAGTATTAGTTAGAGGAGCAAGGATCTAGAAAGCAAAATGACAAGTCGGGCCATTACATTCTCCACCTCTTAAACAAATGTTCGTCCTCGATCGGGTCTAGAATCATACCTAGAGTGTTAGGTAAGTGTAGATATCTGCTCCTCATGTTCTCCTCTATCTCCCAAGTGGCTTTCTCAAATGGTTGACCCCTCTTCTGAACTTTAATCCTAGAAATCTTCTTGGATAGAAAACTAGTGAACCTACCTATCAATAATAGCAACTAGCTCCTCCTCATTAACCAAGCTCTCATCTAGCTGAACCATGTTGTAATCTAACATATGCGACTTATCGTCATGGTACTTATAGAGCATACAAAGATGGAAGATCAGATGAACTCCTAGTAGATTGGAAGGCAAAACAAGCTTAGAAGCAACGCCCCTAACTCGCCTCAATGCCTGAAATGGGATAATGAACCATGGACTGCCCTTTTTCTCGAACCTCATGATACCCTTCGTTGGTGAGGCTTTCAAGAGAACCTTCTCGCCCACCATAAAAGATAAATCACGTGCCTTCTGATCCGTGTAACTCTTCTATCTGGACTATGTTGTGGGAAGTCACTCTTGAATCTCATTTACCTCCTCCAAGGCATCTTTTACTAAATCAGTGCCATATAACCTAGCCTTGCCGGGCTCAAACCATCTGATGGGCGAATGACATCGCTGACCATATAAAGCCTCAAACAGAGCTAACTCAATTCTGGACTAATAACTATTGTTACAAGCAAACTCGACCAAAGGCAAAAATCAATCCCACTGCCCTCCGAAGTAAATCACACACACTCTAAGCATATCTTACAGAATCTGAACTGTCCGCTTTGACTGCCCATCGGTCTGCGGATGAAAGGCTGTGTCGAGCTCTACTGAGGTTCCTAACTCGCTCTATACTGCTCTACAAAAATGCTAACTAAATTGAGGCCTCTATCTAAAATGATGGAAACAGGCACACCATGCAACCAGATAATCCCCTAAATGTAAATCTAGGCCAATCTCTCTAAAGAGTGCGTGGTTAATAGGTTCCAATTACCTTGGACATAAGTACTTTGTTTTATGTTTTAATGATCTAACAAACTTGCTATCCAGAACCAGATAAGGAACCTGTTACACATTCTCAAGACCTTAAGATCACAAGGTTCCAGCTTGGGTTATGGTTCAACTCTTCAGAGTAGAAGGAACAACTAAGGGAATAGGTCCCTACCAGTTCCCGAGGTGACTGTACGAAGTTAACTCTCCAGCTGCTTAAGTTGCTGCCTGCACATGCTATAGTATAGGAACAATGCGGTTGTGAAATTTCTGTGAAAGACTTTTTACCTACCTTGCTTACATCATTGTGAGTGATGTTATACATGTATTAATATAATCAAGGAAGGTAAAACACTTCACTTGAACACTTGCAGATTTAACTCAAGCTCTCTCACGTGATCATCGAGCAAGTAACTCTCAAGTGCTTCAAGGAAAAAGAACAAAACAACTACGGACCAGTTCCCACATCAAGTTAATGTTTGTCCTTAGCTGAGATTTAAATTTGTTAATGTTCTTATTTGTAACTCCTACTTAGCTTACTAAGAAGCATTGTGTGGGAAACCCTTTGTAAATCTTAAACATTTGTGTTTGAGTCTTGGTGAGAGTTAGTCGGCTATGAAGTCTTTGTGATAGAGGTATTACAAAGTGGCTTGTAATAGGTGTGTTACAAGTTAGTAAGGGATTAAGAGGTTAATTCCCAAGTTGCATAGGTTGTAATCTAAAAGTTGCTCAGTAATGAAGTTGAAATACTACAAGGGTAGGATGTGGTTTTTAATCTCGTTGAGCTAGGAATTTTCCATATAAAATTCCTCTTGTCATTTATTTACTATAGTGTGCGTGTGTTTTGTTGAACTTGATAGAGAACCTTGTTCTCTCTAGAGTTTAAGGGAACCTTATATTCTATCAATTAGTATTAGAGAGGGTTCTTTCTATTAGGTTAATACCTAGAAAGGATCATCATGGCTGCTCCTCCAAACTTTGAAGAAGGTCAATCTACTTACAAACCACCTAGGTTCAATGGATAGTACTATAGATGGTTGAAAACTAGGATGCACGACTTCATTATGACTGAAGATTTAGAGCTATGGGATGTTATATGTGATGAACCCTTTTTTTCCTAGCAAGCATCCTGGAGACCCACCTGTAGCCATTCCCAAGACAAGGAAAGAATTCAATGATGCTGATAGAAAGGCCATAGAGAAAAAATTTCGTGCAAAGAAAATTCTAGTGTGTGGCATTGGTCCTAATGAATACAATAGGATATAAAAATTTTTGTCAGCCAAAGAAATCTGGGAAGCCCTTCAGACAGATCACAAAGGAACAACACAGGTTAAATAATCTAAAATCGACATGCTCAGAACTGAATACGAGCTCTTCAGGAGGAAAGATGGTGAATCCATCCACGATATGCATACTATACTCATTTACATCATTAATGAGCTTTACTCTATTGATGAAACTATTCCAAGAAACAAGCTGGTTAGAAAAATCCTCAGTGTATTGCCTAGTTCCTGGGAAAGCAATGTGAACGCAATTACAGAAGCAAAGGACTTGCAGGAGATAACCATTGATGAATTTGTTGTCAAACGGAAAACATATGAAATGAAGAAGAAGAAGAAGAAGAAGAAGAAGAAGAAGAAGAAGAAGAAGAAAAAGAAGGACAGTAAAACAAGAGGGCCCAAAAAGGAGAAGAACCTGGTCCTCAAGATAGAAGGCAATGACTCAAGTGTTGAGGATGGTGATATGGCATACCTGACAAGAAGATTCTAGAAGATGGTTCGCATGAATGGAGGAATTCCAAAAGGGGGAAGTTCTAGCAAGCCAAAAAATCATGACCTCTATCATAAATGTGGCAAGCCAGGACATTTCATTAAGGATTGACCTCTCCTAAAGCAAGTTCAGTACAAAAATAACTCTGACAAAGCATCCAAAAGGAACTCGGTTCCAAATAGACGCTTCAATAGGAAAGGTGTCGCTGACAATGTCGTGAGAAGAGATCTTGCTGCAGGGGGAGATTCGTCAAGTGAATCTGGAAATGATGATAAACCAGGTGACAGTTCTATGATGGCAGTAAAAAGTAAACCAACCAAGTATGATTCAATTTTTGCTTTGATGGCTCAGTCTGATGATGAAGATGACGATGATGATGAGGTAAATTTTCTGGATGTTCAAAGAAACCTGAAATCTTATTCTCCTAAAAAATCATGTCTCTGTCAAATGCGTTTATCGATGTTTATCACAGACTTATAAATGCCAAATATGCTTTAACAGTTGCACTAGGAGAAGTAGAACAATATAGAGATAACCTAGTAGTAGTCGTAGTTGATTTATGGGAGCCAATTGAGAACCTGAAGAAAGAAAGAGATGCCTTAAGCGAAAAATTTTCAAATGTAGAACAAGAATGAAATAATCTTACGATTGTTGTGATACACCTAAAAGAGACCATTGAAAGTGTAAGTAGGGAAAAAGATGTCTTAATTGAGAGAGTTGCTAGCATTGTACATAAGAGAGATGACCTACTAGTTATGGTAATGGATTTGAAGGAAACAATTGGGTAACCTAAAATTGAGAGTAGGCCTGAAAACCCTCAAAAGGGAAAGGAAGTTGCAAGCGAGGCACACATTAAGGTTGAAAGTAAGTTAAATTCAATGAAGTCTAGTCTGTGTGCAGAGCTTGAGAAAAACAAACAAATTCATGAAGAACTAGGTAGAGTGAAAAGTGAAGAAAGATCTTTAAAAATCTCTCAAGTGGACCTGGTCCTCTGATGCTATCACTACCATGTACAATAGTAATGGGGGAAACAGGTAGGGATTGGGTTCTAAAGGGAAAAGATTCCCCACAACTCTCATAGCAAGTACGTTACTGTTCCTGAAAATTAGCTTTACACTTACTGCGGCAACAATGGGCACCTTAAAGAAAACTGTAAGGCCAGATCTCAGTCACATCAGAAAAACAAATCTTTTACTAAAAATGTAACTGCTAGTAGAGAACCTCGTCCCTCATATAAAAAACGCATGATGCTTGCATGGACCAAAAGATACCTTATTCACCCCTTTCCTCATTACAAGGGATCCAAATTAGTTTGGGCTTCTAAAGCTAATTCATATTCTTCTTGTGCAGGGAATAATGAAAGGAAGCAGCCTATAATGGTACATGGATAGTGGCTACTCAAAGCATATGACTGGAAGTACAAATAATTTCCTTTCACTTATGGCCCTGCAAGGAGTGAGTGTATCCTTTGGAAATTGCAAGAAAGGATACATTCTGGGATTTTGAAGGACTGGCAAGTCTCTTTCTCACTCAATAGAAAATTATTACTACATGAACAGATTGAAATACAGCTTATTAAGCGTTTCCCAAATCGGTGACAAGGGAAAGAAAGTGGAATTTGTGTCAAAAATTTGTACAGTCACAAACCTGGTGACTGGTGAGGTGGTGCTAGTAGCAAAAAGACATAAAAATATCTATGTAGCTAATTTTGGGTCTCTGAAGAATACTGATCTAAGATTTTTAAGTGCTATTGATGATGATGCAGAATTATGGAACATGAGACTAGGTCAAGAAAGTTTCACGTTGCTAAACAAGTTAGTCAAAAAGGACCTGGTTAGTGGTCTACCCAAGTCAAGCTTCAAGAATCACAAAGTGTGTGATGCATGTGTAAAAGGGAAGCAAGTTATATCCTCATTCAAGCCCAAAAAGGAAGTCAGCACCTCAAGGACACTTGATCTCCTTCACATGGATCTATGTGGGCCTATGACGGTGCCAAGCAGAGGAGGAAAGAAATACATATTTGTGATAGTTGATGACTATTCTAGATTCACTTGGACTCTATTCATCGGGACCAAGGATGAAACCTTTGAAGTGTTTGTTGCCTTTTTCAAAAAGATCCAAGTGAAGATTGGTAATAAAGTAGCCTGCATTAGGTCTAATCATGGGACAATGGTGTTTTATACTTCAATACCACACAAAGGGGGGGGGTGATTTGTGTGGTACCCAATTTTCGCTTAACTGAATTATAGAAGGACCTGGTTCTTCTATGTGTTCCAACTACTACTGTTTACGGAATAATAAGTAAAGAAAATAAAGAACACAAAAATTTTTACTTGGAAGACACCTGGCTCAAAAGGTGAAAAAACCACGACCTACTACTTTGTAGGATTTCCCAAACTTCCACTAAAATCTCTAAGCCAAAAACTGCATTTACAAAAGCTCTTTTGTAAACCTAAGATTAACTCTAATCCTGTTGTGGCACACAACCTCAACTATTGCGACAACTTCAAGTTAACTCTAACTTGAACACTCTAGTGACCTAATACAATTGCTTCTATAAAAGCTGAAAGGTACAATGTAAAATCACCTACTACAATTGAACAAGAATAAAAGATAGACACTTGGAACTGGTTCTTCTATCTTGTTCAAGTAGCTTCAAGATTACATGCTTGAATCGCACATAAATTGCTTGCAAAATTGCCTTGCTCTTTTGCTCTCAATTTATGTTTAACTTCTTCTTATGTGCATTACCCGTAAAAGAGTAAAACACTGATATATAATGGGTTAGTAATTAGAGATTGACTGGGATTCAGATGCTACTCTTCTATCGTAGAAGAGTTCTAGCTGATCTCATACTCTAACACTATCTTCTTCCTAAATTGTATTGTCTTTGTGTAAGAAGTCTTTCTCTCTTTATCCAATATACGACATTTTTCATCAGATCAAGAGATATGACTTCTGATAAGTTAGATTTATCTCCTTCACGTGCATCTCACATGTTTGGGTTGATCATGACTGTACTTCACAAGATGGACCTGGTCCATGTCTGAGTTCTTTTGTCAGTCTTCAAAACTTCACCTTGTACTTGGGCCAATAGACTAACAAAATAACTCAGACATGGACAAGGTCCTTTTTGATCTAACAAACATCATCAAAACTTCACCTTTTTATGAAACTTTCCCCTTTTTGATGATGACAAACTCTGTGCTTTTTACTTACTTGGATCCTATAAGAACTCAACTTAACCATCAATACAAAGTTTAGAACATTCCCATATCGTCAAGGACCAGGTTAATTAGGTTATAAATATCACTTATTTATAATAGGTAAAGCATAATATCTCTTGCCCCTTTTGGCATCATTGAATAGTTGCATACAAAGTGTGAGTCCCAGATTTTAGTAAGTACTCATGGCCACTGGGCATTTGCAAGTGCAATCATGGATTAATCATCAGTAATCGAGCAAACATATTTAAACTATCAAGGAAATATTAACATTTAACAAGAGCAAAAATAGTAGATATCATTGATAGAAGATATGTTGCTACCACAATCCACAACCAGAAAGCAAAAATATTCAAAACATGAGCAAAAAGAATGAAAAATCCCTAATTCGGGTCACTGAAGGTACTAGACAGGTTTAGGAGATAAAGGCTAGAATTTCAAACCCTCTCAGATTCCACCTCTGTCACACGAGCCTTTAGCCTAGCTATCTCAGCATCCTTGGCTTCACTTTACTGGACAAGAGCCCTGACTTTACTGTTGATAGGATTCTTCTTGGATGAAGCACGTTGATTTGGGATGGCATCGACTAAGTAGTCACAAGAAAGCAGAGTATTAATACCAAAGTAATCCTTGCTTGTAGCCATTTCCCATTTCTTCAGAGGCACATTACACCTATCCAGAATTGTAGTCAGAATAAAGCCATAGGGGGTAGCATGAGCCTTGGAGCCATTGATGACCCAGTCTAGTAGCTTGATGATGAATGTCGCATCCCCTTTTTCTTTCCTAAGCGAAAATTGGGTTTATGACATTTAGAGAGACAACTCATTCCTTTTGGGAACTGGGTTTGAATTTGGAGAGTCACCACCTAATGATTATGGTGCATTAGGACACCAAAAGAGTTCGATTTGAATAACCAGAGATAGGGTAAGGGCTTGAAATTATTCTAAGGGAAAGGTGTTAGGCACCCCTCAGAATCCACTAGTGTGGTTCCCGGCCAGACAATTATTGTGAATTGAGGTGCAATTAACGTATAAGCAAATAAGGCTCAAATAATAGGGGATTTCAACACATAATGGTTTGAAAGTAAACAAGTTTTGAAAGAATAATTAGAAAAGCTGATTGTTTAGAATAAGGAGTTAAATTGCTAAAAGAATAAAGAATAAAGGAAAGGGGGCCCTAGGTTTATTAAAAGAATATGGATCGCCCCACACAATGTCCGGTAATAACTCCTCAATGAGGGGCTACAGGTGACATTATCGCATGGTCATCATATCCATATCTACCCTTCCCACCCCGTTAAGGTATTAAAGCGTGGATTGGTCTCGATTACTTATTGCATGCTATTACCCATCCCATTCCTATCAATCCCGGAGGCACTTAGGACTACTAATCCTAAAAGGGAGGGATGTTGGGCTTATTTGTAGTTTCAAAGGTAAAAATTAGAAGGCGACATACAAAAACACATATTGCATACGAAAGGGGAAACACATAAGCATATAGGCTCAAGTATACCTCCTCGAACAAACACATAAAGTAGCATGTCTTACACAAACTGCTTAGGTCTGATTGAAAAGCATTAAAAATGAGGGAGATGAGATTGTTGAGGCAATTTTAGTTTATTGTATAACTCAGATAAGAAGTCTGAATCAGGCCTGCCTGCTGGTTGTAGTGATTAACAGATTCAGTTTTATAGTTATTATTCTAAGGTTTGCCTAAGTGTTTAGACGGGGTCCTATAGGCATGATATCTACTGAATTTAAAAGGTGATGAGATAGTAGAAGCTTGAAATAAATTATTCAAAATCCTATAAGCATGATTGTTAAACATTGTTAAGCGAGGGAATTAGGTTATTAAGAGAAGCAGAATGAAAAAAACTGAACTGGTTATAGGTTCTGCAGGTGAGAGTATCTATTATTACTAACTTTAATTCCTAGGAGCATGTAATGACCCGACCGGTCGTTTTGAGCTCTGGCGCGTCATTTAGCAGTTTGAGGCCATGAGCGGCTTCATCTTAGGTATATTGACTTGTGTGTATGGTCAGAATTAAAATTCAGGAAGTTTGGAGTCAAATCTAAATGGAAATTCTCATTTTGAAAGCTTAAAATTGAAGAAATGAACTAGGATTGGAATTTTGAGTAAATGACATCGGAAGTAGGATCCAAAGGTTCCAGCAGGTTCGTATGATGATTTCGGACTTGGGAGTATGCCCGGATCGGGTTTTGGATAACCCGGGAGCGTTTTGGCGCCTATTGTAGAAGATAGCATTTTAGAAGAAATTGCATCAGTTTGGTTTAAAATGCATTTCAGTGTTATTGATGTCCGTTTGGGATTTCGAGACTAAGAGTAGCTTCGTATGGTGATTCTGGATTTGGGAGCGTGATCGGAAGTGAATTCGGAGGTCCGTAGGTCATTTTGGAGTCGTTCGGCTAAAGATGGAAAATTGAAGGTTTTTGAGAAAATTTGGCCGGAAGTGGAAATTTTGATATTGGATTCGAAATGCGAATTTTATGCTTTAGATAGCTTCGTTAGGTTATTTGGGACTAAGGAGTGTGTCCGGAATATCTTTGTGTTGAAATATATGAATTATGGGAAAGATTTGAAAAATTTTGATATTTAATATTGTTAAAGTTGACTTTGGTCAACATTTTTGTAAACGGACCCGGACCTGTGATTTTTCGGTCTCGAAATGTCCATAGAAAAATATGGGAGTTGAACGTGTTTCCGTAATCGAATTCCGAGGTCCCAGGCCCGAGAAATGAATTTTTTGTGAAATTATTTTCTGAAAATGTTTAAGGAAAATGAAAATGAAATTTGATTAGAAAGTAATGGTATCGGGCTCGTATTTTGGTTCCGACGCCCGGTACAGGTCATATATGTTGGTTAAGCGCTTCCTGTAAAGTTTGGTTACAAACGTACGTTGTTTGATGGGTTTCGGCCTTAAATTGGAAAATTTGAAAGTTTATGAAATCCGGTGATGTGACTTTAGTAATTTTTCGAGAAGTGGGCCCGGGGCTCGGGTTTTGCAAATTTCGTGATTTTCGATATTTTTCGAGTATTTTCTATTGGGTTATATTCCCTTAGCCTATTGTAATATATTCCTTGTGGTTTTGGCAAGATTCGACGCGCGAGGAGGTCGATTC
The DNA here is from genome assembly GCF_000715075.1 of Nicotiana tabacum. Taxonomy (NCBI): domain Eukaryota; kingdom Viridiplantae; phylum Streptophyta; class Magnoliopsida; order Solanales; family Solanaceae; genus Nicotiana; species Nicotiana tabacum. The sequence goes on from NC_134082.1 coordinate 36,766,954, forward strand.
GAAAGGAAAGGGCATCGCGGAGTAGACTTTTGGCCATCTTGAGGTGAGTAATAGATATAAATGCTGTTCTGAGGGTTTGAAACCCCGGACTTTCACATCGTAATGCTATATTGAGGCGTGACACGCACTCCATGGCGAGTGCGAGGTTGGATACTATTGGGGATTGTGACTTGGTCCATCCCGTGTGATGTTTATACTATACTGGTGATTGATACACATACTTCATTGATATTACTGGGCTTGACGCCATGTTTGGGGCCTTGTGCCGATTTGTAAAATCCTTCGAGGATTGATATTACTGCTTAGCATGATTTGCATATCATTTAATTTCAGTCCAAGGTTTTAAATGTTGTTTTGCAAACTCGGCCATAATTCTAAGTGTTGAAAACTTAAATGATATTTTTAAATGTATTCCGGGCTGGGAACTTCTGTTTTGTAAATGCCCAAGGGGCTTATTATATTATTTTCTGGACTGATTATAAAGTGACTTGAAACAGTGGTAATAATGGCACTGTGTGATATACTTGAAACAGTGGTAACAATGACACTGTGTGATATACTTGAAACGGTGGTAACAATGACACTGTGTGATATACTTGAAACAGTGGTAACAATGACACTGTGTGATATACTTGAAATAGTGGTAACAATGACACTGGATGATATACTTGAACAGTGGTAACAATGGCACTGTATGATATAAATTGGTCAGGTAACAATGGCTGACCGGTCAGGTAACAATGACTGACCAAGATATTGCGCTTGGGCTGTAGGAGCCCCTCCGGAGTCTGTACACACCCCTAGTGAGCGCCGTCGACGATAAATAAATATGGATGGCTCGGGCTGCATGCCGCAGTGGGTACTAGAATGTACCATCATATGCATTGCATTGCATTCATGTATTTGTATTTATACTGGTGTTTAGCTGCTCAGTTCTATATGTTGCTGTATATTCGGATTGTAGCTTACTTTGTGTATTTACTGGATTTTCTTATCTTCGGACTGTAGTTACTTTTATTACTCACTGGGTCGGAGTACTCACTTTACTCCCTGCACCTTGTGTGCAAATCCAGGGCAGTCTCAGGCTCAGTAGATCCAGTTGATCAGCAGATCCAGCCTCTGGGAGTATCGAGGTAGCTGCACGACGTTCGCAGCCATTGATCTTCTCCCTCCTATCCTATCTCTTTATTTCCGCATTATCGGACTTTGGATATACCGTGTATTAGGATGATATTCTGTATTCTAGAGGCTCAGATTCGTGACACCGGGTCCTAGTGAGATTATATTGTGTATTTTGTTAAAATCTTCAGTACTTTAATCTTGCTTAATTGATATTTCTTTCTGCTATTTTTGATAAATTGGGTTAAGTGTTGAATAATGGTCGGGTTTGCCTAGTAGTGTGATGGGCGCCATCACGACCGGGATTTGGGTCGCGACAGAGCATGTTATCTAACATTGACTACGAATGACAGCGAATCATATTGATTTAAGAAACTCCTATAGGCATGATTTCTATGTATTGCTCGTTTTAAACCTTATAGGTATGGAATCTAAATGAAATTTGAATATGTAGAATTAAAAGTACCCTATAGGCAGGTTTTCTACATGAAAGTTGAATATGCAGCATTAAAAGTACCCTATAGGCAGGTTTTCTATGTGAAGTTCGAATATGCAGAAGTTAAAACACCATATAGGCAGGTTTTCTACCCTTGGATGCATAGTTACCCAACCCCTTTCACTAGCCAGCCCCAAGTGTTTATTACAACTTATTACAAACTAGAATAACAAATTACATTAGAACAGAAAAATACAAAGAAAGTACAACCAGAGGAGGCCTAATTCTTGACTTTATCTCTGAGTTACTTGATAAACCAACTCAAAGACCATTGATCCAAAGCCTTTCTCCAATTTGAGTTTGTCAGAGTTCCCTAAGAGACTTAATGGGACTCCGGGCAGTGCTCACACCCAAATTATATTACCAGAATTGGGACAAGTGCAGTGTGGAAGTGTCAGCCCTTAAGTGTCCAAGTTTAGAGGGAGATCATGGGTCCCAAGGCAAGGCTCACAAGAGGGGGGGGAGAACTTAAGTCTAAGAGAGAGTGCAAGTAAAGAAACAGAGTAAAGAAGAGGGAAAGAGGTGTTGGGAAACAATTATAGAGTTAAGGACTTCACACAAAGGGATTTAGGGATTGGGGATTTTAAAGAGCCTATGCACTTAGGCATTAGTTAATTCTAGGCATGCACAACAATAAGGAGTGCTTTTATCCTTACAAAATCAACCAGAATACACAATCACATAATGGTAACATAGAGGTTATGATCCCAGGGGAATCACATTTGAGTCATAGACAGCAATACTTAATACTATCATGCCTCAAATAAACCATCAGTATCAAATACCAGGTAGGGGTTTAGGACACATAATAGATTCAAAACAGGTAGAAGGAAATTACAGCATGCTAAATTAAGTATTGGACTAAACACAAGCAGTAGGAAAACAGGAAGGAAAAAGTATTGAGTAAACATATTGTTATGATGTTGAAATCTTAATCAGAACATACCGGTTCAAAGAAGCAAAATATAGTAAAATCAGGTAGTAGGACTTTGAAGACATGCCACAATATAAGTAGCAAAAGAGAATATTTTGGGTGTAAGTGATTTCAGAACTAAGTGTGTTCCTCTGTGTTAATGAAAGAGCAGGGTATTTATAGCTTGAAGACAGGCAGAAAATAAGGCAAGGAACATAGTTTAGCAGTAATTATGGAACTATGTACCAATTAAAATCCAATCAGTATAAGGATTTCCTTTAATTAAGGAGCTAAAATCAAACGGTAATGGGCAAAAAACATTAAAGGAAAGAAATCAAGTAAGCATCATGTGCAGAGTAGACAATTAGGGGTAAGTTCATAGAGGTTTAATTAAGGAAAGAATATTTGAAATACTCGGTTAGCCAAATAAGCTAAGAAAACAAAGTAAAGTTGCAGCATATGGAGACAATCGAAAATCAGTACATAGAAAATTAGGGAGTCAAGGATTTCAAAATCAATGATTTATGGAGAGTGACATGGTTTCCCAAGAATAAACAAGTAAATCAAGTTAAAGACAAGAGAATCGAAAGTCTATGGGGATGTTTTCAAACGAATTCAAGAAACAGGGAAAACAATAAAACAAGGAAATAATCAATTACACGAGTGCAATCAGAATTACAGGAGAGGTTTGAAATCAATCCAAAATTGAAGGATATTTAAGAGGGAAATTTACCATATAAAAGAGTGCATAAACATTAGGCATGCGAGGCTGAACTTGTGACAAAGAGAATAACAATCACAAAATCAGTAGATAGTGAATTATCGCAACATGGTAGTCACATAGGTCAACTTAGTAATAGGGAAAAAAGGGTACCAGAAGCATGCAAAAGTTTGGGTAAAAAGACTTTTTCTGAAAAATATAGTCTAGTTTCTATGCTTGCAAGAAACCAAATCACATAGAGAAATAAAAGTTGAAACAAAAAAAACTTCGAATCCAGTCGAGCTAATTCAAACAGATGAAGCAGTTTTCAGAAGTTCGAATAGGTCCTGAGAAATTAGGGTTTTGAAATTAATCGAATTTAGAGCATGACGAACAAGTAAATGACATAACAAGTAGTCTCAGGTCTCGAATGAACCCAAAATTTTAGGGTTTTCACCATCAATCGAGTTGTAGAGATGAAAAGCAAGTAAATCGGACAAATACTAAAGAAATAGATTCACAAGTCTCAAAAGGTCAAAACCCTTAACATGCAAACTCGAGTAAAAGAACAACATAAGGAAACAGAGTAGAACATGTTAGAAAATCAGAGAAAGCTTCGAAATAACTTAATAGAAACTCAAATCGGAAAAGATAAGGGTTCATGAAGGTAGAGTTTTGAAAGAAACGTTGAGAAAGCATTTAATAGTTTAGAGTAAACACAAATCTAAAGAAATCAGAAGAACCTCAAAGGTTAGGGTTTCAGAAGAACCCCAGATGGTGAGAAAGGCTTGGAAACCATCGATCTAAGCAGGAGAAGTCAAGAGTGCGGCTTGAATAGCCATGGCTGGCCGGAGCAAAGTCAAAGATGACCGGAGACAGCCATAAGAACTGAAATAGACCAAGGTCTGGGCCGAGCTTTCCCGATCTGGCCTTGAAACCATAGTACTCGAACACATAGAAGCCAAGGGAAGTGGATACATGCCTCCAATGGCTTCGGAGGCCATGGATTTGGGAGATTTTCAGGTGGTAATTGAGGACGGCGGCTAGGGTTTGAGAGGGTATTGAGAAACGATTGAGAGAGAAGGGGTGTTTCGAGGCGACTATAGGCGAGAAATGGTTAGAGTTTGGGGGTAGTTGGGAATTAATTTAGGAAAGGGTTGGTGGTTTGATCAACGGCCTGGATTGAATGGGTAAGTAGGGGATCCGGGTGGGTTGTTCTAATTAGGTCGTGGGTCGGGTATGGCTAGGATTTGGGCTGGGTAATTGGGTTTAAAATTGGGGTTCAATTCAGGCTACGATTGAAACACAATTGGGCTATATTTTAAATAGCCACTCTTCCCTTATTTATTTTATAAAAATAGTAGAATAATTTTTGCAAATAAATTAAAGGTACTAAAATGACTAATAACACATAATTGTCAAATTAAAAATATTGGACATAATTTTTATAGACCTAAATGTAATTAATCTAAAAGAGGCTAATATTTCAATTATATGCAATTTAGCTTTAAAAATACTAAATAAGTTTGTAAAAATATGCAAAAACTACATTAGCTATATTTTAGTATAAATATGAGAGTCCAATAAATGAATCACCAAAAATGATAATTTTGGGAATAATTATTGGGGTTTTTTTTTTGGATAAGATAGGGCAATAAATTGATTTAAAAATCTTTAAAAATTAAGAAAAAATAATAGTACATTTGGACATACTTATATATGTATACATATGCTATTTTAAAAGCATTTTGCATATTAAAAATATATAGGAAAAAATTGGGTATCAACAGCTGCCCCTCTTTACCCTGGAAGGATGAAAGAGTTGTCGGGTAAAGACATGATGGCTAATTTTGACCGAACGAAATGGTTTGAGGAGACTTAGGCCGTGCTCTGGCTTCTGAGATACCTACATATCCCTGGTCATACAGGAATCAAGCCATATGTAGTTCAGGATCCGTCGGTGGAGTATGCCAATGGAGACTTCAAGAACAGACGCAATATTAATGACAGGGTGAATGGTTGAAGTCTGATAGGGCTGCAGGAACCAGAGCGGGATCGCTCCTGCCAAGACGGCCGTTGCTCGCCGAATTTCCTGCAAATAAGAAATACAAGCATATATGGTGCGTAATTTAAACATGATGCACATTCCCGTCGGACCATGAATGTTGTCTTTGGACAGTTAGGATGACGTCCTTAGACCATGATATCCTGGGCCATGAAGCGTATAATAAAGGATTCGCAAGCCATGAAATGACGCTTTTGGGCTATAAGAATGATTCCTCCGAACCAAGATGCCTTTGAATAAAGATATGCAAAAGATTAAAAGGGGTCCTCATGCCATGGCATGGTGTTCTCGGGCTATGAAAATGGTGCCTCCGAACAATGACATCTTCGGATAATTTGGTGATCTTTCAGCCCATGAGATGCAGTATTTGGCGATCTTTAAGCCTAAGCAATGCAGGAGGTGGCGATCTTTCAGCCGTGCAAAATGTAGAGGTGGCGATCATTCAACCATGCAAATTTAGAGGCGGCGATCTTTCAGCCATGCAAATGCATAGGCGGCGATCATTCAGCCATGCAAATGTAGAAGTGGCGATCATTCAGCCACGCAAATGTAAATAAAGTGGCGATCTTTCAGCCATGTAAGCGTAAATAAGACGGTGATCTTTCAACCATGCAAATGTAAATAAAGTGGCGATCTTTCAGCCATGCAAATGCAGATGGAGGTAGAGCTTAACCTCGGAAGACAGAATGGTAGCCTTATGCAATGCAGAAATGCAGATGGTGACAACGCTTAGTCTCAGAAGGCAGAATGGTAGCCTTATGCAATGCAAGAATGCAGATGAAGATAGAGCTTAGTCTCGGAAGGCAGAATAGTAGCCTTATGCAATGCAGAAATGCAGATGGAGACAGATCTTAGTCTCGGAAGGTAGAATGGTAGCCTTATGCAATACAGAAATGTAGATGGAGACAGTGCTTAGTCTCGAAAGGTAGAATGGTAACCTAATGCAATGCAGAAATACAGATAGAGAAAATGCTTAGTCTTGGAAGGTAGAATAGTAGCCATATGTAAAAAATAAGATAGCAAATGGTAATAGAGCTTTCTTAGCTGATAGGAGATTGCGATATCGTGACTGCTGGGGATATTGTACCTGCTGGGGACACTGTTGTGTGCGGATAGCAACTATGAGTAAGTGCAATGGTTTCGAGAGTTGTATTCTTGAACAGTGTTTGTCTCGTGAGTGTATTGTATATTTGATGATTTTGTAATTTAAGTGGTTGCATCCAAAGAAAAATCGTGAGTTTTTTAAAAAGGGGGCGGTTAGTTTGTATCCCCCACTGGCTTAGCTTGACCTGCTCGGCTTTGAACTGGTGACTGTATGTATCATTGGGGTAGTGTTGATAAACAAGGCAATTTCAGTAATAGACATGCATGATTTAGTAAATATGACATAATAATAATAATTTTTTAGACGAACCAATAACTGTGACGTGGTTCAGGACATTGCAACCTCTCTTGCTACGGAATTTTAAGGATCCTCCTCAAAATTCTGCCTCAGTTTAATAGGTTGATGTTTTTGACTGTTGCTTGTGATGATTGGTTGAAATCAACTTCGGAATTTTGAGGGTACTCCTCAAAATTCTTTCCCAGTTTCCAATTGCAGGGGGAAATGGAAATTTTATTGAATTGTGACTGAATTCATAGGGCTGCCTACGTATCCCCTCTTAAATGGGAATCAGGTCAGGCGTAGTTCAATTTACATCATATAGGAAAACATACAGACTACACATAGTAACACTTGACTACATCTAAATTGATCGGCTTTGGCCAAACTTCTCCGTCCATTTCTGCAAGTATGAGGGCTCCTCCTATCAGAACTCGGTGAACCATGTATGGACCCTGCCAGTTGGGAGAGAACTTTCCTTTGGCTTCATCTTGATGCGGAAAAATTTTCTTTAACACCAGCTACCGCGGTGTGAACTAGCTTGGCTTGACTCTTTTGTTGAAGGCTTTGGACATTCTACTTTGATAGAGTTGACCATGGCAGACTGCATTCATTCTCTTTCCGTCTATAAGGTCTAGTTGCTCAAAACAACTTTTTATCCACTCTACGTCGTCGAGCTCAGCTTCTTGTATGTTCCTTAGGGAAGGAATTTCTACCTCAGCGGGAATGACAACCTCTGTACCATAAACCACCATATAGGGGGTTTCCCCGATTGATGTGCGGACTGTTGTGCGATACCCCAGTAGAGCAAATGATAACTTCTCGTGTCACTTTCTATGATTCTCTATCATTTTCCTCATCCATCCAGATCTGATGATAACCAACTAAGCAATCTACGAATAACTGTAGCTCATGCTTGGCACAATTGTCAATCAGGATGTGTATATTTGGCAAAGGGAAGTCGTTTTTTGGACTGTCCCGGTTAAAATCCCGGTAGTCAACATATACTCGAACCTTCCTATCCTTCTTTGGTACCAGCACGATGTTGGCTAACCATGTTGGGTATTCTACTACCCTTAGAACCTTAGTTTTGACTTGCTTAGTGACTTCTTCCTTGATTTTCAAACTCATATCAGGCTTGAACTTTCTGAGCTTTTGCTTTACCGGCGGACATGTCGGATTGGTTGGCAGTTTATGGGCCATAATAGATGTACTCAAACCAGTCATATCATCATATGACTAGGCGAATATGTCCTCATATTTCATTAGAAATTCTATATATTCCTTCTTTTCTGATGGCGATAAGTGAACGTTGATTCGTGTTTCTTTGATGTTTTTTGCATCTCCCAGGTTAACAATTTCTGTCGCGTCCAGGTTGGACTTAGGTATATTCTCAAAGTTCTCAACTTCTTTGACAATATCCTCTAGTATGTCATCTTCCTCTGAATCAATGTCCGTTTGTTGCGTTGTCTTATTGCATGTCACAGTCATTGGTTCATCACGATAAGTAATAGTAATGTTGTATAAGTAAAGTAATGAGAGAAATAATAATGAGTGTTGATTCATAAGAAAATTCAAAATGTTTTGATAAATTGCATAATTGTTTTAAACATTGAAGATCTTATTGCGGGAATTAAAAATGCGAGAAGAAAATCATTTAGTAAATAAAAACAGTGCATGATGCTTGATTTAGTTTTGCTACCCCGAGGCTCATCTTGCTCTAGTTGTCCTGATGGTCCAGTTATTGAGGCATGCCCCACGGCTCACAGTTATTGAGGCATGCCCCACAACAATCCATGTCATTGTCCTCAAGGAACAAGTTCTTCACCACGGCCAGTTCTTCTTCTTCGTCTAACCCATAAATAATGTCGGCCGGTTGGAAGGTCTACTCCAGATGTGGTATTGGCTGCCCCAGTGGATAGTAAGGACCGTGCCATGGTGGTGACCAATTGTTGAATTCTTCCCAGGTGTACTCATATCCAAGACCGAAAGTAGTGCCATGTTTTTTGAGCTTTATGGGCTTAGCGATTCTTTGGAGGTTCTTGCTGAGCCCCTGCCAGGTTCGTACCCACTCCAATTTAGTATACTCTCGATCTTGTTATCCCACCACTTGTCTTTGTCAACAATATTTACCCATTCGATGTGATGGTAAGTCTCTCCTCCCAGTTTCTTTCTCCCCTCGATTGATGGAATGGTCTGGCGACTGTATATAGAATTGCTACCATCGCCGTGAATAATCAATTCCTCGTGGTTATTGTAAGATGCTACGAGAATCCATGGACAGTGTTGATGCTACGAGATTAGTGTTGATGCTACGGCTCCGACAGTGTGAATACATGGACGTCCCAACAGTAGATTGTAAGATGCCATCACGTCTATCACCTGGAAATCAACATCGAACCAAGTTGGCCCCATTTGCAGACACAGACTAATCTCCCTAATGGTGGACCTTTGGGAACCATCGAAAGCTTTCAAGTTGATGGCTTCATCCTTTATCTCGTGCAGTCCCTTACCCAACTTCTTGAGTGTTACCAGCGGAGAAATGTTGAGACTGGAACTCCCGTCGATCAGGATCCTTGTGATGAAGTAGTCCTCGCATTGCACAGTGATGTGCAGTGCTTTGTTGTGTCCCAATCCTTCAGGAGGTAGCTCATCTTCATGAAAAGTTATTTTGTGACTTTCTAATACATGTCCGACCATGTTGGCCATTTCCCCGCCAGTGATGTTGTTTGGCACGTATGCTTCACTCAGCACCTTCAATAGAGCATTCTTGTGTGCCTCAGAATTTTGTAGCAAAGCAAGTATGGATATATGTGCCGGTGTTTTGTTCAACTGGCCGATGACCGAGTATTCCTTGGCCTGTATCTTTCTCAAAAGATTGTCTGGACCTATCTCAATGATGGGCGATCGAATGGAGGCCTGCTTGCTTGACTCGGTTAGGTGTTCCGGGGTATAGATCCTACCAGTTCTCGTCATACCCTGTGCGGCAACAGTTTCCTTGAACCTAACCGTGCCTTTCCTCCTTACCTCGGTTGTATAGTCCTAGGGTACAGCTTTTGTATGGAATGGTGTCATGGTCGACATCGCCACTAGGATTGGCGTGGCTATCCTTACTCCGAATGGATCATGTGCCTTCGGCGGCAAGACTGCAACTTCAAACGATGTGGGTGCATTTGTCGGAGACACAAATTCAACCTCAATTGGAGCTGGTATCTTTGTGGATGGCGTTGCTTCAAATTCAAGAGGCATAGACATATTTACCTCAGCGTCCCCAGATGGATGAATTTGGACTATGATCGGATTAAGAGTAACTATTGGTTTCTTTGGGTCATCTCCTTCCACGATCAACCCAATTGATCCCTCGGGATCCTAATCATCCTCTATTTCAATCATGTGAATGCCTCCACCATTATGGTCTGGTAGGGGGTTATTGCAGACATTCAGAGTGGGTTCTTTTGCCACAATAATCTTGTTATTGATAAAAGACTGGATCTTATCTTTCAAAGAACGATATTCATTGTTGGTTTGCCCCTTCATGCTGGTGTGGTAGGCACAAGATTTGTTTGGGTTAACCTACTGAGAAGGGTTCTTAGGGGTTGTAGCAGGGATGGGGTTGACGTAACCAACAGCTTTGAGTCTTTTGTACAACTGGTCAATAGGTTCAGCAATGGTTGTGTATTGTTTAGGAGGTCTACGATCGAAATTTGGTAGAGGTCTAGGGAAGTTTTGGCATGTAGGAGGTGATTGATAGTAGGATGGCTGAGCATTATAGGCTTTATAAACATGTGCGGGTTGGGAATATTTGGGTGAAGTAGGCTGATATATGGGAGGTGGAGATGATTGATAAGTTGGAGGTGGAGTTTGGTAAGAGGGTGAGGGTACTTGGTAGTTTGGAGTAGGCTGATATATGAGTTGAGGCATCGGATAGGTTTGGTATTTGATGCGAGATTTGGTTCTCTGTGCCACCATTACGGCTCCTACGTCCCTTTTCTTGGACACACCACCGGACTGTAAGTCCTAATTTGTAGCTTTCAAGGCCTTAAAGTTCGTAACCATACCGCTTTTTATGCCATCTTCGATCCTTTCGCCCAGCTTGATAATGTCGGAAAATTTGTGGCTCTCAATCATCATCAGCCTTTCATAATACTGCGGGTCCTGAGCCCGGACAAAGAATTTGTTCATCTATTCCTCTTTTAAGGCAAGGCTAACCTTAGAAGCTTCATACCTCCAGCGAGTAGCATACTTGCAAAACGTTTTTGTAGGTTTCTTCTTTAGATTCTGAATATAAAACATATCCGGCGCATTTTCGGTGTTGAACCTGAACCTGTCCATAAAGTTGGATGCCATGCTTACCCAGCTTTACCATTTCTTTAGATCTTGGCTAATGTACCAAGACAAAGCATCTCCTTTCAGACTCCTCATAAAAAGCTTCATACGGATTCTCTCGTCTTTCCCTACTCCAACCAGCTTGTCACAGTAGGTTCTCAAATGGACCCTTGGATCCCCTATACCATCAAACATCTCGAACTTAGGAGGTTTGTACCCCTCGGGCAGTTCGACATCGAGCTGTATGCAAAGATCTTCATAGCTCAGCCCTTCAATCCCTTGCTTCCTTCAACGCCTTGAATTCGGCTAGTAAATTTCTTAAGTTCCTCAGCCAGGTTTCTGATGAGCGAGTCTTTATCATCAGACTCGGGTGTGTTTGAGATGGGCTGGGTGGAATGTGGCAAAGTCTCCACATAGATGGGGGTGTTACGATGTCACGACCTAAACTGATGGGCCGCGACGGGCGCCTGAGTCTTACCTGTCAAACACCCCTAAGTATGCGTCTAAAATATGAACCTGAATAATATCTGCTGCATTACAAAATTAACATACGTGAAAGAATCCTGCCATCAAGGCATATGTACTTATACAGGCAGAATACAGTGGGCGAGCCGACAAGGCTGCTATAGACTACTATACATCAAAACTGAAAGCCGACAAGGCCACATACAACCCAACTAGACATACTGTCTACAAACCTCTAACAAAAAATAGCTATACAAAGACGGGACTGAGCCACGTCATACTCATATACATATATATGTACAAACGTATTGTACCAATATCAAAAGCAGCTCCAGATCAAATGGAGCACGCCAACTCTCGCTGATCAAGGATCCTAAGAATGGGGACCGTCAGCTTGCCTACCTGCGGGCATGAAATGCAGGCCCCGTGAAACAGGGTGTCAGTACGAAAAATGTACTGAGTATGTAAGGCATGGAAATTAGTACGTAAAAGACATTGATGAAACATGGAATACTGAAACACATTTTTAAATTTGAATAACTTTGTAAATACTGAAACATTTATAATATCATGCACGTGCGTGTAAATGTCATGCCATGCATAGGTATGGTGTACATAATATCATCAAGCCACTGGGAGCATCCCATCATATCATCTCGGCCACTGTGGGCAATATCATCAACATATACCAGCTGATCAGGTGGTGGTGCATATATAACGCCGTAACCTTTTCCCATATCCCATATACATATATTTACATATATATGCGTATATAACACCATCTGGTCATGGGTCAATGCACATGTACGAAATGCATGAAAAATATGTAATAATCTCAATATTCCTTCCGGATAAATTTTTCCAACTGCGTATTATTTTGAGACCTATGAACAGAAGAAAATAATAATTCTCATGGGAAGTCAAGAATATAGACACCCCTACTATTTCTATGAATAGAATAATTTATAGAAACCGTGTATTTGCTCGTTTCTTTCGTATAATCTAGACCATGCCAAAAGAAAGAAAGGAGAGCCTTAACATACATGTTTCTTTAATTATTTAACTGAATCTGCTTCTTGCAAAATTTACACTGGATATCCTTAGAATTTTGGAGCGATCTTGGCTTGGTTTTGAAATGTTTGGACGAAAGGATTCTTGTTCTTACGTTTTTTGAAGCTACTGTTTCCAAATTATTGATTTCAATTCAAAGCGTGAATTGAATCTTCTGATTCTCATTTTTTTATTTTCAGGAAGTATCCAATAGATCCTAAATTCTATATCATTCAAGACTTATGTTAAGTCAATGAGTCTTTCAACAAAATGACTCATTTTAATGGGTTATGGAGGGATTTACACGTGATATAAATATGACCAAGAGTCATATGTTTAATGATGGCACACTGCCACGTGGGGAGTAAGGGTGGATTATTTTATTAATTTTTTTCCCCTTATTAGTTAACTGGGAAATGTTTTGTTACCTGGTAATTAATTTATTACCCGCATAATTTAAGAATTATCACAAATTACTTAAAATTCTATTTATTTTCAAAATACTTCATATATATTTTATATATTACACTACCGTGGTCATATGGTACTATGCATGGTACTAGTTTATAATTCTCGGGTATTATTACTTGATCCGTAGTTTATCCCAACTTGTCCATTTTCAACGAAACTCATTTTCTATAATTCGTGCATCCTTTATCCTTCATGGCACTTATTTATTGCTTGTCAATACGTTAACGTCAAGACGATCTCATCCCCGATTCTACGTTAGTTGACCGAAGACGAAACTTTTAACGTACGAAAATGCGAGATGTAACATCCTTCCCCCCTTAGAAACATTCGTCCTCGAATGTTCCACTCTCCGTGATCCATATAACTTTGGCAAGGTCGCCTTTTGTAACAATACTACTACCAAGTTTCCCCGTAGAAGCTTAATAATTCAACGACACACAGGACAACGACAATAATCAATAAAAGAATTTATACACGCACCTTGAGGTTATGACGTCTCAGTTAGACCCTTCTATGGAAGAGGAAATAGGTAGGGATATCTAGACTTCATGTCTTCCTCGGCCTCCCAAGTCATTTCTTCTACATTGTTGTTCCTCCAAAGCACTTTCACAAAGGCTACCTCCTTATTCCGCAGCTTGCGGACTTGTCGGTCTCGAATGGCAACCGAAATTTCCTCGTATGACAAGTCCTCTATAATCTGTACATCATTCGTGGGCACTACTCGGGTAGAATTGCCAATGCACTTTCGTAACATAGATACGTGAAATCTGGATGGACAGATTCCAATTCCAAGGGCAATTCTAACCCATAAGCTACTCGGCCCACTCTCCGAATAATCCTATAAGGCCCAATATACCGTGGGCTAAGTTTACCCTTTTTGCCAAATCTCATCACACCCTTCATAGGCGACACCTTCAAGTATACCCAGTCATCAGTCCCAAACTATAAATCTCGATGTCGCACATCTGAATATGACTTCTGACGACTCTGAGCTGTCAATAGTTGATCCCGGATAAGTTTTACTTTTTCTATGGCTTGTTGAACCAAGTCTGGCCCGTGTAATCCAGATTCTCCAACGTCGAACCACCCTATAGGTGACCTACAGTTTCGTCCGTAAAGAGCTTCATATGGATCCATCTGAATGCTGGAATGGTAGCTATTATTATATGCGAACTCAATAAGCGGTAGATGACCATACCAGCTACCTTTGAAGTCTATTACACAAGCTCGCAACATATCCTACAGTGTTTGAATAGTACGCTCAGCCTATCCGTCTATCTGGGGATGAAATGCTGTACTAAGACTTACTTGAGTCCCCAATCCCTTTTGGAAGGACCTCCAAAAGTTAGCTGTAAATTGAGATCCTCTATCTGAGATAATAGATACATGTACACCATGCAGTCGTACTATCTCCTTAATATAAAGTCTCACATAATCTTCTGAGGAATATGTAGTTCTAATGGGCAAAAAAAAATGGGCTAACTTTGTGAGCCTATCAACAATCACCCATATCGAATCGAACTTACGCTAGGTATGAGGTAAGCCTACAATGAAGTCCATATTTATTACTTCCCATTTCCAAGTCGGAATCTTCACAGCCTGCAATAATCCACCAGGTTTTTGGTGCTGAATCTTTACCTGCTGACAGTTAGGGCACTAAGCAATAAATTCTGCTATATTCTTTTTCACTCCGTCCCACCAATATATTTTCCTGATGTCATGATACATCTTTGTGGCTCTTGGATGGATAGAATAACGAGAATAGTGAGTTTCTCCCATAACCTACCGACGCAGCCCTGCAACATTAGGCACACATAATCGCCCTTGATATCTGAGAACACCATCTTTGGTAATTTCAAAGGGTGTCTTCTCCTTCTGAAGATTGTTATCTCTATAATGAATTAGCACAGGATCCTTGTACTGGCGTTCCTTTACCTCAGTTACTAAAGATGATGTTGTTGTATCCTGAAGAGTAATTCCAATGTCACCTGAGTCCAACAACCGAACTTCAAGACTAGCTAGCTGATGAACCTCATGGGCTATTCCCCTCTTTTCTGGCTGCAAATACGACAAGCTACCCATAGATATACAGTTGAGAGCATCGGCAACTACTTTTGCCTTCCCCGGATGGTATAAATATAAACGTCATAGTCTTTAAGTAGCTCCAACCATCTCCTTTGATGAAGATTCAATTTCTTTTGCTTGAAGATGTACTCGAGGCTCTTATGATCTGTATAGATATCAACATGAATGCCATAAAAGTAGTGCCTCCACATCTTTAGTGAATGAATTACCGTGGCTAACTCTAAATCGTGGGTTGGGTAGTTCTTCTCGTTCTTTCTTAGTTTTCTAGAAGCATAGCCACAACCTTACCATGTTGTATCATCACACAACCCAATCCAATGCTTGAAGCGTCACAATAGATAGCGTAACAATCGGTCACTTCTGGAAGTGTTAGAATCAGTGCTAAAGTTAATATGTCCTCTAAGGCCTGGAAAACTTCGTTCACAAGCGTCGGTCCATTGAAATCTAGTTCCCTTCTGAGTTAACTTGCATAGTTTTCCTAATCTTGCACAATTTAGGAAATTCCCCTCTTCGGAGGCCCAAGCTTCATCTTTTATCCCTCACTATTGCGCCCTTATCCCACTATTAGGGCAACATTTCATCTATTCTAAATGTTACTAGTCTTAGACTCCTTTGAGTTCATTCGGGCTATACTGAGCCTCATATAACTTAGGGAAACCATCAGCTCTCTTATGAGCTTAACCCCAAGAACTTACCCATGCCCGTTACCTTTTCACTCATCCTTTCTTATCCTTCCTCATATCTTTCTAAAACCTTGTCGCTCTACCATACTTTTTACCTTGCGACCTACATATATCTATCTATACTTATTCGTAATTTTTCTTCATCTTACTTGAATCATAGATTTCCTTATGTTATTCTGGAACATTAAACAAGACAATTACAAATTTCCTGTAATATCCTGCCAAATGGAGAAGCTACGAACCTCCATCGGTGTTATGGGTCTAGGAAAAGTCTTCACTGCCTCAGTCTCTTGTGTATCCACTCGGATGTCTTTACCCGAAATAATATGCCCAAGGAAAGTTACGGAGTTCAACCAGAGTTCATAGTTAGAAAATTTTGCACACAACTTCCCTTCTTGTAGAACTCTGAGCACAATATGCAGATGATGTGCATGCTCAGCCTCTGAACGAGAATATACCAATATATATGGCCGATAAATATGATTATGAACAGATCTTAAAAAGGGCCTGAAAACACGATTCCTGAAATCCATGAATACTGTTGGGGCATTGGTCAAATTGAACGACATAACATGAAACGAAAAGTGCTCGTATCCGGTCCTGAATGTTGTCTTCGGAATATCTTCCTCCTTAACCCTTACCTGATGGTACCTGGTCCTCAAGCCTATCTTTTAAAAACAATTGGCACCTTGTAAATGATCAAATAAATCCTCAATCCTCGGGAGCAGATACTTGTTCTTGATCGTCACCTTATTCAACTGCCTATAATTAATACACATTTGTAAGGGACCATCCTCCTTTCTCATAAACAACACAGGTGCTCCCCATGGTGACGTACTAGACCTGATAAAATTTTTTTCAAGCAAGCCCCTTAGTTGTTCATTTAACTCGTTTAGCTCTGCGGGGGCCATTCTATAGGGAGGAATAGATATTGAGTGAGAATCTGGTAGTAGGACAATAGCAAACTCAATTTCTTGCTTGACGGAAGACTCGGAAGCTCATCAGGAAAAACATCGGGAAACTTATTCACCATAGGGATGGACTAAATGGTTGGTAACTCTACTTCCGTATCCCAAACCCGAACTTAGTGATAAATGTAGTCCTTTCTGATTATCTTCCTTGCCTTGAGATGGGAGATAAATTTACCTCTTGGTGATGCGGTATTATCTTTCCATTCTAAAACAAGCTTTCCTGGAAACTGAAATCAACCCACCTTTGGTCTATACTTGATGTTAGCATAACAAAAGGCCAATCAATCCATATCAATTATAATATCAAGTCCTACCTAACCGAGCACCACGTACCTTATCCTTGTTTGTTCTCAAATTTATCACGGGTCATTACGACAACATCCATATATATATATATAACAACATTAAGACTTAACTCGCATAACTAATTTAGAAAAAGGTTTATATACATAGTGGTCGACTAGGTCGTAGACATATCATACCCAAAACTATATACATGATACTATCTACAAAGCCTCTAAGTAGGCATAACCAATATATATACAAGTCGGGACGGGGCTCCCTACATCCTCATAAAACAACCAAACACCTTTAAAACCCTGACATGGTAATATTCTAAGAAAAGGTGGAACCCACCAACCAAAAACTGGCATTTGTAAGAAGCCTACAATAGAGGGTCCTTGCCTCGTCCTACATAAGAACCTCGATCAGACACACTTCGAAGCGGAATCTTCATGTCCTTATCAGTTACCTTCCTTCTCTTGGCCCGACTACTATCTTCTTCCTCTGCATATCCCATAACATACACTGAAGAAGCTTGATTGACGGACTCTCAAGACTGTGGACTATCAGGAACCTCAGAAGAGCTGGTGTCCTCAAATACCTTGACATAGTTTTGAGCCTGAGGGAATCCCGGCTGTGACAATCCATGCACTATTCCCCTCATACCCTGATCAACGGGCTGTGAAACTAAGGGCCTTGGTGAGGTCGTAACTCCTCTCACCCCATCTACTGCCGAAGTGGTTGAAACAACTCTAACAGATGGCTCATATGGATCCTCGGATGGATCCTCCTCAATAGAACACATGATCTCTGATGGGTCTGAATCCATAGTATAACTTATCTCTCTTTCTGGCACCTTTGTAGCCTTATGACCCGTGCTAGCGGCTGTAGTCTTCGGAGGCATCGCTAAAGAGATAACACATCGTTAGGAACACGAATGCTTATATTGCACGATCTAAGATAAGAAAAGAGGATAACATCCTATATGTCCTGTAGACTCCTGTCTATAAGTGTGGTGCACGACACACCCATAAACAAGACTCTACTAGACACGGTCTGCAGACAACCCTAGGATAGAACTGCTCTGATCCCACTTTTGTCACGACCCAAACCGATGGGCCGCGACGGGCACCTGAGTCTTACCTGTCAAACACCCCTAAGCATGCGTCTAAAATATGAACCTGAATAACATCTGCTGCATTACAAAATTAACATACGTGAAAGAAGCCTGCCATCAAGGCATATGTACTTATACAGGCAGTATACAGTGGGCGAGTAAGCAAGGCTGCTATAGACAACTATACATCAAAACTGAAAGCCGACAAGGCCACATACAACCCAACTAGACATACTGTCTACAGACCTCTAACAGAAACATAACTGTACAAAGATGGGACTGAGCCACGTCATACTCATATACATATATATGTACAAACGTATCGTACCAATATCAAAAGCAGCTCCGGATCAAATGGAGCACGCCAACTCTCGCTGATCAGGGATCCTAAGAATGGGGACCGTCAGCTTGCCTACCTGCACCTGAAACACAGGCCCCGTGAAACAGGGTGTCAGTACGAAAAATGTACTGAGTATGTAAGGCATGGAAATTAGTACGTAAAAGACATAGATGAAACATGAAATACTGAAACACATTTTTAAATTTGAATAACTTTGTAAATACTGAAACGTTTATAATGTCATGCACGTGCGTGTAAATGTCATGCACGTGCACGTGCATAGGTATGGTGTACATAATATCATCAAGCCACTGGGGGCATCCCATCATATCATCTCGGCCACTGTGGGCAATATCATCAACATATACCAGCTGATCAGGTGGTGGTGCGTATATAATGCCATAACCTTTTCCATATCCCATATACATATATATACATATATATACGCGTAATACATACATATATACGCGTATATAACGCCGTTTGAATCATATTTTAGCCACTGTGGGCAATATCATCATCATATACCAACTGATCAGGTGGTGATGCGTATATAACGTCGTAACCTTTTCCCATATCCCATATACATATATTTACATATATATGCGTATATAACGCCATCTGGTAATGGCTCAATGCACATGTACGAAATGCATGAAAAATACGTAATAATCTCAATATTCCTTCCGGATAAATTTTTCAAACTGCGTATTGTTTTGAGACCCTTGAACAGAAGAAAATAATAATTCTCATGGGAAGTCAAGAATATAGACACCTCTACTATTTATATGAATAGAATAATTTATAGAAACTGTGTATTTGCTCATTTCTTTCGTATAATCTAGACCATGCCAAAAGAAAGAAGGGAGGGCCTTAACATACCTGTTTCTTGAATTATTTAACTGAATCTGCTTCTTGCGAAATTTACAGTGGATATCCTTAGAATTTTGGAGCGATCTTGGCTTGGTTTTGAAATGTTTGGACGAAAGGATTCTTGTTCTTACGTTTTTTGAAGCTACTGTTTCCAAATTATTGATTTCAATTCGAAGAGTGAATTGAATCTTCTGATTCTCGTTTTTCTATTTTCAAGAAGTATCCAATGGATCCTAAATTCTATATCATTCAAGACTTATGTTAAGTCAATGTGTCTTTCTACAAAATGACTCATTTTAATGGGTTATGGAGGGATTTACACGTGATATACATATGACCAAGAGTCATATGTTTAATGATGGCACACTGCCACGTGGGGAGTAGGGTGGATTATTTTATTAATTTTTTTTATCCCCTTATTAGTTAACCGGGAAATGTTTCTTTACCTGGTAATTAATTTACTACTCGCATAATTTAAAAATTATCACAAATTACTTAAAATTCTATTTATTTTCAAAATACTTCATATATATTTTATATATTACACTACCGTGGTCATATGGTACTTTGCATGGTACTAGTTTGTAATTATCGGGTATTATTACTTGATCTGTCATTTATCCCAACTTGTCCATTTTCAACGAATCTCATTTTCTATAATTCGTGCATCCTTTATCCTTCATGGCACTTATTTATTGCTTGTTAATACGTTAATGTCAAGATGATCTCATCCCCGATTCTACATCAGTTGACCGAAGATGAAACTTTTAACGTACGAAAATGCGAGATGTAACATACGATGGGTGTGGAAGTGGTCATTTGTGGAGTTTTGGGATTCTGGGATGAGCAGTGGAGTATTGTTGGAAGTATGGCAGGTGTTGTAGTGGTGGTGAGGAGCCGGATGGTTTTGTGGTTTCGGGATATTTTGTGGAGGTGTGGGGTTCTAAGCATTTGGGAAATTGACATCTGGAGTGGTGAGGGAAAATGATCAAGTTCTTCTTGAAACTTCAACAGCTTTTGTTCGTGTTGGGTTGTATTTTCTTTGGAAACCTGAGTACCATGACCATGAGTGACTTCTACCCTTTCAGTTAAGTTTTCCTTTCTGGCATTGTTCAAATCTTTCATCTTCCCTTTGTTCTTGTTTTTAACAGGACTGAGAGGAGGAGTGGGTGGAGGGCCCCTGGATCTCGTGGAATAAGATGATGTTGCTAGAGTGCACGAACTAACCAGTGGGGAGGGGAATAATAAAACAAAAGTAAAAACAAAAAGGTAACAAGTTAGCGAGGATTATAAGAAAATGTTGCAATATTTAAACACATAGCGCAAGAATGTAAATCGTGTCCTAATTTGGGGGACCTCTTTGTGCCCGAGGTAGGCCTAGAGACAAATTGATTTGGAGGACTTAAAATGCTAAATGCCTCATTTTATTGATAAAAGTAGACGGATCCCAAATCGACACTAGACAAACAGGAAATGAAGATCACTAATGGCCATTGGCCTTATTACATTTTATAAAGCGAAAAGAAAAACTCGTATCTATTTTGTCCGAGAAGGACCTTCCTCAGGTTGAATGCTCTCATTGATTAAATCCTCCAGCTCGTGTAGGTTCAGCAGTAAAAATGCCTTTGCCAGGTGTTCTCCTCCGTTTTCCTTAGTGTTCTGGATGTCGTCGACTCTCTTCCTCACTTTTCCTTCCAATTCCAGCAGACTGTATCCTAGATATTCCAACTTTTGGCTAGCTTTGGCGGCCCTCTCTTTCCACTCATTGATTTGGTCATTTTGTGGAAGACTCCTCCACTAATCTAGAAAAAGTGAGGGTGTGCTAACCATACCGAAATTGGGGACCTCGTTATTTATTTTCTGCAAAACAAAAGGGTTAAGATCATACCCCCACCGGACTCGACTATTTAATATCAACAATTAGCATGAAAACATTTAGTTCTGCAAATTAATACACAGAACGTGGTATTGTCCATTTGGGTTTTGGGGAAACCTAGTGGACTTTAGACAATGCTATCTTAAAGAGTCATTATGCGGACAACATAACTGACTCGGCTAGGTTTGACCATGATGCATGCACAGTTTAAATATAGTAAGGTTTCTATGGGGTTTTAGACCGGTACCCTTGAGCGGACAACTCAAGGGGTAAAGGCACAGAACCGTCGACTATACCGTTGATCGACTGGTTTTACTGCAAATATGCCTTTTTCGGATTTATGGGTGATAATATCAGAAGAGCACAACAACTCATTATAATAGTTGCTATGGTATTTTTTTGGCATGAGTGGAATATGATGTTGAGCATAATTATGCAATAATTAAAAGCATCTTGGCCCGTATTTTCACGTTAAGAAAGCAGTAAATACAGCAGTTTCATAATTTAAAGCAGTAGTAAGGAAAGAAACAAAGAAGACAAGTCAATTTTGCAGTTGAAAAGGGAATTGAATGCTTAAAAGAAATAAACAAGTAATTGCACAAAAAGAGGTATAAATCCACAATAATAGTCTGAAATTGTAAAAGCCTAAAGATCCCCAGTAGAGTCGCCATGCTGTTGCGCCCCCTTTTTCTATCCTAAGCGAAAATCGGGTTTGTGACATTTGGAGAGACAACTCATTCCTTTTGGGAACTGGGTTTGAATTTGGAGAGTCTCCACCTAATGATTATGGTGCATTAGGACACCAAAAGAGTTCGATTTGAATAACCAGAGATAGGGTAAGGGCTTGAAATTATTCTAAGGGGAAGGTGTTAGGCACCCCTCAAAATCCACTAGTGTGGTTCCCGGCCACACAATTATTGTGAATTGAGGTACAATTAATATATAATCAAATAAGGCTCAAATAATAGGGGATTTTAACACATAATGGTTTGAAAGTAAACAAGTTTTGAAAGAATAATTAGAAAAGCTGATTTTTTAGAATAAGGAGTTAAATTGCTAAAAGAATAAAGAATAAAGGAAAGGAGGTCCTAGGTTTATTACAAAATATGGATCACCCCACACAATGTCCGGTAATCACTCCTCAATGAGGGGCTACACGTGACATTATCGCGTGGTCATCATATCCATATCTACCCTTCCCACCCCGTTAAGGTATTAAAGCGTGGATTGGTCTCGATTACTTATTGCATGCTATTACCCGTCCCATTCCTATCAATCTCGGAGGCACTTAGGACTAGTAATCCTAAAAGTGAGGGATGCTGGGCTTATTTGGAGTTTCAAAGGTAAAAATTCTAAGGTGACATACAAAAACACATATTGCACATAAAAGGGGAAATACATAAGCATATAGGCTCAAGTATACCTCCTCGAACAAACACATAAAGTAGCATGTCTTACACATACTGCTTAGGTCTGATTGAAAAGCATTAAAGACGAGGGAGATGAGATTGTTGAGGCAGTTTTAGTTTATTGCATAACTCAGATAAGAAGTCCGAATCAGGCCTGCCTGCTGGTTGTAGTGATTAACAGATTCATTTTTACAATTATTATTCTAAGGCTTGCCTAAGTGTTTATACGGGGTCCTATAGGCATGATATCTACTGAAATTTAAAAGGTGATGAGATAGTAGAAGCTAGAAATAAATTATTCGAAATCCTATAAGCATGCTTGTTAAACCTTGTTAAGCGAGGGAATTAGGTTATTAAAAGAAGCAGAATGAAAAAACCTAAACTGGTTACAGGTTCTGCAAGTGGTAGTATATACTATTACTGATTTTTATTCCTAGGATCATGTTATCTAACATTGACTGCGAATGAAAGCGAATCAGATTGATTTAAGAAACCCCTATAGGCATGATTTATATGCATTACTTGTTTTAAACCTTATAGGCATTGTTTTAAACCTTATAGG
Organism: Nicotiana tabacum; assembly: GCF_000715075.1. Classification (NCBI taxonomy): domain Eukaryota; kingdom Viridiplantae; phylum Streptophyta; class Magnoliopsida; order Solanales; family Solanaceae; genus Nicotiana; species Nicotiana tabacum. Next base: position 36,790,138 of record NC_134082.1, read on the forward strand.
CATTGCGTCTAAATGAAGTTTGAATATGCAGAATTAAAAGTACCCTGTATGCAGGTTTTCTACATGAAAGTTGAATATTCAGCATTAAAAGTACCCTATAGGCAGGTTTTCTACGTGAAGTTCGAATATGCAGAAGTTAAAACACCCTATAGGCAGGTTTTCTACCCTTGCATGCATAGTTACCCAACCCATTTCACTAGCCAGCCCCAAGTGTTTATTACAACTTATTACAAACCAGAATAACAAATTACATCATAACAGAAAAATACAAAGAAAGTACAACTAGAGGAGGCCTGATTCTTGACTTCCTCTCTGAGTTACGAGATAAACCAACTCAAAGACCATTGATTCAAAGCCTTTCTCCAATTTGAGTTTGTTAAAGTTCCCTAAGAGACTCAATGGGACTCCGGGCAGTGCTCACACCCAAATTGTATTACCAGAATAGGGACAAGTGCAGTGTGGAAGTGTCAACCCTTAAGTGTCCAAGTTCAGAGGGAGCTCATGGGTCCCAAGGCAAGGCTCACAAGAGGGGGGGCAGAACTTAAGTCTAAGAGAGAGTGCAGGTGAAGAAACAAAGTAAAGAAGAGGAAAAGAGGTGCTGGGAAACAATTACAGAGTTAAGGACTTCACATAAAGGGGTTCAGGGATTGGGGATTGCAAAGAGCCTATGCACTTAGGCATTAGTTAATTCTGGGCATGCACAACAATAAGGAGTGCTTTTATGCTTACAAAATCAACCAGAATACACAATCACATAATGGTAACATAGAGGTTATGATCCCAGGGGAATCACGTTTGAGTCATAGACATCAATAATTAATACTGTCATGCCTCAAACAAACCATCAGTATCGAACACATTGGGGTAGGGGTTTAGGACACATAATAGATTTGAAACAGGTAGAAGGAAATTACAACATGCTAAATTAAGTATTGGACTAAACACAAGCTGTAGACAAACAAAAAGGAAATAGTATTAAGTAAACATATTGTTATGATGCTGAAATCTTAATCAGAACATACATGTTCAAAGAAGCAAAATATAGTAAAAGCAGGTAGTAGCACTTTGAAGACAAGCCACAGTACAAGTAGCATGAGAGAATATTTTGAGTGTAAGTGATTTCAGAACTAAGTGTGTTCCTCTGTGTTAATGAAAGAGCATGGTATTTATAGCTTGAAGACAGGCAGAAAATAAGGCAAGGATCATAGTTTAGCAGTAATTATGGAACTATGTACCAATTAAAATCAAATAAGTATAAGGATTTCCTTTAATTAAGGAGCTAAAATCAAACGGTAATGGGCAGAAAACATTTAAGGAAAGAAATCAAGTAAGCATCATGTGCCGAATAGACAATTAGGGGTAAGTACATAGAGGTTTAATTAAGGAAAGAATCTTTGAAATACTCGGTTAGCCAAATAATCTAAGAAAACAAAGTAAAGTGCAGCATATGGAGACAATCGAAAATCAGTACATAGCAAATCAGGGAGTCAAGAATTTCAAAATCACCGATTTAAGGAGAGTGACATGGGTTCCCAAGAATAAACAAGAATACTAAGTTAAAGACAAGATAATCGAAAGTCTAAGGGGAAGTTTTCAAACAAATTCAAAAAATAGGGAAATCAGTAAAACAAGGAAAAAATCAATTACACGAGTGCAATCAGAATTACACGGGAGGTTTGAAATCAGTCCAAAATTGAAGGGTATTTTAGAGGGGAATTTAGAATATTAAAAAGTGCATAAATATTAGGCATGCGAGGCTGAACTTGTGACAAAGAGAATAGCAATCACAAAATCAGTAGATAGTGAATTATCACAACATGGTAGTCACATAGGTCAACTTAATAATAGGGAAAAAAGGCTATCAGAAGCATGCAAAAGTCCGGGTAAAAAGTCTTTTTCTGAAAAATATAGTCTAGTTTCAATGCTTGCAAGAAACCAAATCACATAGAGAAACAAAAGTTGAAACAAAAAAGACTTCGAATCCAGTCAAGCTAATTCAAATAGATAAAGCAGTTTTCAGAAGTTCGAATAGGTCCAGAGAAATTAGGGTTTTGAAATTAATCGAATTCAGAGCATGGAGAACAAGTAAATCACATAGCAAGTAGTCTCAGGACTCTAATGAACCCAAAATTTTAGGGTTTTCACCATCAATCGAGTTCTAGAGATGAAAAGCAAGTAAATCAGACAAATACTAACAAAATAGATTCAGAAATCTCAAAAGGTCAAAACCCTTGACATGCAAACTCGAGTAAAAGAACAACATAAGGAAACATAGTAGAACATGTTAGAAAATCAGAGAAAGCTTCGAAATAACTTAACAGAAACTCAAATCGGAAAAGATAAGGGTTCTTGAAGGTAGAGTTTTGAAAGAAACCTTGAGAAAGCGTTTAAAAGTTTAGAGTAAACACAGATCTAAAGAAATCGGAAGAACCTCAAAGGTTAGGGTTTCAGAAGAACCCCAGATGGTGAGAAAGGATTGGAAACCATCGATCTAAGCAGGAGAAGTCAAGAGTCCAACTTGAATAGCCATGGATGGCAGGAGCAAAGTCAAAGATGACCGGAGACAGCCACAAGAACTGAAATCGACCAAGGTCTGGACCGCGCTTTCCCGATCTGGCCTTGAAACCATAGTACTCAAATACATAGAAGCCAAGGTAAGTGGATACAGGCCTCCAATGGCTTCGGAGGCCATGGATTTGGGAGATTTTCAGGTGGTAATTGAGGGAGGCGGCTAGGGTTTGAGAGGGGATTGAGAGATGATTGAGAGAGAAGGGGGGTTTCAAGGCGGCTGTAGGCGAGAAATGGTTAGAGTTTGGGGGTAGTTGGGGATTATTTTAGGAAAGGGTTGGTGGTGGCCGTTCATCATTTTGATCAACGGCCTGGATCGAATAGGTAGGTAGGGGATCCGGGCGGGTTGTTATAATTGGGTTGTGGGTCGGGTATGGCTAGGATTTGGGCTGGGTAATTGGTTTTGAAATAGGGGTTTAATTCAGGCTACAATTGAAACACAATTGGGCTATATTTTAAATAGACACTCTTACCTTATTTATTTTACAAAAATAGTAGAATAATTTTAAATTAAAGGTATTAAAATGATTAATAACACATAGTTGTCAAATTAAAAATATTGGACCTAATTTTTATAGATCTAAATGTAATTAATCTAAAAGAGGCTAATATTGCAATATATGCAATTTAGCTTTAAAAATACTAAATAAGTTTGTAAGAACATGCAAAAATTACATTAGCTATATTTTAGTATAAATATGAGAGTTCAATAAATGAATCACCAAAAATGATAATTTTGGAAATAACTATTAGGTTTTTTTTGGATAAGATATGGCAATAAATTGATTTAAAAATATTTAAAAATTAAGGAAAAATAATAAAACATTTGGACATACTTATATATGCATACATATGCTCTTTTGAAAGTATTTTACATATTAAAAATATATAGGGAAAATTGGGTATCAACAATGAATGTAGGGCAATTGATTTGCCTTCCACTCTCGAGGCACTCCATCAGAACTAAGTCCATATAATTTGCAATATGCCTTCTCTCCTACCTGGGCGGTAGGCACTTGTTCACAAACTCAAAAATGACATTTTGATGTGGCTTTATTTCACTCTTGTGCACAAACTTGACCTCATTCACGTCTTCGTCACAAAATCTCCTAGTGATTGTAAGGGCGGATGGAAGGGAATCCAGACTTGGCAATCTTTGTCTAGTGTAATCATCATATCCCTCAGCAGGGATGTCTAGAATCTCTGTCAGTTTCTCTGCATCAAATGTCACTTGAACTCCTTTGACTTTGCTTGTAACTCTGCCATCTTTGACTTCAGCATTTGTCATGAATTCAATGATTTCATTTCTGGCCAATCTCCCATCCATCTGAAGGACCATGTCCTTCCAGCCCTGAACAACTAGTATGTCAACCAAGCGAACCATCCCTGGTTCCACCAAATCGTTCAGCAATCTTCCCTTCAAAAAAATTCTTTTGCCAAACGTGGCAAGCTTATCTTGTTCACCACCAGTCTCATTTTCTCCTTCACCACTCCATTTCTCATCTTCAGAAACTCTAACTTGTTTACTTTTCACTGCAGACCTTGTCCTCTTGGCCAATGAAGGATCAGCAGCCTCAGACACAAAGAAGACTTTTTGGAAGAAGTCATGGGCTTTTTGGGCTTGGGGTCTGAACCTCCACTGTTGTAACTTTCTCCTGATGGACCTATTCCATCTCCTCAATATCAACAGCTTTTGAGGACTCTGCAACCTTACCCTTACAGTTAGCAATCTTTTTCTTCTTACTTTCAGCCAGAGCCTTTTGTAGATCACTCTCACTCAGTTTCACCCTACTTCTTGTGGCTCTTCCCTTGGGTAAGGAAGCTTCAGTAGTTGTTGGGGAGGAATCCTTTCTTTTCTTGGAGGGTTTAGGGGCTGTCGTGCCCCCTTTTTTTCTCGCGAAATAGCGTTTATGACATTGATAGCTCTTTTAATGGGTACTAAAAGAGAAGAGTCGCCACCTAATGATTAAAGTGCATTAGGACACTAAGAAGAGTTTTGATTTAGAAAACCAGAGATTGGGTAAGGGCTAGAAATTATCTCGAGGGGAAGGTGTTAGGCACCCCTCGAGATCCACTAGTGTGGTTCCTGGCTATGCTACAATTGTGACTTTAAGTGAGAACAACAAATAGACACGTAAGGGTTTCCAATACAAAGAGGGTTTTCACATAATGGTTGCAAGTAGTTGAAGTTGAGAGAAAATAGAGAAAATCTAAAGTTGAAGTAGTTAAAAGAGTTCTGAAAATAAAGCAAACAAGTAAGAAAAAAGGAGGGGGGGTCCTAGGTTTACAAATAATATGGATCACATCAATGTAATATCCGGTAATCACTCATTAGAAGATGGGTTACATGTGGTATTAGCGCACTGGTCATCATATCCATATCTACCCTTTCCCACCCCGTTAAGGTATTAAAGCGCAGAATGGTTTCGTTACTTATTGCATGATATTACCCCCCCCCCCCGATCCTATCAGTCCCGGAGGCATTTGGGACTACTAGTCCTAAAGGGAAGGGAGATTTGGGCTTTTGGGTTTAAAAGGACAAAATCTAAGGCGACAGTCAAAAACACGTAGAGCAGTTATGCGAAAACATATAGCAGTTAAAGGATCAAACATGCCTCCTCAACTAAAATACAGATTGTTTAGCATGTCTTGCACGTACTGATTATGGTCTAATTAAACTTAAGAGATTGAGGCAGACTGATTTATCACATACGTCAAATAAGAAATCCGAATCAGACCTGTCTCCTGGTTATAATTAACGAAGTCCGATTCAGCTAGCTAATTTACCTTATGGCTTGCTTAGGTGAAACCTATAGGCATGATATCTATTGATGCAGAAGTATACTGATTCTAGAGAAGAGGACTTATTAGTTACAGAAAACATAAGTTCTGCAAATATTAAGCAATGCTACTACTGAATTTTAGACATATAAGCGAGATAGACGATTCAGATTTGGTTGATTACTCATATAGGCATGCTTTCTAGGCGTTATTGATTTTTAAACGTTTATAGAATTGTAGAAGTCCTATAGGCATGGTACCTAGAATGCTAATTATTATTTAAACCTATAAACTGTTTGCCTAGTGATAGATGTATATGCCAAATTCAGGAAGTCCTATAGGCATATTATTTATATGATATGCAGTGTTTGGGAATGTAGAACCTACAGACATGTTTTCTATATAAAATGCATATCCTATAGACATGGTTTCTATGTGAAAATGTAGATCCTATAGACATGGTTTCTAAATACCCATACTATTGAACTAGAGCTCCCTTCTATGAGATGAACTCAACAGAGAAGAGGGGAGGAGCGCATATTTCTTTTATATTAAAAGAAAGAAAGCTTTTTAAGTTTCCTTGCAGCCAGTTACAGGCGAGTCAGCTACGTGAAAATGCATATCCTATAGACATAGAATCTATATGAAATGCAGAAACCTATAGACATGATTTCTATCAAATGTAGAAGTGCAGAAACCTATAGACATGGTTTCTACATATGAAATGTAGAAGCGACAGTTGTAAGCAGGATAGGAGTGCAGAGTAGAGGATTCAGAGATAGTATAGCATTTAAGAAAACAGTAGAAGAAATATGTTTAAAGGGAACTCAAACAAAGGTCTAGTAAAAGGCAAACAAAGAACTTAAGAAATCAGTAGGAAATACATAGAGTAAGAGAACACAAAATACCAGAAAAGTATATCAACAAGACATATAGGAAAAAACATCAGGATGAACATACGAGCATGGTGTAGAAACACAGTAGAAAGAAAAGGCACAGAAGAACATATATAGTAGGAAAAAAACATAAGAAAGCAGTAGAAGCACATGCATGACAAATACACACAAAGAAAAAGGAACAGAAAAGTCAGAGAAACATTTTGAACTTTTCAAAAACCATAAATCTAGGAGAAGTAATTTTTGAAAGAAAAATTGGAGAAAACGTTTAAGAACTCAAGTAGAGCACAGATATAAAACCAATTTAAGAAAATAATCAGAGAAAACCATGAATAGCTAGGATTTCAGAGGAACCCTAAAGCGAGAAAGGCATGGAAAAGGTCAGATCTGAGTCGGATAAGTCAGACATAGGCTCATAATGCTTGGATACGCCGGAGCAAGGCCGGAGGGGCCATAGAACCTTGAATCGGAGAAGATAGGGTTAGGGGTATGGGTGGATTAAAAAAGGAAAGGGGAATTCGTGGCCGTTGATCAAAATGATCAACGACCTGGATAAAAGGGAGCCGGGCGGGTTGGATAAATAGGTCAGGGGTCGGGTTAAATAGAAATTGGGCCAGTCCGTTTGGGATTCAAAATTGGGTCAATTAGGGGGATCAATTTGGGCTATAATTGAAATGAAATAGGGCCAGATTTATATAGCCAGTTTTTCACCTTTTATTTTATAAAATAGTAAAAATTACTTCTGAAAATAAATTAAAAGTACTGAGTCAAAAAATAATACATAAATATTAATTTAAAAATATTGTAACCAATTTCATAATTATAAAATACTATTAATTCTTAAAATAGGCTAAAATTGCAATTATATGCAATTTAGCTTTTAAAATACCAAATAAATTTGACAAAAAAGTATAAAAATTATCCTAGCTATATATTGGTATATATATGAGAATAGAATAAGTTATTCACCAAAATGATAATTTTGGGAATAATTATTTGTTTTTATACAGATAAAATGGGCAATAAATTGATTCAAAAATCCTTTAAAAATTAGGAAAAATACTAAGATACTTGAGCATACTTATATAAGTTATTTTGAAAGTATTTGCATGTAAAAAATACATAGGAAAAAATTGGGTATCAACAGCTGTCCCTCTTTACCCGGAAAGGATAAAAGGGTTGTCAGGTAAAGATATGATGGTCAATTTGACCGAACAAAATGGTCTGAAGAATTTGACCTTGCTCTGGTTCCTGAGCTGCCTACATATCCCTGGTCTTACAGGAATCAGGCCATATGTAGTTCAGGATCCGTCGGCGGAATATGCCGATGGAGATTTTCTCTTCAAGAATGAACGCGATATTTAGGTTGGGATGGATGGTTAAAATCTAACAGGGCTGCGGGAACTGGAGCGGGATCGCTCCTGTTGAGATGGTTGTTGTTCGCCGATTTACCTACAAATAAGCAATACAAGTGCATATTGTGCGAAAATTTAAACATGATGCAAGTTCCCGTCGGACCATGAATGCTGTCTTTGGACGGTTAGGATGACGTCCTCAGACCATGACGTCCTGGGCCGTGAAGCGTATGATATGGATTCGCAGGCCATGAAATGATGTTCTCAGGCTATGAGAATAATGCCTCCGAACCATAATGCCTTTGAATAATAATATGTAAAAGAAAAAAGGGGTCCTCAGGCCATGAAATGGCGTTCTCGGGCTATAAAAATGGTGCCTCGGAACAATGACGCCTTTGGAAAATTTGGCGATCTTTCATCCCATGAGATGAAATAGTTGGCGATCTTTTAGCCGATGAAATGCAATAAGTGGCGATCTTTCAGCCGATGCAAGGTATAAATGAAGCGGCGATATTTCATCCATGCAGATGTAAATGAAGTGGCGATCCTTTAGCTGATGCAAGGTGTAAATGAAGTGGTGATCTTTCAGCCGATGAAATGCAATAAGTGGTGAACTTTCAGCCGATGCAATGTATAAATGAAGCGGTGATATTTCAGCCATGAATATGTAAATAAAGCGGCGATCTTTCAGCCGATGCAAGGTATAAATGAAGCTGCGATATTTTAGCCATACAGATGTAAATGAACTGGCGATATTTTAGCCATGCAAGGTGTAAATGAAGTGGCGATATATCAGCCATGCAGATGGAGATAGAGCTTAGTCTCGGAAGTTAGAATGGTAGCCTTATGCGATGCAAAGATTGCAGATGGAGATAGATCTTAGTCTCAGAAGGCAAAATGGTAGCCTTATGCAATGCAGAGAATTCAGATGGAGATAGAGCTTAGTCTCGGAAGGCAGAATGGTAGCCTTATGCAATGCAGAGAATGCAGATGGAGGTAGAGCTTAACCTCGGAAGGCAGAATGGTAGCCTTATGCAATGCAGAGAATGCAGATGGAGATAGAGCTTAGTCTCAGAAGGTAGAATGGTAGCCTTATGCAATGCAGAGAATGCAGATGGAGGTAGATCTTAATCTCGGAAGGCAGAATGGTAGCCTTATGCAATGTAGAGAATGAAGATGGAGACAGAGCTTAGTTTCGGAAAGCAGAATGGTGGCCTTATGCAATGCAGAGAATGTAAATGGAGACAAAGCTTAGTCTCGGAAGGCAGAATGGTAGCCTTATGCCATGCAGAGAATGCAGATGGAGGTAGAGCTTAACCTCAGAAGGCAGAATGGTAGCCATATGTAGGAAGCAAAATGACAAATGGCAATAGAGTTTTCTTAGCTGATAGCGGATTGCGATATTGTGACTGCTGGGGATACTGTGTCTACTGGGGATACTGCATGCGGATAGCAGCTGTGAGTAAGTGAAACGGTTTTGAGAGTAGTATTTCCGAGTATTGTGAGTCTTGTGAGTGTATAGTATATTTGATGATTTTGCAACTCAATTGCCTGCATCCAAAGAAAATCGTAAGTTTTGTAAAGGGGGGAGGTTCGTTCGTATTCTCGCTGGCTCTGCTTGACTTGCTCGGCTCTGTTCCGGTGATACTGTGCGTATCATTGGGGTAGCATTGCTAAACAAATCAACTTTGGTAACAGACATGCATGATTTAGTAAAAAAATATAACATAAAAACATAATCGTGAATAGTTTTCCTTAGATGAACCTACGATTTCGACGTGGTTCAAGACATTACAACTTCTCTTGCTCCAGAATTTTGAGTGTCCTCCTCAAAATTCTACCCCAGTTTACTGGGCTACTGCTTCTGACGGCTTTTAATGATAAATGGCTGGAATCGGCTTTGGAATTTTGAGGGTCCTCCTCAAAATTCTTCCCCTGTTTCCAATAGCGGGGAAATGGTAATTTGATTACATTGTGACTGATCCCATAGGGCTGCCTATGTATCCCCTCTTAAACGGGAATTAGGTCAGGCGTAGTTCAAGTTACACCATAAAGGAAAGCATAAATGTTACATATAGTATCACTTCACTGCATCTGAATTGATCGGCTTCAGGTCAAACTTCTCCGTCCATTCTACAAGTATGAGGGCTCCTCCTATTAGAACCCGATGGACCATGTACATACCATACTAGTTGGGAGAGAACTTCCATTTGGCCACATCCTAATGCGGGAAAATCTTCTTTAACACTAGCTGCCCCGGTGTGAACAGTCTCGGCTTGACTCTTTTGTTGAAGGCTCTGGACATTCTATTCTGATAAGGCTGACCATGGCAAACTGCGTTCATTCTTTTTCCATCTATAAGAGCTAGCTGCTCAGAACGACTCTTCACCCATTCTGCATTGTCGAGTTCTGCTTCCTGTATGATCCTCAAGGAAGGAATTTCTACCTCGGCAAGAATGACCGCCTCTGTACCATAAACCAGCATATATGGAGTCGCCCCGGTTGATATGCGGACTGTGGTGCGATACCCCAATAAAGCAAATGATAACTTCTCGTGCCACTGCTTTCGCTTCTCTATCATTTTCCTTAGTATCTTCTTGATATTCTTATTGGTGGCCTCTATGGCTCCGTTCATCTGAGATCTGTAGGTTGTAGAATTCTTGTGTTTGATCCTGAAGGTTTCACACATGGCTTTCATCAAATCACTTTTGAGATTGGAACCATTATCAATAATGATTGATTCTGGAATTCTGAACCGGCAAACGATACGGTCGCGGACAAAGTCTGCCACAACTTTCTTAGTCACTGCCTTGTAAGATGTTGCTTCATCCCATTTGGTGAAATAATCAATTGTCACTAGGATGAACCTGTGCCCATTTGATACGGCAGGTTTGATTGGTCTGATAACATCCATTCCCCAAGCGACGAACGGCCATGGTGAGCTTGTTGTATTAAGCTCATTTTGAGGCACATTTATCATATTTGCATGTATCTGACAGTGGTGGAACTTCCGGACATACTGGATGCAGTCCGTTTCCATAGTCATCCAAAAATAACCAGCTTAGAGTATCTTTTTGGCTAACACAAAGCCATTCATATGTGGCCCGCAGGTCCAAGCATGGATTTCATCTAGTAATTTAGATGCTTCCTTTGCATCGACACACCTTAGTAATCCCAAATCGGGAGTCCTCCTGTATAGGATTCCTCCGCTGTGAAAGAAATTGTTGGATAACCACTGAAGTGTGAACTTCTGAATTGCGTTTGCAAGCTCTGGGTATTCCTCTTTTCTAAGTATTCCTTGATATCATGAAACCAAGGCTTTCCGTCTACTTCTTCTCTGACATGAGCATAGTAAGCTGGCTGATCATGGATCTTTACCGGAATGGGATCAATAAAGTTCTTATTTGGATGTTGTATCATGGATGATAGGGTAGCCAATACATCGGCAAATTCATTCTGGACCCTGGGGACATGCTGGAATTCTGTCTTTGTGAACCTCTTTCCAACTCCTGCACATTATGTAAATAAGGGAGTATCTTGGAGTTCTTGGTCACCCATTCTTCTCGGACCTGATGTATAAGCAAGTCTTAATCCCCGATCACTGGAAACTCTTGGATGTTTATGTCAATGGCCATCTTGAGTCCCAAGATGCAGGCCTTGTACTCAGCCATGTTGTTGGTGAAAGGGAATCTGAGTTTGGCAGACACCGTATAATGCTGACCAGTTTCTGACACTAGGATTGCTCCTATGCCAACTCCTTTGAAATTTGCTTCTCCATCAAAAAAATTCTCCAACCGTCATAGGATTCTGCAATGTCTTCTCCTATGAATGATATCTATTCATCAGGAAAATACGTCTTTAAGGGTTCGTATTCTCCGTCCACGGGATTCTCGGTAAGATGATCTGCCAAAGCCTGTCCCTTGATTTCTTTCTAAGTTACGTAGACAATGTCGAATTCACTCAGCAGGATTTGCCACTTAGCTAGCTTGCCAGTGGGCATGGGCTTCTGAAAGATGTACTTCAACGGATCCATCCTTGATATAAGATACGTGGTATAGGCACATAAATAGTGCCTCAACTTCTGAGCTACCCAAGTCAGAGCACAACATGTGCGTTCTAATAGAGAATTCCGGGCCTCGTAAGGGGTGAAGTTCTTGCTAAGATAATAGATGGCATGCTCCTTCCTCCCCGTTTCATCATGTTTCCCAAGAACACAATCGAACGCTGCATCTAGCACTGCAAGGTGGAGTAATAGGGGTCTACCTGGTTCGGGCGGGACCAAAATTGGCGGTGTTGACAGGTACTCCTTGATTCTGTCGAAGGCTCTTTAGCAGTCATCAGTCCATCTGGTAGTGGCATCCCTCTTCAACATCTTAAAGATTGGCTCACAGATGACAGTAGATTGAGGTATGAACCGGCTGATGTAGTTGAGTCTTCCTAGGAAACTCATCACGTCCTTTTTGTTCTTTGGTAGTGGCAATTCTTTAATGGATTTAACCTTTTGATGGATCTAGTTGTGAGCACATGATTTTTGCCCTATATATGAATAATTCCCAAAATTCCAACAAAATATTTTTTCTTTATTTTTACAATTCTTGTGAATTTTGGTGGCATTTTGTGTTAATTATTGGCATCTTATTTGTGCATGTTAATTCATATAAAACACAATGAGTATGCATTTGCATTTAGGTTTTAATTTTTATATTTAGTATCAATTAAGGGATAATTTGTTTAGAACAAAGCATGAAAATCACAAAAATAGTTCACTTTTGCATTTTTAATGATTTTTATTGTGAATTTGTCACGAAATAGTTTTTGAACAATTTTAGGAATTAATTAGTCTTTGTTTTAAAACAATCAGGATTTCATGTTAGTTTTACATCTTTATAAAAATTATAAAAAATTATTATAAAAATTGTAAAAGCAAGAAAAGAAAATAAGATTAGAAATTGGGTCTTAATAAAAGACCCAAATTTGGGCCAAATTAAAGGAATTTCTCAGGCCCAAACGCCTCAAAATCATTGCAATTCAGTCCAGCCCAAGTCCCTACCCGGTCTGCTCCCCTTCTAAACGAAACGGTGTCGTTTCGGGGCCTCTGAATCAGGACCGTTGGATCTCATCAATCCAACGGTCCGGATCTAACTAGGTTACCTGTATTTAAGTGTCCGAAACTTCCCTTCCTACCCCCATTTGCCTCGTCTTCCTTACCCCACCCTTCCCCTCAACAAACCCTAGCCCGCGCCGCCATCAAACCCCTCGCCGGCGGTGAACACAACCTACGCCGTTCACTCTGAGGTTAACACCACAGATCCCCCTCACTCTCCTCTTTCCGTTGCACCCACTGGTTTACCTCGAACAAGGCCGGAACTCGTCGAATCTTGGTTTGAAGTTTTCCGGCCAAGTGACAAGTTCATCCAAATCAGTCCAAAATCACACCCCACAACCCCCGGCCCTTCCTCAACACTAATCCATGGCTATTTTCCTTCAAATCACTGTGAAACGGCTCGAATCTTAGATCTAAGAATTTCTGGCCAAACCCTAAAACCAAATCCTTTTGATTTCGAACCGTAGTATCCTTAACCATGTGTTCTCTTGTAAGAACACATGGTTAGGGATGTTACGCGTCAAAAATCTGAAAGGATTCAGACGTTTCTGACTGGCCGGAGTCCTTTGTGCCTCTGTGAGTTTTACTGCTTTCTTTTGCTCGCTCGTTTGAAGTGTTATTTACAGTTGTTGTTTCATTAATCGTTCTGTTAATTTTATAATTTAATTGTATTAGTTTAAGTTCTGTTAATTACTGTTGATTCTGAGTTTGATATTTGGTTGAATGATTGTAAGTTCATGGTTTAAGAAATAGTTTAAGTTCTCTTAATATTTATCATATTAGCTTAAGCTCAGTGTAATTTCATTTAGCTTGATTGAGTTGGTATAATCGAACAAATTGGTTTTGTCAGTCTGATTAGTTAGTTTCTGAATGCTAATTAATTAATTTCAGTTAGTTTTAGATTTAAATTAGGGTATTGGTTATAGCTGTTAAGGGTGAGGGTAGGTTCAGTAACTTTGAGGGTTTTTTAGGGGTAATCTGGGTATGGAAAAGGGTAGTTCTGATGAGAATAGTAATATCAAGATATAGGGAAGGGCAGTATAGGTATTGTATGGGTAGAGGAATACCCTAGGGCCTTCTAGAATGGGGTACAAGTGTAGATTTTAATAAATGTAAGGCATTTACTTGTTTAGCAAGTTAGGAATAGAGGGACAAACTGAAAATAGGGAGGGACTGATTGGAAAATCAGAACCTGATCTATTCTCTTTGGGGTTGCCTATAAAAGGGCATGAAATGCCTTGGGAAAGGGGGTTCTCTTTTTCTTATGCCTTGAGCCTTGAGTTTCAATTTGAGTTTTCATTATTGCTTTTGATTTCAGTTAGCATTTTAATTCCAAAACTATTCAGAAAACAAAAACATCAAAAAAAAATGGAGAAATCCGAAACAACTTCACAGTTTCATTACTAGTTTTTTGGACTTCAGCTGGGTTTTAGGGTTTAGCAGTATCGCAGGTTTGTTTGGTTTCAGCTGTGAGGGTCAGGAATATATTTGGAGTATGGGTTGAATCGATCTGTGGGGGCTGCATGTATTTCTGATTTTCAAAAGTGTTTTCTGGCCTGTCTTGTGGTATATATTGCTGAGTTTACTGTTGTTGTTGTTGCAAGTAGCTGACTCCTCTCCTTCTCTCTACTTACATTTCAATTTCCAGGTATTCATTTTGTAGCTCTCAACTTTATGGAATTGAAGTAAACATGCTGTTTGAAGTTGATCTCTGAATTTTTCATGTTTTTTGTTTAACTTAGTATATAAAACAGTTAGCTCACTCATGTCCTTTAGGTAATAGATTAATCCTGGTCTGGTTTGTATAATTAGGATTGATGAACTGTCAAGCATGAGTTTGATCATTTTTAGTAAGTGGGCACTTTGGTATTTAGATTCATGTATGTAATCAGGGTTGTGGACTGTTTAGACTGTGCATGTCATGTTTATGCAATTGTATTTTTCAGTTTGTTTAAGTTCCACAGTCTGCTGAAGTTAAGCTGCAAAGTTGTAATTGATTTTGAGTTCAATACACATGACTACTTTTAATTTTGGGCTAACATGAATTGTACAATCAACAGCCTCATACTGGGCCAGTTTTGGGCCTGGCGTACTAGCAGGTAGCCCAGATTTCTGGTTAGGTGATAAATCGAATTAGGGCCTAGGTGCATTAAGGCTTGAGAAGTTAGTTAAATCAAAAGGTGCCCAAGGATTCGATCCCTGGGCTGTACGAATGCAAGTTAAAATTTTGGGCCTGCCTTATACCCGACGCCCAGCGCTTTAAAGGCCTGTGCCTGCAGCATGTGCAATAGCATGATTTTGGGTCTTAGGGGCTCAGAGCCCATTTGCTCGGCATTTCTACCTGGATGTTCAAATTCAAATTCAACAAAGTACTGGCTTTAATCAATTAGAATCCTTAAGTGCTTAGTAGCATAATTATCTCACCATCTAAAGTTGGA
The DNA here is from genome assembly GCF_000715075.1 of Nicotiana tabacum. NCBI lineage: Eukaryota > Viridiplantae > Streptophyta > Magnoliopsida > Solanales > Solanaceae > Nicotiana > Nicotiana tabacum. Next base: position 36,805,280 of record NC_134082.1, read on the forward strand.
AAGGTTGTGTTAGTGAATTTCACCATCCTCCTCAAAATAACAATGCGTTAGAATCTTTAAGCGCGATTTTAATTATAATACCTTCTTAAAACTCGGGTGTGCATTGATGTGACCCAAATCTAAATCTCGACAAAGTCAAAATGTGTTGACAATCACGGGTGCATTGATTGTGACGTGGTTCGAAACGCGTTTTCACGATGACGTAATTCTTATAAAATAAATGATGATAGAAAAGAGGTTCATAAATTGAGACGAGCCTCACCGCACAAAAATAATTAAATGTGGGGCCCTCAATAAATAATTATTGAAATAATTAGAATTCGGGATGGCCGTTTAGCGAACTTCATTGTTTTTTCCCCAAAATAATACTACGTTAGCATCTTTAGGCACAATTTAATTAAATTACGTTCTTAAATTCGGGTGCGCATTGATGCGACCCAAATCCAAATCTCGATGAAGTCGAAATGTGTCAACAACCACGGGCGCATTGATTGCGACGGGGTTCAAAACGCGTTTTCACGACATCATAGTTCTTATAAAATAAATAATGATAAAAGCGGTTTACGAATAAAAGGCTCATAAGCTAGCATGTATTAAAATCAAATGAAATCAAATACAACAGTTAAGCGACCGTGCTAGAACCACGGAGCCCGAGAATGCCTAACACCTTCTCCCGGGTTAACAAAATTCCTTACTCGGATTTCTGGTTCGTGGACTGATAACAGAGTCATAAATTTCCTCGGTTCGGGATTCAACCGGTGACTTGGGACACCATTAATATCCCAAGTGGTGACTCTGAATAATTAATAATCAAATCCCGTTCCGATTGTCCTTTAATTGGAAAAAACTCCTTTACGCTCCTCTTGCGGGGTGTAGGTAGAAAAATGAGGTGTGACAGCTCTGGCGACTCTGCTGGGGATCGAACCCAGAATCTCTGGTTCAGGATTCAGAATTCGAGCTTAGATAAATTATTGTATTTATTTGTATCTGATTTTCCTACATGATTTAGGCTGAATGTGTCGAATGTTACCGCTTTGATATTATCTGAACTGTATATAAATTGTGCCGACACCCTTTTCTCTTCACCTCCGGGGATGTGCTTACTGGTTGAGACCCCCTATTCTGTTAGTTTCATACCTTAAAATAAGAAAGAGGCCGGATACGTTACGAAGCCGGATGGCCTTTTGGTTCCCGGTAAGTTGCCCCCTCCTCGACTCGAGTTGTCCGCTCGGGTACACAGTCTAGAACACTGACCCAGGTTTTGAACATAGAATAACATGACTTCATGTCGGATCCCTAGTAGGAACGCTTATTTGCATCACGTTGCATTTGACTTAGGGGACTCAACACAGGGGTTGGGTCCGTCTAGGACTAGCAACGTTAAAATGAAAAGACCATCCTGATGCATCCTACTTGCTTTGTACATATATTTGTTTCGAACCTGCATGTTGACCGGTTTCTGAATCTCGGGAATGTTGGAAAATTGAGGGGAAAAAAAGAGAAAAGAGAAAAAAAAGAAATATCAGTTAGGGCGTTAATTGATTATTTTAGAAATAAAAATCAATGACCAATTACTGGCGAAACTCTGCCGAAATTTTGAAATAAAAGGAAAATGTTTTATTTTGTTTTACTAAAAAAAGCAAAGAAAATAGAAAAAAGAGTGGTTGATATTTTAAGGAGTATTTATTTTCGTACAAATTCAGCATAACATATACTATGTTTGATTAGTGTTTTTCCTATTCTTCGAATATAATATTTTATAAGTTAATAACAAAATCTCTATATTATTTTAAGCGGGGTTGAATGTGGAACAAAAATATTAGTATTAAATAATACATGAATTAAAGTATGAAAATAACAAAACTAACCCTCATAATGGTAAACAAGCTTTTATTTTTCTAATAAATAAACAAAATTATTAATTAAATACAATATACTAACTTGTAATATATCAAACTAAACACCAACAAGAAAATAATCCTTATAGTATAATCCTTACATAACTTAATTCCTACGTAATAATCCATGCATTACTAACTCTTGTAAAATTTAATCCTACATAACAGTCTCTCCATTACTAACACATACATTATTAACTTATGCATATCTAAACCAAACAAACCTTAGCATCTAAGTCTGCCTGTCACTTGTTGGCTATGTCCTTAGCGAGTCGCACCGGCTCAAAGGTGGTTAATTGAATCACACATGTGTTAGAAAACACACACACACACACCTGTGTGTGTTTCGGAACAGCTTTACTCTTTCGGGATAGGGGTAAGGTCTGCGTACATACTACCCTCCCCAAATTCCACTAGTGTGACTTTGCTAGGTTGTTGTTGTTGTTGTGTGTGTGTGCGTATATATATATATATTAGTTACTGTTATAAAACAAGAAGAAGAGTATTACAAAGAAAAGTAGAGAGAGAAAATTTTATTGATTTGGGATAATTTACAATGGAATAGAACTCCTCTATTTATAGGGAAAGAGTGACTTAGCCACAACGTAACAATCCCTAGAATATCTCTAAAATATAGATATTTACCTTAAATACAATTCTATTTATAACACTCCCCTTTGAATGTGTAATGACCCGGCCGGTCGTTTTAAGAATTTATGCCCCGATCCCTTATTAATTGCTTTCCAGTATTTGTTTCTGCTGTTGTGAGTTGCCAGAGGATATTATTGGGAGTTTCGATGAGTTTTGGGATACTTAGTCCATAAATGAGAGCTTAAGTTTGGGAAATTTGACCGTAGTCAGAACAGTACAAAGACGGCCTCGGAATGGAATTCTGATAGTTCTGTTAGCTCCGTTGGGTGATTTCGGGTTCAGGAGTTGTTCGGATGGTGTTTTGGAGGTTTTAGCTAATTTAGGCTTGAAATGCCGAAAGTTGAATTTTTGAAGTTTACGGTTCGATAGTGAGATATTGATCCAAGGGTCAGAATGGAATTCTGGAAGTTGGAGTAGCTCCATAGTGTTGAATTTGACGTGTGTGCAAAATTTCAGGTCATTCGGACGAGGTATGTCAGACCTTTAGATTGAAAGCGTATTTTGAGAGTTTTGAATTTCTTAGGCTTGAATCTGATGCTAATTGATGTTTTGATGTTGTTTTGAGCATTGAGAAGATTGAAACAAGTTTGAATGATGTTTTAGGATTGGTTGGCATGTTTGGTTGAGGTCCCGGGAGCCTCGGGTGTGTTTCGGATGCTCAACGGGGCATTTTGGAACTTGTTGGAATTGCAGAAAAACTGCAGCAGCTCATTTTGGTTTCCTTCTTCGCGTTTACGAGAAGGGTCTCGCATTCGCGAAAAGGAACTGGGGCTGGGGGAGTTTTTGTGCTTCGCGTTCGCGAAGAGTCTCCCGCGTTCGCGAAGCTGGGAGGTTTTATACCTACGCGTTCGTGATGGTGTCCCGCGTTCGCGTTGGAGGAGAAAGTTTTGCATCGCGTTCGCGACCTGGTCAACACGTTCGCGATGAAGGAATATGGTCCCAAGTGAAGTTGTACTTCACGAACACGAGGGTCCTTCCGCGTTCGCGAAGAACGAATATTTGGGCAGTATTTAAATATCCCATCCGCGACCCTTATTCATTTTTCCACCATTTTTTAACTGGATTGAAGATTTTGAGGGTGGTTTTTGATGAAACCAAAGGGGAATCACTTGGAGGTAATATTTTTGACTTTATAACTCGTTTATATGCGATTAAATACCTAGTTAGTGGTGAAAACTTTGGAAAAAATGGGTAATTAGGGCTTGAGATTAAGAGACCTTAACATGGGTATTTGAGGGGTCAATTGAACTCCGATTTCAGTGTTCTTGTTATGTATAGACTTGTGAGAGTACTAGGTTTCAGAAAATGTAAATTTACCCTATTTCGAGATGTGGGCCCGAGAGGAATTTTGGTCATTTTATCTAATTTCGTCTATTAGCTTAGAATTTCTTTGTAGAATCAGTTACTTGAAGATATTTACTTTATGAAATTGAATTGAATAGATTTGGGCTATTTAGAGTCGAGTAATCGTGGCAAGAGAGTGGTTTCAGAATTATTTGAGCTGGTTCGAGGTAAGTGGCGTACCTAACCTTTTGTGGGGGATATTTCCCTTAGGATTTAGTATTGTGGTAATTGAAATGCCTTGTACGTGAGGTGACGAGTGCGTACTTGTGCTAATTGTTGAAAAACTTGTTTTCACTAAAGTAGCTTTAATTGTATTTTCCTTTCCTGCTTACTCTACTTGAAATTTAGCATGTTGTTATCTTAGAAAAGCATGTTCAATTGACTTAATTGCTTTATTGCTTAAACTGTCTTAATTGTATTATGTGAAGCATGTTAGGTTAGAAATACCTATTTCACTTGGTACGAAATTGAGCTTAATTGAGTATTCTTTGGGTTGTTGCTGTGTCTTTTTACTTTGGGACTACGGGACGGCATCCTGGGAGATACCCTGCACGTATTTATGATTTGAGCTGAGGTGCGTGATATCGAGAGATCCCTAGCACGTATATTGAGGATAACAAGAGATCCGTGGGATACCGGGAGATCCCTAGCATATATTGAGGATACCAAGAGATCCCTAACATATATTAAGGATACCAAGAGATCCTCGGGATAACAAGAGATCCCTAGCATATATTGAGGATATCAAGAGATCCTCGGGATACCAAGAGATCCCTTGCACATATTGAGGGTACTAAGAGATCCCCGGGATAGTGAGAGATCCCTGGTTATTATCTTTATGAAGAGTGGTATTCCTTGTGTTTGTTTTTGCCTCTGTTTCAGTTGTAGTTATCCTTATTATCGTGTATTAGTTCTTATCGTTATCTTTCAACTGTACTGCTTTATCTTATACTGTCACGCTGTATATTTTATTTAATCTGAGTAGGGTCGTAACCTTCCTCGTCCCTACCCGACAGAGGTTAGTCTTGGCACTTACTGAGTACCGTTGTGGTGTACTCATGCCCTTTCTGTTCTTATTTTTTCATGTGCAGATCCAGGTAACTCCACCCAGACTTATCACGCTTGAGACAAGGCGTTCATAGAGACTTTGAGGTATATCTGCCGCGTCCGCAGACCAAAGAGTCCCTTTCTACTCCCCCTTTTAAGTATTAGCCCTTCTATGTTTACTTTCCTTGTTAGATATTCTGGAGTTAGATACTTGTAGTCATTCAAAGACTTGTGTTCATGAGATTCCAGGTTTTCGGAAATGTATTAGTTTTTGAGAGTTGATATTGTGTATGCCGAGCGACACTTTTAAATGCTGTTTTATTTCACTATTTATGTTTTTAATTCTTTCTTATGCAAATTGTTTATTTTATGCATTTTTGGGCTTACCTAGTCGTAGAGACTAGGTGCCGTCACGACCATTCACGGAGGACGAACTAGGGTCGTGACAAGTTGGTATCAGAGCTCTTGGTTCATAGGAGTCATGAATCACAAGCCAGTTTATTAGAGTCTCGCTGATCGGTACGGAGACGTCTGTACTTATCTACGAGAGACTATGTAACTGTTAGGAAAATTTCACTTCATTTGATTTCCTTGTCGTGCGAGATTTTGACATCACAATTCTAAACTTCTGTCTTCTATTCTGTCACAGATGGTGATGACACGCGCTACCCGTGATGATCAGGCACCCGCGCCCCCTACTACAGCCGTCAGAGGCTAGGCTAGGGTAGAGGCCGAGGACGCGCACGTGGTGCAGCCAGAGCACCAGTGCGAGCTGCTACCGAGGTACCACCAGCAGTTCCAGCCAGAGTTCAGGCACCTGATATGCCTACTACTACTACTACTACTCCAACACATCAAGACTCTCTGGTACAGTTTATGAGCATGTATACCACTGTGGCTCAGGCAGGGTTGCTTCCCCTTGCTACAGCTACATCTCAGGCTAGGGTAGGAGCATAGACTCCCGCCGCCCGCACTCCTGAGTAGCGAGTGCATGTTGAGCAGGTCCCTAAGATTATTCATGTACAGCCTGCAGTCTGAGATCAGCCCGAGGACAGGCCAGCGGCTTCCGAGGATGAGAAGCTGAGGCTTGAGAGATTCAAGAAGTACAAGCCTTCTATATTTAGTGGTCTAGAATCGGATGATGCTCTGGGATTTCTAGATGAGTGTTACCGTATTCTCCGTACCATGGGTATATCAGGGTCGAGCGGGGATTCCTTCACTACTTTCTAGCTTCGAGGAGCCGCCTATGAGTAGTGGTGCACCTATGAATTAGACGGTCCAGATGAGGCTGATTCATTGACTTGGACTCAGTTTTCAGATCTGTTCCTGAGAGAGTATGTTCCTTAGAGCCTCAGGGATGCATGGCACGCAAAGTTTGAGCATTTGCGCCAGGGTGCTATAACTGTCTCAGAGTATGCTGTCCATTACACTAGTTTGTCTAGACGTGCACCGTCCTTGGTTTCTACTGTTAGCGAGAGGGTTCGCCGGTTTATTGAGGGGCTTATTCCCAGCATCAGGTCTAGCATGACTCGTGAGTTTGAGATGGATATTTCTTATTAGCAGGTGGTGAGCATTGCTTGGAGGATTGAGGATATGCTTGCTAGGGAGAGATAGGAGAGGGAGGCCAAGAGGTCTCGAGAGTCGGGCCATTATTCTAGTGCCCGTGACCTAGTTGCAGGTCGTCATGGTAGGGGTTACATGATTCACCCTGTTCATTCAGCTCTTCTAGCAGCCAGTGGTATTTCAGCTCCTCCTAGACCTTAGGAGCCTTATTATGTACCTCTGGTATCTAGCGCGCCTCCTGCGCGGGGTGCTTTCACAGGTCAATCCAGCAGACCTAGCCCGAGCTAGTCACAGGTGCCACATCCTCCCATAGCTTGTTTTCAGTATGGTTACACACGCCATGTGATGAGGGATTGCCCTAATCTTGGGAGGAGTGCGCCTCCACAGACTTTTCAGCCACAGCGTGCCTCACAAAGTTCTCAGGCTATGATTACAATTCCAGTTGCTACCCCACCTGTTTAGCCAGCTATAGGTGGAGGTTGGGGAGGTAGAGGTCGCCCTAGAGGGGGAGGCCAGGCCCGATACTATGCCTTTCCTACCCGTACCGAGGCTGTTGCCTTAGATTCTGTCATCATAAGTATTATAATGGTTTGTCACAGAGATGCATCGGTTCTATTCGATCTAGGCTCCACTTACTCTTATGTGTCTTCTTATTTTCATCCGTATTTGGGTGTACCTCGAGATTCTTTGAGTTTTCCTATTTTTGTTTCTACTATTGTGGGAGATTCTCTTATTGTGGACTGCATTTATCGGTCGTGTTTGGTTGCTCTTAGTGGTTTTGAGACCAGAGCCAATTTATTGTTACTCAGCATGGTAGATTTTGATATTATCTTGAGCATGGACTAGTTGTAGCCCCATTATGCTATTCTTGATTGTCACGCCAAAACTGTGATGCTGCCTATTCCAGATGTACCACGTGTTGAGTGGAGGGGTACTTTAGACCACACTCCTAGTAGAGTTATTTCTTTCCTTAAGGCTCAACGAATGGTTGAGAAGGGGTGTGACGTGTATCTAGCTTATGTGAAAGATGTCAGTATTGATACCCCTTCAGCTGATTCAGTCCAAGTAGTACGGGATTTTCCTAATGGGTTTGCAGCTGATCTTCCGGGCATGCCGCCTGATAGAGATATTGATTTTTGCATTGATCTATTGCCGGGCACTCAGCCCATTTCTATTCCTCCGAATCGTATGGCCCTTCCCGAGTTGAAGGAGTTGAAGGATCAGTTATAGGAATTGCTTGATAAGGGTTTTATCCGGCCCAGTGTATCACCTTGGGGTGCTTCTGTCTTGTTTGTAAAGAAAAAGGATGGTTCTATGCGTATGTGTATTGATTATCATCAGTTGAACAAAGTTACAGTGAAGAACCATTATCCTTTGCCTCGTATTGATGATCTGTTTGACCAGCTTCAGGGCACATGGGTGTTTTCTAAGGTTGACTTGCACTCAGGTTATCATCAGTTGAAGATTCGGTAGCCAGATATCCTGAAGACTACTTTCAGGACACGGTATGGTCATTACGAGTTCCTTGTTATGTCATTTGGGCTGACCAATGCCCTAGCAGCCTTTATACATATGATGCACAGTGTGTTCCGACCGTATCTTGACTCGTTATTCATTGTTTTTATTGATGCTATTCTGGTGTTTTCCCGGAGTCGGGAAGATCATGAGCAGCACCAAGGACAGTGCTTCAGACCTTGAGAGAAAAAAAGTTATATACTAAGTTTTCGAAATGTGAGTTTTGGTTGGATTCCGTGGCATTCTTAGGCCACGTGGTGTCGAGTGAGGGTACTCAGGTCGATCCGAAGAAAGTAGAGGTCATGCATAGTTGGCCTAAACCATCCTCGGCTACAGAGATCCGCAGTTTTCTTAGCTTGGCGGGTTATTACTGTCATTTCGTTGAGGGATTTTCATCGATTGTAGTCCGTATGACTAGATTGACCCAAAAGGGTTCTCCTTTCTAGTGGACGGAAGAGTGTGACACGGGTTTTTAGAAGCTCAAGACAGCTTTGACTACAACCTCAGTTTTGATATATCTTACAGGTTCGGGGTCTTATACTATTTATTGTGATGCCTCGAGGATTGGCCTTGGAGCGGTTTTGATACAGGACGATAGGGTGATTGCCTACGCGTCTAGACAGTTGAAGGTTCACGAGAAGAATTATCCGGTCCACGACCTTGAGTTAGCTGCCATCGTTCATGCCTTGAAGATCTGGCGTCATTATTTGTACGGGGTTCCTTGTGAGATTTATACTAATCATCGGAGCTTGCAGCACCTACTCAAGCAAAAGGATCTAAATTTTTGCTAGAAGAGATGATTAGAGTTGCTGAAGGTCTATGATATCACTATTTTGTATCACCCGAGCAAGGCCAATATGGTGGCCGATGCCTTGAGTCAAAGAGTTTGGGGAGTTTGGCTTATTTACCAGTATCGAAGAGGCCTATGGCAATGGATGTTCAGGACTTAGCCAGCTAGTTTGTGAGATTGGATCTTTTAGAGCCCAGTCGTGTTCTAGCTTGCGTGGTTTCTAGGTATCCCTTATTTGATCGTATTAGGGAGCGTCAGTATGATGACCCTCATTTGCTCATCCTCAAGGACAAGGTTCAGCATGGTAATGCCATAGATGTGACCATCGGTGATGACGGGGTATTGAGGATACAGGGTCGGATTTGTGTACCCAATGTTGATGGGCTTCAGGAGTTAATTCTAGAGGAGGCCCATAATTTGCGATATTCCATTCATCTGGGTGCCGCGAAGATGTATCAGGATTTAAGGCAGCACTATTGGTGGAGGTAGATGAAGAAAGATATAATGGGATTTGTAGCTCGGTGCCTCAATTATCAGCAGGTAAAGTATGAGCACTAGAGACCAGGAGGGTTGCTTCAGCAGATATAGATTCTAGAATGGAAGTAGGAGCGGATCACCATGGGCTTTGTAGTTGGGATCCCATAGACTTTGAGAAACTTTGATGCTATTTGGGTGATTGTGGATCGGCTGACCAAGTCCGCACACTTCATTCCTGTGTGTACTACTTATTCTTCGGAGCGGTTGGCGGAGATTTATATCCGGGAGATTGTTCGTCTGCATGGTATTCCAGCTTCCATCATTTCCGATAGGGGTACTCAGTTCACATCATGATTCTAGAGGGTCGTTAAGCATGAGTTGGGTACTCGAGTGGAATTGAATATAACATTTCACCCTCAGACAGACGGACAATGCACTATTTAGATTCTCGAGGATATGTTACATGCGTGTGTGATCGAGTTTTGAGGGTCTTGGGATCAGTTCTTTCCATTGGCGGAGTTTGCCTACAATAACAACAATTAGTCCAGCATTCAGATGGCACCGTATGAGGCTTTATATAGTAGGCGGTGTAGATCCCTGGTGGGTTGGTTTGACCCGGGTGAGGCCAGATTATTGGGCACAGACTTGGTTCAGGAAGCTTTGGAGAAGGTTAAAGTGATTCAGGATACACTCCGTACAGCCCAGTCCAGACAGAAGAACTATGCGGACTGGAAGGTTCGTGATGTTTTCAATATGGTCGGAGAGCGAGTTCTACTTTGGCTTTCTCCTATGAAGGACGCTATGAGATTTGGGAAGAAGGGGAAGTTGAGTCCGAGGTTTATTGGCCCTTTTGAGATATTGAGGCGTGTTGGGGAGGTTGCTTATGAGCTTGCCTTACCTCCCAGCTTGGCAGGAGTTCATCCGGTATTTCATGTTACAATGCTTTTGAGTTATCACAGTGATCTGTCGCATGTGTTGGATTTCTGTTCAGTCTAATTGGACAAGGATCTATCTTATGTTGAGGAACCAGTGGCAATATTAGACAGGCAGGTTAGAAAGATGAGGTCAAAGAACATTGCATCAGTGAGGGTTCAGTGGCGGGATCAGCCAGTCGAGGAGGCGACCTGGGAGACCGAGCAGGATATGCACAACTGTTACCCTCATCTTTTCACTACTTCAGGTATGTCTCTATGCTCGTTCGAGGACAAACGAATGTTTAAGTGTCGGAGGATGCAACGACCTGGCCGGTCGTTTTAAGAATTTATGCCCCGATCCCCTATTAACTGCTTTTCCCGTGTTTGTTTCTGCTGATGTGAGTTGTCGGGGGGAATTAATTATGGGGAGTTTCGGAGAGTTTTTGGACACGTAGTCCCTAAATGAGAGTTTAAGTTTTGAAAATTTGACAGTAGTCGGAACAGTGAATAGACGGCCTCGGAATGGAATTCCAATGGTTCTATTAGCTCCGTTGGGTATTTTGGGTTTAGGAGCGTGTTCGGATGGTGTTTTGGAGGTCTGTAGCTAATTTAGGCTTGAAATGCTGAAAGTTGAATTTTTGAAGTTTCCGGTTCGATAGTGAGATTTTACTCCAAGGGTCGGAATGAAATTCCGAAAGTTGGAGTAGCTCCATATTGTTGAATGTGATGTGTGTGCAAAATTTCAGGTCATTCGGACGTGATTTGTTAGACATTTTGATCGAAAACGTATTTTGAGAGTTTTGAAGTTCTTAGGCTTGAATCCGATGCTAAATTGGTGTTTTGATGTTATTTTTAATATTCCAAAAATTGGAACAAGTTTGAATGATGTTTTAGGATTGGTTAGCATGATTGGTTGAGGTCCCGGGGGCCTCGGGTGTGTTTCGGATGCTCAACGGGACATTTTGGAACTTGTTGGAATTGTAGAAAAACTGCAGCAGCCCAGTTCTGGTTTCCTTCTTTTCATTTTCAAGAAGGGTCTCGCGTTCGGGAAGAGGATCAGGGGCTGGGGGAGTTATTGTGCTTCGCGTTCGCGAATCTGGGAGGTTTTATACCTATGCGTTCGCGATGGTGTTCCCGCGTTCGCGTAGGAGGAGGAAGTTTTGCATCACGTTCGTGGCCTGGTCATCACGTTCGCGATAAAGGAATCTGGTCCCAAGCGAAGTTGTACTTCGCGAATGCGAGGGTCCTTCCGCATTCGCGAAGAAGGAATATCTGGGCAGTATTTACATAGCCCATTCGCGACCCTTCTTCATTTTTCCACCATTTTTGAATGAGATTGAAGCTTTTGAGGGTGGTTTTTGAGGAAACCAAAGGGGAATCACTTGGAGGTAACATTTTTGACTTCATAACTCCTTTATATGTAATTAAAGACCTAATTAGTGGTGAAAACTTTGGGGAAAATGGGTAATTAGGGCTTGAGATTAAGAGACCTTAACATGGGTATTTGAGGGATCAATTGAACTTTAATTTCAGTGTTCTTGTTATGTATAAACTCGTGAGAGTACTACGTTTCTGAAAATGTAAATGTCACTTGATTCCGAGACGTAGGCCCGAGGGGCATTTTGGTCATTTTACCTAATTTTGCATATTAGCTTAGAACTGCTTTCTAGAATCAGTTACTTGAAGAGTTATTTACTTTATGAAATTGAATTGAATAGATTTGGGCCATTTGGAGTCGAGTACTCGTGGCAAGAGCGTTGTTTCAGATTGATTTGAGCTAGTTCGAGGTAAGTGGCTTGTCAAACCTTGTGTGGGGGACATTCCCCTTAGGATTTGGTATTGTGGTAATTAAAATGCCTTGTACATGAGGTGATGAGTGCGTACTTGTGCTAATTGTTGAAAAACCTATTTTCACTAAAGTAGCTTTAATTGTGTTTTCCTTTCCTGCTTACTCTAATTGAAATTTTAGCCTTCTGTTAGTTTAGAAAAACATGTTTAATTGACTTAATTGCTTTATTGCTTAAACTGTCTTAATTGTATTATGTGAAGCATGTTAGGTTAGAAATACCAATTTTACTTGGTACGGAATTGAGCTTAATTGAGTATTCTTTGGGTTGTTGCTGTGTGTTTTTACTTTGGGACTACGGGACGGCATCCTGGGAGATACCCTGCTCGTATTTATGATCTGAGCCGAGGTGCGTGATATCGAGAGATCCCTAGCACGTATATTGAGGATAACAAGAGATCCGCGGGATATCGGGAGATTCCTAGCATATATTGAGGATACCAAGAGATCCCTAGCACATATTGAGGGTACTAAGAGATTCTCGGGATATTGAGAGATCCCCGGTTATTATCTTTGTGAAGAGTGGTATTCATTGTGATTGTTTTTGCCTCTGTTTCAGTTGTAGTTATCCTTATTATCCTGTATTAGTTCTTATCATTATCTTTCAACTGTACTGCTTTATCTTATACTGTCACACCATATATTTTATCTAATCTCAGTAGGGCCCTGACCTTCCTCGTCACTACCCGACCGAGGTTAGGCTTGACACTTACTGAGTACTGCTGTGGTGTAATTATGCTCTTTCTGTGCATGTTTTTCATGTGCAAATCCAGGTACCTCCACCCAGACATATCACGCTTAAGACGAGGCGTTCATAAAGACTCTGAGGTATATCTGCCGCGTCCGCAGACCGAAGAGTCCTTTTCGACTTCCCCTTTTAAGTATTAGCCCTTTTTTGTTTTCTTTCCTTGTTAGATATTTTGGAGTTTGATACTTGTAGACATTCAAAGGCTTGTGTTCATGAGATTCTGGGTTTAGGAAATGTATTAGTTTTTGAGAGTTGATATTGTGTATGCCGAGCGACACTTTTAAACGCAGTTTATTTCACTATTTCGGTTTTTAATTGTTTCTTCCGCAATTTTTTTTATTTTCTGCATTATTAAGCTTACCTAGTCGTAGAGAATAGATGTCGTCATGATGGTTCACAGAGGGCGAACTAGGGTTCGTGACAGAATTTCTATTTAACAATAATGTGCCTCGTTAAAACCTTAACTAAAATAAAACCCAGTGGAAAAAATTCTAGTGAAGGAAAAAGAGTACACATGTTTAGAAATACGCTTTTTGGTTGCCTCATTAAAACGTTGCAAGTGAAACCCAATGGGACAAAACATTGGAAGGAAAAAAGAGTACAACGCGTATTAACTCCCCCTAATGAGACAATCAATTCACATCTTTGAGTCTTCGTATTCCAATCTTGTGCACCATCTTCAAAATATCGTTGGTAGAGATTTGACAAACAAATCAACCATATTAACTTGAATGAATATGTTGCACCTTGAAATTATCATTCTTGATATATATGTAATGTTTTCATAAAATTCCATGGAATGGCCTTTTCAATATCTCCATAGAGACTCTCGCTATCATATTATCATGCTTATAGTTATAGCAAGATATATATGTACGCAAATTGCACGTAGGATTACTTCATGACCAAGAATTCTATATGCTTTAAGCAATTTAAATTCTTTAGGGATTGTCATATAAGTTAAGTCATATAAGCCATATAAATAGACTTTAGATGCATATCAAGTTTTATGTCATGCTAGACATATAAGATAGATAAAGGTGACTGCACACACCATAGACTTTATACTTTCAAGTGTTTGAACTGCAGGTTCAAAACAACATGTCTTTCATATAAAACCAATTCTACTTGAATTGTTTCTTCATATATAAGATATATATATATATATATATATATATATATATATATATATATATATATATATATATATATATAGCGTTATCATAGATATTGTCGACGAACATTTTATATCGGTTAAAACCTCCTTATTTTTCGTAAAGACATAACATAGAGATCTCTTGATTCATATATTCATGTACCTGAATCTCTTATGAGATTTTATGAAGTGTTATTTCATGTGATCTTCTAGATCACTTGACTCCTTATTATGATCATTTGCTCATCTTCTTTATCAAGAATTTTATTTGAAATCGATTTATCTATACGCTTTAAGCGTACCATAGACTTTGTCCTTCCAACACTTATTCTAATAGGAGTATTTGCAGTGAGAATATAGTTACTTTCTTTGGGTCAGCAAATGCGTATGACATGCTTTACAATATATTGCAGATGAATTATTTTTTTATGAACTTCATGTTCATATTATCTTATCCGAGGATTTAGATGTATAATGATAATTCATTCCATGTAACTTTTTCTCAACTGTTGTATCATGTCTCCCCTCATGTTAGAAAAACTAACTTGCTTCCTCAACATTTGGGAACCCATCTTTATGCATTATGGTGTTAATAAAAATATACACCGCACATCAATAATAAGAAGAAGGAATTATTTGATTCCTGACCCTAAACAACTTGTGAGGAGAGAATGTAATATACTTTCGTAGATAACCTATATCAAACTAATATAGATAACCTTGTTCTCATAAGAAATAGTTTAACTATTAAGTGGAGGCATTCAATAAATTATTTTGCTAAACTAGATGTGATGTAAACCAACTTATCAAGATGAATTGTCTTGAATAGAAAATATGGAATTTATGCTCGAAGTTAAATTATTGAGCAAGTTACCTCGCAAATATCAGGTTGCGGGCTAATAATAATCGCACATATAGCCATCTCATAGATGCATCTTATATGGTATACATGGCAGGTGAATGTGCCAATATTCACCTTTGATATTTCCAGCATTCATGGGATTCACTCCCAATTTTAGTTAGTATATTAATTAATGAGAAGAAGCAAAATAAGAGAATTCCTAAAGAACTTTCTAGTTCTTTAATATTTACCCATGTGAATTCTCTTTTATTTTTGCACATGATACTTGGATTAACATAGCTAAACTAATTATGCCAACTGAATAAATTATCAATATTGATAAATTTCAAGTTTACATCATGACGTGTGCAATTATCAATAAACTCTAAGTTTTTTATGATATGAGTTTTTATATTAATAAACTTCTACTTTATTATGGCATTATTTTATTTGTGTAGTACAAACTGGAGAATAAAGCGGGTAGCTTTTCACATATATATTACCCCGCTATAAGTTGTAGTAATAAAGAAATTAAAGCTTTCCTTTATTTATAGTCTCAATTAACCAACCGCTTTCGCGAACACTTTAGAAACTCAATTAAGTTTCTTTGCGACTTACTATAACACAATGCCTTATTGATAATCAATTTTATTCCTCCTAAATAGTAATAATTGGCTCTTCCACAGCTCTCAATTAATTTGGTACTACCAAATATTCATCAACATCCATATGGTGAATATCTCTTTTAACGAGAAAGTTATACCATTATGAATGGTCATGGTTAAAATTATATGCAAGATTTGTTTCTTGCATTACTGTTATCCTTTAATAATCACATTGCCAAATATTTTGGCGTATAATATATACGTAACCAATGACCATTCATACCATAATAATGATATTATTTTATTATATCATCTCAAACCTCCTTCTAGATGTGAGTATCGTATATTCAATACTACTAGCACGTTCATATTCTTTCAAGAATAGATATGTATTCATAAATCACATGTTATCGCATTCCATTCATGAATGGACCATAGTCATCTATATGTGCTTTAAAAAAATCTCATGTCAAATCGATGACAAACATTACTCTCACAGAGTGAAGGATTATTTTGAGAATTCTTATTATTTTCTCATTCGTCTATTGCCACGTCCACATCCATTGATACATTCATGGTAATAGTTTTATCTTCTTTCAGACTTGTCACATATTGCTATCATATTCTTTTTAGAAAATGAGAATGAAGCAAATTCAATGGACGAGTTTGCACTTCTTGTTCCCACAATCATACATGAATTTGATCATGACGAGGCATAGAAAATTTACCACTTCAGGTGGTTATAATTTCTTAAAATCTCCATTAGAGTTATAATCAAAATTTATTGTATTTGCTTGTATTTTAAATCAAATTATAGAATTTCAAGAATTTAAAAGAGAGAAAATAAGGTAAAATACTTACCTTAAATGCAAAATTTAATCTTGAAGGAAGTTCATGGAACAATTGACAATCATTATACTCAATATTATGTATAAGTGAGCACCATGCACATATCCCAAGGCCTGGTGACTAAAGCAGATGCCTCTACTCAATAACGTATTATAAAACAATAGAAGAAGAAGAAGAGTATTACAGAGAAAAGAAGAGAGAGAGAATTTTTATTGAATTGGGATTATTTACAATGGAATAGAACCCCTCTACTGATAGAAAAAAGTGACTTAGCCACAAAGTAACAATCCCTAGAATCTCTCTAAAATATAGACATTCACCTTAAATACAATTCTATTTATAACAGTTACTCCATTATTTAATATTATTAGCACAATAAAAGCTTCCAGCATAATGGCAATGACACTTCAAGCAAGAAGTCATTCGCCAACAACTTATTTTGTTGCCATATATTGATTTTTTTTTTTGTGATCTATAATATTTAATTTTTTCAGATATCAAGAAGGAATTAATTTCTTTTTTTTTCAAAGTTTTCTTTGGAGTAAAGAGTGTGTATGGTCAAAACCAAGGAGCTCAATTTTGAAGTCTTAAATTTGGCTATAAGTCCGAGTCCGGGCGACTCGAATTGGGGGTCGGACCCGGCTGAAGGATACACTCCTCGAGGAAGCATATCGAAGGCCTGACACGACCTACATTGAGGGAAGTACTTTCTCGATGGTTCTCAAGAAAGAGCGGGAATTTCTCAAGGACACGTGAATCAGGGCATAAATTAAAGAATAATATTTGTACAAAATGGTACAGATCCATACTAGGTTGTTATACACCTGTACCAATAGAGTTCTTACTTCAATTAGGAATGTACTATATTGGAGTTTTTTCCTCCTATAAAAAGGGGACCCCAATCATTTTGTAAGCATCATCTCACGTTATTCACTACAATAGAATATTCTACTCTGCATTTTTTGTTTACCGTGCTCACCAAGTGTTCTTCATCTTTATTGCTTTTACTTTATTATTTATACTTCATTGCTCTTAGCTAACCTCGAGGCCCCTAAGAAAGTCAAGATCGAGGTCCTCATTGTTCTTGCAATATTGGTTTGGTTCATCAATTCTTCTTATTTAAACTTAATATTACTTGAATATCTACTAGTATTAGAATAAATCACATATCTTTAAAACCACAAATTACATTTAATTGTTACCCCCATTTTCGAGGTAAACAGCTTGGCGCCCACCATGGGGCTAAAGATAATAGTGAAAGTTTTAGTGTTAGTTTTCTGATAACACACATTATTCTTCACACTTTTTCTTATCAAAGATTCTTTGATTTCAGACTTAATTATGTCTAGCACACAAAATACACCTATTCACGAGGATGAAGGTCTTGGAGAAAATAGCAGTATAGGGGTCGGTGTACCACCCATAAACCCTGAGGGAGTACCAAACGTGGAGCCAGTTGATATTAGTTCGCCCAACGCTCTAAATACGGATGCAGGCATAGACCCCGCAAGGAATGCACATAGGGAAGCCTGAGCTGGAGGCCAGGAAACACGAGGATGGAAGAAGGAGGAGTGAGCCTCCAGTGATATTTGAAATGTTGCAAGCCCAACAAGTCGCCATCGCTCAACTTCAGAGTCAAAATAGAATCCCCAATACCGCCGAACCAGTAAATGCCTTACACGAGCCAGCGCTAGATAGGCCCGACGAAAGCGGCTCGGGGAATGACCCCACAATCATGAAAATGCTCGAGGAACTGAGTAAAAGAATCGAGTCAGGATAAAAGAAGATAGAAGACAATGATAAGAAGGTGAAAACTTATAACTCCCGGGTGGACCAAATACCAGGAGCACCTCCGATTTTGAAAGTTCTAGATGCCAAAAATTTTATACAAAAACCTTTTCCCCCAAGTACAGATCTGATGCCCATTCCCAAAAAATTTTGCATTCCCGATATACCAAAATACAATGGAACAACTGACCCTAACGAATATATTACTTCATACACTTGTGGAATCAAAGGAAAAGACTTGAATGGCGATGGAATCGAGTCAGTATTATTGAAAAAGTTTAGGGAAACACTATCAAAAGGAGTTATGATATGGTATCACAAATTAGCCCCTAACTCTATCGATTCATTTGCTATGTTGGCGGATGCCTTCGTGAAGGCACATGCCACAGCTATAAAGGTAGCCATAAAAAAATCGGACGTCTTCAAAATAAAACAAAGGGATGATAAGATGCTAAGGGAGTTTGTGTCCCGATTTCAGATGGAAAGGATGGAATTACTACCGGTCTCCGATTACTGGGCAGTTCAGGCCTTTATGCAAGGTTTGAATGTAAGAAGCTCGATTGCATCTCGACAGCTGAAGCAGAACTTGATTGAATATCCTGTTGTGAGATGGTCAGATGTGCACAATCGTTATCAGTCAAAAATTAGGGTTGAGGATGACCGGTTGGGAGCCCCCTCGGGATCAGTTCATCCTAACAGATTTGCAGCCAAGCCCCCGAGGGACACAGATAATGGATCAAGATTCAACAAGGAAATATATCAACTGTCGGTCAAAAATAGAAGGAACATTTCAAGGTGTAATACATCTCGGAATGATCGAAGAGTATATCGAGGCCAAAATACCTAGGGGCTCATGAGCAAAATAGGTTTTGACAGGCGCTCGGGACCGATGGAGGCACCCAAATTGTCAAAATACAACTTCAACGTCGATGTCTCGGGTATCGTCTTAGCCATTGGCAAAGTTAGAGATACTAGATGGTCCAAGCCCATACAGACCGACCCTTCTCAGAGGAATCCCAACTTAATATATAAGTATTATGGGACTCACGGGCATAGGACCGAGGATTGCATGAAACTTAGAGAGGTGGTAGCCCGATTTTTCAATGAAGGGCATCTTCGCGAATTTCTCAGTGACCGGGCTAAGAACCATTTTTGAGAAAGAGATGCAAACAGGAAAAATGAACCTGAAGAACCTCAACAGGTCATCCATATGATCATCGGTGGAGTCGACGTCCCACAGGAACCTATAATCAAACGTACCAAAGTATCCATCGCGAAAGAGAAACGGACTCAGAATTATGTGCCCGAGGACGCTCTCTCGTTCTGAGACGAGGAAGTAGAGGACGTATCCCAGCCTTACAACGACACCCCGGTAATCTCTATCCTTTTGAATAAAGTTCAGGTTAAACGTGTTTTAGTGTATCCAGGTAGCTCGGCAAACATAATCAGATCGAGGGTTGTGAAACAACTCGGCCTGCAAAAGCAGATCACACCTGCATCCCGGATGCTAAATGGTTTCAACAATACAAGTTAAACAACAAAGGGAGAAATTATTTTGCCAGTAAATATAGTCGGGACCACACAAGACACCAGGTTCCATATCATCAAAGGCGACATGAGGTATAACGCACTCTCGGGAGGCCATGGATACACAACATGATGTCAGTGTTGTCGACCCTCCATCAGATGATAAAGTTCCTGGCAAAGGAAGGATTGAAAACAGTCCACGGAGAACAGCATGTTGCAAAAGAGATGTTTGCAATCGAGGAAGCGGTGCCGATGCCGGAACCCTTAACCTCAGAGAAGTCGAGCCTCAAAGATAAAACAGGTAGCTAAGTAGCAATCACAGCTCCAAGTCTAGACGGAAGCAGGATAAACAGGTAACCGTAGGTGAAGAAGGGAACTCCCTAGCTCCGTTGTACCCGAGAAGCCCGATCCCACCAAGTCAACTACTCAAAAGAAAGGTACATCTGGGAACGGGATTAACTCCTAAACTCAGGAAAAAACTTATTTAGTTTATTATTAATTATATAGATTGCATTGCTTGGCCCCGTTCAGATATGACAAGGATTCAGCCTTGAATCACTACGAAGAGCAGACAGGTAAAACTTCGCATCAACATCCAGTACGAAGAACAGGCAGGTAAAATAACAAAAGCCTATATTGAGGATATGACTTGTTAGGTCCCTGCACGTAGAGGACCATTTTAATTCATTTGTAGGAAACGGTCAACAATTTGGGGCGACGCGGCACAAAGCTCAACCTAGAGAAACGTGCCTTCGGAGTTGACACGAGTGAATTTCTCGGCCCCATGGTGTCAAATCGAGGCATTAAGAATCATCCCCGACCAGGTCAAGGCACTCGAAGATACCATGATCACGGATAACAAGGCCTCAGAGTCGTTGATAAAGGATCATACAAGCTCAGCACAATAGGATCTTTCAAAAGCTCACGATCTCGAAGACACCCCTTCTTACACGAAGGCCGTATGCTTTAAAGCATGCATTGCGCTCTTTTTTCCTTGGCTCGGATTTTGTCCCAAATGGGTTTTATCGGCAAGGTTTTTAACGAGGAAACATCTATATGCTACCTAAGGAACATTCAACAAAGTATTCAAGGCTTCTTTTCGATCAACCTCGAATACTGTGAGGCATCACCCTCGGAGGTTATATTCTCGAAGAAAACAATTCATGCCAAGGAGGGCCTCGATAGGGAATGTTGTGATGGGCCAAACGGTCAAAAGAACCGTGTCCACATAGAATAGTCGAGCCCCCAGTGGCAAAACATGTACGCATGTATCAATTATTTGAAGAAGCATTTTTATTATATCAAACACTTTGTACAGTCAAAACTAAGGAGCTCGATTTTGAAGTCTTAAATTGGGCTATGAGTTCGAGTCCGGGAGACTCAAAGTAGGGGTCGGACCCGGTTGAAGGATACATACCTCGAGGAAGCAGATCGAAGGCCTGGCATGACCTACATCGAGGGTTGTACATTCTTGAGGGTACTCAAGAAAGAGTGGAAATTTCTCAAGGACACGTGGATCAGGGCATAAATTAAAGGATAAGATTTGTACGAAATAGTACATATTCGTACTAGGTTGTTATACACATGTACCAATAGAATTTTTATTTCAATTAGGAATGTGCTATATTGGGGTTTTCTCCTCCTATATAAAGGGGATCCCAATCATTTTGTAAGCATCATCTCACATTATTCAATGTAATAGAATATTCTACTCTGCTTTTCTTGTTTACCGTGCTCACCAAGTGTTCTTCAGTTTTATTGCTTTTACTTTATTATTTATACTTCATTGTAGCTGACCTCGAGGCCCCCAAGAAAGTCGAGCTCGAGGTCCTCATTGTTCTTGCAACACTGGTTTGGTTCATCAATTCTTCTTATTTAAACTTAATATTACTTGAATATTCATTAGTATTACAATAAATCACATATCTTTAAAACCACAAATTACATTTAATTGTTACCCTCATTTTTCGAGGTAAACAAAGAGACTCGAAGTATCGATTATATTTCTAATGAACAAATTAAAGAGACAATAAAGGTTAATATAATCAATTTTATTAATGCTAAAAAGTGAATTTCTTAATATGTGTGAAAACATCCAAAAAAATCAATTAAAATGAATAGGACAGAGTAGTATTTTTCGAATGAGTTGTCTCCTGTCCTGCCAATTCGTTCATGGTTATGTCAAGCTGTCATCACCTCTAATTGCTGTTTTTAGCTTTCGTTTTCTGGATAGAGAATTCCTGGAATACTTTTCATCAAAAGCTAGTGTAACATCATCATAATTAGGAGGTGAATTAATTAGTTAGTAGGTGGAAGTTAAACTACGAGCTCAATTGACATAATTGAGAGTTCAGACCAACTTCCTCAAGAGCTAGATGGTCCAGTGTTTTGAATTTTCTAGAAAGTAACTAAGCATCTAAATTTTATTATGTAGGCCTAACCTACTATAGCCCACAAAAGAATCTGCATTAATCAAGCAGCCAGAATAATGTGTGGCATAATTCAATTCTTTAAGCCTATAAAACGTACCAAGCTAGCATTTCTTTTCTGCCACGACAACACAAATTGAAACAATGGGTACCCTCAATATCAACCCTGAACTTGATGACCAAATTTTCAACACCATAAACCCTTTAGATCCTGAAGAATTCAGAAAGCAAGGTCACATGATTGTGAACTTCGTTGCTGATTACTATCAAAACATTGAAAAATATCCAGTTTGTAGCCAAGTCAATCCAGGCTATCTCCAAAAACTTGTACCGAATTCTGCACCTGATAATCCTGAACCACTTGAAAAAATTCTTCAAGATGTCAAAAGAGATATTATTCCAGGGATAACTCACTGGCAAAGTCCTAATTTTTTTGCGTATTTTCCTTCTTCTGGAAGTACTGCTGGATTCCTAGGTGAAATGCTTAGTGTTGGATTTAATGTGGTTGGGTTCAATTGGATCTCATCCCCTGCTGCAACTGAACTTGAGAGCATTGTGATGGATTGGTTTGGAAAAATGTTAAATCTTCCCTATTCTTTCTTATTCTCTGGGGGTGGTGGAGGTGTACTACAGGGTACAACTTGTGAAGCTATGTTGTGCAATATAGTGGCAGCTAGAGATCAAATGCTGAGGAAAATTGGTAGAGAGAATTTTGGCAAGTTGGTGGTCTATACATCTGATCAGACACATTTTTCTCTCAAGAAGGCTGCCCATATAGCTGGGATAGACCCCGAGAATTTTCGAGTTATCCCAACAACAAAGGCTAATGAGTATGTCCTGTGCCCAAAATCGTTACGTTTAGCAATCTTGAAAGACACTAAAGAAGGAATGGTACCCTTATTCCTGTGCGCGACAATTGGGACAACTTCAACAACTTCTGTTGATCCATTGCGTTCGCTTTGTGAAATTGCTAAGGAATATGGGATTTGGGTGCATGTGGATGCAGCCTATGCTGGAAGCGCTTGCATTTGCCCTGAATTTCAACACTTCCTTGATGGTATTGAAAATGCAAACTCTTTCAGTCTCAATGCACATAAATGGTTCTTTTCCACTTTGGATTGTTGCTGCCTTTGGGTGAAGGATCCAAGTGCACTTACAAAAGCGTTATCGACTAATCCTGAATGCTTAAGAAACAAAGCCACAGAGTTAAATCAAGTGATTGATTACAAGGACTGGCAAATTTCATTGAGCAGGAGATTTAGGGCTTTGAAACTGTGGCTAGTTTTGAGAAATTATGGAGTAACTAGTTTGAGAAATTTGATAAGAAGTCATGTGAACATGGCTAAGCATTTTGAAGGGCTTATAGCTATGGACAAAAGGTTTGAAATATTTGTGCCTAGAAAATTTGCTGTGGTGTGTTTTAGGATTTCTCCATCAGTAATAAGTCGAGTTTCGACAACGTTCGATGAGGAACAAGTGAACAAGTTCAACACTAAGTTGGTGGAGTCGATTAATTCATCTGGAAAACTCTATTTGACTCATGGAGTTGTTGGAGGAATTTATATTATTCGATTTGCCATTGGTGCTTCTCTTACTGATTATAGGCATGTTGACATGGCTTGGAAGGTGATACAAGACCATGCTAATGTCCTGCTAATTCCAGGCTCTTTTTAATTATTGAAAAAATAGGGTCAAATGTTACATTTTTTTTTCCTTTTCAAAGATTAGTTGGACCTTGATGAAGGAACCAAAACTCCGTATGTTTGTACTATTGCATTTACATTTGAAATAAGATCCTACGAAAATTCAGCACCACGTATGATAGCTACTTCAAAAGGAAATGAATGTGCACACATACAAAAGGAAAATAAGGAAAAGTCCCATGGTGTCCTTCGCTTTTTTTTTTTTTTTTTTTTTAATAAATGTATGGTCCAAAATTCATCCTCCATCCATTTCATAACACACTTTACTCTCTCTTTAGGTCTCAACAAACAGTCCCATAATAATTTTCTTTTATTGATAGCCTTCATTGTCATCCTTGTATTCGATGATCTCGATAAAGAACTACAAACCAACACATAAATATATACTCCTTCCGTTTATAAAAGATTCACTATTTCCTTATCAATCTATTCCAAAAAAAGTATATTCCTATATTTTTTAATAGAAAGTATTTATAGTCACATAAATGTTATGGCTTGTTTAAGACCACAAGTTCAAATATTTTATAGTCACACAAATGTTATGACATATTTAACATTACAAGTTCCAAAACTTTTTCACTCTTTATTAAACTTTATGCCAAGTCAAATCAGAACAAATAAATTGAAACAAATGGAGTATATTGTACTATCACTTACCTACGAATTCTGTAAACCCAAGTCCTCTCATCGTATCTCAGTCAGAACGCTGAACGCTAGCATTGGAATTTTTTTATTTTTTTTATACGTGCCCATATTGGATAAAAGTGTTGCTTTAAGAGATAGTTTTTATAGACCGAGACAGTACGCAGTTTTTTTTTTTTTTTTAAATAATTATATACCTTCAGCCAGCTTGTTTACTTTGGTTATGTTGTTTACAAACACAAACGTTTCACTTAGACAAAGCTATAATATGATTGCCAAGCATGTAGGTACCCGTTACAAAGAAATAAATATACAGTTGTTAGGCTTAAATTCATTAGCCGAAAGAATAATGTATACCGTAGCACGGCCAGCTCTATGGTGAACAGTTGAAACAAGTAAGACACGTACTTTAGGCCCATAATTTGGGGACCCCCATTTTTTAACAATAATAGAATTTTAAGTTTTCTTTAAAAAATTATTGAGTACTTTTAATAAAAAAGTAAGCTTTAACATTTAAAAGGTAAAATATTCTTAGGTTTGTCAAATAATCGTTTGGCTTACATAAAATTTGAAAGTATGAATAGCCTCCTAACGTGTGAATTGGAATTAATTTGATGATAAGTGGCAAAAAGTACACGTTATTACAGTGTTTATGTCCTAAGTATTGTATGATTTGATAAAGATTGCTTGGTTATCGAATAAACTTATCCTCATTACGTGTTTTCTATATGTAGGTACTGTTTGACCCAAAAGATGTCAAAACCTTTTTGGTTAAAACAATTGATGATAATGAAGAAGTTAATCTTAGTCAAGCATAATAAACCGCAAATCTGAAAACGAATCGGAAATTAATGAATACAATGAAATAAGAGCGAACAATCTTCATTCATCCTTGTTATTTCTTCTTTCATGGGACCAAGGAGATCATCGATTTTACATCCTTTTTTTTTGGAAGGAAATAGAAGGAGAGAATACAGAGAGAGAAAACGAAAAAGCCTCCCCCCCTCCTTTTCTTTGGGAATTCATCCCATATATATAGTTCTGAGATCATGACTACCTTCTCCGATTGGTATGCCTTTACGATGTGGCCTTTTTATCGTTCCTTAAGTAATGTCTTTTGACTCTCTATATACTGTGAGTATTTAGATCGAAGTAGGTGTAGACATGTGATTTTTGACCCTCCCCAAAAAATTTCATATTTTAGCACGTAAATATTTAATTTAGACTTATTTTTGACCTAGCCCACAATTCCCAAGCCCATAACTCCTAGGCCCATACTCCTAACCTAATCCTTACCCCTATATAATAGTATCTAACACCTAAAATAAAACTACACCTAAAACCCTTCAAATTCGTTGCTTGTCTTAAAAAATAAGGAGAAAAATACAAAGATGGTTTAGAATCTAAGACCTAGGAGGAGCCGCAATTCACGACCCATCTGACTCCCATTTATCTACCTCATTAAAGACGAAAATCAATAGCCATGAAAAAAGGAGGAATCAGTGCCGCAGACTCTGGAAAAAATCAAAAAACAAACCCAGCAACCCCTCACCAGAGATACCAGGAAACCTGGCTTATATAACTAGGCAACCAGCCATCAAAACACCCCCCAAGATGAGCCCAAAACGAGCAAAAAACCTGTTGAAAATCAGCTGCAAAACTAGCTCGCAAACAGCCCCAAACTTCAGCTGAAAACAGCCTCAGCGCAGCCAAATCCTCTATAAAAACCAGTCTGAATATAGCTTCATCTCCTACTTAAAATACAACCATGAAAGCCGACACACGAGCAGCTACATCCACCATCATGGACGCCACTTAAAAACTCCAAAATCAGCGGCAAAAACAGTTTCCTTTTATGCACAAATTAGTAGCTCCAAAGTTGAGTCGTCGAGGTTGAGTTCGGGTTCTGTTCGTTGATTTTGGTCGAGGTTCCCGTTCAGTTGAAACTTTACCGTGTAAAGCATCTTGAAAGGTCCATCTTTTGCTGCTCTTCGGTGCTTTTTTTTAACGTTTATTGTGAAGCTTTTGTTGGTGATAAATGTGTTAAAATCTTCTTGTTGCTCAGTTGTTAAGCTCTTTTCTTTGATACTTGAATTTCAACACAGAAATAGTTTGTTTTTCCATGTTAGCTTTTGGTTTTACGTTGGTTTAATGTTCCATTTGCGTAGCCATGAAATTGCTGAGATGATTTGGTCGATCAAAATTAAAAGAGAACTTAGTGGGGTAAGGTGAAAAAGTAATGGATGTGGGTGCGTGTTCATTGATATTTAAGAGAGAACAAGAATGATGAATTTTAAATAAAGTGGACCATACTTTTTTGAGAGAATCTGTTGACTTTTGGTGAAATTAGAAAAAAATGATTTTTTGACACCAGTAACTTTAGTTGGCTAAAGTTTTTCGTGTGCTTCTTGGCATGAATATAATAGTTTTAAAAAACTAGTCCTTTTAATTATTATTTCTAGCTCCTTAGTTAATTTCAAGTTTCCTATTTAATTACCATCTCTTATGTTGAGTAGGATTTAATTTATGTAATAGTAGTAGTAGTAAGTAATTTTGACATCGTCAATTCAATTTAGTTGGTTATTAACAAGCTACTTAGTTGATTTCAATTCTAGAAAATTTGGATTATTATATAGTGATGGAATAATAATTTTGACTTTAGAATGGTATTACAATGTTAGGGACAATTGGGTAGTAAATTCATTGACCAATTTGGTCATTGGGGTAATTGTGATTAAATGGAATTAAGCCATGAAGTCCTGAACATAGTAACGAGAATTTGGAACTTGGATATTTTATTGCTCTCATTTAATGTTTTTATCACTTGATATACTCGTAATTTGCTTTAGGCTCGACTTATACTAGTATTGTGATTATGTACACGTTCGCGTAACATAATTGCGAATTTAATTCTAAAAAAGTAACTCGAGGGATGCGTTCGCGCAACTTAAACCGTACGTACGCGTAACTCAATTCTTTAATTACGAATAAATCAGGTGATTAAAAGAGGTAAAAGATAATTGCATATAGGTTTTAAAAATGAGTAGTTAAACAATTAAGCCAAATATAAATTGCTAAGCGACCGTGCTAGAACCACGAAATCCGGAAATGCCTAACACCTTCCCTCGGGTTAATAGAATTCCTTATCTAGAATTTCTGGTTCGCGGACTTTGTAAAAAAATAAAATTTCCTCGATTTGGGTTTTTAAAATAAATCGATGACTTGAGACAACAATTAAAATATTCTAAGTGGCGACTCTGAATTTGAAATAAATAATCCCATTTCGATTATGTCACTTTAATTGGATAAAACTCTCTTATATCCCTCACGGGTGTGTAAAAAGGAGGTGTGACAGCTCTGGCGACTATGCTGGGGATTAGAACCCAGAACTTCCGGTTCAGAGTTCAAGAATTCAAGCTTGTTAATGCGATTTTTATTTGGCTTTATTGTTGATATTACTGTATTTTGTGGACTTAATGTGCTAATTGTCATTTACCGCTTTAATATTACTTGAACTGTATTTAACTGTCTTCTCACGCACTCCCTCTGAGTCTTCTTGAAATTAAAAATTGGGCATTTGCTTGACATAGCCTGCTTTCTTTGAGATAGCCGAGGTGCTTGCCATACGGTGAAGGATTTTTAGTCACACATGTTTTAGGCGGGGAGCACTACCAGTTAAGCCGGAAAGTAATGCTACTGGTATGCTGACCCTCCTCGGCTCGAGTTATCCGCTCGAGTAAGCCAGTCTAGATACCTTCTCCACCGGGATTTAAACCTAAAAGAACAAACCTCATGCCGGATATCCCTAGTAGATTTGCTTTATGTGCATCCCGTGCATTTGACTTAGCGAAACTCGGCAT
Organism: Nicotiana tabacum; assembly: GCF_000715075.1. Lineage (NCBI taxonomy): Eukaryota > Viridiplantae > Streptophyta > Magnoliopsida > Solanales > Solanaceae > Nicotiana > Nicotiana tabacum. The sequence goes on from NC_134082.1 coordinate 36,833,473, forward strand.
AGGGGCCGGGTCCGTATGAGACATGTTTCCTCTTTGAGATCATCCTGATGCATCTTACGTGCTACTTGTGCATCTGTTTGTTTCGGCTTGCATGTTGACCGGCTTCTAGAATAGAGAAAGAAAAAAAATAAAAAATAAAAAAAGAAAATCATGAAGAAAAAAAAAAGTGAGAGGTAGGTATTTAGAAAAATTTGAAACTCTACCGAAATTCTGAAAAAAAAGTCATTTCAAAATGAGCCAAAATTTTCAAGTGTCATGTTTCCCTAGTTCCGTCAAAACTGACCGAACTACGTGGGTCTGATTCTCACCGGATGTGAGATACGTAGGCAAACCTCATCGGTTCCGACCAAAATTTTCAAAAATCCAAAAAATATTTTCCTTTAGTTCCTTTCTTTAGAAGTCTATCCTTAGAAAATTAAAAAAAAAAAGAGGTTTTTGTTATACTCAAAAGAAAAAAAATAGTTTCCTTATTTTTGAAGTCTTTCATATGGACAAGGAAATAAAAAGAAAAATCAATAAAAATCAAAATCCAAAATACAGGTTTTCTCTATTTTGAAGTATTTTTCTCAAAAATTCAAAAAACAAATGAATTAAAAAAATTCTTTTCCTTGTTTAAAAGTCTCTTTTTCAAAAAAAAAATTGAAAAATTGAAGTACAAAAATATTTTCGCTTTTCTTTAGAAGTATTTTTGTAAATAAATTAAAAAAAATCAGAAATTCAAAACATTTCTTAAAAGTCTCTCTTTCAAAAATTAAGAGGTAACATCCAAAATCCAAAAAATATTTTCTTTCTTCATTAGAAAAAGAGAAAACAAATGAAAATCCAAACAAAAAAATATATTTTCCTTTTACTTTTGAAATTCCCAAAGTTTCAATCAAAAGAAAAAGAATTTTTAGAAGTATTTCTTTCAAAAATTAAAGAAAATCAAAATAAAAAATCGAAAAAATATTTTCTTTCTTCTTTTAAAGCATTTCTTTCAAAAATTTCAAAAAAAAAGTTAGTTTATCTATTCTCGATCTTCCCGAACTATGCCAGATCTGATTCATATTCCCACATGATACGTAGGCAACCCACATCAGGTTCGATCAACCCAAAAAAAGGTGAAAAATGAAAAATGAAAAAAAGAAAAAAGAAAAAATGATGATAATAATAAGGACTGACTGAGTTCATTCTAACGTGTCTTTTGTTCTGAATTGTGAAGAAAGTTTGAGGTGGTCGGTTTGTGGTAAGTGGAAAGCGCAAGATCCAAAGAAAAATGATAACTGACATCGAAACTGTTACAAGTGCTCAAGAGACTCAGGGATATAGGGTTCGACAAGAGTCTACTGTGTTTGAGGAAAATAGAATACTGAAACAGCAAATGACCAAAATATGTCAAGCATGGGCCAATGGCCAAGGAAAGCTTTGTCATGAGTCACAATTTTCTACCCAACAAGAGCAGTACCACTCTCCTAAGTACCACTCGTAATTGTTTGATCTTCCTGCAAACATTGAGAAGCCTACCCGAAAGATTGCCTAGGAAGAAATGACCCAAAGAGTGAAAAGCTTAGAACAACGGTTGAAAAACATGCAAGGGTTGACATGCCAGAAGAGTATTGCCTTCAAGGATCTATGTATGTTCTCCGATGTCTACTTGCCACCTGGTTTCAAGACTCCCAAATTTGAAAAGTATGATGGACATGTAGACCCTATTGCCCACCTGAAAATGTATTGCAATCAACTAAGAGGTGCAGGAAGAAATGAAAAATTGCTAATAGCTTATTTTGGGGAAAGCCTTACGAGAGTAGCATCCGAATAGTTTATGGATCAAGACACATCTCGCTGGCATGTATGGGAGGACATGACACAGGCCTTCGTCAAACAGTTCCAATACAACACTGACATCGCACCAGACCGCAATTCCCTTTAAAATCTAAAGAAGAAACCAACTAAAAGTTTCAGGGAATATGCCATTAAATGGAGAGAGCAAGCAGCTAGAGTTAAGCCATGGATAACCACGGGCTAATCACTATCTTTCTTCAGGCTCAAGAGCTAGATTATTTTCAAAACATGATGTTCGCAGTGGGTAAATCCTTCTCGGAAGCAATCACAATGGGGGAAATGATTGAGAATGGTCTTAAGACAGGCAGAATTATAAGTCTAGCAACTCTTAAAGCCACAACTCAGGATATCCAAATTGAATCTGGTGACACGAATGAGATGGATAAAGAAATCATGATGACATCAGGGTCGAGAAGAGGTCCTAGGAGAACGTCTCGAAGGTATGGCCAGCATCGTCTGTTTTCCGATAACTTCCCTGGGCATTAGTATCCACCATAGAACCCACAATACTATGTTGCTCCACCTCAGTATGTTGCCCAGCCACCAAAACACCCCAGAAGGCGAGCCCGAACACCGCAAAATTTCCATCAGCCTTCACAAAATTTTCAGGTTCCCTATAACCCACATCCAAGCCATAGGTATAAAGGGGAACAAAGGTTGAAAGATAATTTTACACCAATAGGAGAGTCTTATGCAAGCTTATTTGAGAAGTTAAAGCATCATGACATGATTGCACCCATTCCTCCAAATCATGTGGACCCACGTGCAAGAAGCTTTGACCCATCTAAAAGGTTTGAATACCATTCCAATGCCTAGGGGCACAATGTTGAAAACTGTTAGGATTTGAAAAGAGAAATAGAAAGGATGATCTAGGAAAAACTGATTGTGATCCAAAACAGTGACGCCCAAAATATCACGCCGAATCCTTTACTTGCACATGATGATGCACACTTTGTGGGGATGATGCGTGGTGACATGGAGTATGAAGATCCTCTCGGGAGCTTGCCGACTGAAATTGGAGAAGGCCATGGTGATTCTGATGAGCAAAGTTGTGGCTAAATATCATGTTTAACAATTGAAAAGTCACTCTTTCCTTACTAGGAAGGAATCTTGGTAGCTTGATTTGATGTTTTTTCTATTATCTGGGTTATTTCAGGGTTGTGACCCAGACTTTATTCGTTTTATTGAGTCAAACCCTTCTATCCTTCTATTCTATCTGTGTGAGTCTTGTCTGTCTATTCTGTTGCTATTTTCATTATCTGGGTTATTTTAGAGTTGTAACTTGGATTTTAGGTTGTTTGTCTTGTTGTCTAACCCTTTTATCATTTACTCAATAAAATACAGTTTGTCCTTTTGTGTCATTCCGTTCTTAGTTCTTTTCTCGCTAGTTCTAATGACATGATATGCATGCGAAAATTTTGGCCAAATCTTAGAAACTGATTTAATTTGGAATTGGATAGCTGAAAAAAATACTATTGAGGATGAATAAAGAGTTGAAATACTTTGGAATTAAGGTCGAGTAAAATTCACCTTCAAATCATTGTAAAAATCGGGCTTGAAGATATTTAATCAATTGAAGTTTGTTAGAAAGTTTGACACTAAGGGATGAGAAGTGTCCTGTGACCATGAAACACCAAGAAGACATGCATGTTCATCAATAATGTGATAGCGACATGATACTATAATTGGTGTTCTCGAAGCTGAGAGGCCCTTTTTCTGCTACCCAAAACACTTTATACCCGTTGTCCCCCCTTTGAGCCTGTGTTATTTTCTTTGACCACCCTCTTTTAGAATCAAGTTTAGAGTCAAGAGTCAAAAAAATGAAAAAAAAGGAAAAAGGAAAAGAAAAAAATAGTCCATGTCCCAAGAGTACAAAGTGGGGAAACTTTTAGGAAGTTCTAACTGAAAAAAAGAAGAAGAAGAAAAGAATTATCAAAGGTCCATGCCCTCAAAAAATAGAAGACGAGGAAAATTGTTTTGAAAACAAAAGGAAACAAAAAGAAAAAAACAAAAAAGGAAGATGAAAAAAAAATTATTAGTTAGGTCAGATGTTTGAACTACGTCCGACCTAATTCCTTAAAAAAAGATACGTAGGCAGCCTCACAGTTCGGTCCAACAAAATAAGAATTCAAAGAAAAAGAAAGAGTAAATAATAAAAATTCTAAAAATCCCCAATAGCTAAAACTAGGGCAGAGATTTTATTTCACTTTCAAAAGAGTCGATTCCAAGAGTTGTAAGTCTACAACCCCCTCATTTTGAGTCAATTTTGAGCCATCATGCCGACCCTTCTTTCCAACACTATTCAAAAACCTTCAAAATAAAGACCTCCCGACGCACCTTCAAGAATTCCAAGAGAAGCATGCAACGAGCAACGGTTGTCACGCGACATAGAACACTGTCAAATTGCTCACACAAGAAAGCAAAAGAAAAAGAAAAAGATAAGAAAAATGAGAGAGTCTTACTAGTGAAAACCCTCATGGGCACTGTAAGGTGACAATAAGTAGAGATAAATAAATGAGAGACTTGTTGGTGAAAACCCCTCATGGCACCACTAGTCGAATGTGAGTCTTGAAGTTGATGCAAAGGATTGGCACGAACAAGCCCGACTTCAAAGGTCATAAGAATGGTAAAAGAAAAAATTGGATTAGTTTGACAGATCAGGTCGTTGAGTCCAAAATGCATGTCATGATCATTAAGGCTAGTTATTGAAAAAAAATGAAAAAAAACTCTTTCTTCTGTCCTTCCAACAGGGGCATTTTTTGTTACTATTGTTTCTTTGTGTTATTGTGTCCTTCACTCCAAGTCAGTCCTTGTCAAAACAAGCAAGAAAAGATTTCAAAATTTGCTACCAGCTTTTCAGTTGCACAAAGTAAATTTGGCTAGAGCACTCAGTTGTTACTGTCAACGTGCCTTGAGGATTTAAGCAAAGGCTCCCCCAAAAAACTCTTGTCAGCCTACTTGGCGCAAGCAAAGATAACTTATGATTCTCTGACATACAAATTGCTCAAAAGGCAGGAAGTCATTCAAGATATCAGAAAAGGTCACCTAAGCAAAGATCTCCAATTGGGATAAGACTGATTAAGCCACAACTACAAATGGTACTGGGTGTGAAACAATTAGGGTTGATGTAGAGCAAGAGTCTCTTGAAATCGACTCAAGCTGATTGAGAAGAAGTCAAGATGCCAAAGACGTCAAGGCCACGAACTGACCATCACTTTTAAAACTTACAAAATTTTCTTTGTTTGAAACAGGAACAAAGTAGTGCAAGGAAAGTGGTTAAAAAAAGAGCAGAAAAAAAGAAAAAAAGAGAAAAGAAGAACCGACAAAGGGAAGTTTCTCAAATCTTGGCCTTTACTTGTCTGCATGTGCATAAAAGTTTGTCATTGCTTTTCACATTTTTCCTCCTAGGATAAAAGTCCTAGTCTGATGGATTTTTGTTCCAATAAAAATCTTAGTCTGATGAATCTTTTTCCTAAGATAACAAAAAGGGACCTAGTCTGATGAATTTTCTCCTAGGATCGAAATCTTAGTCTGATGAATCTTTCTCCTAAGATACCAAAAAAGAGACCTAGTTTGATGAACTTTCTCCTAGGATCAAAATCTTAGTCTGATGAATCTTTCTCCTAAGATACCAAAAGAAGGAGACCTAGTTTGATGAATTTTCTCCTAGGATCGAAATCTTAGTCTGATAAATCTTTCTCCTAAGATAGAAAACCTAGCCTGATGAATTTTTTCCTAGGATCGACGTCTTAGTATGATGAATCTTTCTTCTAAGATAGAAAACCTAGTCTGATGAATTTTCTCCTAGGATAGAAATCTTAGTCTGATGAATCTTTCTCCTAAGATACCAAAAAAAATAAGAATAAATACCTACTCTGATGAATTTTCTCCTAGGATCAAAATCTTAGTCTGATGAATTTATTTTCTAAGATAAGAAACCTAGTCTGATGAATCTTTCTCCTAGGATAAACATCTTAGTCTCATGAAGCTTTCTCCTAAGATAAGTAAAAAAAAAAGAGGAAAAGAGAATGTCTCGATTAAAAATAATTTGTTTAAAAGAATGATTTTCTCTAAAGAAAAAAAATGATGATTTTTCTAAAACAAAAAAGAAGAAGAAAAATCCTTCTTGGTTCATTTTAGACATAGGGTCTCCATTCCCTAGTCTCCTTTTCCAACATAGGGTCTCCACTCCCTAATTGAGTTTTATTTTAGACATAGGGTCTCCACACCCTAGTCGCCTTTTCCAACATAGGGACTCCACTCCCTAGTTGAGTTTATTTTTAGAAATAGGGTCTCCACTCCCTAGCTGCCTTTTCCAACATAGGGTCTCCAATCCCTAGTTGAGTTTTATTTTAGACATAGGGTCTCCACTCCCTAGTCGCCTTTTCCAACATAGGGTCTCCACTCCCTAGTTGTGTTTTATTTTAGACATAGAATCTCCACTCCCTAGTCGCCTTTTTCCAATATAGGGTTTCCACTCCCTAGTTGATTTTATTATAGATATAGGGCTCCACTCCCTAATTTCTTCTTTCCCAAGGATACACCATCCTGATTTTTATTGCTTTCAATTAAGAAATAGTTTAGATTTTGTTACAATAAGTCACGAAATTTTCCTAGTGAAAACTGGGGTAGAAAATTTCATTCGTTTGTTTGCTTTGGTGCCTAAACAGATTTTCACCGTGAGGCACAAGGTTTGAGATGACCAAAAGAAGAAGTCTCAACCCAAATAAAAGAAAAGAAGAAACAAGAAAAATAAGTTGAACTCATGGTGCAGAAGCGGAGAAAAGATGTGGACTACTCAAATTTGATTGAAATCACAAGATTTCCGAGCCCCGCCTTGATCCGAAAAGCTGAAGAATGAACCAACGGTTGCAGCTAACGAGCATCAAGATTCAGATCAGAGTTTGCATGAAGAACCAACCAAGACTCAAGATCAAGCTTCAGAAAACTCATAGATAAGAGTCTTGTAACTCGTAGCTGATAGGCTTAGTTAGTTTTTTTTTTAAATTTTGATTTTGATGTAATAATGGGACCACAGACCGGAACCTCGACAACACCTCGCTCAGCTCTCAACCTCGGTACTCCATCACCTCATTCACTTCTGAACTACACGTGACCTGATTCTTTTATAGCCAAGGATATGTAGGCAGCTCAGATATCAAGGCTCTGTCACATTCTCCTTTATTTTAGATTTTGGCCTCTCTAAATAAGGGTCAGGTCAAAAAACCTGTCTAGTCATTCTTTTTCTAAAAACTCTTCACGTTTCCAGTCAAAGAGGGGCAGCTGTAGACATGTGATTTTTGACCCTCCCTAATATTTTCATATTTTAGCACGTAAATATTTAATTTAGACCTAATTTTGGACCTAGCCCATAATTCCCAAGCCCATAATTCCTAGGGCCATACCCCTAACCTAATCCCTACCCCTATATAATAGTATCTAACACCTAAAATAAAACTACACCTAAAAACCTTCAAATCCGTCGCTTGTCTTCAAAAATAAGGAAAAAAAATACAAAGATGGCTTTAGACTCTAAGACCTAGGAGGAGCCGCAATTAACGACCCATCTGACTCCCATTTAATACCTTATTAAAGACGAAAATCAATAGCCATGAAAAAGGAGGAATCAGCACCACAGACTACAGAAAAAATCAAAAAACAAACCCAACAACCCCTCACCAGAGATACCAGGAAACCCGGCTAAAATAACTGGGCAACCAGCCATCAAAACACCCCCCGAGATGAGCCCAAAAACGAGCAAAAAACCTGCTGAAAATCAGCTGCAAAACTAGCTCGCAAACAGCCCCAAACATCAGCTGAAAACACCCTCAGCGCAGCCAAATCCTCTATGAAAACCAGTCCGAAAATAGCTTCATCTCCTACTTAAAACACAACCATGAAAGCCGACACACGAGCATTTTCGTCTACCATCATGGACGCCGCTTAAAAGCTCCAAAATCAGCGGCAAAAACAGTTTTCTTTTGTGCACAAAATAGTAGCTCCAAAGTTGAGTCGTCGAGGTTGAGTTCGGGCTCTGTTTGTTGATTTTGGTCGAGGTTCCCGTTCAGCTGAAACTTTGCCGTGTAAAGCATCTTAAAAGGTACATCTTTTGCTGCTCTCCAGTGCTTTTTTTTAACATTTATTGTGAAGGATTTGTTGATGATAAATGTGCTAAAATCTTCTCGTTGCTCAGTTGTTAAGCTCTTTTCTTTGATACTTGAATTTCAACACAGAAATAGTTTGTTTTCCATGTTAGCTTTTGGTTTTACGTTGGTTTAATGTTCCATTTGCGTAGCCATGAAATTGCTGAGATTTTTTGGTCGATCAAAATTAAAAGAGAGCTTGGTGGGGTAAGGTGAAAAAGTAATGGATGTGGGTGCGTGTTGATTGATATTTAAGAGAGAACAAGAATGGTGATTTAAATAGAGTGGACCATACTTGTTTTGAGAGAATTTATTGGCTTTTGGTAAAATTAGAAAAAATAATTTTTTGACTCCAGTAATTTTAGTTGGCTTAAGTTTTTTATGTGCTTCTTGGCATGAATATAATAGTTATAAGAAACTAGCCCCTTTCGCTATTATTTCTAGCTCCTTAGTTAATTTCAAGTTTCCTATTTAATTACCATCTCTTATGTTGAGTAGGATTTAATTTATGTAATAGTAGTAGTAGTAAGTAATTTTGACGTCGTCAATTCATTTTAATTTGTTATTAACAAGCTATTTAGTTGATTTCAATTCTAGAAAATTTGGATTATTATATAGTGATGGACTAATAATTTTGACTTTAGAATGGTGTTACATTATTAGAGACAATTGGGGTAGTAAATTCATTGACCAATTGGGCCATTGGGGTAATTGTGATTAAATGGAATTAAGCCATGAAGTCCTGAACATAGTAACGAGAATTTGGAACTTGGATATTTATTGCACTCATTTAATGTTTTTATCACTTGATATACTCGTAGTTTGCTTTAGGCTAAACTTAGACTAGTATTGCGATTATGTATACGTTCGCATAACATAATTGCGAATTTAATTCTAAAAAAAAGTAACTCGAGGGATGCGTTCGCGCAACTTCAACAGAACTTTCTTAATAAATAAACTAAGCATTAGTAATTGTGGACACGATCGCGTGACATGATTTTTGACGCACCAAAGAAAAAGAGTATTGTAACTCAATTCTTTAATTACAAATAAATCAGGTGATTAAAAGCGGTAAAAGATAATTGCATATAGATTTTAAAAATGAGTAGTTAAATAATTAAGCCAAATATAAATTGCTAAGCGACCGTGCTAGAACCACGGAACCCGGGAATGCATAACACCTTCTCTCGGGTTAATAGAATTCCTTATCTAGAATTTTTAGTTCGTGGACTCTGTAAAAAAATAAAATTTCCTCGATTTGAGATTTTAAAATAAATCGGTGACTTGGGACACCAATTAAAATATTCCAAGTGGCGACTCTGAATTTTAAATAAATAATCCCATTTCGATTATGCCACTTTAATTGGAAAAACTCCCTTATATCCCTCATGGGTGTGTAAAAAGGAGGTGTCACAGTAGGTCATGATGGTTCTCGCTACCCCGTCCCTTAGGCGGGGTTCTAACTGAGTCGGCTACTGAGGTCAGATTTTAACTCATACAGGTACAAGTTTGGATGAAAGTTGATCAAAAGAAAGTGATTTAGAACGAAACGAGATGCGAAAAATCAACGAAAAAGTTCAACACAGCTCGTCGGAGGTTCATGCCTCGCGGAAGAGGCGAACGAGCTGGGGTCATCCTTTACTCAAAACAATGAACCTAGCACCATCACGCGAGCCAACGCGACAAAAAAAAAAGAAAAGGAAAAGAACAACTGGGAGCTTGTCTGCATGGTGCGCATCTCACGAAGGCCAAACACGGTAAAAAATTATTCATGTATGAGATGAGATTGACTTGGACGCCCTCCTAACGACCCTAGGTCATATGAATGCCCCATCAGACGTCTTTTGTAGGGGTTTACATATCTTTGGAGGCAAAGAACGTACAAGGAGAAGAAGAACACAGATTTAACAATGAATTTACATTTTTCTTTAATTCCTTCTCGTCCGTTTTTGAATTGTAGCTACTATTGTGAAAACCACATTATGAGTGGCTACGTACTCTTGTTCTGGGGTTGTGGCTGATATAATTATTGAGGTGTGATGAACCAAAAGGTCATCTCGTGTTATAAAACTTAATTCGGTATTCCGAGGCCTTTGAAACCTCATCTTACTTCTCCTCGATTTGCGTGCGCAGATCGGGCATATTTCCGAAAGTCTTTATGTGAAAAGTTTGAGAAATTAATCATTTTTGCCTTTGAAAGTTATTTTAGTTGACATCGCTCAATATTTTGAGTGAACGAACTCGGACCCGTATTTTGACGGTCGCGGAGGGTGCATAGTAAAATATGGGATTTGAGCATATGCCCAGAATCGAATTCCGAGGTCACTAGCCCGAGTAATGAATTTTTGTTAAAATTATTAAACTGAAAATCTAAGTATTTTAAAAAATTGAATAATGTCTGATCTTGTTGGTATCGGGCCCGTATTTTGGTTTCGGAGCCCGGTACAGGTTTAATATAATATTTAAGTCATGTATGTAAAATTTGGTGAGAAACGAGACTAATTTTACGTGATCCGGACGTCCGGTTGTGAAAATAGAAATTTCAAGTGTTCTTAAAGATTTCATGTGTTTTTTGGTGTTAAATCTGTAAGTTTATATGTTATTTTGACGATTTGATAGTACGAGCAAGTTCGTATGATGTTTTAAGACTAGTGTGCATGATTGGTTTAGAGCCCCGGGGGATCGGGTGAGTTTTGGATAAGTAACAGAGTGATTTGGAACTTAGAAAAAGTAGCCGGTATGCTTCAGCTGTGTTGCAGGACTCAGACCTCACCAATGCGAGGTCAGGGTGGCATTTGCGATCACTGTTGAGGTCACATTTGCGAACTTCTCATCGCAAATGCGAAGAGAAGCTGGGCTAGCCTGTGTTCGCAATTGCAAACTTTCCTTCGCATTTGCGAAGGGAGTCTGGGAGGGGAATGGATCGCAAATGCGATCTTTTGTTCGCATTTGCGAGGTCAGTGATTGCAATTGCGGCACTTTCTCGCATTTGTGAAGGTAGCAGAATTTATGAAAGTTTCACAATTGCGAGCTTCGCACTCAGGCCGCAAATGCGACATCTGCAGCTGTATAAAGGGACTTAGACTTGATTTTTGATTCATTTCCAAAATTTTCAAACCCTAAACTTCAATAGACGATTTTCCATGGGCTAATTCTTCCCCAAATCATAGGTAAATGATTCTTAACTCATTTCTTTCAATCTATTACATCTTTTTACAAGATTTCATCTAGAATCTAAGATTTTTCATGATGGAATTGGGTATTTTGGGTAGAACTTAGAAATTTCGAAAATTAGGGATTTAGACCTCAAATTAAAGTCGGATTCCAAAACCAATTGTATATCCGGGCTCGGGGGTGAATGGGTAATCGGATTTAGGTCCGAACCTCGAGTTTTAATCAAGCAGGCCCAGGGTCGATTTTTGACTTTTTGGAAAAAATATTAGGAAACATATAATTATGTATTGAAATTGATTTCTTTAGCAATAATTGATGTTATTAAGTTAACTATGACTAGATACGAGTGGTTCAGAGGTGGAATCTTGAGGAAACACGGTGATTGAGGCTTGATTTTAGCCGTGGAATCAAGGTAAGTGTTGTGGCTAACCTTAGCTTGAGGGATTAGGTATTGTTGCCTTATTTGCTATGTGTTTGGTTGTTGAGTATGACGTATAGGTGAGGTGACGAGTATCTATACGTTGTTGTCGGGTCATAGCATGTGAGTGAGTCTTATCCGTGTGACAGTTGCATTCTTTATTCGTACTGTTCATGCTTAAACTGGTTATTCTTCATGTTAACAAACCTTATTATGTTTTCCTAGATTTTGATATTGGTCGAGTATTGACTCAAGTTTAGATTTATATTGTGAAGTTAGATATTGAAACGAGGTTGGTTATTGATAATTCCCCTTGCCGGGTTGTTATTGTTCTGTTATTTGGGTGAAGAGGAGTGTAAAACACGAAGGGTGATGCCGTGCAATTTTTTGTGAGTGAGTGATAATGCACGAACGGTGATGTCGTGCCATATTTTGTGATTGTAAATGCACGAAGGGTGATGCCATATCATATTCTATGAGTGTTAATGCATGAAGAGTGATGTCGTGCCATGTTATGAGAGAGTTAATGCATGAAGGGTGATGTCATGCCGTTTCTATTGTTTCTTCTAGTTAGGACGAGAGTAAAAGCACGAAGGGTGATGATGTGCACATGTTTGCCATGTTATTACTTCCGTTGGTACAAAACATGATATTTACTGCATTTCTTTATGTACTATTTTCAGGACTTGATATTTCCCCTCAGCATGTTTTCCCCCTTCCTATCATTTTCTGCTTAAATTTCCAATTGCTGTTATTTTCTCGTATATGATTTAATTGCATAGGTTCACGTTATTGTCGTGTCCTAGCCTCATCACTATCTCGTGGAGGTTAGGCTCGACACTTACCAGTACATGGGGTCGGTTGTCCTGATACTGCACTCTGCATTTTCTATGCAGATTTCGGTACTGGACCGCATTGATCAGAGTTGGGTTGCTGCCTTCATTCCATCAAGAGACCCAAGGTAGATCTGCCAGCGTTCGCAGACCCTAGATTCCCCTTCCATTTATCTTAGTTTCCCCTGTTTTCTTTTATTTCGAGAACAAATGTATTTTCTTTAAACCAGTATTTGTAGTAACTCTTAGACGTTTATGGGTTGTGACACCAGATTTTTTGTAGACGTGTATTGGTGTTTAGATTGTTATAAACTTTCACATTTTATTAAATCGTTCTCTTTTAAAATTATTGTCATGTAGTGAATTTCTCAAAGAAGTATCGTATTTAATTTTATATGTTGGCTTGCTTAACAATCTTTTGGTTAGCCGCCATCGCGATCTCGACGGTGGAAAATTCGGGTCGTGATAAGTTGGTATCCGATAACTAGATTGCCTAGGTCTCACAATTCACAAACAAGCTAGGTAGAGTTTGAGGGATCGGTAAGGAGGCATCTGTGCTTATCCCATAGAGGCTACAGAGTGTAGGAACAACCGCACTTCTATTCTTCTCTATCGTGCGATTTGATTTCTGAATGATATCGAACATTCTACTCTTTTTCTTCCGTATATGGTGAGAACACGTACCGCTTCATCAGCTGATCAGCAGCCCGAGCCCCCAGTGGCAGCTCCTATGAAGGGCAAAGACGAGGCTGAGGCCATGCTAGAGGCTGAGGTAGGGGCAGGGCTCAGCCTAGAGCTCGAGCAGTAGCACCAATAGTGGAGCCTCAAGTGGAGTTTAATGATGAGGTACCGGCCCAGACCGTTCCGGCAAAGCCAGCTCCGGTTCCAGAGGGGTTCATCTCTACCCTGATACTTCAGGATTCTTTGGTTCGCCTAGTAGGCCTTATGGAGAGCATAGCTCAGACGAGACATTTCTTGTAGCACCAGTAGTCTCTCAGGCTGGGGAATGAGCTCAGACTCCCTCTACCCACACTCCGGAGCAGATGACTCCTTAATTCCAGACTCCGATAACTCATGCAGTCAGAGTAGTTCAGCTAGCTATTAAGGCACATGCCGCTGGTGGATCAGTCATGTCTTTTGAGGCTTTATTGAGGTTGGACAAGTTCACCAAGCTTTTCCCAGTTCATTATAGTGGGGAAGATTCTGAGGACCCATAGGATTATCTTGACCGCTACCATGAGGTGTTGCAGAACATGGGGATAGTGGAGACAAATGTGGTCGACTTTGTTGTATTCCAGATGATAGGGTCTGCCAAGAGGTGGTGGAATGATTTTGTGTTGACTAGACCAGCTGGGTCGCCTGCCATCACTTGGACCAGTTCTCTCAGCTATTTATCGAGAAGTTCATTCCTGTTACACAGAGAGAGGACTATCACAGGCGGTTCGATCATCTTCAGTAGGATTCTGTGATTGTCACTCAATATAAGACTAGGTTTGTTGGTTTGGCCCGTCATGGTCTTCTTATACTCCCCACCGAGAAAGAGAGGGTGAGGAGGTTTGTTGAGGGACTCGCTCAGCCTATCAGATTGTATATGGCTAAGGAGACAGGGAGAGAGATTTCCTTCCACAATGCGGACAATGTGGCCAGGCGAGTTGAGATGGTTTTAGCTCAAGGGAGTGGTCAGGGGTCTGACAAGAGGCCTCGTCATTCTGGTAGGTTCACTGGTGCCTCGTCTGGAGGCAGGGATTCTTTTGGAAGAGGCCATCCTCCCAGGCCATTTCATTTAGCACTTCAGGCTTCTCACGGTGCTTCAGGTGGCCGTGGCTCTCATGTGTAGTATTTTGATCAGCTACCCTACAGTGCACTGCCAGCTCCTATCAGTGCACCTCCACTCCAGAGTTTCCAGGGTGGTTACCTAGGCCGTCAGGGTCAGTTTTAAGGTCAGCAGTTTCAGCAGACGAGGACTTGTTATACTTGTGGCGATCCGAGGCAAATTACTAGGTATTGCCCTCGAGCATCGAGCAGTTCTCAGCATCAGGGTTCTCGTGCCATGGTCCCAGCACCAGGTGTTCCACCACCCGCTCAGTCAGGTAGAGGTAGGGGTCAGATATCTAGAGGTGGAGGCCAGCCAGTAGGAGGCCGTCCTAGGGATGCATTTTAGAGTGGTTGTGTCCAGCCCCGATATTATGCTTTCCCAGCCAGGCCTAAGGCTGAGGCATCCGATGCCGTTATCACAGGTACGATTTTAGTTTGCAGTAGGGATGCCTCACTATTATTTGACCCGAGATCTACTTATTCGTATGTATCATCTTACTTTTCTTTATATTTGGTTGTGCCTCGTGATTCTTTGAGTGCTCCTGTGTATGTGTCCATACCGGTGGGTGATTCTATTATTGTAGATTGTGTCTATCTCTCATGTATGGTTATTATTGGGGGTCTTGAGACCAGTTTTGATCTCCTACATCTCGATATGGTTGATTTTGATATCATTTTGCGGATGGATTGGCTGTCACCTTATCATGCTATATTGGACTGTCACACCAAGATCGTGACCTTAGCCCTGCTGGGGTTGCCTCGATTGGTATGGAGAGGGATCCCTGATCATTCTACCAGTAGGGTTATTTCTTATATGAAGGCTCGGTGTATGGTCGAGACGGGGTGTTTGGCATATCTGGCTTATGTTCGCAATTCCAGTGAGGAGGTTCCCTCCATGGATTCCGTACCAGTTGTTCGTGAGTTTACAAAGGTATTTCCTGCAGACCTGCCGGGGATGCCACCGATAGGGATATTGACTTTTACATTGATTTGGCTTCGGGCACTCAGCCCATTTCTATTCTTCCGTACCGAATGGCCCCGCCAGAGTTAAACGAATTGAAGGAACATTTGCAAGACTTGCTTGATAAGGGCTTCATTAGGCCTAGTCTCTCGCCTTGGGGCGTGCCAGTGTTGTTTGTAAAGAAAAAGTATGGATCGATGAGGATGTGCATAGATTATCGGCAGTTGAACAAAGTCATCATCAAGAACAAGTATCCATTACCTAGGATTGATGATTTATTCGATTAGCTTCAGGGTGCCAAGGTGTTTTCAAAGATCGATTTGAGGTCTGACTACCATCAGTTGAGGACTAGGGCATCTGATGTCCCTAAGGTAGCTTTTCGAACTCGGTATGAGCATTATGAGTTTCTAGTGATGTCATTTGGTTTTACAAATGCCCCAACAACATTTATGGATTTGATGAAATGGGTATTCAAGCCCTATATGGATTCTTTCGTATTGTTTTCATTGATGATATCTTGATCTACTCCCGCAGTCGAGAGGAGCATGAGCAACATCTTCGGATCGTTCTTCAGACTCCGAGAGACAACCAGTTATATGCTAAGTTTTTGAAATGTGAGTTTTGGTTGAGTTCAGTTGCATTCTTGGATCACGTTGTATCAGCAGAGGGTATTCAGGTGGATCCTAAAAATATTGAGGCAGTCAAGGACAGGCCTAGACCCACATCAGCTATAAAGATCCGGAGTTTCTTGGGCTTGGCGGGTTATTACCATCGGTTTATGGAGGGGCTTTCATCTATAGCAGCTCTGATGACCAGGTTGACCTAGAAGGGTGCCCCGTTCAGGTGGTCGGACGAGTATGAGGTGAGCTTTCAGAAGCTCAAGACAGCTTTGACTACGACACCGGTGTTGGTGTTACCCACAGGTTCAGGGCCATATACAATATATTATGACAGATCTCGTATTGAACTTGGTATGGTATTGATGCAGGTGGCAAGGTTATCGCATATGGTTCATGAAAGCTAAAGATTTACGAGAAGAATTATCCAGTTCATGACTTGGAGGTAGCAGCCATTGTTCACGCGCTGAAGATTTGGAGACATTATCTTTATGGCATGTCGTGTGAGGTGTTCACGGATCATAAGTGTTTGCAGTATTTGTTCAAGCAAAAGGAGCTCAATTTGAGGCAGAGAAGGTGGTTGGAGCTTTTGAAAGACTATGATATCATTATCTTATATCATCCCGGGAAGGCCAATGTGGTGGTCGATGCATTGAGCAGGAAGTCAGCTAGTATGGGCAGCCTTGTGTATATTCCAGTCGGTTAGAGACTGCTTGCTTTAGATGTTCAAGCTTTGACCAATCAGTTCGTGAGGTTGGATGTTTCTGAGCCCAACCGTGTTCTAGCTTGTACACTCATACGGTCTTCCCTATTTTAGCATTTCAGGGAGCGAAAGTATGATGATCCTCATTTGCTTGTCCTTAGGGACACAGTGCGGCACAAAGATGCCAAACAGGTTACAGTTGGAGATGATGGAGTTTTGACGATGCAGGGTCATGTTTGTGTGCCTAATGTGATGGACTTTGTGAGTTGATTCTGGAGGAGGCCCACAGTTCCTGGTATTTTATCCATCCGGGCACCACTAAGATGTATTAGGACTTGCGGCAACATTATTGGTGGAAGAGGATGAAGAAAGACATCGTTGCATATGTAGCTCGGTGTTTAAATTGTCAACAAATAAAGTACGAGCATTAGAGACCTTGTGGTTTGCTTCAGAAGATGAAGATTATTGAGTTTAAGTAGGAGCGTATCACTATGGACTTCTTTGTTGGACTCCCAAGGATTCAGAGGAGGTTCGACGCAATTTGGGTTATTGTGGTTAGGCTGACTAAGTTAGCGCATTTCATTTCTGTGGCAGTTTCTTATTCTTCGGAGCGATTGGCAGAGATTTACATCTGTGAGAACGTTCGTCTTCATGGTGTGCCCGTGTCTATCATTTTTGACCGAGGTACGCAGTTAACCTCATATTTTTGGAGGGCAGTAGCATGAGTTGGGTACGCGGGTCGAGTTGAGCGCAACATTTCATCCTCAGACGGATGGACAGTCTGAGTGTACTATTTAGATCTTGGAGGATATGCTCTGCACCTGTGTTATTGACTTTGGAGGTTCTTGGGATCAGTTCTTGCCATTAGCAGAGTTTGCCTACAACAACAGTTATCAGTCGAGCATTCAGATGGCTCCCTATGAGGCATTGTATGGTAGATGGTGTCGATCACTGGTTGGATGTTTTGAGCCAGGAGAGGCTCGGTTATTGGGTACCAACTTAGTATAGGATGCCTTGGATAAGGTTAAGATCGTTTAGGATAGACTTCGTACAACTCAGTCCAGGCAAAAGAGTTACGCCGACCGTAAGGTTCGAGATGTGGCATTCATGGTTGAAGAGAGAGTGTTGCTTCGAGTATCACCCATGAAGGGTGTGATGTGATTTGGGAAGAATGGCAATTTAAGCCCTAGGCTCATCGGGCCTTTTGAGATTCTTGATCGAGTGGGAGAGATGGCTTACAGACTTGCGTTGCCACCAGTCTTATCAGCAGCGCATCCAGTGTTTCTTGTGTCCATGCTCAAGAAGTATCACGGCGATCCATCACACGTGTTAGATTTCAGCACTGTCCAGCTGGATAAGGATTTGACCTACAAGGAGGAGCCGATAGCTATTCTAGACCGACAGGTTCAACAATTGAGATTGAAGAGATATCCTTCGATTCGTGTGCAGTGGAGAGGTCAGCCTATTGAGGCAGCTACCTGGGAGTCTGAGTCCGATATGCAAAGCAGATATCCCCATATTTTCTCTAGCTCAGGTACTTTTCTATGTCCGTTGGAGGACGAACAATTGTTTTAGATATGGAGAATGTGATGACCCAAAAGGTTATCTCGTGTTTCAAAACCCAATTCGGGGCTCCGAGACCTTTGAAACCTCATCTTACTTCTCCTGGATTTGAGTGCACAGTCCGGGCGTATTTCCGGAATGCCTCCATGTGAAAATTTTGGGAAATTAATAATTTTTGCCTTTAAAAGTGATTTTAGTTGACTTTGTCAATATTTTGAGTGAATGGACCCGGACCCGTATTTTGACGGTCCCGGAGGGTCCGTAGTAAAATATGGGATTTGCGCGTATGCCCGGAATCAAATTCCGAGGTCCCTAGCACGATTAATGAACTTTTGTTAAAAATTATTAAACTGGAAATCTAAGGATTTAAATAAATTGAATAATATTTGATCTTGTTGGTATCAGACCCGTATTTTTGTTTCAGAGCTCGGTACAAGTTTAATATAATATTTAAGTCATGTCTGTAAAATTATGTGAGAAACAAGACTAATTTGACGTGATTCGGACGTCCGATTATGAAAATAGAAATTTCAAGTGTTCTTAAGGATTTCATGTGTTTTGGTGTTAAATCCGTAGTTTTAGATGTTTTTTGGCGATTTGATCGCACAAGCAAGTTTGTATTATGTTTTAAGACTTGTGTGCATGATTGGTTTGGAGCCATGGGGGCTCGGGTCAGTTTTGGATAGGCAACAGCTGTGTTGCAAGCCTCAGACCTCGCAAATGCGAGTTCAGGGTTGGCATTTGCGATCACTATTGAGGTCGTATTTCCAAACTTCTCACCGCAAATGCGAAGATAAGCTGTGCTAGCTTATGTTGACAATTGTGAACTTTCCTTCGCATTTGCGAAGGGAGTCTGGGAGGGGAATAGATTGCAAATGCAATCTTTTGTTCGCATTTGCGAGGTCAGTGATCACAATTACGACACTTTCCTCGCATTTGTGAAGGCAGTAGAATTTGTGAAGGCTTCGCAATTCCGATAGCCCCTTCGCAATTGCGAGTTTCGAACTTGCGAAGCTCAGGTCGTAAATGCGATATATGCAGCTGTGTAAAAGGGACTTAGATGGGATTTTTGATTCATTTCCCAAATTTTCAAACCCTAAACTTTAAGAGGCGATTTACCATGGGCTAGTTCTTCCCCAAATAATAGGTAAATGATTAGTAACTCATTTCTTTCAATCTATTATATCTTTTTACAAGATTTCATCGAGACTCTAGGGTTTTTCATGGTGGAATTGGGTGTTTTTTGGGTAGAACTTAGGAATTGCGAAAATTGAGGATTTAGACCTCAAATTAAGATCGGATTCCAAAACCAATTGTATATTCGGGCTCGAGGTGAATGGGTAATCGTGTTTTGGTCCGAACTTCGAGTTTTGACCAAGCGGGCCCAGGGTCGATTTTTGACTTTTTGGGGAAAATATTAGGAAACCTATAATTATGTATTGGAATTGATTTCTTTAGCAATAATTAATATTATTAAGTTAACTATGACAGGATACGAGTGGTTCGGAGGTGGAATCTTGAGGAAAAGATGTAATTGAGGATCCATTTTGGCCGTGGAATCGAGGTAAGTGTTGTGGCTAACCTTAGCTTGAGGGATTAGGTATTGTTGCCTTTTTTGCTATGTGTTTGGTTGTTGAGTACGATGTATAGGTGAGGTGACGAGTATCTATACTTTGTTGTCGGGTCATAGCATGCGAGTGAGTCTTATCTTTGTGTCTGTTACATTCTTTATTCGCACTGTTCATGCTTAAACTGGTCATTCTTCATGTTAAACAAATCATATCATGTTTTCCTGGATTTTGGTATTGATTGAGTATTGACTCAAGTTTAGATTTATATTGTGAAGTTAGATATTGAAACGAGGTTGGTTATTGATAATTCCCCTTGCCGGGTTGTTATTGTTCTGTTATTTGGGTGAAGAGGAGTGTAAAACACGAAGGGTGATGCCGTGCAATTTTTTGTGAGTGAGTGATAATGCACGAACGGTGATGTCGTGCCATATTTTGTGATTGTAAATGCACAAAGGGTGATGCCATATCATATTGTGTGAGTGTTAATGCATGAAGAGTGATGTCGTGCCATGTTATGAGAGAGTTAATGCACGAAGGGTGATGCCATGCCGTTTTTATTGTTTCTTCTGGTAAGGACGAGAGTAAAAGCATGAAGGCTGATGCCATGCACATGTTTGCCATGTTATTACTTCCGTTGGTGCAAAACATGACACTTACTACATTTCTTTACTGTACTATTTTCAGGACTTGACATTTCCCCTCAACATATTTTCCCCCTTCCCATCATTTTCTGCTTAAATTTCCAATTGTTGTTATTTTCTCGTATATGATTTAACTGCACATGTTCAAGTTATTGTCATGTCCTATTCCTGTCACTACCTCGCCGAGGTTAGACTCAGCACTTAATAGTACATGGGGTCGGTTGTACTGATACTGTACTCTGCACTTTGTGTGCAGATTTTGTTACTAGACCGCATTGATCAGAGTTGGATTGCTGCCTTTGGTCCATCAGGAGACCTAACGTAGATCTGCCGGCGTTCGCAGACCCTAGAGTCCCCTTCTATTTATCTTAGTTTCCGCTGTTTTCTTTCATTTTGAGAACAAATGTATTTTCTTTAAACCAGTATTTGTAGTAACTCTTAGACGTTTGTGGATTGTGACACCAGATTTTGGGTAGTCGTGTATTGGTGTTTATATTATTATACACTTCCACATTTTATTAAGTCATTTTGTTTTAAAATTATTGTCATGTAGTGAATTTCTCAAAGAAGTAGCATATTTAATTTCATATCTTGGTTTGCCTAGCAATCTTTTGGTTAGGCACCATCACGATCCCGACGGTGAGAAATCCGGGTCGTGACAAGTTTGTTGATGCTATTTTGTTAATATGAATTACTGTTGTTTCTCTAATTCCAGCTTTAATTTGTGAATTGTGTGGCTACCAATTTATCTACTATCTATGTTATGCTTGCAAAAGCCGTATTTGAATTAGAGTAGAATTAAAGATGGCTTGTTTTTTTAACTCATGTCTTGGGAACAAATTTTACGTTTAGGATAGGTATATACGTAATAGTCTTGCTCAATTGAATGTTGCTGTTACATCCCGCATTTCGTATGTTAAAGTTTCGTCTGCAGTTAATTGACGTAGACTCAGGGATGATATTTTCTTGAGATTATAAAGATTATACTATTTCACAAGTGATGAGAAAATTCGTGAAGGTGAGAGGGAAAGCTAGTCAAAGAAAAAGAATTTTCGTCCAAGTTTGGCATGTTGGGATAAAATTTGGGCCGAGCGTTAATACCCGATATTTATGGACTAGTACCATACAAGATACCATATGACCATGGTAGTATGATATATAAAAGGGTATTAAAAATACGTAGAATTTTAATTAATTTAAGATAATTCTTAATTATGCGGGTAATTGGTTAATTACTGGGTAATGAAATATTAACTAATTAATTAATTGATTATGCGATAAGATTAAAACCCCTCCCCCACCCTCCACGTGGAAGCAAGACATTAACCCACGAAATGACTCTTGATCAAATTGGATTAGGTGGCAACATAGTGTATTAATCTCAAGGAAACTCATTGCTTAAAAAAGTTATCTAACTCAGGTTGCTTCTACCGTTGAAGGTTTTATCTTACTTGAATGGTTACATTTCTTCTTATTTTTGTTCTCATACATAGAGTAGCAATTTGTGTGAAAGCTATTCCTACAGTTGACTACTTGAAAATGATTTCAGTTTCTAAAGGTTGGCATATAAAAATTTGCTTTTATGACAATAAGATAGAATTCAGTTGATAGCAAAGATATCTTAGACTTTTGTTATTTGGGCTTTGTTGGGATTAAGCTACAGAGACTTGACATGTAGTGGATATTTCATTATATTATGGTGCATGATTTGGCAACATAGTGGTTAGTTCTACAAATAAATAGACAGACTACAATTCAGGCGTGACTTTGCCATTAGAAACGCGAAATGCTAATTCAAAGAAAGCCCGGTACAATCTTTCTCAAGAATATCATACGGGTTTTTTTCTACTTTGATCCGTCATTACATGTTTTATCACAAGAGATGTGTGTTAGAGGAAATATTAACGAAATTGATCCAGGTATGTTAAGGCTATTATTTCTTTCTTTTGGCATGATCCATACGATACAAATGAAACGTGAAAATGCACAATTTCCATACTTGACTCTATTCATAGAAATATTAGAGATGCCTATATTCTTGATTCCCCATGTATCATATTATTCTATCATCTGTTCATGGGACTCGGAAAAATACGAAAGTTGAAAAGAGTTTACTTTATGATATTACTCAAAGGCAAAATAGTTTTATGACATTCCGAGAGATTTTATTAACGTACTTTTCATGCATTTCATTCATGTACATTGACCCATGACCATATGGAGTTATATACACGTATATATATATATATATATATATATATATATATATATATATATATATATATATATACACACATACGTATATGGGATATGGGAAAGGTTATGACATTATATACGCACCACCACCTGATCAGCTGGTATACGTTGATGATTTTGGCCACAATGGCCAAGATGATATGATGGGATGCCCTCAAAGGTTGATGATATTATGAAACATGTACCTATGCACGACATGACATTCTTAATCATTTGCATGATACTATAATTATTCATGATTTACAAAGTTGTTCAGACTTACAGGTGGAGTCACTTATTCTATATTTCCTCCATGTCTGTTATGCACTTATTTATGTGCCTTACATACTCAGTACATTATTCGTACTGATGTCCCTTTTTGCCTAGGGATGCTGCGTTTCATGCCCGCAGGTCCCGATAGACAGGTCGAGTTCTCTCAAAGTAGGCTATCAGCTCAACGAAAGATGTTGGTGCTCTACATTTTCTTCAGAGTTGCTTGTTTTGTTAGTATGAGTTAGATGTGTATTAATTGGTATGGCGGGACTCTGTCCCGACCTTTATGAAAATTATGTATTCTTAAACGCTTGTAGACAGATGTCATGTATGTAAAAGATTGTATGGCCTTGTCGGCCTATGTCCAGTGATCAAGTGGTTATTTTGGTCTTAGAGGCACATATGTCTTATGTATAAGTTCGCATTACCTGTTGTATTCTACCTATTTCACGGCAGCCTCTCCCGGCTCAGTTATCTATGATAGTATGACTTGGTAAGATAAGTTATGTTGGTACTCGTTTGAATAAGGTACCGGGTGCCCGTCGTGGCCCATCGGGTTGGGTTGTTACAAAAGTGGTATCAGAGCAGTTCTATCCTAGGGAGTATACAAGCCGTGTCTAGTAGAGTCTTTTTTATGGGTGTGTCGTGCACCACACTATAAGCAGGAGGCTACAGGGCATTTAGGATTGTCACTCTTTCTTCTTACTCTAGATTGTGTGGTAGAGCTCACTTATAAGAATTCAAATTTCGAAATTCTATTTTATTCGTAATAAGACGATACCTACATCTGGAAAGAAGGTTGGAAAGAGAGATAGCTATGGAAGAGCTGAGTAAGGGGAATTCAATTTTTGTATGATGCCTACGATAAGTAAATGTGAGGTCTTTAGAAGATCATGGGTCTACTAAAAGGTGTAAGCTTCCTGATAAGAAGCCTTAAGGCAAGAATGCCTATCTATCTTTATGGTGAAAGACAATGAGAGATTAAGAAGATAAATACAAGTTTCAACAAGCAAACGAAGCAAGATGAAGAAGGGTACTAGGTGCCCAGTTAATGAAGGTTAACAGTGTTTATAATTCAGGCAGAGGAACATAAGTTTTTTTAGTTATATTCAACAGTAACAGAGGTATGTACAATTGGTCACACCTATTTCAGTTATGCCCTGTGGGGGCTAACAGGTATAGTAAGAGAATGATAGGATATAAAGATTCTGCTAGGGTTAGGATAACCCAAATTGGTAAATGGATTGCTTGTGTTAGTTGACATTGCCAAAGGATATGGAAAATGTGCTAATAGATCTCCTTGTGAGACACTAGCTGGTGTACTCTAAAATATTACAATTAGATTGGAATATTAGCGCGATAAAAAAAATTCCGAAGATAGGCACTGAAAGCCTAGAAAGGATAGATATTACCTTAGTGTGACTTTCGTCCCTCGTAGAGCGTGGACGTTGAGCAAACCGAAAAGCCGATGAATGAAGAAAGGAAAGCTAAAAGCGTGAGAACTTCATGTTGAAGTTTTCACAAGAAAAGGGATATGCAGAAATATTAGCAGAGTAATGATAAGAGAGATAAGGAAGCATTATGAATAAGGTGTGCTATATGGATGACAACGGTAGATCAAAAGATGACAGTATTACAGAATCTATAGTCAAGTGAAGGAATAGACGAGAGGTGACATACTTTAGGACAACAAAAGAGTATATGCCACACGGTCATGTCCTTATTTCGAGAAATAAGTTCGCAACGCTAACGCGATTACCAAAAAGGAAAAGTTAGACCCCAGAGTAATAGAAAAAGTATGGATTGGTGAACAAGATAAACTAAATATGAAGTAGGGACTGAGTGATTGATGACAGTCGGCATCATGAGAGTTTCAAATTTCGTTCCAGCGATAATAGAATGGACAACAGAAGAAGATCCATGATGAATTCAGAGAATGGTCATTCAGGGAGACGCTTCCCTAAAGCAAGCAATATGAGCAAAGTTGAGCTTAAGGGACTGTATGTACCAGTTACACTAAGTGTCACCATCGCAAGTGAGGAATTTTATTATCCTTACTATAGAAGGATTACTGTAAGGCGAGTAAGGGTCATTGATGATGTGAAATGATACCAAAGATGAAGAGGAAAAACATTTGTAGGCAGGTCGTCATAGCTCCAAGTCTTAGTACTCCCCTAAGGGGGAATATGGAATGATAAAGGAAGAATGAGATAAAAATAAGAAAGGGATGAGATTGCACCAATCTATTACAGATATGCTATGATTCCAGAACGTTATGTAAGCACGATGTCAAGAAAAAAAGTAAGGGTTCCTGCTCGGGGTGTTATTGATGGATAAGGAGCTAGTACGTGAGGTAAGTTAACACACTGGAAGTAACCCAAGAATGATTACGCGGAATATGGCTATGAGAATGGGCTGACGAGTAGTTAGTAGTTGATTCAGGAAGAGCCTAATCTTGACTAGACAAGAAGTTACAGACAAATTAGCAGATTATAGAAGATAAATGTTGTAAACCCCAACATGGAGAATTTAGTCTCGCAGTAGTGTCATTATAATACTTGAGATATTTAAATAGGAGTTGGGGTAGTTAAAGGTACCGTATAAGTGTTACGGGGATTAAAGAAAATTCCACTGAAAAGGCAGTCAAAATATCAGTTCAAAAGCAACCCTACAAGAATAATGACATGGAGATAAGTAACTACGGATAAGTATAGGCAAGGAAGGACATCAGAAGGTCCGTCGAGTATACAATGTCATATGCTTACAACATTAGAAGAGTCAGAGGGTCTTCCCTAAGTACTATGACGAAAGACCAGCTGAGAAAATAAGGAAGAAGGCTTCAACCTCGGCATAATGACCTAAAGAGGAAATGGTCGTGTGACAATAGTCTCAAAACAACATTGTATGCACTCCCTAAGAAAGTGGCACCCACAGTGGTTAATGAACAGGGAGTAAAAATAAGAAGTGATATTCATGATCATATGAGTTGTATGGAATTTCAAATATATTGGCACTAAGATAAGCTAAGTATGCACACAACAAGGGGGCAGAAAGACCAAGAAAAGTAATTGCTTACATTTGAAGAAAGCTGAGATGGAACAAAAAAATTATTCAATTCATGATCCAAAGTTAGTTACGTTATGAACACACTTAACAGTTTGGATGTTTTATAAATGCAGCATATACAACCGTAGAAGATTTCGGTATAAGTTAAAAGAGAGAATTGAGTCCAAGTCATAGACGAAGGATTGTATTATTAAAGGATTTTATCATGGATATTCCTCAGCGCCCATGAAAAGCTAAACCTAATAACTAATACCATGAACCGTAGATCGAGAGGTAGCTTAAGCCTACGTAAAGGCTGATCAGAAGAAGGAGGAAACTAAAAAGTTAAATCAACGAAGTAAATGAGGAATCAGATTATTGATATTGTAATTGAGAACATTACAGGATCACTCTTATTATCAGAGGTACCAAAGGGATAGTACGACAACCATATTCTATAATGACCCTACGATAAATACAGTAGTACCAGCCTCATAAGAAGTCAGTACGAAGCTTCCACCGGATTGTGTATGCACCAAAGGTGCAAGTATTATAATAGAGCTTCCAGTTATGGACGTAAATTATACCTATGTGCAATGGAAGTCATTAAAGAGATAGAAGATGCTATGCGGGATTTTAAGGTAAGTAAGGTAAATGTGAACAACGTACAAGAAACTCAAAGGCAGATGATTGTGAATAGTCCATGCTTCGGGTAGAAGGCTAGAAGCACTGGGATTCAATATCCATGAATGATAGCAGCGTCGTTAGTGGCATAGCTTCCAGCCTATGGTTTCTAAGTACCGAGAGATCTAGTTAGGAGAATAAAGAAGAGTTAGAGACGATGTGATGTCTCGCTTGATGTTCCAGAATAACACAAGGAAATCTATGGTGCAAGCAAGCTGAAGGAAGGTTGCGAATAATATAAATAGATATGTATAGGTCGCAAGCTAAAGTATAGTAAAGCTACAAAGTTTTATTACAAGTGTAAGAACGAGAAAGGGCGAGTGAGAAGGTGATGAAAATAGATAAATCCTCGGGATTAAGCCCATGAAAACAAGAGAGCTAAT
The DNA here is from genome assembly GCF_000715075.1 of Nicotiana tabacum. Taxonomy (NCBI): domain Eukaryota; kingdom Viridiplantae; phylum Streptophyta; class Magnoliopsida; order Solanales; family Solanaceae; genus Nicotiana; species Nicotiana tabacum. Next base: position 36,860,353 of record NC_134082.1, read on the forward strand.
GGTTTCTCTAAGTCATAGAAAGTTCAGTATACCCTGAATGAACTCGAAGGAGTCTAAGACTAATAAGGGTGTGATTGTGATAGATAAAGGATGACGTTTGATCCTTCGACTGAGCACTGATTTGAAGAGTATTTCAGGGATTGTACGGATTAAAAACGTAAGGTGAATCACATTGGGATGCTATAAAATACGATTATTGAAGTACAGTATTGCCCCTAAGTGGATCAGGAAATCACTTCAAATATTCCTCGATACAACATAAGCCCTAGTGGCAATATATTACGTAAGAAGTTTCAAGTTACCAATGGAAGATTGTAGATAAACATTGATAGTGTAAGCAAAAAGAGTAACATGGGGTTTGGTCACATGCCTCAGTAACAATAAATCGAAGTAAGAGTTACGGTATAGTATGGCTTATTTAGATGTAGAAAAGCTAATGACACCCAAAGGAACTGCTTGATATAATTTTGTACATGTTTAGTAAGTGAGGCCTAGAGACTGGCTAAGAGCTGGAGGAAAGAGGAGAGAAGTGTCTCATAGGCACACATATAAAGTTAGAATCATACAGGCTACATGATAGAAGGTAGCAATAATTAAAAGATTGGAAGGATTCCGACCACAAATCATGATATGGGAAAAAGGACTAAAGGGGGGATTGCCCAGGCCTTTGGATTTATTCACAGGATATTTTCCTAGGTGGCAAGGAGAGTACTAAAGTATTTGCAAGAGCCATAGGTTATGAAAATGATAAGAGCCATAGGTTATGAAAATGATAAGTACTAAACATTCGAGGACAAATGTTCCAAAGGGGGGAATGATATACATCCCGCATTTCGTATATTAAAGTTCCGTCTGCAGTTAATTGACATAGACTCGGGGATGATATTTTGTTGTGATTATAAGGATTATCCTATTTCACAATTGATGAGTAAATCCGTGAAGGTCAGAGGGGAAGCAAGTCAAAGAAAAAGAATTTTCGTCCAAGTTTGGCATGTTGGGATAAAATTCGGGCCGAGCGTTAATACCCGATATTTATAGACTAGTACCATACAAGATACCATATGACCATGGTAGTATGATATATAAAAGGGTATTAAAAATAAGTAAAATTTTAAGTAATTTAAGATAATTCTTAATTATGCAGGTAATTGGTTAATTACCGGGTAACGAAATATTACCTAATTAATTAATTGGTTATGGGTTAAGATTAAAACCCCTCCCCACCCTCCACGTGGCTGCAAGACATTACCCCACCAAATGACTCTTGATCAATTTGGATTATGTGGCAACAAAGTGTATTAATCTCAAGACAACTCATTGCTTAAGGAAGTTATCTACCTCAGGTTGCTTCTACCGTTGAAGGTTTTATCTTACTTGAATGGTTACATTTCTTCTTCTTTTTGTTCTCATACATAGAGTAGCAATTTGTGTGAAAGCTATTCCTACAATTGACTACTTGAAAATGATTTCAGTTTCTAAAGGTTGGCATATAAAAATTTGCTTTTATGACAAACTAGTTATTTGGGTTTTGTTGGGATTAAGATACAGAGACTTGACATGTAGTGAATATTTAGTTATATTATGGTGCATGATTTTGCAACATAGTGGTCAGTTCTACAAATAAATAGACAGATTACAATTCAGGTGTGACTTTGCCATTAGAAACGTGAAATGCTAATTCAAAGAAAGCCCGGTACAATCTTTCTCAAGAATATCATACGGGTTTTTCCCTACTTCGATCCGCCGTTACGTGTTTTATCACAAAAGATGTGTGTTAGAGGAATCATCAACAAAATCAATCCAGGTATGTTAAGGCTATTCCTTCTTTCTTTTGGCATGATCAATACGATACAAATAAAACGTGCAAATGCACAATTTCCATACCTGACTCTATTCATAGAAATATTAGAGATGCCTATATTCTTGATTCCCCATATGTCATATTATTCTATCATCTATTCATGGGTCTCAAAAAATACAAAAGTTGAAAAGAGTTTACTTTATGATATTACTCAAAGGCAAAATGGTCTTATGACATTCCAAAATATTTTATTAACGTACTTTTCTTGCATTGCATTCATGTAATCAAGCAGTTGATGCTAGATATGTGAAGATAAAAGATGAAGTGCGAGACTAAAGTAGAGTTATAACCAAGCCGAGGGGTTAGTTACTCGGGCCTCTAACTGACCGATGAGGGACCTCTAGGTCGATGCCTAGGCTCAGACTCGAGATATTGGGGGTATTCGGGAAAGGGGTAACAGTTCGGATATATTTAAGGGAGGCACTTTATGGCCAATGACGAGCAAGAAATGAAGAACAAGTATGCAGACAATAAATATGAGCAATATTACCGAGAGAGTATGTTAGAGAGAAAAGAAAGAGTTCTTGTATATTTCGTCTAGAATAGTTGGAGCAACTAGGTTTAAAAAGTGTCAAGGATCCCCCTTATATAGGAGGAGAAATCCCAATATAGTACAAAATGCATTAATCATAAAGGTAGAGGGACGGGACAACTAGATAGCATTAGGCTCTGTAAATATCAGCCGTGTGCCTTGGGAACTCCCCTATTATAGCCGTTAGTACACACTGACCCCCGAGGCAAAAACCCAACGGCTCCCGAAGGTGGGTCTCGACCTCGTTGTCGAACCTCGAGAAACATGTCCGTGAGGCGACCTAATGATGCGGAATTGGGCCCCCGGTTTACCTTATACAGATAGTCTGCACATTTCTTAGAATGAAAGTGATATGAAATGATAAGAAACGACATTGAATTTCTTCCTCCTTCAATATTCTTGCAATCGACAACGGCCTCAAGATGCCAAGATATGACACACATGCTACTCCTGCAGGTTTTTGCATTGACTATGGTAGTTGGCTGCCTCTTGGCCTCTTTCAATGCACACACGATGCTTTTATAAATACTCCTCTTCTTCCTTTCTATAACCCATTGCATGCCTAAATCCCTGAAAAGGTTCACTCTTATTTCGCTCTCGTTCTTTCTCAAGAACGCAACTCTTTTTATTCCTCCAAAATCTTCTAGGGGTGGCGAAAACTTCCACCTCTGCTTCTCAGGAGGTAGCGGGCTCATCCTCTTTGCTTCTTTCCCAAGGTGAAGTGGCCATACCTTCTCGTGCTGAGGCATGCATCCCAGGATATTTTGTGATGACCTCCTATTTCAAGGTCGAGAGACCTTCCTCGAAGCTAGAGCATCGTGAGCCTGTGAGTCAGTATATCAGCTCGATAACAGACGTTAGGAAAGTGAGGGTTGACTGCCGCTGGGGGGATACCGTGCTTGTGGAGATTCCTACTCGGGAAGAAGATATTACTGTTCACAAAGCTGACTTTCTGAGTGTGTACACCTATCCATTCACCTTGGGGATGGTGGGAAGCGAAATATCATGGTGAGTGTTGTGCTATTCCATCCTTGCTATCACCTTCCTTTTCTGCTGACGACATTTCGTGATATACTAGAGACCCAGGATCGCATACGCCGAGTGACCATGCTTTAACCAAAGTAGTCTCTTTCAGGGTCGACGGGAGTGGATTGGCAGGTGTGCGTTCGACCTTCAAGGAAGCCTAGCGGCTTCACTTTGCGATGAGTTTCGGCACAGATTTTTTGAGCTTTGCGCCTTCCTTTCGTTACTTAGTTTTCTTTTGCAGGAATCCGACAAGCTCGAGTCTAGGCTGCTTTGTTGTGAAGCCAGGCTATGGAATGCCCTGGATGTGGAGAGAACCCTGAGGCTCTTTTGTGATGAAAAAGAGGTCAAGTTAGTGCATTTTGCAGTGTGAGGTAAGCCAGAACTTAAATTGTAAAAGCCACCTAAAAGAGCAGGTAGCTTTTTTTCCCGGATGAATGTGCATTCTGCCTTCTGGCTCCTATGGCTAACACTTAGTTTTTTTCTGTTTTGAAAAAGATGGAGGCCCTGGAATGCCTTGGAGGTGAAGTTTGCTGGGCCAGGTGTGAACGTGATGAGTTGAAATCTCGGGCGGAGGCTCAGGCTTTAGGGGGGGATGAATGCTCTGGCAAAAGTTCCTGCTTTTGATTCTCAACTTCGCCTAGCTCGCGACAGTGCTTTGGCTCAGACAGAAATGTTTGAAGGGCTCGTGTCCGTGCTTTCAAAAGTCGAGGTTGTGGTCGTTGATGCCCGGCAGAAGATGCAATGAGCCAGACTGAGGCTGACCAGGAGATGGCAATCTATTCAAAGGATGCTGCCGATGCTCAAGTCGAGCTGAAAAGGATCCTCGGTCACGAAGGAAGGATTGAAGAATATGCTTGCTGGAAGTCTTTAAGAAAGACCCTAGAGGAGACCCTTGATTGGGGTTTTGCCCTCCAGGAGGAGCTTGCTCTAGCAAAGGCGGATGAGCGTGAAACTCGATTGCTTTCGCCGTAGCCCCCAGGGGGAGGGCATAGATTTTGTCATCTGTATGTAACATTGCCAAAGCATGTTTGTAGCTGGAGGTTGAATCTCTTGCATGTGTATGAAAGAAAACCTTACAGCTTTACTCCTTTCGCATCTATTTCTGCCCTGCTCTTGGCCAGACGAGCTGGTTCTTGTGTTAGTAGGAATCCTCAGGGTAGTGACGTGGCCCCGAGGCTCTTTGGGTTGGCGACAATGGTTCTCACGCTTTGAGTCGATGCGACCTTTAGTGTAAGCTGGCATTAGATCTCTTATGCTCTGGCTCAACTATTTTGGGTTTAGTCTCCGAGTCGGACTTCGGCTCGAGCTATTCGACCCTCAAGTTTTTTTGTTCGTATGGGCGGGAGAGAACAACTCTTACGCCTTGGGTCAAAGCGACCTTTTGTATGCGCGGCCTTGAGGCTTATTAAGCTGGTGACAATGGCTCTTACACTTTGCCCTTAGGCATGGATAGTTAGCTATTTTGGATACGGCCTCCGAATCGGGTTACGACTCGAGCTCATTTTGACCTCAAGCTTTCAAATTTAAGCTAGCGATATTGGCTCTTACGCTTTGCCCTTACGCGTAGATAGTTAGCTATTTTGGATCCGGTATCCGAATCGCGTTATGACTCGAGCTCATTTTGACCCTCAAGCTTTCAAATTTATGCTGGCGACAGTAGCTCTTAGGCTTTTGGTCAATGCGACCGTTTAGTGTGTGTGGCCCTGAGGCTCATTAGGCTAGAGACAATGGCTCTTACGCTTTGCCCTTAGGCATATATAGGCTTTGTTTTCCTCTCGTTAAGGACTTTTTGAAATGATTTTGCCTGACCCATCGTCGGTTCAGTAGGAACCTCAATTTCAAGTCGTTTGCGGTGATGTTCGAGCACCTCGGAAGGTTTAGCTCGTAGGCTGAGTAGCTCGAAGCCTTGTGATTTGGAGCTAACATGGTCGAAGCTTTTTTGCCTGTCGAGGGTAGCCTGTTTAACCGGTTCTTTTCGAAGTAGATTCAAAGTGATGGCCTATGATTTTGTAGTGACGGTCGGGCATCCTCGAGTCGTGTTAATTCGGCTGGTACAGCCATATGACCATAGTCATTTGTTTTTGTCCAGAGCCATTTTTTGTCCCGAGTGTAGTAGTTTAGGCATTTATATCAAGGGTATGCCTTTTTAGGGGTCTTACAAATTCGATATATAGCCTATACTTCAGGATTGAGTTTAAGCTTGTAGTAAGGTCTTACAAAAATTTTATGTTGTCGAGGTCTTACAGGATTTTCATGTTGTTGATTACAGGTTTTTCATGCCGTTGAGGTCTTACAGTTTTTTCATGCCGTTGAGGTCTTCTAGTTTTTTCATGTCGTTAAGTTCTTACGAGTTCTTCATGCTGTTGAGGTCTTATAGGTTTTTCATGCCGTTGAGGTCTTACAGATTTTTCATACCGTTGAAGTCTTACAGATTTTTCATGTCGTTGAGGTCTTACAGATTTTTCATGCCGTTGAGGTCTTACAATTTTTTTGATATTTGGTACAAGTATGATTCATGCCTTACTTGAGGTCTTACAGTTTGTGCTATTGATTCTCAGTACGAGTATGATTCATGCCTTTCTTTAGGTCTTATCATTTGTATGGTTGATACTCGGTATGAGTATAATTCATGCCTTGCTTGAGGTCTTACAGTTTGTGCGGTTGATACTCGGTATGAGTATGATTCATGCCTTGCTTGAGGTCTTACAGTTTGTGCAATTGATACTCGGTACGAGTTTTACACGACCGAGTCTACCCGCTCTAGGGTCTTACGACCTCGAGTTTTTTAACAAATGGCGATTGGTGACAGTCTCCGAGTCATCGAATTTGCTTTGGCTCGGGAGCCATTACTCGTGAGCTCGGAATTATCTCATTGAGGGCTTGCGATTTTGATAAAATGTTGAGTTTCCTTTGGAGTATGAGGTGCTTCAGCAAAAGACATTCTTTGATTTCTTGGCATAAGTACATGTTGTTTTATTGCCGTGGGTCCGGCTCATACGGGCATGGTTCATTCGACTGTGCGCCTCGGTACATCGTTTTCCTATTGGAATCCTGTTTGGCATTCCTCGGTTCTTCCGAGTGGGTAACCTTTTGAGGGGTGCCATCAAGTGTTCGGGGTTGATTGCAAAGGAAGCCTCGAACACTTGATGTATTCCCCTTAGGTAGCATGTAGGTGTTGCCTCGTTAAAAACCTTACTGATAGAACCCTCTTTGGGACAAAATACGGTCAAAAGAAAAGAGTGCAATGCTTGCTCAAGGGTATTTACGGAATTTCTGATCGGGTGCCCTAGCAATAATATCGTTTTAGTATTGATATATTCCAATTGCTCCGAAGTGGTTTGCACTGCATGGTGCCGAGCTTATAAGATCCCTTGCCGACTACTCCGAGGGCACAGTACAGTCCTTCCTAGTTCTGGCCCATCTTCCCTTCATTAGGTTTTCAGATGTTGAGAGTGACCTTCCTCAGGACTATGTCCCCGATCCCAAAATACCGGAGATTTGTTCTCCTGCTATAATGTCTTTCAATTCTCTGCTTCTAGGTGGCCATCCGGATCAACGAGGCTTCTCGTTTTTTGCCCAGTAGTTCGAGGGCCGTTGTCATGGCTTCATTGTTTGAGCCCTCGTTAGTATGCTAGAACCTGGCGCTCGGCTGTCCGCTTTACACTGGTATCAAAGCCTTGGCATCGTATACTAGAGAGAAAGGCATTTCCCCGGTGCTTAATTTTGAAGTTGTTTGATATGCCCATAGTACCTCGGGCAGCATTTCTCTCCATTTTCCCTTAGCACTCTCCAGTTTCTTTTTTAAGTTCTGAATGATTGTTTTATTTGTAGATTCGGCCTGGTCGTTTGCACATTGGTGGTAAGGCGTTGACAGGATTCTTTTGATTTTGTAATCTTTAAGGAACTGTGTTACCTTACTCCCAATGAACTGCCTCCCGTTATCGCATGTTATTTTGGATGGGATTCCGAATCGACATATGATGTGATCCCATATGAAGTTGATGACTTCCTTTTCTATTATTTTTTCGAAGGCCTGCGCTCCCACCCATTTTGAAAAGTTGTCAGTCATAAATAAAATGAATCTAGATTTACCTAGTGCCGTCGGCAGAGGACCGGCGATGTCCATTCCTCATTTCACGAATTACCATGGTGATAAAACAGAATGTAGTTGCTCGCCGGGCTGGTGAATCATAGGAGCGAATCCCTAGCCATAGGCATACTTCCAGAGGGCTATCGAACCGGGCTGCTTTGGTTCATAGGGCCCTTGTTTCTTTTGGATCTGCGGGCAGCTTCCCGTCCATTAAATAATCAATATATTTATTCCTCCAATCCCATGTTAGGCTGGTGGAATTAATCTCTGCACGACCTTCCTCGACCACTAATTTGATCAATTGGACAATGGCCCCGAGGAGTAGGTCCTCTTCTTCAACAGAAGATCCCAAATTCGCGAGGGCATCAACCTCGCTGTTCTGCTCTCGAGGTACATGGACTAGTCTATTCTTTGAAGCAACGCAATGCGACTTGGATTTTGTCCAAGTATCTCTGCATCCTATCTTCTCGAGCTTCGTAGCTCCCATTCACTTGGCTTACTACGAGGAGTGAATCGAATTTCGCTTCGATGGTCTCAGCTCCCAAGCTTTTGGCCAGCTCTAAACCTACAATTATAGTCACGTACTCGGCTTCATTGTTAGTTAATTTTGCAGTTTTTGTGGATTGTCTTATTACGCCGCCAACGGGTGGTTTTAGGCCTATTCCGAGCCCATATCCTCTTATGTTTGTGTCTTCATCTGTGAACAGGGTCCATACCCCAGAAGACGTGCTTGATTTTAATAAAAGTTCCCTCTCTACTTCGGGTACGAGGGAGGGCGAGAAATCGGCCACGAAGTCCGCCAGAATTTGGGACTTGATGGCCATTCAAGGTTGATACTCGATATCATACCCTCAGATTTTGATGGCCCATTTGGCCAATCGACCTGACATCTCGGGTTTGTGCAGTATGCTCCGGAGGGTGTACATCGATAGAACACAGATATGGTGACATTGAAAATAGGGCTTAAACTTTTGCGAGGCACTTATTAGCGCGAGAGCCATTTTTTCTAGATGGGATACCAGGTTTCAGCATCCTCCAAGGTCCGACTTACATAATAAACAGGAAATTGCATACATTGCTCCTCTCGAACCAATATGCCCCTTACCGCTATTTCAAACACGACCATGTACAAATATAGCGTTTCATCCTCCTTTGGCGTATGCAACAAAGGTGGACTAGTCAGATATCATTTTAGTTTCTCTAAGGCGTGTTGGCATTCTAGAGTCCATTCAAAGTTGTTCTTTTTTTGAGTAAAGAGAAGAAATGATGGCTCTTGTCCGATGACCTTGATATGAATCTGCCCAGGGCCGCTATCCACCCTGTTAGTTGTTGTACGACCTTTACATTGTTCACCACCATGATTTCTTCGATGGCCTTTAGTTTGTCAGGATTAATCTCGATCCCGCTGTTTGATACCATGAAGCCCAGGAATTTTCCAGAACCCACTCCGAAGATGCACTTCTCGGGGTTGAGCTTCATGTTGTAACTTCTGAGGATGTCGAAAGTTTCCTGCAAATGAGTCAAATGGTCCTCTGCGTGCAGGGACATAACTAGCATATCATCAATATATACCTCCATTGATTTACCTACTTCATGCTCAAACATTTTATTAACTAGGCGCTGGTATGTTGCCCCTATGTTTTTTAACCGGAAGGGCATTACGTTGTAGCAGTAGGTACTATACTTTGTGATGAATGAGGTTTTTTCCATGTCCTCGGGGTTCATCTGGATTTGATTATACCCCGAGTAGGCGTCGAGAAAGGTGAGGGTCTCGTGACCGGCCATAGCATTGATCAGACGATCGATATTAGGCAATGGGAAGGAATCTTTGGGACATGCTTTATTTAAATCTTTATAATTAACACACATTCTTATCTTGTTTCCCTTTTTAGGCACTACTACTACGTTGGCCAGCCATTTGGGGTACTTTACCTCTCTAATGGATCCTATTTTAAGAAGTTTTGTTACCTCTTCTTCGATGAATGCATGTTTTACCTCGGACTGTGGTCTTCTTTTCTGCTTTACGGGTTTAAATTTGGGATCGATGCTCAGCCCGTGGGAGGTTATCTCTGGTGGAATTCCTGTCATATCTAAGTGGGACCAAGCGAAACAGCCGATATCGTAACTAAGAAACTGAATGAACCTTTTCCTGAGTTCGGGGGATAACCCTGTTCCCAGGTATACTTTACGATCTGGGAGGTGTTCGATTAAAATTGTCTTCTCCAGCTCTTCGACTGTCGATTTAGTTGCGTTCGATTCATCGGGGGTGACGAAGGTCCGAGGAGCGAAGAAATCTTTTTCGTCATCCTCGAGGATCAGTGTGTTCGTAACCTCGTCTGAGATCGGGTGCGTTGGGATCAACGCCTTATGATGAACTACGAACATTTCTTTCGCCGCCCGCTGTTCTCCATGTATTGTCATTATGTCGTCCTTCGTGGGAAACTTTATCACCTAGTGTAAGGTTGACGGTACTTCCCTCATGTTGTGTATCCAAGGCCTGCCGAGCAATGCATTGCACCTCATGTCGCCATCGATGACTTGGAACTCGGTGTTTTGAATCACGCCGGACGTGTCGATCGGGAGGGTGATCTCTCCTTTTGTTACTTTTCTGGTCATGGTAAAACCGTAGAGGACTTGAGGAATGGGGGTGACTTGATCGAGTAGCCCCAGTCATCCTACTACCTCTGATCTAATTATGTTGGCCGAGCTGCCTGGATCCACGAGCACGCGCTTTATCTTGGCATTGTTTAAAAGAAACGAGATCACCAGTGCGTCGTTGTGCGATTCTATCATGGCCTCGAGATCCTCCTCATTGAACGTTCTGATCCATTTGAACATGGGTCCTTGGGGAAAGTTGGTTCCTCCAATAATCATATGGACATCATGTCGGAGAGTCTCCCTTCCGCCCGGGTTGAGTTCGGTGGTGTACAGACATCTGGAGTAGTCATGTCCTTTTCTTTGCGGTTTTCGAGGTTGTTGTTCTCCACTCTATTCACCGTGCCAGACATTTTGTCTTGAAATAAAAGATCTTTGACAAGAAAAAGTGTGAAAGGCAACTTGCGTTGTGTAATGTAACCAGCAAGAAAATAATTACTATTATTTTTAGCCCCATGGTGGGCGGCAAACTATTTACCGTAAAAATGGTAATTACAATTAAATTTGTTGATGGGACTCTAAAAATAAGTGATCTATTTTTATGCTAGTTGTTAAAGCAGTTGATGCTAGATATGTGAAGATAAAATATAAAGTGCGAGACTAAATAGAGTTATAACCAAGCTGAGGGGTTAGTTACTCGGGCCTCTGACTGATCGATGAGGGGCGTCGAGGTCGATGCCTGGGCTCGGGCTAGAGCTATCAGGGATAATTGGGAAAGGGCTAACAGTTAGGATATAATTAAGGGAGGCTCTTTATGGCCAATGACAAGCAATAAATGAAGAATAAGTATGAAAGTAATAAATGAAAGTAATAATATCGAGAGAGTGTATGAGAAAGTAAAGTGAGTATTCTTCTATATTGATCCCCCTTATATAGGAGGGGAAATCCCAACATAGTACAAAATGCATTAATCATAAAGGTAGAGGGATGGGACAACTAGATAGCATTAGGCTCTGTCAATATCAACTGCGCGCCTTGGGAACTCCCCTCTCCCCTATTATAGCCATTAGTACGGACTGCCCCCTAGGCTGAAATCCGATGGCTCTCGAAGGTGGGTCTTGGCCTTGGTGTCGAACCTCGAGAAAAATGTCCGCGAGGCGACCTAATGATGGGGAAATCGGGCCCCGATTTTACCATATACAAATATCTAACTTTTGAGTTACTTTACTACTTGTGGATCATGTATACTTGTATGTGCTTGTAAAATCCCAACTGGTCATTTTGTATATTTGAGCCTTGTTTTTCTATTTTAAGCTTCCCATATGTTTATCAAGTGTTTTATGACTTGCGAGGATGATTGATTTTATTGTGCGAATGTTCGGGAGTGATTTAGAATACTTAGTGTTATTTATGGAAGCTGAAGTTGTAAGAGTTGACCGAGATTTAAATTTTGTATAAATAACCTCGGATTGGTGCTGTGACGGTTTCGTATGGTGATCTTGGACTTAGGCATATGTTTGAAATTGGATTTGGAGGTACATAGGATGTTTTGGTTCTTTTTGCTGAATGTTTGCAATTCGTAGGATTGAAAGGTTCATAGGTTTGACCAGAGATTTACTTTGAGGTTATCGGATTTGGATTGATTCTTTGGAAGTTAGGATAAGTTTATTTTGTCATTTTAGACTTGTGTGTATAATTTGTTTGTAATCTGGATTGGTTATGCTTGGATCGGAAGCTTGGTTTGATGTTAAGAATTTGATGTACATAAGAGAGACTTAATGGTGATTTTGGACTTAGGCAAGTTTGAATTTTGTGAATTTGACCTCAGATAAGAGTTTTTATGGTTCAATTAGATTTGAATGGTGATTTTGGACTTGGTCATATTCCCGAATTTGCATTAGATGTTTTTAGAAGGTTTTGACACTATTTGGCGAAAGTTGACAATTTGAAGGTTTAAAAAGTTCATAGGTTTGACCTGGAGTTGACTTCAACTTTATAGGATTCAAATTTTCGTTTCGGGAGTTGGAATAGGTTTCGTTATGTCATTTGGAACTTGTATGCAGTATATGATGTGATTTCGAGTTATATAGACGTGTTCGGTGTACGTTTGGAATTTGGAAATAGTTCATTAAGCTTGATTTGAGGTAGGATTTGCGATTTTGTTATTGTTATGCATGATTTGAGTCCACGATTAGGTTCGTGTTATGTTTTATGATTTGTTGGCAGGTTCGGATGGGTTCTTTAGGGGCTCGGATGTGTTTCAAATTTGATTTGAGGCCATTTTCCTTCATGTTGTGCTGCTAGTTTCTGTGGTTGCTGATGTTCTTCGCGATCGCGGTCGCATAGAATTCTGAGGCTTGGTCATCGCGTTAGTAGTATGCTGTCGTGTTTGCTTATAAGGATCTTGGAGCAGTTGGTATCTTCTTTGCGTTCGAATGGTCTACGTCGCGTTCTCGTAGGTTTGGTTCAATTGTGCACTGCATTTGCTAGGTAAGTGCCGTGAACGCGGAGGGTGTTTTTGTGGGCAGTGAAGTTTGTGCTTCGCGATCGTGAAGCTAGTCCCGCAATCACGAAGGGTTTACTTGGAGCAGATCTATGAGTACTCTATTTCGAAGGTTTTGGTTATTTCATCATATATAGAGTTATAAAGTTTTGATTTTGGCGATCTTGGAGGCAATTTTCACGAATTGGATTAGGGTAAGTACTTTTGACTCGGTTTTGAATATATTACATGATTCTATCTTTGATTTTGGCATTTAATTTAATGAATCTAAAAGAAAAATTCGGTGTTTTTGTCTAAACTTTTCTACAGTGAAATATTGGGTTTTGAACATTGAATTAGAGTCGGAATTAGATGAAATTAATATGGTGGACTCGTATTTGAATGGGCTATCTGAATTTGTGAATTTTGTCAGGTTCCGAGGTGCGGGTCCTAGTCGACCTTTATCTTTTGGATTTGCTTCATATGGCATTATTTGATGATTTTGAGTTTTTTTTGGATAGTTTCGACTAGTTTGGAGGACGATTCACGTGGGATGGTGCTTCTAATATATCGTTTGTTCTTGTTTGAGGTAAGTGTCTTGCCTAAATTTTTTGGAAATTTTTTTCCTACTAATTGACATTGTTTGCTACATGCGGAGGTGATGCATATACGAGGTGGTGAGCATATACGTATGTGCTAGGGTTCTATGCTCGGGAGGGGGAATTATATGCTTCTTTGTGAGTTTGTAAAATTAAAAATCCTTTAACTTATTCTTCATTCAATACGACGACTAATACACTCATTTAACAGTGTTGGACATCATGCTAGAATATATGACATTGTAAAAAGGATTAATGTGTTGTTTTTTAGATTTGTTGCATACTTAACTTAATCGAGGTATCACAATCCTATATCCATACAAGTTATTGTCATGGCATTTGATCTTCTTTATTCCTAATAAGAAATGATGATTAGTCCTTAGGGCCACATTTGGCATGATGAGTACTTCCGTGCGGCTGATATGATGTTGGCCCGATGAGTATTTCTGGGTGATTTGAAATGAGATTGGTTTGTTGGTTATTACCATGAGAAAAGAAAGGAATTTTGATTTCTGTCACGATTACTCATTCGTTAAGTACTTACATGCCCTTTACTTTGTTTTTTTTAACGTTTGTTATTTTGCACGATACATTCCGTTTAAGTTTCTTACGTAGATACCTTTGTGTTTTCCCTTTGGCATGTTACTATTCTAGATATGTATACCTTGTGTGTTATGATTACATCTATGCTTTTACATGATTTACTTCTACTACATGTCCTCTTCGAATTCATGCTTTTATTTGGTATTAGCCCACACATGTTACATATCTCTGATTGTCAAATAATTTACTTGTTAGCTGCCTTAACCTGCTATATGTCTTCACTTTCACTTCCTACATGTCTTCACTTACCATATGCTTATACTTACAATATGTTTTTGCTTATTAACTGCCTATACTTGCTACATGCTTCTACTTGCTACACGATTTCATATATATTGAATGTCTTCATTTGATCCATGTTCTTACATGATAAACATCTATACTCGTTTCATGATCTACTCTCCTTTGATTAATCGGATTTGTGTACTTTTAGATTGGTTGTGTGTTTACTCTTTGTAGAAGACTTGCCTTTATATGTGGGAAACTAGCTATGTGGAGCTGTGTTGCTCATCTTATTCTGTTGTGTTTGCACTCCTAGTTGATTTCCGCATGTTAGTTTTTGTTATATCATGTTTTGAATTTCCTGTGCTTGGTTATTGTAGAATAGTTACATATGCACTTATTATATACGTGCGATTGGGTTGTGTGCCGCAACGAAAAAGATATTATATATGTGTTATCGGATTTTGTTTGATACATTTGTCTTGTAGAAGGCTTGGCACAAACTGGAGTACTTTCTGTGGCACCGGCTACTTCACAAGCCGTGGGAAAGGCACAGATTCCCACTACTCCCACCCCTGAGCAAGTTGTTGTAGTTTATCAGACACTAGGAGTTGTACCGATTGGAGGATGCAATGATCTGGCTGGTCGTTTTGAGCATTGGCATTCAGTTTGGTGGGTTTAGGCTATGAGTAGCTTTATGTAGTGTATTATGAATTGCGTGTATCGTCGGTATTAGTTTTTGAGTGGTTCAGGATTTATTTGGAAGAATGATTCTCATTTTAGAAGCTTTCAATTGGAAGAGTTGACCAAGTTTGACTTTAGTGAATTTGACCTTGGACCGAAGTTTTTATGGTTCCATTAGACCCGGATGGTGATTTTGAACTTGGTCTTATGCTTGGATTTGTATTTGGATGTTTTTAGAAGGTTTTGCTACTATTTGGCGAATACTGGAAATTTAAAGGTTTGGAAAGTTCATAGGTTTGACTAGGAGTTGACTTTAATTTAATCAGGTTCAAATTTTGGTTCCCGGAGTTGGCATAGGTTTGTTATGTTATTTGGAACTTGCATGCAATATTTGAGGTGGTTTCGAGTTGTTAAGACGTGTTCGGTGTAAGTTTGGAATTGTAAAATTTTAAATAGTTTATTAAGCTTGAATTAAGGTACGATTTTGTGATTTTGATATTGTTATGTGTGATTTCAGGCCTCGAGTAGATTCGTGTTTGTTTTGAGATTTTTTAGACTTGTTGGCTTGTTCATTTGATCTTTGTTCTTACTTGATAAACATCTTTACTTGTTTCATGATCTACTCTCCTTTGGTTACCCGGAATGGGTGACTATTAGATTGGTTGTATGTTTACGGTTTGTGGAACCCTTGTCGTTATATGTGGGAATTTAGCTATGCGGTGCTGCATTGCTCATCTTTTTCTGTTATGTCAGTACTCGTAGTTGATTTTCGCATGTTAGTTCTCTTGATATCATGTTGTGAGTTTCATATGCTTGGTTGTTATAGATACTTACATATGAACTAATTACATATGTGGGATCCAGTTGAGCGCCGCAACATAGAAGATATTACCTATGTGGGATCCAATTGAACTCCGCAATGGATATTGGTATTATTGTGGGGGATCAGGTTGCACGCCTCAACGGATATTAGTATTACTATTTGGGATAGGGTTGCGCATTACATTGGTATTATATATATATATATATGTGTGTGTGTGTGTGTGTGGTTGTGTGTGTGTGTGTTGCGTGTGCCACATCGGAAAAGATATGTTTGTATTTATGTTTGTGTATCGAGTTACGTGCCGCAATAGAGAAGACCTATTTTTTATAAGTATGGGAACATGGGCTGTAAACACCATCCCCCTTTTAGGAGCATTCATCTTTGAATGTTGAATAATATTCTGCCTCCCAAGATTTCTAAATAATTTGGCAGAGTTTTCTTTGCAAATAGGGCTATCGAAAACCTGATAAGCAACCCACACACACAACCAATGCCAAACAGGGCTACAACTCACCTCTACTATCATCCGATGTACTGTGAGTTGTACCAGTCATAGTTGTCTTAACATTATCACCAAAATAATATGAGTATTAAGCTCGATAATTACTTTAATAGTAAATAAACTTTATTGCACAAGTCTCGATATAAACCTGTAGTCTGAAACAAATGAGGATATCTCGATTTCATATCTTCCTCTTCCCGTGTCATTTCCTCTATATTGATGTTCCTCTTCGGTTTGTAACTTACAAACTTGGTGATCTAGGATAGCTAGCGGAATTTCCTCATAGGATAGGTCTTATGTGACCTGGACATCCTCAATGGGGGTAATGAAGGAGGGGTCACCCAGGCACTTAAGAAGGACGGATGCATGAAACCCAAGATGAACTACTTCTAATTTCGGGGCAACTAAAGCTTATAAGCTACTTGGCTGATTTTCTGGAGAATCTGATATGGTCCGACATAACTGAGGCTAAGCTTGCATAGGAAATACTTTCAGGAACATCCAATCTCCCATACTCTAATTCAGGAACACCCAATCTCCCATTGAGAACTCTAAGTCTCGATGCTAGTTATCTGAGTAAGACTTTTGTAAGCTCTGAGCGGTCAACAATCAATCGTGGATCACTTTCACCTTCTCTATGGATTGTTGCACCAAATAGGGCCTAATAATTTTGTCTCACCAACATCGAACCAATCGATAGGATACCTGCACTTCCGCCCGTATACGGCTTCATATGGTGTCATCCGGATACTAGAATGGTAGCATTTATTATAAGCAAACTCACTGAGCAGCAGATGATCTTCCTAACTTCCTTTTAAGTCCAGAATACAGGCTCGCAACATTTCCTCGAGTATCAAAATAGTGGTCTCAACCTGACCGTCTGTCTGCGGATGAGAAAGTTGTGCTAAGACTGACTAGAGTATGCAAACCTTTTTGGAAGGAGCTCAAAAAGTTAGCAATTAACTGGGCACCTCTATCTGATATAATAGAAATCGGGAATCTATGAAGTCGAACTATTTTCTTAATATATAATCTGGCATTATCCTAGGCTGAAAAGGTAGTTCTGATGTGTAAGAAATGAGCTGACTTTATAAGTCTATCCACGATAACCTATATGGAATTGAACTTACGACGAGAATTTAGTAATCCCATAATAAAATCCATATTGATTGTCTCCCATTTGCAGGTCAGAATCTCAATATTCTGAAGCAATCCTCCAGGTTTTTGCTGCTCAATTTTAACTTCTTGACAATTCGGGCACTAAGCGATGTATTCGACAGTATTTCTCTTCATATCATTCCACCAGTGTTTATGTCGAAGGTCATGATACATCATAGTATACCCAGGATGAATAGAATAACTGGACTGCTGAATCTCCGCCATAATCTGTCCTCGGAGTTTCCCAATTTCGGGCACACACAACCGGCCCCTATATTTAAGGACTCCATCCTTGAAAAACTTAAAAAACTGCTTTATCTAAAAGTAAATTCTTTCCCTTATTCTCACCAAGGCTTGATCGTCAAATTGTCACGCCTTTACTTCTGCCACTGACGAGGATTCGGCGACATTCTTAACTATGGCACCCATGTCACCTGCATCAAACAATTGTACACTTAAACTGGCCAATCTCTACAAAGCTTTAGTCATTTCCAATATATTAGCTCCCACATGCCTCAGTCTACCCATTTATTTCCGACGTAACATGCTGACCATAATATTTGCCTTGCCAGGATGGTACATGATATCAACATCATAGTCTTTCAACAATTCAAACCATCTTTGCTGTCTCATATTCAATTCTTTTTGCCTGAGTATGTATTGAAATCTCTTATGATCTGTAAATATATCAACATGAACTCCATACAGATAGTGACGCCATATTTTCATAGCAAATATAAGAACCGCCAACTCAAGGTCATGAGTCGGGTAATTATGCTCGTGTTTCCTTAGTTGTCTTGAAGCATATGCAATAATTTTACCGTGCTGCATCAGGACATAACCTAACCCCACTCTAGAAGTGTTACAGTATGTAATATAACCATCTGATCCTTCGGGAAGGGCTAGAACAGGTGTTGATGTTAATCTCCTCTTTAACTCTTGGAAGCTCTTTTCAAAAGTATCGATCCACTGGAACTTAGCCGCCTTATGCATCAAATTTTTAATAGAGAAGCAATATAAGAGAAATTTTATACAAACCTTCGATAGTAACCAGCTAAGCCTAAGAAACTATGTACCTCAATAGGAGTTGTGGGCCTCGGCCAATTCATAACTGCCTCAATTTTTTATTGTCAACTTCGATGCCCTCATCCGATATTATATGACCAAGAAAAGCCACTAAGTTCAACTAGAACTCATTATTGGAGAAATTAGCATACAACTTACGATCCTGGAGCATCTGTAATACTATTCGCAAATGATTTATGTGGTCCACTTCTGATCGAGATACACCTGAAAATCTTCAATAAAAAAAATCACAAATATGTCTACAGAAGACTTGAACACTCAATTCATCAGATCCATAAAACCAGCAGGTGCATTGGTTAGGCCAAAGGACATAACGAGAAATTCATAATGGCCAAATCTGGTCCGAAAGACTGTCTTTGGGATATCTTTCTCCTTGACTCTTAGCTAATGGTACCCAAATATGAGATCGATCTTTCAAAAATACTTGGCACCTTGAAATTGATCAAACATGTCATCGGTCCTTGGAAGAGAATATTTATTCTTAATAGTTACCTTGTTCAGTTGACGCTAATCAATACACATTCTCAATGAACCATCATTCTTACGAACAAATGACACCTGGGCACCCAAAAGGGAAGTATTGGTCCTAATAAAGCGCTTATCTAGAATATATTTCAATTGAGCTTTCAATTCCTTCAAATCAACATGAGCCATTATGTACGGAGGAATTTATATGGGATGTGTGTCTAGAAATACGTCGGTAGCGAAATGAATTTCTTTTTCGGGAGGAATGCCAGGAAGTTCATCAGGAAATACATTGGGGATTTCATTAACATCAAGGACTGGTTGAAGGGTTGGAGGGTTTGCCTTCGTATCCTATACTGGTAGTATATTAAGTACATATCCTTTCGAGATCATCTTATGAGACTTAAGGTAGGAAATAAACCTCCCATTAGGTGCTTCTACATTTCCCTTCCATTCAATGAGGGGCTTTCCTGGAAAACTAAAGCGAAGGACTTTTGCCGAACAATCCACATTAGCGTAGCAAGAAGCCAGCCAGTCCATATCTATAATAATATCAAATCCCACCATTTCTAATTAATTCATATTGGCTAAGGTGTGAATATCATAAATCATCACATCACATCCCCGATATACCCATCTAACAATTACGGACTCACCCACGGGGTTATATATTTCAAATGAATGATATATTTACCAGCAACAAAGAAAGTAATATACGACAAAGTATAATCTAGATCTATCAAGGCCTACAGATGAAGGGAAAATACAGATAATACACCTATAACCACATTTGTAGATGACTCTAGGTCCTGTCGACCAGAAAATGCATAAATGGGTTCTGGTGACTGCTTGAGCTAGATGCTATACCCCTGCCTCTGCATCTGCCTCTACCAAGATGGCGTACTGATGAAGAAGAAGTTGTTATAGACCTTGTCGGTTGCGCCATACCGCCCCAACTCTCATCGTACAAAAGCTCATAATGTGGTCGTGCAGCCTACATTGACAACATACATCTGAACCATGGCAGCATTACCCAAAATGATTCCTACCACATTGACAATAATACGACATCAAGGGTCTCACCTGACTGGAATCCGGTCTATATTAAGGGCCTGGTGCCTGTGAACTCTAACCCTAACTAGAATAAGTGGTTCTATCACGATGCTAGCCTTAAAACTGCAATGGTGCACTAAGCGCTAGATAAGATCGGTGTCTAGGAAACCGAGGCCTAAACCTACCAGAAACTCTCTTGTATCACCTTCGAACCAGGACCTCTTATGATGACCCCTATCATGCTCTCGATCGGCGCAGTGCGGCACAGTGTGATGTAATAGTAAATAATAACATAGAGTGAGATATGATATGCAAATGAAGGATCATGACTGAGTACATAATTGTAGTTAAAGAAGATGACTCAGAATAATAGAAATAACTAAAGTGGGTCTAAATCAAATAAGCATATAGCCTAAACATGATTTCTAACATGAATCACAGCTCAATTGCTCTAACACGTAGGAATTACACGGATAAAACAAGATTTGATAACACAGTATAAGAATCCACCTGGATCATGATTACTATGTTGCACATCCACACGCTCGTCAACTAGCATGTGCGCTACCGCAACATAAGCCATCAAACACGTTTTCAAGGATTTATACCCTTAATTCCTTGTTTAGAAGTATTACTTACCTCAAAGCACGCACATCAATGCTCCAACAAACCCTTGCCTCGCGAATCGGCCTCTGAATGACTCAAATATAGTCACAAACAAGTAAATAAAATCAATACAAGCTATAGGAATAAAGTCCATACGATTAAGCTAAGATCTTTAACCAAAATCAAAAAGTCAACCAAAAAAGCCAACCTGAAGTTCACACCTGGAACCCAACACAATTCAAAAAATCCAAATACCCAATCAATTATGAGGACAACCTTACCAAAATCATTTGATTCCAAACACAAATTAACCCTCAAAACCCCAAATCCTACTATCTAATACATAGTCCAAAAATTCCCAAAATGTAACCTCAAACACACATAATCTAGGTGTAAAATCAATGGGAATTTATTATTTATGGAATAAAGTTATCCAAAGTCACTTACCTCTTGAATTGTAGCAGAAACCATCTCAATAATTGCCTCTAGACGAGCTCCCAAAGTCCAAAATGAGAGAACTCACGAAACGCTTCGTTTAAATCCTTCTACCCAGTCTTTTCGCATATGCGGACTCAGCAGCCGCACCTGCGCTTCTGATTTTGCGGAGAAATCTTCGCTTCTATGAAGTGCACTTGAGTTCCTGGCCTAGCACACCTGTGGTCCCCTCCTTGCACATGTGTGGCAGATTTTGTGGTCGCTTCATCGCTTTTAAACAACCGCACCTGCAGAGTCTTCCGGTTATACGATCCCTAGTCCTTCACTCAAAATCTACTTCTATGGAACTTCTTGCGCAGGAGCGCGTCCGATTATGCGGATTCTCCTCTACACATGCGCTTGCAAGCTGCCTTCACATATCATGCATATGCGCCTTCGTAGCCGATTTTGTGGCTACGCACTATGGGCAAAACCTCACAGGTGCAGTTACACCAAAACTACTGCCAACAAAAATTGCATAAGTCCAATTCTCACTCCGATTTCAATCCAAATAAAATCTTAGGCAGTTAGGACCCCATCCAAGCATACCAACACATTGTAAAACATGATACAAACTTAGTCAAAGCCTCAAATCACATCAAACAACATCAAAATCATGAATCGCACCCCGATTCAAGCCTAACGAAACTAATGAATTTCCAACTCCCAAAAGCATGCTGAAACCTATAAAACCAACTCCAATTGACCTCAAATTTTTCACACAAGTCATAAATGACACAACAAACCCATTCCAACTACCGGAACCAAAATTCGAGACCGATATCAACAAATTAAACTCTAGGTCAAGCCTTTTAGCCTTTCAAACCTTCAACTTTCCAAATGTTTGCCAATTCAAGCTAAAATGACATACATGCCTCCAAATCGATATCTGGACATACTACTAAGTCTAATATCACCATAGAAGCTATCAGAACCATCAAAATTCCATTCCAAGGTTTTGTACACAAAAGTTAAACTCTGATCAACTCTTTGAACTTAAACTTTCAACCTTGGTTCCGAAACATACCCAGAACCAAACCAACCACCCCGGAAAGTCACATAGACACAAATGAACATAGAAGAAATGAATAATTGGGGATCAAGGCTAGAATACACGAAACAACCATCCGAGTCATTACATTTTTCCCTTCTTAAACAAATGTTCGTCCTCGAACATGTTAGAATCATACACGGAGTCTCAAATAGGTGTGGATATCTAGTCCGCATATCCCGCTCGGTCTCCTAAGTAGCCTCCTCGACTGGGTGGCCTCTCCAGAACTTTCACTGAAGCTAAATTCTTTGATCTCAACTTTCTAACCTGTCGACCAAATATGGACACCAGCTCTATATCATAAGTCAAATCCCTATCTAACTAAACCGTGCTCAAGTCCAAAATATATGACGAGTCACCATAATACTTCTAGAGTATAGAAACATGAAACACTAGGTGGGCACCCAATAGACTAGGTGGCAATGCAAGCTTGTAGGCCACCTCTCCAATCCTCACAAGCACCTCAAATGGGCCAATATACCGAGGGCTCAACTTTCCCTTCTCCCCAAACCTCATCACATCCTTCACAGGCGAAACTCAAAGAAAAACCTTCTCACCCACTAGATATGCAACATCATGAGCCTTCCGATCAATATAGCTCTTCTGTCTAGACTGTGTTGTACGAAGCCAATCCTAAATCAAATTGACTTTCTCCAAGGCATCAACCAAATCAGTACACAACAACCTAGCCTCCCCCGGTTTAAACCGACCAATTGGAGATCGATACCATCTCCCATATAAGGCCTCATAATGGGCCATCTGAATACTCGATTGGTAGCTGTTGTTGTAGGCAAACTCTACAAGCAGTAGAAACTGATCCTAAGAAACCCCCGAAATCCATAACACAAGCGTGTATCATATCCTATAAAATTTGAATAGTGCACTCGGACTGTCCGTCCATCTAGGGGTGGAATGTTGTACTCAACTCAATGCATGTGCCCAACTCTCACTGCACTACTCTCCAAAACTGCGATGTGAACTACATGCCTCGATTAGAAATAATGGGCACCAATACACCATGAAGACGAACAATATCACGAATATAGATCTCAATCAACCACTCTGAAGAATAGGTAGTCACAACCGAAATGAAATGTGCTGACTTTTTCAATCGGTCCACAATAACCCAAACGACAACAAAGTTTTTCAAAGTCTATGGAAGCCCAACAACGAAGTCCATGGTAACACTCTCCTCTTTCCACTCAAGAATCTCAGGTCTCTGAAGCAAACCGCCTGACTGTTGATGCTCGTACTTCACCTGCTAACAGTTCAAGTACCAAGCTACATACTCCACTATATATTTCTTCATCCTCCTCCACCAATAGTGATGACAGTTCAAGCAGTAAGTCACATATTCTAATATATTTGATACCAACTTGTCACGACCCAAAATCCCAACATGCCGTGATGGTACTTAACACACTTGCTAGGCAAGCCGACAATCACGTAATAGCCAAACATTTGAATAAAACATGCTTTAATAAACTTAACAGCATAAATTCTAATAAATGTCAGATAAAAACAGCAAAAACTCTACTACGACCATCCCAAAACCTAGTGTCAACAAGTACATTAGCACTACTAAGTATCAACATAAGGCAAAACTCTAGTACAACAAACTCTTACGGGAGGCAGTAATAGGGAATTTTTCGCAATGGGTGAAAGCCAGATAGAGCAATGCTGCATGGAGGTAGAAGGCCACGGGACGTGAACATTTCTTTGAGAAGAAGCAACGACGGTATGTGGGGAATAAGCATCGGCTAACTCTATGCCAGCAGTCGCGGTAATATAAAGGATGCAAGCATTATCTGAAATTATTGGGCGTAAAGCGTTTGTAGGTGGATTTTTAAGTCCGACGTCAAATCCTAAGGCTCAACATTGTACAGGAGGTGGAAACAACCAGCCTGTAGTATGTTAGAGGTAGAGCAATTTGTGCTAGAATTTTTGCGCTCGCTTTATGATTTTTAGTCCTCTTTCAACGAGATTAATAGAAAAATACTGAAGAAAATAAAAGGGAAGAGTATCAAGGTCTGAAGACGTCATAGCAACTACCTTAGTCTCCAAGCAAGTACTGGCAACGGTCTAGCAATCACCGTGTCCAGATGTACCTGGATCTGCACACGAAGTGCAGAGTGTAATATGAGTACAACTGACCCAATATACTTAATACGTAACATGACTAACCTTGGGCTGAAAGTAGTGACTAGCTTAGAAAGATACGGTGAGAAAAATATAATGATAACATATGTAAGATAATGACAATGACGGTAAATAACTCAAAAAATGCCATATTCAGCTCGGTATAGCTAACATGAGAAATAGTACATCTCTATGCCTACATATCAAAAGTAAGGTATCATAGTGATATTCTCAGATACTCACACTCTTGGAGTACTTAATTTATCTATCTCAAATGCCCACTAATCACAAACATAATCACTCAGCACTATACGAATGCCTAGCATCAATGCCCCTAACTAAATCACGTATATATATATATATAAAGCTTGCGCTCACTACTGGTATGTCAGACTTAGGAGGGGCGGATCCTACCCAAGCACTAACATAAAGCATATAAGGCATACTGCATGCGTGCAGTCCAATCCACAGTAATAAATAAGCCAATAAGGCCTGTTGTGGCATACAACCCGATCCATAATAATAAATTACGCAATAATGCATGCTGCGATGTGCAGCCTGATCCACAATAATACCACAACATGTCTCTCAGGCCCACCTCAATCATCAATCTCTCAAGTCTCAAGGCTCACAATCTCATACTACTTAACCCAAGTAATAATAACATGTGATGTAACAACAAATGATAACAGAGATTGAGATATGATATGCAGATGAAGGATCGTGACTGGGTACATAGTTGCAGTTAACATTTTCCTCGCGAATCAACTTCCGAATGGCTCAAATCTAGTCACAAACAACTTAATATAACCAATACAAGCTATAAGAATCGATTCCATACGATAAAGCTAAGATCTTCAAAAAGTCAACCCCGGACTCATACCTTGGAACTTGACAAAATTCACAAAATTTGAACACCCAATCAATTAGGAGTCCAAACAAACCAAAATCATCCAATTCCAACCATAGATCGACCCTCAAATCCCCAAATCTTACTCTCCAATACATAGTCCAAAAATTTCACCTCAAACACACAAAATCTAGGTGTAAAAATTAATGGGTATTCAATATTTATGGATAAAGTGATACAAAGTCACATACCTCTTGAATTATATCCAAAACACTCTCAAATATCCATAGTCGAGCTCTCAAAGTGCAAAATGAGAGAAATCACGAAACCCTTCGTTTAAAATCCTTCTACCTAGTCTTTTCGAATCTGCGGACTCATCAAGCACACTAGCTTTCACTTTTGTGGAGAAATATGCGCTTCTATGAAGTCCACTTAAGTTCTGAACCTAGAGCGCATGTGATCCCCTCCTCTCACCCGCGGGACCTCTTCTGCGGTCGCTCCATCGCTTTTGCGCTACTAATGGTAGGCTAGAAACTTGTGTTTTAGTCATAGTATTGCACTTTAATTATTGCATTTTATGTATGTTCGAGCTTAAATAATAGTGAATTATGCTTAGTACGTGTTTTATGCCTTGCAGGAAGTGATTCCGAGCTAAAAAGTTAATTTGGAGCTTATTTGATCAATTTGGAGCTTTGAAGTCTGAGTAAGAGCCCAATAATTTAAGTCGGGATCGTGTTCGAAGGCCGTATACCAAGTTTGGATGTCAAAATAGGATAAAATATTTTTACTTTTGAGAAAACAACACTGTCGTGCCACATGGGGTGCTGCAGGGCGCGATACGAAAGTCAAAACCTTGCTTGACAGGAAAAATACATGCCCGCTGATAATCTCCGCAAGTGCGTCGCGGCATGCGGCGCGAGTGTACAAAAATCACGGAGTAGTTTCCTACTTCGGCTTAGAAAGGGTCGCTTCATCTGGGTTTGTTTTTGCATGGTATAAATACACCAAAAAACATGATTTGGAGGACGACATAACTTTGAGAGGAAAATAAAAGTGTGAAACACTCGGGAGCCAGATTTGATCAATTCTTCCATTCTTCTTTTAGTATTCATTGATTTTATCTTTGAAAACATTATTTTTGATTATTGTATGAACATGAGTGGTTAAGAACCCTAATATTCTTGGGTTATGGGTGCTACATGATTGTGATGTTTGACGTTTAATTTGACGAGTTTGAGTTTATCATATTGGGTTGTTTATTTAATTTTGTTTTAAATTATTTTGATAAGTAGCTAACAATGAAATACTATCTACGAATCTAGAGTTGAAACAGCCTCCACTTCCAACCAAGAGGTTGTGAGTTCGAGTCTCCCCAAGAGCAAGGTGGGATGTTCTTGGAGGGAAGGATGTCGTGGGTCTATTTGGAATCAGTCTCTCTACCCCAGGGTAGGGGTAAGGTCTGCGTACACACTACCCTCCCCAGACCCCACTAAGTGGGATTATACTGGGCTATTGTTGTTGTTGTTTTTGAATCTAGAGTTGAACTCGAAAGCAGGAATTATAGATTGCATAAAGAATTAAATAGAGCAAGTTCTTGAACCCAGGCATCGGGGAACATATTCACAATTAGGATAGAAATATACCTAATTGTCTTGCTTGGTTGAAATATAGGAATTGTGTATGCATTCTTGTTAGTATTAATTCCATAGACCTATAGGCATTAAGTTAGCTTGAATATGTGAGTAAGAACTCAACAAATTCTTATGAGTAATATCAACCCTGTCAATCAACAATCCAAATAATTCAATTAGTCATTTTAACCCAAGAACGCAAAAAGATTGTTAACTAGCCTATGACCCTGGAATACTCTCTCTTACTGATTGTTATTTGAAATTGCTTAAGTGTTGTGGTTGATTTCTAGTTTTTTAATTGCTTGATAGTTTCTTAGGTATTAAATTAGTCACTTACATATTTTGAGAAATCTCTTGAATCAATAATTTTTGTAAGTTTGAATTAGTCAAAAGTTAATCATAAGTCTTCGTGGGAACGATACTCTACTCACTACTTTATTATTTGACGACCACGTATACTTGCATGAGTGTGTTTGGTCGCAATAAGTTTTTGGCGTCGTTGCCAAGGACTTAGAAATTAGCTACTTGACTGAGTTAAGCTTTTATTAGTTATTTGTTCAAGTTTTAATTTTAAATTTGCCTCATTTGAGTTAATGCAGGCTCTTCTCTTGAATGTAGAGGAGTAGACGCACAAACAATCTCCTTTCTATTGATCCTGAAATTGAGCGAATACATCACAAAGTGAGGAGGGAAGTTGAAGCTAGAACTAGAATAGAAAGAGAGTTGAACACATAGTTCAACCATAGCCAATAGAGATGGCAGGTAATGAAGAGCGTCCGGTGATAGAAGCTGCAAGGCCCAATCTTGGTAATATGACTCTGGCTATTGTGAAGATTGATATCACAGGTCACTTTAAACTCAAACTGTATATGGTACAGTTGATTCAGTCCACAAGGCAATATGTGAGTCTATCTCATGAAGATCCGCAGAGGAACATTTAAAACATCCTGGAAATTATGGACACTTACAAATATCCGAACATTTCCAAGGGCTACGTCGGGATGACACTATTTCCTTTTTCACTACTAGGGTAAGCTAAGTAATGGTTGCAAAAGGACCCCGCGAACTCATTCCACACTTGGGATGATCTAGCAAGGAAATTCTTAATCAAGTTTTTCCCAACTAAGAAGACAAAGTCGCTGAGGAGCAAAATTCTTGGGTTCCAATAACGGGATGGTGAGACTCTTTGTCAAGCTTAGGAAAGATACAAGAAGCTGCTCAGAGATTGCCCGCATCTTTGTCAGACTGATGAGGTGTTGGGTCATACTTTTATTGATGGGTTAGATAAGACATCAAAGATGAATATTGATTCAGCCTCTAGGGTATTTTCATGGCGAGATCGTAGAGTGAAATCCAACTCCTACTAAACAACTTCATTGCTAATGATCATAATTGGCTAGGAGATGGAGAATCGCAAAGAGCAATCAAACAAAAAGCAGTCGGTGTGATTGATCTTGATGACTTCTCAACCATGAGAGCATATATAGAAAAATTGGCAAATCAGATGAATAGAATGACAATGCATCAAACACAACAGATGCAACATGTACAACATATTTTTAGTTTCTACGAATTATGTGGTGACGGTCACATGAGTGATATGTGCCCCATGACTCCTAAAACTATCTACTATGTGGGGCAACAGAGCATAGGTCCGATGAATCAGCATGTACAATATGGAAACATTTACAATCCCAATTGGAAGAGTCATCCTAACTTCTCCCAGGGTGGAAATCAACCGACACAGAATCATAATAGACCCCAAGGAAATTTTATTCAACCTCAGAAACCACCCAAACAAATAGAAGAGAGTTCGAATGACTTGTTGAAGAAGTTGTTTCTTGATAATCAACAATTAAGGACTAATTTCGGAAATCTTGAGAGACAAATGGGGTAATTAGAGTCAAATCAAAATATTAGGCCTGCAGGCGCTCTTCCCAGTGATACAGAGAAGAATCCTTAAGTTAATGTAGTTACACTCAGAAATTGGAGAGAATTAGAAGAAGTGCTAAAGAAGAGAATGGACAAGCCTATACCTGAAGGAGAATTGATTCCTAAAGCAACATATGAGTCAAATAAAGATGATTCATGTTCAAAGCTAGTGAATGTTGCAAGGTCACCACCACCTTTCCCCCAAAGATTGCAGAAGAAGAATGATGACCGCAAGTTCAACAAATTTCTCTCTATGTTGAGGCAGGTTCAATTGAATATTCCATTGATAGATGTACTTTGCAAAAGTCCAAATTATGCTAAGTACATAAAAGATATAGTGGCTCACAAGAGGAGATTGACTGAATTCAAGAAAGTCGCACTTACTGACGAGTGCACTTGATGGGTCCAAAACAAGCTTCCTCAAAAGCTTAAGTATCCTAGCAACATCACCATCCCTATTCGAATTCGTAATATCTATGTGGGGGCATGATTTTTGTGATTTAGGGGGAGAGCATAAATCTTATGCCATTGTCTTTGTTCAGCAATTAGGCCTGGGATCTCGAAGACCAACCACTATGATGTTGCAACTAGCGGATCGATACATAGCCTACCCTGAAGGAGTGATTGAAGATATGTTGCTGCAAATTGGGAAATTCATCTTCCTAGTAGACTTCATTATCCAAGATTATAAGGCTGATGAACAAGTTCCAATCATATTGGGACAACCTCTCTTGGCTACATGTGATGCAATTATTAAAGTGAGAGGGAAACATGATTATGAGGGTGGACAACGAGGAAGCTGTCTTTAAGGTTCACAAGGTGATCCAACTTCCCCGCCATTATGAGGAGATCTTTATGATATTTGTTGTGGAGGTGGATGAACAACTTTTTGACACGAGTGTATATCTAGACGATTCTCTAAAAAGAAGCCCTCATGTTGTTTTATAGCTTAGAGATTGATGATGAGGTTGAGGAGATAATGCATATCTAGATGCATCATGTGCTTACATGCAGGGATTAAAACCCTTTGAGCCCCTAAATAGGCCAAGTGGGCCTCCTCCAAAGACGTTGATTGAAGAAGCTCCAATTGGAGCTTAAAACCCTGCCCCCACCTTCAATATGCTTATTTGGGTGGTTTTGACACTTTTATATGTTATTGTTTCCTCTGACTTGTCTAAATTGCAGGAAGAAAAGATGCTAAGAGTGCTACGTGAGCGTAAGAGAGCAATTGGGTGGACGATGTTTGACATTAGAGGCATTAGTCCAGCCTTCTGCAAGCATAAAATCCCCATGGAGGATGGACATGAGCCAAATGTAGAGCAACAATGATGCCTAAATCCAATTATGAAAGAGGTGGTAAAAAAAGAAGTGATTAAGTGGCTTGATGCATGTATTGTATTTCAACTCTCTAATAGCAAATGGGTAAGCCCCATCCAATGGGTGACTAAGAAAAGGGGGATGACCGTAGTAGTTAATGATAATTATGACCTGATTCCCTCAAGAGCTATCATTGGGTGGAGAATTTGCATAGATTATAGAAAATTGAACAATGCCACCCGAAAGGACCACTTTCCTATCCCCTTTATTGATCAAATGTTTGATAGATTAGCTGGAAAGGAATACTACTATTTCCTAGATGGCTATTCGGGGTATAATCAGACTGCTATAGCCCTAGAGGACCAAGAGAAGACCATATTTACGTGTCCCTAAGGCACGTATGTTTTCAATATAACGCTCTTTGGTATTTGTAATGCACCTGCGACTTTTCAAAGGTATATGATAACTATTTTTACTGACACGGTTGAATGATTTGTAGAAGTGTTCATGGATGATTTTTCAGTATTTGGGTGCTCTTTTGATAATTGTTTAATGAACCTTGATAAAGTGCTTGCTATGTGTGAAGAGACAAACTTGGTGCTAAATTAGGAAAAGTACCATTACATGGTACGAGAAGGTATAGTCTTGGGGCACAAGGTGTCCAAAAATGGTTTGCGGGTGGACAAAGCAAGAGTGGAGGCAATTGAAAA
This sequence comes from Nicotiana tabacum, assembly GCF_000715075.1. NCBI lineage: Eukaryota > Viridiplantae > Streptophyta > Magnoliopsida > Solanales > Solanaceae > Nicotiana > Nicotiana tabacum. The sequence continues at coordinate 36,890,844 of NC_134082.1, forward strand.
ATTGCCCCCACCGACATCCGTCAAAGGCATTTGTAGTTTCTTGGGCCACGCAAGTTTTTATCGTCGTTTCATTAAAGATTCTTCAAAAATTTCTTCTCCTTTCTGCAGGCTTCTTGAGAAATATATCCCCTTCAAGTTTTATGATGCCTGTCTGAAAGAATTTGAGGAGCTGAAGTGAAATATATATCAGTGCCCTAGATTGGCCATATCTATTTTAGTTGATGTGCGATGCGATTGACATAGCAATCAGAGCTGTTTTGGGGCAAAGGAGGGATTATAAGTTTCACTCGATTTATTACAAAATAAAAACTCTGAATCCAGCCCATATGAACTACATTGTTACTGAAAAAAAGTTACTTGCAGTAGTGTGGGAGTTTGACCAGTTCAGATCTTATCTAGTGGGAACCAAAGTCATCATCTACACAGATCATTCAACTATAAGGTACTTGTTTGAAAAGAGAGACACCAAGCCAAGGTTAATTTCGATGGGTCCTTTTCTTGCAAGAATTTGACTTAGAGATTCGAAATCGAAAAGGGACAGAGAATCAAGTGATTGAACACTTATCCATATTAGAAAATTAAAGCCATGTAGCTGAAGGGGGGTCATTCAAAGAAACATTTCCTGATGAGCAGTTATTAGCAATCAACTCGAGCGAAGCCTCGTGGTATGCAGGTTATGTGAATTTTATTGCAAGTGGGTGATGCCACCAGAATTGACACCCGATAATAAAAGAATGTTTTTACATGATGTGAGGCTCTACATGTGGGATAAGTCGTTCCTATATAAGAAGTGTGCAGATCAGTTGGTGCGAATTTGTGTCCATGATGTAGAGATGAATGCTATATTACATGATTGCCATACTTCTCCATATGGAGGTCACCATGGTGGGGACAGAACTACCCAAAAGTACTGCAATCCGGTTTCTATTGGCCATAATTTCTTAAGGATGCACACGCCTTTGTTAAAGAGTGTGACAGGGGCCAAAAACCTGGAACAACCATGAAGAAGCACGAGATGCATGCCCTTGCAAAATATTCTGGCAGTAGAGCTCTTTGATGTTTGGGGGATTGATTTCACGGGACCGATCCCATACTCTAATGGTCATAGGTACATCTTGGTGGCAGTCGACTATGTTTCTAAGTGGGTGGAGGCCATTGCTCTTCCTACTAATGACGCAAAGGTAGTAGTAAACTCTGTAAATAAGCACATGTTCAAACGCTTTGGGACTCCAAGGGCGTTGACAAGTGACGGAGGAACCCACTTCCGTAACAAATTATTGACTAATGTTCTAGCAAAGTATGGAGCTAAGCACAAGGTTTCCACTGCCTATCACCCACAAATGAGTGGTCAAGTGGAAGTGTCACAACCCAAACAGATGGGCCGCGACGGGTGTGATGAGTGGTGATTTTACCACTCATTCTAGTATCTTTTCTTTAGTTTTTATGTCCTTTAACTATAAAATGATGTTGTTTATGGTGCGTATTGTTAGATTTTTAGGTAAATGATGCCATGAGGTGATTTGAATTCAGTTGGAGTGGAATTGAGAAAAAAAGGGTGAAAACATGCAAAAACTCCCAGTGATTCCGCATCTGCGAAAGGATGGTCGCAGAAGCGACCCCACTTTTGCGTGAAAAGTTCCGCATCTGCGAAGTTGTCTAAGATTGCAAGGAATTTCATCCGCGGTTATATTACCGCTTCTACGATGGCTCATCTGCGCCTGGTGAACTGCATCTACGGTAACGGAGTTTTAGCTAGAAAATCGCTTCTGCAATGGGTCCTCCGCATTTACGAAGCCGCACCTGCGAGGATTCTTCCGCAGGTGCGGTAAACTGGCATCATATCTGGGAAAATTAGGCATTTCACATGTTCTCATTTCCAAACCCACAAATACTCGACCTAGCAGAATCTTGGATATATTTTTGGCTTATTTTCAGTTCTTAAAACTAGAGAAGAACAAATTTTGGAAGCTAGGGTTTGCACACACACTTGGGTTTTGAAGATTTCAAGCTTATGGTTAAGGATTTCTTACCCATTTATATTGCTTTCTTGATTTCCTTGATTTGTATTGTATATCTAAGTGTGTAGTATTTTATTCAACATTTGAATCTTATTTATGGAAATATTCATGTTTAAAGTGTGGATTAAATACTTTGTTGTGCTTATGTATTGAATGATTTTTATCATTTTATGAAGTGTGTTATTGTTACTTCAATTATTCTTGTTCTTTAATATTTCCAAAGGGATTATCTAACCTTATGACTCGCCCATTAACTCTGAATTAATTTTGGAAAAGATAACTTGGGGTTGGGAAAGATTAATTAACAAGAACTTGGGGCTTTAACCCTCATTTTATAGATTCTACCTAGGGATAGGATTGAACTACTTGTAGCCATTCCGGGTGTGCTTAATCTCATAATTGGGTTAGGAATAATTCAATTAGAAAGTCTTGTTAGTCTTCAGAAGAAGCTAATCAAGAATTATTATCCGTGGCTAATTAACATAAACTCGCTCATATTTGTAAAATCGTAAAATACATTGGATCGTTACTTGAGTGTAATTCCCGATGCATTCATACTTGTAGCTATTGATCATTTTACTTGCTTTCTAGGTTAGATTACATTTACGCATTTAGGTATAAAATATTTTCTAAACCAAAATCTAAGTGTTTGGCATTGCGCGATAAGTGATAATTCTCTTACATTCCTAATCGCCTGCATATTGTTCTCTGTGGGATTCGACCCGAACTCATAGTTGGGTAATCTATATTGCATACGACCGTGTCCATTTACTTTCTAGTAGTGGATATGGACATCATCAGGGTGCCTGAGTCCTACCTGTCAAAATACCCCTAAGTATGCGTCTAGGATATGAACCTGTATAACATCTGCTGAATCACAAAAATAACATATATGAAAGAATCGTGCCAACAAGTGATATGTACATATGTATGCAGAATACAGTGGGCGAGATGGAAAGGCTGCTATAGACAACTATACATCCAAAACTGAAAGTCGACAAGGCCATATACAACACAACTAGACATATTGTCTACAAATCTCTAATATAACATAATTGTACAAAGACGGGACTGAGCCACCTCATACCCATATACCTATATAGATATACAAACGTATCGTACCAAAATAAAAAGCAGCTCTGGATCAAGTGGAGCATGCCAACTCTCACTAATCAGGGATCCTAAGAAAGGGGACCGTCATCTTGTCTACCTGCACCTGCGGGCATGAAACGCAGGCCCCATGAAATAGGGCGTCAGTACGAAAAATGTACTGAGTATGTAAGGCATGGAAATAAGTACGTAAAAGACATAGATGAAACATTGAATATAGAAACACGTCTTTAAATCTGAATTACTTTTTAAATTCTAAAATATTTTTAATGTCATGCATGTGCTTATAAATGTCATGCTATGCATAGGTATGGGTGTACATTATATCATCAAGCCACTAAGGGTGTCCCATCATATCGTCTCGACCACTGTGGGCAACATCATCAACATATACCAGCTGATCAGGTGGTAGTGCCTTTATAACGTCGTAACCTTTTCACATATCACATATACATATATTTACATATATACGCGAATATAATGCCATCTGGTCATAGGTCAATGCACATCTATAAATGAGTGAAATGCATGAAAAATACATAATGATTTCAATATTCCTTCGAGATAAACTTTTTCAACTACGTAATATTCTGAGACCCATGAACAGAAAGTAATATAATTTTCATGGGGAATCAAAAATATAGACACCCCTAAAAATTCTATGAATAGAGTAATTTATGGAAACTGTGAGTTTGCTCGTTTCTTCAGTATAATTTGGACCATGCTAAAAGAAAAAAAAGGAGGGCCTTAACATATCTGTTTCTTGAATTGTTTGAACGAATCTGCTTCTGCGAAATATGGACAAAGTTTATACTCGGATTTCCCTTGAAATTGGAACGAACTTGTCTTGGATTTGAAATTTTGGAAGAACTTTGATTCTGCTTCTAACGTTTTTGTACAGAAATGGATTTAATCTTCATGTTAGCTTTGAAACCAAAAAAAACGTTGAAACCAAGCCCAAAAAAACGTTGAAACCAAGAAAGTATAAAAGCAAGACTTCAAACAATTATTTACCTTGAAGTCTTGAAAGGAAAAACACTGGTTCGTTTAGGTTTGAAAGAATAATATTTTGATTCCTTTTTGTTTCATATTGGATTTTGTAATCAGACAACTTACATAGTTGTCCATTATTGTTTATGCCTAGTTGGCAATAAGTGACTACTTAGTCACTCATTATCTCGGTGGCTTCTTGCCACGTGTATTTGGGGAAAATTATTAAGTTTTTATCCACTTATTAGTTAATCGGGTAGTGTCCCGTTACCTGGTAATTAAGCAATTACCCGAATAATTTAAAAATTACCATAAATTACTTAAAATTCAATTTTATTGAATAGTTGATATATACTTTATATAATATACTACCGTGGTCATATGGAACCTTGTATGATACTAGTTCATAATTATCGGGTATTATCGCTAGACCCGTATTTTATTCCAAATCGGTCACTTTCAATGAAACTCGTTTCTTTTAATTCGTGTACCCTTTTATCCTTCATAACACTTATTTATCGCTTGCTATAAATAGCGTAAGTACGTTAACATCAAGATGATCTCATCCCCGAGTCCATGTCGGTTAACCGAAAACAAAATTTTAACGTAAGAAAATCACGAGATGTAACATCCTTCCCACCTTAGAAACATTCATCCTCAAATGTTCAACTCCCCGAGTTCTGTATAACTTTGGCAGGGTCGCCTTTGTAACAATACCATTACCAATTCTCCTCGTTGAAGCCTAATAACCCAACACCACACAGGACCACAATTATGAATAACAACTATGGCCTCACATGAACTACGACAATAGCTAGTAAAAGAATTTGTACATGTACCTTATGATTATGACGTCTCATTCGGACCCTTCTCTGGAGGAAAAAATAAGTAGGGATATCTAGACTTCATCTTTTCCTCGGCCTCCCAAGTCATTTCTTCCATATTGTTGTTTCTCTAAAGCACTTTCACGGAGGCTACCTCTTTATTCTGTAGCTTGCAGATTTGTCAGTCTTGGATGGAAACTGGAACTTCATCGTATAATAAGTATTTTATAATATGTACATCATTTGTAGGCACCACTCGGGTAGGATCACCAATACACTTTCGTAACATAGATACGTGAAAACCCGGATGAACATACTCCAACTTCGAGGACAATTCTAACTCATACGCTACTTGGCCTACTTTCCGAATGATCCTATGAGGCCTAATATACAGTGGGATAAGTTTGCCTTTCTTGCCAAACCTCATCACATCCTTCAGAGCTGACACCTTTAAGAATACCCCGTCATTTACCCCGAACTCTAAATCTCATCACCGCATGTCAGAATATGACTTCTGACGACTCTGAATTATCTATAGTCGATACCGAATCATCTTTACTTTCTATTTGGCTTGCTGAACCAGGTCTAGCCCATGTAATCTAGATTCTCCAACATCGAACCACCCTATAGGCGACCTACACTTTCATCCGTAAAGAGCTTCGTATGGAGCCATCTGAATGCTGGAATGGTAGCTATTATTATATGCAAAATCAATGAGCAGCAGATGATCATCCCAGCTACCTTTGAAGTCTATTACACAAGCTCGTAACATATCCTCTAGTTTTTTGAATAGTTTGCTCAGCCTGTCCTTCTGTCTGGAGATGAAATGTTGTACCAAGACTTACTTAAGTCCCCAATCCCTTTTGGAAGGACCTCCAGAAGTTAGCTGTAAATTGAGCTTCTCTATCCGAGATAATAGATACAGGACACCATGCATTCGTACAATTCCCTTAATATAAAGTCTTGCATAATCCTCTGAGGAATATGTAGTTCTAACGGGCAATAAATGGGCTGACTTTGTAAGCCTATCAACAATCACCCATATCAAATCAAACTTACATTGGGTATGAGGTAAACCTACAATGAAGTCCATATTGATTACTTCCCATTTCCAAGTCGGAATTTCCATAGCCTACAACAATCCACCGGGTTTTTGATGCTCAATCTTAACCTGCTGACAGTAAGGACACTGAGCAACAAATTCTACTATATCCTTTTTCACTCCATCCCACCAATACACTTCCCTAATATCCTGATAAATTTTTGTTGCTCCTTGATGGATAGAGTAACGAGAATAGTGAGTTTCTCCCATAACCTGCCGACGTAACCCTGCAACATTAGGTACACATAATTGCCCTCGATATCTGAGGACCCCATCTCCTGTAATTTCAAACGGCGTCTTCTCCTTCTGAAGGGTGGTATCCCTATAATTAACTAACACAAGATCCTCGTACTGGCGTTCCTTTACTTCAGTTACTAAAGAGGATGTTGTCGTATCTTGAAGAGTAATTCCAATATCACCTGAGTCCAGTAACCGAACTCCAAGACTAGCTAGCTAATGAACATCATGGGCTATCCCCCTTTTTTCTAGCCGTAAATATGACAGGCTACCCATAGATCTACGACTGAGGGCGTCGGCTACTACGTTCGCCTTCCCCGGATGGTATAAAATATCAACGTCATAGTCTTTAAGTAGCTCCAACCATCTCCTTTGTTGAAGATTCAATTCCTTTTGCTTGAAGATGTACTGGAGGCTCCTATTGTTTGTATAGATATCAACATGAATGCCATACAAATAGTGCCTCTACATCTTCAGTGCATGAATCACCGCAGTGAACTCTAAATCGTGGGTCGGGTAGTTCTTCTCGTGCTTTCTTAGTTGTCTAGAAGAATAAGCCACAACCTTTCCATGTTGCATCAGCACACAACCCAATCTAACGCCTGAAGCATCACAATAGATCACATAACCATCGATCCCTTATGGAAGCATTAGAATCGGTGCAGACATTAATCTATCCTTTAATGCCGGGAAACTCTTTTCGCAACCATCAGTCCATTGAAACTTTGCTCCCTTCTGAGTCAACTTTGTCAAAGGTATTGAAAGGGAAGAAAATCCTTCCACAAATCTCCTATAATAATTTGCCAAACCGAGAAAGCTACGGACCTCCATCGGTGTTGTGGGTCTAGGCCAAGTCTTTACTGCCTCAATCTTTTGTGTATCCACCCGAATACCTTCACCCGAAATAACATGCTCAAGGAAGGCTACAGAGTTTAACCAGAATTCACATTTAGAAAATTTTGCATACAGCTTCCCTTCTTGTAGAACTCTAAGCACAGTATGTAGATTGTCTGCATGCTCATTCTCTGAACGAAAATACACCAATATATCGTCAATAAATACAATTACGAATAGATCTAAGGAAGGCCTGAATATATGGTTCATCAAATCCATGAATACTGCTGGGGCATTGGTCAAACCAAATGATATAACCCGAAACTCAAAGTGCCCATATCTAGTCCTGAATGTTGTCTTCGGAATATCTTCATCATTAACCCTTACCTGATGGTACACGGACCTCAAGTCTATCTTTGAAAAACACTTGGCACCTTGCAACTGATCAAATAAGTCATCAATCCTTGGGTGCGGGTACTTTTTCTTGATCGTCACCTTACTCAACTATCTATAATTAATACACAATCGTAAGGAATCATCTTTCTTTCTTACAAATAAAATAGGTGCTCCCCACAATGACGTACTAGGTCTAATAAAACCTTTTTCAAGAAAGTCCTTTAGTTGTTCCTTTAACTCTTTTAGCTCTGCAGGGGCCATTCTATAGGGTGGAATAGATATTGGGTGAGTATCTGTAGTAGGTCAATAGAAAACGCAATTTCTCGCTTTGGCGAGAGACCCGAAAGTTCATCGGGAAAAACATCGGGAAACTCATTAACCACTGGGATGGACTGAGTGGTTGGTGACTCTACATTCATATCCTAAACCCGAACTATGTGATAAATACAGCCCTTTCTAATCATCTTCCTTGCCTTGAGATAGGAAATGAATCTTCCTCTCGGTAATGTCGTATTACCTTTCCACTCTAAAATAGGCTCCCCTGTATGGCATGACAAGAAGCCAACCAATCCATACCTATTATAACATCAAATTCTATCATATCTAACTCGATTAAGTCTACTACAGTAGGTTGACCATGAACTACTATTATACAACCCCTATATACTTGCTTAGCTATCACCGAGTCCCAACAGGTGTAGATACCTCAAAAGGTTTAACCAATTCAGGTTTTATTCCAAACTTACCAGCAACTAATGGAGTAAAGTATGATAAGGTGGAACCTGGGTCAATCAGTGCATAGACATCATATGAAGAGACTGATAATATACCTATAGTAACATCAGGCGATGATTCCTGGTCATGTCGTCCTACTAATGCATAAATACGGTTCTGAGGGCTGCTCAAGCTAGATGCTCCGCCTCTGCCTCTACCATGACTCATTGGTGCTTGGGGACCTTGACCAGGGGGCGTATTGATGATGAGGAACCAGCTGCAGATCCTGACGGCTGAGCTATGCTTGCATCACCTCTCATCGGGCAATCCCTCATAACGTGGCCCAAATAACCACAAGTATAACAAATACCTAACCCTATACAGCACTGCCTGGTATGCTTCTTACCACATTGAGTACATCGTGGAAAGGGTGGCCTCATCTAATTTGACTCACCCCTATATTGAGAACCTGAGGCCCTGAAATTCTGATTAGACCCTGAATATGTAGAACAATCAAATCTCTTACCGCCAAACTGAGGGGGCGCACTAACCGAGGGCTGGGATGGATACCTAGAGTACTGCTGCCTCTGACCATCTCAAAACTCACCGAATGGACCTGAAGACCTCGCTCTCTTATTCTAGGCCCTATCATGCTCAAGATCGGCCCTCTGTTTCTGTTTAAACTCCTCTACACCATGACCGTATGCCTGAATATGAGAAATATCCATGTCTAACTGAAGTGAGACCGACATACAATCGTTAAGCAAGTAAGGATCTAATCCCATCACGAACCGGTGAACCCGATCCTCCATCTTAGATACAATAGTAGGAGCATACCTAGCCAATGAATCAAACTGAAGAATGTACTCCTGAACACTCATGTTACCCTGCCGAAGGGTCAAGAACCTATCAACTCTGGCCCGTCTAATCTTTGGTGGCAGATAATGACGAAGAAAAGCTTCTGTAAACTCTTGCCATACCGCTGGAGGGGCATTCTCACCTCTGGACACTTCCCAATACTCGTACCAATTATCTGCAACATCTCGGAGTTTATAGGAAGCTAGCTCAACTGACTCGGTCGGAGTGTCCTTCATTACCCATAACGTCCTCTGCACTCTATTAATAAATACCTTGGGGTCCTCATTCGGATCTGCCCAGTGAATACCAGATGGTCTAAATTAATGAAGTCACGAACCCTCGCACTGACGGACCTATCTGCATGACCAATACCTACTTCCTGACGTTGAGCCTATGCGGCTACTAATAGGGTCAATAGTTGAATAACATCTCTCATCTCCTGACCCGGCGCATCCGGCTAAGGTGCTGAATGTACAGGGGCAGGCGCTGGAGCTGGTGCCCCTCGGAGCTCATCTGGAAAGGGCCCGGTATGTGAATTCTGAGATAGAACCTCACTATGAGACTCTCCTCGAGCCCTGGTAACTCGTGGCACTTGACTAGTAGTCTCACCAGCCACAGACTTTCCTTTCTGGGTGGTTGTACTCTTTGGAGGCATCGCTGAAAATATATCATATTATTAGGAGCATGAATTCGTGTATCGCACGATCTGAGATAAAAAGTGAGGATAACATCCTATATGTCATGTAGCCTCCTGTCTATAAGTGTGGTGTACGACACACCCATAAATAAGACTCTACTAGATACGGTCTATAGACAACCCTAGGACAAAACTGCTCTGATACCACTTTTCTCACGACCAAACCGATGGGCTGCGATGGGTGCCTGAGTCCTACCTGTTAAACACCCCTAAGTATGCGTCTAGGATATGAACCTATATAACATCTGCTGAATTACAAAAATGTCATGCACATGCTTATAAATGTCATGTTATGCATAGGTATGGGTGTACATTATATCATCAAGCCACTGAGGGCATCCTATCATATCGTCTCAACAACTGTGGGAAACATTATCAATATATACCAGTTGATCAGGTGGTGGTGCGTATATAACGCCGTAACCTTTTCCCATATCCCATATACATATATTTACATATATACGCGTATATAATGCCATCTGGTCATGGGTCAATGCACATGTATAAATGAGTGAAATGCATGAAAAAAAGTAATAATCTCAATATTCCTTCCAGATAAACTTTTCAACTGCGTAATATTCTGAGACCCATGAACAGAAAATAATATAACTTTCATAGTGAATCAAAAATATAGACACCCCTAATAATTCTATGAATAGAGTATTTTATGAAAACTATGTGTTTGCTCGTTTCTTCAGTATAATTTGGACCATGCCAAAAGAAAGAAGGGAGGGCCTTAACATGCATGTTTCTTGAAAATTTGAACGAATCTAAATATGGACAAAATTTATACTTGTATTTCCCTTGAAATTGAACGAACTTGTTTTGGATTTGAAATTTTGGAAGAACTTTGATTCTGCTTCTAACGTTAAAATTTTGGAAGAAATTTGAAATTTTGTGCAGAAATGGATTCAATCTTGATGTTAACTTTGAAACCCAAAAAATGTTGAAACCAAGCCCAAAATAACGTTGAAACAAAGAAAGTGTAAAAGCAAGACTTCAAACAATTATTTCCCTTGAAGTCTTGAAAGGAAAAACTTTTCTGGTTCTTTTAGTTTTGAAAGAATAATATTTTGATTCCTTTTTGTTTCATATTGGATTTTATAATCAGACAACTTAGATAGTTGTTCATTCTTGTTTATGCCTAGTTGGCAATAAGTGACTACTTAGTCACTCCTAATTTTGGTGGCTTCTTTCCACAGTTTGGGAGATAATTATTAAGTTTTTATCCGCTTATTAGTTAATCAAGTAATGTCCCATTACCCGGTAATTAACCAATTATCCGCATAATTTAAAAATTATCATAAATTACTTAAAATTCTATTTATTTTTTTAAAATACTTCATATATGCTTTATATATTATACTACCATTGTTATATGGTACCTTGCATGGTACTAGTTCATAATTATCGGGTATAATCGCTCGACCCGTATTTTATTCCAAATCAGCCACTTTCAATGAAACTCATTTCCTTTATCTGTGTACCCCTTTATACTTCATAACACTTATTTATCTCTTGCTATAAATAGCGTAAGTACATTAACGTCAATATGATCTCATCCCCGAGTCTACGTAGGTTAACTGAAAATGAAATTTTAATGTACGAAAATTGCGAGATGTAACAAAAAGTGTCAAACAGAGAGGTGAGACAGATTCTGGAGAACACAGTAAGTGGAAATAGGAAGGACGGGGCTGGAAATGTGGACGATGCATTTTTGTCATATCAAAATTCATACAAGACCCTTAAAGATACTTCTCTGTATAAGATAGTTTATGGTAAGGCGTGCCACTTGTCCATCGAGCTTGAACACTGTTACAACCCATATCCACATGTGTTAGTTCATGCCATATATTAGTTAACATAAATCCAAGAAGGAATTATCTTTGAGATGATAAGAAGTCAATCCTATTGGTCTTAAGTGATACAAGAGTGTATAAGGGTGATTAACCAATATTAGAAGTTAAACGAATCAAGGATATTGTAACTCGTATTTTCAGGTAATCTAGCGGTGCTTAATACACTCAAGAGGTCATTTATTAAGGTATTTTAATCATATAATATCCGTATCATAAGTCTTGAAGTCAAACGAGTTATGAAACAAAAGTCGACAAAAGTTGTCGCAACTTAGGTTCATAATTTTACTTAAACATTAGGTCAAATGTTTCTAATCTTTTCTCATAATTTACAAGGAATTACGGGGTGATCTACCCACCAAATTAAAGATCTATGAGTCTAGTTTCCAACTCATTAAACCGTTCATCGATACGATCTCGTAGTAGAGAGATATTCGCGTTTTCGCGAGACTGCGCCAAGCACCTCTCTATGGGGCCCACTAAGTCGGTTTAAGATATTTGGACTTATATAGGATGACCACAACCCGTTTTTAGTCATTTCTTTTCACTATTTTCAGAACTTAGAACCCTAGGAACATCCTCTCAAGGTTCTCTCAAGATTCAAGACCCAAAAAAGGGCAAACAACACAAATCAAGTGTCGGGAATTCCGTGGCGCTAGTAAGTCTCTTGTTCTTCTTGTTGTTGCTCATTTTTGTGTCGTTCCAACTCGTGTGGGAGGTTGTTTTAAAGGGTATATGTTCTGTAAATACTCCCTAATGTTCTTAATATTAATCCTAGGTGATTTCAAGCCTTCTAAAGTGATTCTAGTGCCGAAAAACACTAATTGATCGCTAGTTTCATTTTTTTGTTGTTGTGGCAGCATTGGAGGGATATTTCTTGGAAATTTAAGGCCAAATTGGAGTTGTTCTTTCTGTATAAAGGTAAGTAACCTCTTACTCTATATGTATTTAAGATTATCCAAGTTGCGGCTAAGCCATTGAAGCTAGAACTTGTGAGATATATATCGAAAGGTTTGGTAGTAATGTTATTGTTTTGTGGACTGTATTGCGTTGTTGTTGGGCTGCGTATTTTACTACTATCTTGTGGAGTTTTGGAGGAGGAAGGGTGTGGGGAAACACCATATATATGTAGGGTTATGGGATGATAGTTATTCGTAACATTTCCAGATTGTTTGACACGACTACGGTGGTCGTCGTATGTATGGAGTGATTAGGCTGTGTGTGGACTATATTGGGAGGCTCAATATGTTTATTATTGATGTTGTTTGGGCTGTTTGGTGACTATTTTGAATGGTGTGAGGTCATATATATAGGGGAGGTGCTGTCCGTTTCATCGTAAAATAGGTTGTGGTCGATACATAATAGTTATGACGCTTAAATGATAACGATAGTATCGTTTCTCTTATTGTAGACTAAGGAGTTTTGACAATTGCATAGCTTGAGATTGGGGAAGTATATACAAGGTATGTGAGGCTATCCCTTTCCTTCTTTTGCACGACTCCGATTGTACATAATGTAATGAACGAGCTTCCAAGATACTCTACTCTTAGAAGCTAGCAGTACTTACATTGTTTTCCCTCTTATGGAACGATTGATGTTAATGTTGCTTCTCTTATTCTTATGTTATCAATGTTGTTCGTACTTTCTAAATCTTATAAGGTTCATAGTGAAGAGTTAGTCCTAATAACGCGTACAGAGGATACCGACCTTACGTCACTCCGAAAGGTTTAGAATGTGATTCCATGAGTCGAGCATGCATTATATATATGTATCTATTTTACTCTACCGAGCCACGCTATAGTTGGCCGGGTACGGCACCTATTGTGCAACCACTGATCAGTTGGGTTTTACCGAGCTCCACGTGGCCGGGTACGATTCTACCGAGCCTATTATGGCCGGGTACGATATGATGATGATGATGCCCACAGAGGCGAATGCTTTAAAGGTTTATGTATTTATACATATGTATCATGCATTTCATGTAAGTAGCCCTCAGAGGTACTAAGATGTTACAGGTTGTATATTCTCTATCCTTGCTTACATTACTGATCGTATTTATGGTTCCTTGCCTTACATACTCAGTACTTTATTCGTACTGACGTCCTTTTATTTGTGGACGCTGCATGTCGTGCTGCAGGTCCTGATAGACAGACAGGTGCAGCTCCCCCACCACAGTAGACTATCCAGTTCAGCGGTGATTGGCGAGATCCCTTCTCCGGACTTGCCTTGGTCTTGGTATGCAATTTTTGTTATAGACATTATGGGTATGTCGGGGCCCTGTTCCAGCTATGTTGCAACACTTATGTTCTTTTAGAGGCTCATAGACAGGTGTCGGCTCATGTATAGTTTGGTATGCCTTGTCGGCTAGTTTTTGTTGTATAGTCTTTCATAGTAGCGTGGTAGCTCATACCTTATATGTAGTTTCTTGATTGTCTGGTCATCCCCTGCTATGTATATTCATGCCGTCATATTTTATTGCTGGTTGACCATGATCTAGGTCTACCATTTATATTGATCTCGTCAGCCCTAAAAGATAATAATGAAGGTTAGATGAAATGTGCGTTGGTGCTCGGCAAGTGTGGTCGGGTGCTAGTCATGGCCCTTCAGTTTGGGTCGTGACAAACACAAAGCCTATTGGCGATTAAAAATCTAAATATGTATATGGACTTAGCCGGCGAGAGGAGGTTGCTACAACTCAATGAGCTTGATGAGTTTTGATTGCACGCATATGAAAATGCCAAACTGTATAAAGAAAGACCAAGAGGTGGAAAGACAAGCACATCCAACATCGTGAGTTTGAGTTATGTCAAGAATTTCTCTTGTTTAATTCGAGGTTGAAGCTTTTCCCTGGAAAGCTTAAGTCTCGATGGGCAGGTCCTTTCATTGTGGTAAGTGTGAGGCCTCATGGAGCGGTGGAATTGTGTGATGCGAGATCAAGTGGTACCTTCTTGGTAAATGGGCAGAGAGTAAAACATTATTGGGGTGGTGACCTTGCACGTCACAAGACCTCGTGGACTTGGCCGATGCTTGACAACGTGTTGAGTCATGCAACGATGTTAAATCAGGTGCTTGTTGGGAGGCAACCCAATTTTAAATGCGTCTGCCCTTTTTTTCTTGTTCTTTTAGAATAGTTTAGGATTATTAGAGTTTAGGAGTTGTGGGATTTGTTTGGGCAGGTATAAGCATGAATTGGACATAAATAAGTACATAATAGAGTGGGGCAACAACCCGTGATCTAAATATCAAAAATAAGGAAGACTTTGTGATAATTGGCCTAGCGCGGGGCATGGGGCATCTCTCCAAGCCAAATGGCTCTCTGACAAAAGAATCGAGCCTCTGATAAGGGCAACTACCGCACCGTACCAATCGCTTTTATTCTGTAATTTAATTTTAAATATATATATATATATATATATATATATATATATATATATATATATATATATATATATATATATATAATACGTTTCAAAATATGTTCCTAATTTCCCCATTCTCCTTCTCAAATTCCTTTCACACACACACCCCTCTCATCCCTTTTATCATCTTCAAGGTAAGTATTCCTCTCATATCATCTCTTTTCTTTTAGTAATTGATTGTAGTAGTTAAGTAATTTTAGTTTATTTTGAACCAAACCCTAGGTTGTGCAAGTTTTTTAGTTTCTTTGCCTATTATGGCCGAAAATGGTGCTTAACTTGTGGTGTGTTCATTATTCTTATGATTGTGGAAGATTTTTTGTTTGTTTTGATGGTGTGGAATTAATTTATGTTGGAGCTTGGTGGGGGTACCCATGTAGCCGAAAATTAGTGAAGTTTGGTGTAAAATTTGTGCACCTAGTGCTATTGTGAAGATGTAGTGATGTTGTGGTTGTGGTGTGAGGTTTATTTTCTTTGGGTATATGGTGATTCTAACTCACTTTGAATTGAATAAGAAGGTGCAAGATATGGCCACTATGTGTTGGTTGAAATGTCTTAGTGACATAAAATTGTGTAATGCAAATTGAGAAGGGAAGTGCTTTGTGCAATATGATGCTTGATGATAAGTGTGGGGTAGGATGCCATGTTCTTATGTTGTGAAACTTTAACTCGTTTGACCCGAGTTCTAATTGATTGACCACCCCATGCTTATGTGTTGCTAGGTGCCAAATGAGGTGTCCGATTCATGCTATTGTGCTTGTGTAGTGTTGTATTGTATCCTTATTTTGTTAGTAGTGAATTGGACTAAATTCTTATTTTTTCTTTTCGTGATTACTAGTTTAGATTCATAATTTTGTCTTTTACACTAGTATAGTCCATGGTTCTGTTGCTAGAATGTTGTGTTAATAGTTGGGTGGGTTGTTGATTGCTTGTGGCATGCTTCCAATGGGGTAGTCTGAGTCCCCAATATACATTTTAGTTGTGAACATGCCAATAACATATGTGTAGGGTGGTTACCCCATTTGGTCTTGTTTTGTTTTAGTTATGGCTAATATTGTTCATCTTGTGTATGTACAATGTCTTGCCGTCCTAGCAAACGCTCTAACACATGTTCTTTCAAGGTCGCTTCTAGTAGCCATCGAAGAGGTTGGCGGGCACCCCCCGCCCTAGTGGAGGAGGAAGAGGAGCAAATTGGTCCAAATATGGATGTGGTACCAGAGTGGAAATTAGGTATTCAGGTTTTCCCAGCGCATGCTCGACATTAGTTCCAGACATTTGTCAGTGCGGTCAAACCGGAGCCTGAGGTTCCTAGTGATGATAGGAAGTTGGCACGAAAATATAATGAGATATACAACAATATTTGGGATTTGGGTTTTGATAGTCTATTACATCCAGGTGATGCGGTTAACGTGAACTTGGTAAAGGAATTTTATGCCAACTAGTAAACTGAGGCCAGCTAGGATGCTGTGTACGAAGTACGGGTACGAGGTAAAATGATTCCATTTTCCTCCCAAGTGATCAATCGTATTATGGGTTTCACAAGGCATTCCCACAAGCTCTTTCAGAGGTTTCTCCGTCGACCAGACTATCCAGTTATCTGCCGACAACTATGTGGCACTGACTCTTCTGTCACATGGACACGGGATGTGAATGAATTCCACAAGGACATGAAGAAGGGAACATTCCAGCGTCCGGCCAGGGGTTATTTTGCGGCTAATCAATGCCAAAATCATGCCTATCCAAAGTGACGTAGATGTCTCATGGCTGAAAGTATGTTTGATCTATGCATTTTTGTCAAGGATGCAATTTGATCTTGGAAAAATCATGCTGGAGCACATGGAGGGAGTGCAGCCACTTAGGGCCTTCCGCCTACAGTACCCGAGTATGATCACTCGGTTGTTACAGGCACACCATATAGAGGAGGAGTTTCACTATGACCGGACCATCCCACTGACATATCCTATCAAGGCCTTTGATGTCACGACACTGATAGACCCTCTTGCTACTGCTGTTAATTTGGACCAGAGGTTGGTCTGTGTTGAGGAGACACTATAACTGCTATTTGCTAACTTTCACCTTTGCTCTGCTATGGGGGAGACCGACTTGGCGGATTTGAAGCAGGATTACCCTATTTCTGTTATCACTCAAGAGTGATTGGAATTGGGGGGGGGGGACAACTACCGCCAAATGAGGATGTGAACTCCGTTCCCTCCGATGAGTATTTGTGCATATTCGAGGGTGCTGATGATTAGGCCAAGGG
Source organism: Nicotiana tabacum (assembly GCF_000715075.1). Taxonomy (NCBI): domain Eukaryota; kingdom Viridiplantae; phylum Streptophyta; class Magnoliopsida; order Solanales; family Solanaceae; genus Nicotiana; species Nicotiana tabacum. Next base: position 36,908,156 of record NC_134082.1, read on the forward strand.
CCTTAAGGAGTCACCTTTTCACTCTTGTTTTTACTATTTTGCATTGGGGACAATGCAATTTCTTAAGTGTGGGGTAGGGTGCTCTTATTTGATTGTATTTGTATTTGTACTTATTTTCCTATTTGCCAATTAGTTTTGTTTAATTTGTTTCTTGCTTTCGTAGACAATATGGTCTGTAAATTATAATTTTGAATTCTAATAGCCTGTAATAGTTAGTAATTAATTATGTAGTTTCAACTCTTCCCGATGATAGATTTCGCCGACTGGCTTCTTGAGGGAGTTGAAGTCGAACGAGAAAAAAAGAGAAAAAATTGAAAATCCAAAAATATGTGTCGCGGTTTTTATTTGTGCAATAATTCCCCCTTGATTTTTATTTTTGTCGCGGTTATTTTCCAAAGGTTTTGCTTGAACCGGGTGTAGTTATATCTTTTTATTTTATAGGAATAAAGATTCTTGAGTCACAGTGCTAAATTAAAGCAATTTTCCTTGACTGCATATGCCTTGAGAGTCGTAAGTGCCTTAGTTGTGACGCCTAGGCTCAAATATTGACTCTTAAATAAGTGCCTTAAATTGTGTGATTCTGACCCTGCTTAATTGCTTTGACTAGAGAGTCGGGAAAGATCCGATCCTAAGTGAGTTATGTGTCATTGTGTGTGTGAGGTTTTTTGTGATATTCTACGCATGCCAGTTGATATGTAGAATTTGCCGTGTGTGTGCAAATTGAAATAGCAGTCTTATTTAGTGTAGGAAGTAATATAGGCATTTCTTTGTTGAGAAAGTTATATGTCTGCGACCTACCTAATTGAATGTATCTTAGTTAACCTCTTTGAGTCGGTAATCCTGTTTCTTTGGCAACCGCATTACAAGCCTTACCCATTTGTTTGAATTTATCATCTGATTGAACCTCTACCTCTTGTGAGCATTTAAAACTGTTATAAGCTTTTAAAACCTAAGTGGAGGTATGGTTGGGTTTTTGAGTGGAACTATAGAAAAATGAGAAAGGTGCAATGTTTGAGAAAAAGAAAAGAATTTGATTGAAAAAGAAGTGAATTTTTGCTAGTGGTATTTCTTATCTTATTTGTGCTTAAAGATATTGGGAGTTTGAGGCTATCATGTATAAAGGTCAGTGTTTGGTTCAACATAAGAATGGGGTTTGAATTTCGAAATTGTATATGTATCAAAGTTCTCAAGGAGGAGTAGCCATTATATCTATATATATCCTACAAGTCCCATAACCTATATTACAACCAATTAAAGTCCTACTTCATCATTGATTGAATGAGCTCAATTAGTAGAGTGTTACACTACGGGAAAGCCTATGGTACGTCTTCTATTGCACATGAATTTTGGTTTTGAAAGTGAGTTAATTCTTTCTATCTTGAGTTCCTAATTGTTCTTGAATGATATTATGTGTGGAACTACTCTCAATTGTTTGCATGAGGGCCCATGATTTGCGAAGGTAAGGTAACGTCATTGACCTCTATGTTAGAGTAAGTGAGCAGGTTATGAAAAATGCGTGGTACTTTTAAGTCGAGTCTTGAGGGTGGGATGTTATGATATGGTGCTCAGTCTACTTTAAATATTCTTGGCATGGTGTGTTAGGGAGGTTGTTTGATGAAAAGGTCATCACTATGTGAAGTGTAGTTTAATTGCTCGAGGACGAGCAATGGTCTAAGTGTGTGGTGTTGATGGTAGTCTTGAAACCCGTGTTTTAGCTGTAGTATTACAAACTAATTACTACATTTTACGTGTGTTTGAGCTTAAAAGATAGTGAATTACACTTAGTATGTGTTTTATGCATTGCAGGAAGTGATTCCGAGATAAAGAGTTAATTTAGAGCTATGAAGTCTGAGTAAATCCCAATAAGTTAAGTCGAGATCCTGTTCGGAGATCGTGTACCAAGTCTGGATGTAAAAAGAGGATGAAACAATTTTACTTTGAGAAAAAAACATTGTCGTGCTGCATGGAGTGTCACAGGGCACCACGCAGTAGTGAAAAGCTTGCATGACAAGAAATATACATGCCCGCTGATAATCTCCACAAGTGCAACACGGGGTGCAGAGCGGCACGAGGTGCGGCGCGGCACGGGGCGCGGCATGGCACGCAGCGCAAATATACAAAAATTGTAGAGTAGTTTCCTACTTTAGATTAGAACAGGTATCTTCGTCCGAGTTTGTTTCTATATGGTATAAATACACCAAAAAGATATTTTGAGGACGACGTAACTTTGAGAGGAAGATAAAAGTACGAAACACTTAGGAGCATGGATTTGATCAATTCTTCCATTCTTCTTCTAGTATTCATTGATTTTATGTTTGAATACATTATTTTTGATAATTGTATAAACATGAGTGGCTAAGAACCCTAATATTCTTGGGTCATAGATGCTACATGAATGTGATGTTTGCAGTTTAATTTGATGAGTTTGAGTTTATCATATTAAGTTGTTTATTTAACTCTATTTTTAATTATTTTGCTGAGTAGCTAACAATGAAATACTATCTACGAATCTAGAGTTGAACTCGAAAGTGAGAATTCTAGATTTCATATCGAATTAAATAGAGCATGTTCTTGAACCAAGGCATCAGAGTACGGATTCACAATTAGGATAGAAATATACCTAATTGCCTTGCTTGGTTGAAATACATGAATTGTAAATGCATTCTTGTTAACTTTAAAATCATAGACATATAGGCATTAAGTTAGCTTGAATAGGCTAGTAAGAACGCGACAAATTCTTATGAGTAATATCAACCTTGTCAATCAACAATCCAAATAATTCAATTAGTCATTTAACCTAAGAACACAACAAGATTGGTAGCTAGTCTATGACCCTGGAATACTCTCTCTTACTTATTGTTATTCGAAATTTCTTAAGTGATGTGGTTGATTTCTAGTTATTTCATTGCTTGATAGTCTCTTAGGTAGTAAGTTAGTCACTTACATATCCTGTGAGAAATCTCTTGAATCAATAAGTTGTTTGAGTTTTAATCAGTCAAAAGTTAATCATAAGTCTCTGTGGGAACGATACTCTACTCACTACTCTATTACTTTATGATCACGTATACTTGCGTGAGTGTGTTTGGTCGCAACAGCTATCGCACTTGCGGAGTTCTTCCGCTTATGCGATCCCTAGTCCTTCAATCAAAATTCACCTCTACAGAACTTCTTGTGTAGGAGTTGTCCGCTTCTGTGGATTCTCCTCCACACCTGTGCTCCCAGGCTGCCTTCCCATTTCCCGCATTTGCACCTTCATGGCCTCTTTTGTGGCTCCACACCTACGACCAAAATCTTGTAGGTGACTAGAATGGCTGTCAACAAAAACTGCATAAGTCCAATTATCACTCGGATTTCAATCCAAATCAAACCCGAGGCCTCCCGAAACCCCATCCAAACATACCAATACATCCTAAAATATGATATGAACTTAGTCGAATTATCAAATCACATCAAACAACCTCAAAATCATGAACCACACTCCAATCCAATCCTAACAAAACTAATGAATTTCCATCTCCTAAAACTAATGCGGAAACCAATCAAACAAACTCCGATTGACCTCAAGTATTTCACACATGTCATAAATGACACCAAGGGCCTATTCCAATTTTTAAAACCAAAATCCAAGCCAGGTATCAAAAAATTCAACTCTTAGTCAAACCTCTTAATCGTCCAATTCTTCAACTTTCCAAATTTTTGCCAATTCAAGCCAAAAGGGCCTATGGACCTCCAAATTGATATACAAACATACTCCTAAGTCCAAAATTACCATACGAAGCTATCAGCACCATCAAAACTCTATTTCGGAGTAGTCCACACAAAAGTCAAAGTACGATCAACTCTATCAACTTAAACTTCTAACCTTGGGACAAAATGTCCCAATTCACTCTGAAACATCCCCGAATAAAATAAACCACCCCGACAAGTCACATAACCATAAATGAACATAAGAGAAATAATAAAATTGGGGGCGGGGATACAATACATAAAATGACCGACCGGGTCGTTACAGACACCAAATTCACGAATTTGATTAGTCAGTGTTTGGAGTTATTATATCTATTTTGAATTTTTACGGCTTTATTTTCTATACGGAAAAATCGGAGGGACCAATTTCTCGTTGTTAGGGCATCTCGGAAGATCACCTCGAAGGCTCGAGGCCACGGGCCGAGTAGCCTCCCTCGAGGTCCGTCGACGCCCGACCTAGGGATAGCATTGGCCGCGACCCTAACAGATATGGGGGATTCCCAAAGAGTGCATCCAGGGCCGGTAAAATCTGTCAGGCTAGTCTGAAGCTATTCAAAACCTACGCCATGAAGTTAGCTAGCTATCCCATCCCTATTTCTTTATCATTAATGTATTTTGTACTATGTTGGGATTTTCCCTCTTATATAAAGGGAATCCCTGTCATATTAAAACCTCTCTATTGCTCTAGCTGCTCCATAAGAAATATAGAAGAACATTCTTTTTGCTTTCTCGGATACTCTCTTGATAATATTGCTTTCATTTATTATCTTCACATTTGTTAATCATTTATTGCTTATCATTAGTCATAAAGAGCCTTCGTTGATTATTTTATAACGGTTAGCCCCACCCCGATTACCCTCAATAGCTCGTAGCCGAGCCCTGGGATCGACCTTGAGGCCCAGAATCGACAAGCCCGAAGCCCCGAGTAACTAGCCTATCAGTTTGATTATAGCTTTCTCCTTAACTTTATTTCGTCTCTGAATTGCCTATACTTAGCATCAATTTCTTAACAAACAAGTCTCCGAATTGGGTTATGACTCGAGCTCATTTTGACCTTCAAGTTTTCAGATTTCCGGCTGGCGATAGTGGCTCTTACGTGCTTGGTCGATGCAACCATTTATGTATGTAGCCCCTAGTCTCATTATGCTGGTGATAATGGCTCTTAGACCTTGGGTCAAAGCGAACTTTTATTGGTTTTATTTTCCTCTTGTTAAGGACTTTTTGAAGTAATTTTTGCCTAACCCGTCGTCGGTTTGGGAAAAACCTCTATTTCGAGTAACTTGCGGTGATGTTCGAGCACCTCGAGAGGTTTGGCTCGTAGGCTGAGTAGCTCGAAACCTATGATTTGGAGCCGACATGGTCGAAGCTCTTTTGCCTATGCCAAGGGTAGCCTATTTAACCGGTTCTTTTTGAATTAGATTCGTAGTAATGGCCTATGATTTTGTAGCGACGTTCGGGCATCCACGAGTTGCGTTAGTTCGGTTGGTACAGCCGTGTGACCAGAGTCAGTTGTTTTTGGCCCGAGCCTTTGAGTCTCAAGTGAAGTAGTGTCAGCATCTATATCAAGGGTATGCCTTTTTAGGGGTCTTACAAGTTCGATATATAGCCGAAGCTTTGGGATCGGGTTCATGCCTTGCTTGAGGTTTTACAGGTTTTACGAGCCATTGAGGTCTTACTGTTTTGGATACTTGGTACAAGTATTGTTCATGCTTTGCTTGAGGTTCTACAGATACTGTCACTTGGTACAAGTGTGGTTCATGCCTTGCTTGAGCTCTTACATATATAGTTGATGCCTTATGAAGGTCTTGCAAAACTGAGTCTTCCCGCTCGGGGTCTTACAACCTCGAGTTTTGATAAGTCGATGGAGATGGAACTTGATGGCAGTCTCCAAGTCATTGAGGGTTTCTTGACTCGGGAGTTGTTATTTACAAACTTTGTGTTGCCTCGTTGAGGGCTTATAATTTCTGAGATCCCGGCCTTGAGAGCATAAAATTTCGGATTGGCGCAAGTCCCCGAGTGTTCGGGGCACTTTTAGCCATGGAGATGTTTCGTGATTTTCATGCTACCTCATTGAGGGCTTATGATCTTGGAGTCCTGACCTAGAGGTCGTTCAGGTGTTGAATTGTTGACGTAAGTCCCTGAGTGTTCGGGAAGTTTTCGGCGGACGAGTCGCTTTTGTGAAGGTGTTGATCCTCTTTTGGAGTGTGAGATGCTTTGATAAAAGATATTATTCAATTATTTGGTACAAGTGTACATGTTTCGAGGTCCCGTCTATACGGGCACGGTTCGTTTGACTGTTTGGCCCGGTACATTATATTCCTATTGGGACCCCCCAGTGTTCTAGGTTGTTTGCAACAGAAGCCTTGAATACTGGTTGAGTCTCCCTTAGGTAGCATGCAGATGTTGCCTCGTTAAAAACCTTGCCAGTAAAACCCTTTTCGGGATAAAAACTCGGTCGAAGGAAAAGAGTGCAATGGATGCTTTAAAACCTTAAGGTCTTCGAGTTGGTTTAGCGCTCTGACTGCTTCGATCAGGCGCCTGCATAATGGTTAGTCTGAAATATGAAATGAAAAGGGAGATGGTTATACCTTAGTGTGGGATGTCCCGCCAATGTTTCGAGGACCGATATGTCCTAATTACTCGAGATGAGGACGCAATATAGTCCTTTACTTTGTTTGATCGAGTTTAATCGAAGGTGTGGCTTGATTACCCTTTGACTCTTTTATGAGCTGAGGTACTGATGTCGGTGCCACGTCGTGCACCGCGAATATTTCCCTTGTCGCATGTTGTTCCTCGTACATGGTTTTAATCCCATCCTTTGTCGAGAATTTCATCATTTGGTGTAGGGTGGACGATACTGCTCTCATGCAGTGTATCCAAGGTCGTTCGAATAAGGCGTTGTACCTCATGTCTCCTTCGATGACATGGAATTTGGAGTTTTGGGTCTTGCCGGCCACGATGACTGGGAGGGTTATTTCTCCTTATGTTGTTTCACTTGCCATGTTGAATCCGTTGAGGACTCGGGTGGTGGGCACGATTTGATCAAGCAGTCCGAGCTGCTCTATCACTCTCGACCTGATAATGTTGACCGAGCTACCTGGAACCACGAGTACACGTTTTATTTGAAAAGAATTTACAAGGAAAGAGATTACCAGTGCATCATTATGAGATTGAGAGAAGGTCACGGTGTACTCTTCGCTGAATGTGAGGGCATCCTCGGGTATATATCCCCAGGTTCGCTTTACTCTGGTGATGGATATTTTTGTCCTTCTCATCATGGGTTTCTACGGGGCATCAACGCCTCCCAAGATCATGTGGATGACATGTTGTGGCTCATTTATTTTGTTTTTCTTTGCCGCCTCTCTTTCTCGGAACTAATTTTTGGCTCGATTGCTGAAGAATTCCTGGAGGTGACCTTTGTTAAGTATTCGAGCTACCTCTTCTCAAAGTTTGTTGTAATCCTCGGTCTTGTGGCCATGCGTGTTGTGAAACTCGCACACTAAGTTATGATTCCTTCTTGAAGGATCTGATTGTACAGGCCTGGGCCACCTAGAGTCTCTGATTTTACTGATGGCGAACACGATGTCCGATACGTCGACGTTGAAATTATATTCTGATAAGTGAGGTGCCCCTGTTGGCCCTACATTCCTATTGAATCTGGCTCTATTGATAAGTCCCCTAGGATCCTATCTTCGGTCCATCCTTTGATCATTCCAAGGTGGGTTGCACCTCGGGGCATTTCTCCTATCTTCGGTGTATGGCTAATACCTTTCTTTGTTTGGCTTTGGCTCCTTTGTCAGGAGCCTGCTTAGGTATAATGAGCCCGAGGGGGCTCCCAGCTGGTCGTCTTCGGCCTTGATCTTCGACTAGTATCAGTTGTGGATGTTCGACCAGGTTACAGCGGGATACTCGATCAGATTTTGTTTCAACTATTTTGAAGCCATTGAGCTTCGTTCATTCAGGCCTTGAGTGAAAGCCTGCACTGCCCAGTCGTCGGAGACTGGCGTTAGCTCCATCCATTCCATTTGACAGCGAGATATGAATTCTTACAGTATCTCATTCTCCCTTTGCTGGATCTTGAAGACATCAGATTTCCTTGTTGCTACTTTGATGGCACCGGTATGTGCCTTTATGAAGGAATCTGCTAGCATGGAAAACGAGTCTATGAAGTTAGGAACTAGGTTGTGATACCACATCATGGCCCCTTTTGAGAGTGTTTCCCCGAACATCTTCAATAGGACAGGCTCGATCTCGTCGACTTTTATGTTGTTGCCCTTTACCGCGCAAGTGTAAGCAGTAACGTGCTCATTTGGGTCTGAGGTCCCATTGTATTTTGGGAGTTCTAGCATTCTGAACTTCTTTGGAATGGGTTTCGGGGCCGCTTCCTCAGGGAAGGGCCTCTGTATGAACTTCTTTGAATCCACACCTTTCAGGATCGATGGTGCGCCCGGAATTTGGTCAACCCTGGAATTGTAGGTCTCGACCTTCTCATCATTGACTTCTATCATTTTCTTGCTCTATTCGATCCTTCTGGTAAGGTCCTCGGGAATTTTTACGATAACGGGATCGGTCATCAACCCATTATTGCTTGATCTCTCCGGTGCCTATTCGACTGGAGGAGCTGTCCCCGACGCTACCGTGCTAGGAGTTTTCTGGTGACTTTGTAGCTGAGCAATAGCTAACTGTTGTGCCTTCAACATTTCAAAAATAACATGAAGGCTAAACTTCCGTTCTTCCCTAGTTGGGGTTTTTTGTGCTTCTTGTTGTTCCCCTTGGTGCATGCTCCTGTCAGTGTGGGAGGTTATGTCGATGCGCTGGGCGTCACGTGAGACTGCATCCATGGGGACTGGCTCTGGTGCATTCCCAGGGTTTTGTGGGGGCACAACAACACCTGGAACAGCCACAACATTTTTCCCATGGTCCTCAAGATTGTTGTTTTCATCTCCGTTTACCGAGTTAGACATTTCGACCTGAAATCGAAGATATCGGACAAGAAAAAGCGTGAAAGATAACTTGCATTATGTAGTGACGAAACCAGCAAGAAAATATTCACTATTGTTTTTAGCCCCACAGTGGGCGCCAAACATTTTACCGTGAAAATGGTAATAACAATTAAATTTGTTGATGAGACACTAAAAATACATGATCTATTTTTATGCCCGCATCGGCCCAAGGTGTAGGAGCCACTATTGACAGCCTACATACACTAAAAGGTCGCATCGACCAAAAGCATAAGCGCCATTATCGCTAGCCTAAATTTCGGCCATTCGAAGGTCAAATAAGCTTGAATCGATGCCCGACTCGGGGACTGAGCCAAAAATAGGTTGCCCAATAGCAAAAGCACATAAGAGCCTACGGGCCAGTCTAATGAGCCCCGGGGCCATATCACGACTCTGAGGATTCCTACCAATCAAAAGACAAGCTCGCCTAATCAAAATCAAGACAGAAAAAGATACAAAAGAAACAAAGCCGCAGGGTTTTCTTTCATACACATATGCGAAAAGGTGAAATCTTCATCTACAAGCGTGCTACGAAAGTGCTCTACACAGATGAAAAAATCTATACTCCCCCCCCCCCCCCCCCCGGGGTTAGTTTGGACCCTTTATATGTACGGCATCGGAAAAAAACAACCAAGTATCACGCTCATCCACCCTTGCTAGCGCCAATTCCTTCGAGAGGGTGATGCCCCTAGCACATATCTCCTCTAGAGTCTTTCTTCGAGACTTGCAACGAGCATATTCTTCAATCTTCCCTTTGCGGTCGAGGATCCTTCTAAGCTCAACTTGAGCATCAACATCATCCTTTGAATAGATCGACATCTCTTGCTCAGCCTTAGTTTGACTCATTACAGCTCCATCCCGGGCATCAACGACCTCAGCCCTGACATTCAAAAGCCAGACTCGAGCTTCACAATCATTTGTCTGAACCGAAGCATTATCAAGGGCTAAGCGAAGTTGATCTTCAAAAGCAGGAACTTTACCCAGGGCGTCCTTCCCCTCTAAAGCTTGAACCTCCGCTCGAGATTTTAGCTCATCACGCTCACGCTTGGCTCGGCCAACATCATCTCGAAGGCGCCCCAGGGCCTCCATCTTTTTCTGCAACTGAAATAATCTAAGCGTTAGCCTCAGGAACCAGGAGGCGGAATGCACGCTCACCCAGGACAGACATTTACCTGCTCCTTCAGGTGGTTCTCGTAATTCAAGCTTCGGTTTACCTCATACTGCAAGTGTACCAGCTCGACTTTCTTTTCATCACAAAGGAGCCTAAGGGATCTCTCCTCATCTAGAGCTTTCTGCAGCCTGGCCTCACAAAGAAGCAGCCCAGACTGAAGCTTATCGAATGCCTGCAAAATGAAAACCCAATAAGGAAGGGAAGGCGCGAAGCTCAAAAGACCTTTGCCAAAACTCACTGCAAATTGAAGCCGTTGGGATTCCTTGAAAATCGAGTGCACTCTTGCCAATCCAGTTCCTTCAGCCTTGAAAGAGTTGACTCCGATCGAAGCGTGGTCGCTCAATGTATGCGACCCTAGATTTTTAGTATCTCCCGAAGTATTATCAACGGAAAAAGAGGGTGAGAGCAACAGAGAAACCCTCTTTCCAGAACCAGGAACCGCGGACACGACAAGCTCGAACGATACTTCCGCTTCGAAGCCCCAGTCCCGTTCCACCTTACTTTGAGCGCCATCGCCATGTAGGAGCTTCTCTCATTTAGTGATTTTGTTCTTCAACCCAGGATTTGTCAATCCTTCCCCCTCTCTAGAGGAGTGCGGCCTCACCTTGAAAGTCTCTTCAATGCCTACAACATCAAGTTTAACACGCATAAAGGGAAAATGCCTATCCAAATGAAGGAAGGGGGAGTATAACACAGCACTCACCATGATGTTTCGCTTCCCATCTGCCCCAAGACACAGCTCTCCACTAGCGCTCATCACAGGTCGAGTAGGTCGCCAACGTTCGGACCCAATCCGGCAAATTAGGAACATCTCCCGGCGCCAATGAAACCGCTGCGGGAAAAGAAAAGGCAAGGTTACAAAACCAGGCTTTCATCATAGATAAAATTGAGAAGGCATGAGATGCACCACTTACGTGTGCAATTCCATTCCTCAGGGAATGGCATAAGCTCCACGGGGATAATGTCAACAGTCCACACTCAGACGAAGCGACTCGTCCACCCCTGGTCTACATTTTCCTCATCATCAACAACAAAGGGCGTGGTCGATCCGCATCGCAAGGTTAGCAAACCTCGATGGTGGAAGGGCTGATACAGCCTGATAAGATGACTAAGAATAAAATCCTATCTGTGCCAGGAAACCCGATAGCCTAGGCAGAAGTCGAGCACAACCCTATCAAGGGGGCCTAGTGTGAAGGTGTATGTGTACACATTAAGATTCCATCGGCATGACCCGTGATGCCCTCACCCGAGGGAAGTATCTGTAACACTACCTTTTCCTCCCATACGCAGTCTTTTATCACTAACCCAAGATGTTCTTCTCCTATCGAAGAAGCAACCTTCAAGGCATACTCTCGTTGGTTCTGAATGCCGGAGGCGGAGCTCTCCCCTCCCTGTCGGACAAACCCTGACATAGCAGTCATGGCTATGAAAAAATTAGAGAATATGCGTTAGTGCTGAAGCAATGAAAGGCTAGCACAGAAAAAGAATGGTAATTGCTTAAAATGGTGGAATCCCCAAAAAAGCAAAAACGACCTTGTATATATATGGAAAAAATGGCGACGATCCGCTTGCCTCAAAACTGATTAAAAGCAGTGTCGCTAGTCCCGAGGTGGTACCCGACCTCGAAGACCCTCGTTAGAAAGGAAGCCAGGTTCTAAGAAGCCAATAACACCTTAGCCAGTCCCGAGGTGTTACCCGATCTCGAGGACCTCCATCAGAACATGGCTAGGCTATAGGAAGCCAATAACACCTTCGCCAGCACCGAGGTGGTACCCGACCTCAAGGATCTCTATCAAAAAGAAGTTAGTCCCTGAAAGGCCAACAACATCATCGCTAGTTTAGAGGTGGTACCCGACCTCGAGGACCTCCATCAAAGGGGAAGTTAGGCTCCAGGAAGCCAATGACATTATCATGACACCCGAGGTGGTACCCCGACCTCGGGGTTTTTTTTGTCAAAAAGGGATTCAGGCTCCAAGGAAATAAGCATTTAAACTCCACCCATATGGGCTTGGCCCCCGACGGACCGTCTGAGATCGGAAAAACCCTCTTTCAAGATCTATTTATAGTGCCTTAAGGCTATTTGCACTAAGCTCATAGAAAGTTTCCAAGTGGTCTGGATTTGAATGAACTTCCTCTTGTGGACTGCCCTCGAGAGATCAAAGGCAGTCCCTGTCCACAGGCCTCCGAGCAAATTTTTCTCAAAGGTTACCACGGAGCTTAAGTAATAAGTAACGGTTTCAAGTCCCAAAGTGTTACTTTTATTCTACTCGAAGTCAAGGTCCCGGCGACCCGAGTTCATCGGCCCAATCCAAGCTCGATCTAAGGGATCACAAAAGGTTCCGTGCGAGGCCATATTAATCAATCAGAGGATGGAAAAAGCACCCGCATCTGGGTTTGATGTAGGTAATAGCAAATAAAATCATGCATTTAGAGTCTCCATAAGTGTAGATGAAAAGAAGTATAGCAAGCATCAAAGGCAAAATTGAAGAAATATCTTTGTATTCATGAACATTCAATTACAAAATCCCCCAAGGGGTCTTCACACGTGATTACAAAAGCCCACGAGGGGTCCTTACACAGAAGCAAGAAGGTTTACATATAATAAAAGCCTAAGAGCCTAGCCTATTCTCGAAAAGTGTACATCTCCCCAGGCATGTGTCCTCAAAGAAAATATCTTTCTAAGAACAATCTCCTCGGGAGTCTTATCTTGATCCTCCAGAATGGCATCTTCAAAAGGGGAGACGACGAAGAGGAAAGTGATGGAGAAGATCAAAGTGACGCGGAAGAGGCAGGAAGGAACGAAGAAGTGGCTGGGTGAAAAATCTAGCTAGTATAGATTTTGCCAGGCTATTATTGTAAAACCACTTTTTGAGACGTTGCCCCGGTGTGGGATGCAACAGTTAGTAGATAGTACCACCTCACTCCATGGAAAGCAAAGGGAGTGAGGCACCGCACCGGGTAATCGAGGGAGGTGAGCAACGGTGTATAGTCCGAGCCCCCTCTTGAGCAACGGTGTATAGTCCAAATATTTCCTTGGGTCGGAAGAAACTGGCCCTCTGCTTCATTATCCCGAGCCAATGACGACAGCAGCAGCAGCAACAACAACAACAATAACAACAACAACAACAACAACAACGTAATCTTGCTTGACCAGAGAATGTCCAGGAGATAGGTCGTAGCATGACTAATAGAAGTACCGCCATACAATCTTAAGGCCATGGGCCTCAAATATGGTGAACGACAAAGAATAAAGACAGCGAGAAGGGAGGAATGGATAGGTACGGGAAAATACTTGGATGAAAGGCTGATCCTAGGATGCCCCCATTTATAGAAAGGGAGGCAGTGTAACCGACGGCGCCATAATCGCCCTCAAAAAATGTAATGGTAGGCACATTTAATGTGTCCCTAGAGCTGAATCGGCGATGACATTATGCCTTTGGAGAATGAGAAACCGCAATGTGTTGATTGATCCTAGAGAACAAAACGATAGAATGTTCGATAATCATGGAATCTTGCGTCATTAGTATGATGTCATCACGGGAACTCTGAAGAGTCGGATGTCAAAATTGTTTCTTGTCGCTCCTCTCTAAGAAACGCGGTGACTATCTGTATACGGCAAAATCGGAGGGACCAATTTCTCGTTGTTAGTGAATCTCGGAAGATCACCTCGAAGGCTTGAGGTCACAGGCCGAGTACCCTCCCCCAAGGTCCGTCAACACTCAAACTAGGGATAGCATTGGCCGTGACCCCAACAGATATGGGGGCTTCCCAAGGAGTGCAGTTAGGGCTGGTAAAATTTGTCAGGCTAGTCTGAAGCTAGTCTAAACCTGCGCCATGAAGTTAGCTAGCTATCCCATCCCTATTTCTTTATCATTAATGTATTTTGTACTATGTTGGGATTTTTCCTCCTATATAAAGGGAATACCTGTCATCTTAAAACCTCTTTGTTGCTCCATCTGCTCCATAAGAAATATAGAAGAACATTCTTTTTGCTTTCTCATATACTCTCTTGATAATATTGCTTTCATTTATTATCTTCACATTTGTTCATCATTTATTTTTTATCATTGGCCATAAAGATCCTTCGTTGATTATTTTATAACTGTTAGCCCCACCCCGATTACCCTCAATAGCTGTAGCCGAGCCCTGTGATCGACCTCGAGGACCATAATCGAAAAGCCCGAGGCCCCGAGTAACTATCCTATCGGTTTGATTATAGTCTCTCCTTAACTTTATTTCATCTCTGAATCTCATATACTTATCATCAACTGCTTAACAAACTAGCATAAAAATAGATCACGTATTTTTAGAGTCCCATCAACAAATTTAATTGCTATTACCATTTTCACGGTAAACATATTTATTATTAAATTGGTCTCAAATTGTTGCTAATAATATGGAGTTTGAAGATTAATGCAAGCTAAAACGAGATAATAATCAAACTGAAGGGCTTGCTGCCCGAATACAAGTCCGGTCGATGAAGGACTTCGGGGTCGATTTAGGATCGAGCTCGAGCTATCAGGAATAGTCGGGGATGGGATACCAGTTGAAGATACAATCAAACAAGGCTCTTTATGGTCACTATTAAGGCATATGTTGAAGAACAAGTAAGAAAGCGATGGATATTAAGGCAACTTCGAGTCAGTATTAAGTGGTAAACAAAGAACATGCAAGAAGACAGGAAAGCTAAATGACTTCGAGCCAGTGAGGGCAAGCGAGTTAGAGAGAAGAAAGAGAGAGAAGATATTATTGCACTTTTAGTAGAATGGTTGGAGCTCTGCACTTACAAGGTCAACTCCCCTTTTATAGAAAGGGGGAAGTCCAATCTTCGTACAAAATACGTTGTGTGATACAAGAAATAAGATGGGACAAGTGGCTAGCTTTGTGATGCATGCATGGGCTGATGCCTAAATGCTTGAGTAGTCCTGATCGACCCCGGGTGCATTCCTCGAGAGATCCCTGCATTTGCTGAGGCTTTGTCCGGCATTATCCTTGGTGGGGTACCGCCCGATCTCGAGGAACGTGACTTGCTTGAGATCCCGGGCTTCTGGGGTCACCCTTTGAGGTATTCAATCGAGGAGAAATCAGTCTCCTAGATTTCATCGTATATATATAGTCTCCGCGTTTCTTAAAGGAAAGTGATAAAAAATGATTTTGGCACTCCATTTCTCAATCCCCCATAATGACATCGTGCTGACGGTGCAACCCTCCTTTTTACAGGTGTCGAGGCATTTTGCCTTCCCACTTCTCCAAGATTACTCGAAATGTCATGATTCTTCGATCTTCTGTTGATATCAGTTCAGCTTTTATGAACACATTAATTATGCCTACTATTACATTTTCCGAGGGCGATAATAGCGTCGTTGGTTACTTTGCTCTCCCTATAAATGGGGACTTTCGTGGTTAGACTTTTATCCAAATTTCCTTTGATATCCATCTTTTCTTCCTTTCCCGCTATCTTGAAATTCTGCCATCTTGTCATGTTTGGAGTCTGTGGCCTTAAGGGTTTGCACCATGTGTACTGTGGCCCAACCCTCAGTCCTCTTTTTGATCGGGAAAAGTTGTACTACTGTGATGTTGTTGTTGTTGTTGTTGGTGGTGGTGGTGGTGGTGTCGTTGGCCCGGGGTAATGAAGTAGGGGATCGATTTCCTCCAGCCCTGGGGGTACTTTGGATTATGCACCACTGCTCAAGAGGGGGCTCGGATTATACACCACTGCTCACCCTCCTCCCTCGATTCGGGGTGTGGCACCCCTTTTGGATTCCAGGGAGGTATATCGGCGATCTCTACTGGTTGTTGTCTTCCGGGCCAAGGCAACGTCTCAAGAAGTGGCTTCAAAACGGCAGTACTGGCGGAGCTCGTACTAGCCAAATTTTTCACCCAGCCACTTCTCGTGTTCTTTCGGCTTCGTCATTTTGCACTTATCTCCTACCTTCCATTTGAAGATGCCATTCCGGGAGGATTGGGAGGTGGTCCCCGAGGGGATCGGATTTGGAAGATATTGTCTTTGAGGTCATATGCTTGAGAGGATGATGACAGAGACACAACATGAATAGGCTAGATCCTTAGGCTCCTATTTTATGCGTATCACTTCTTCATTTTTTTTAAAGGCCCTCTTTAGGCTTTTGTAATCATATGTAATGTAACCATATGTAAGCATCCCTCGAGGGTCGTTGTAAATGAATAGTTGTATAAATACAAATACATCATCTTGATTTCTTCCTTCGACACTTGTTGTATCTCTTTATATTTTTGGCAGCTTTGAGTGCACGATCCTGTTTCGCCACCTATGATATTGGCTTTGAGTATTTTCCCCGGCCATTGATAGTTACAAAGGATTTGCTTGGGATCTTTTGTGATTCCTCGAACCGGACCCAAATTAGGCCAATAACCTTGGTCCATCGGGACCCGTTTCCTGCGTAAAAATGTGGATGACACCTTCGGGCCTCATAATGGCCCTTAAGAAGAGGCTTTCCTGAGGACTTGTGGTCTCGGGATGCCGGTGACTTCCAGAAAGCGATCTCTGAATGGAGGTCTGGCCGCGTTTTGGGTCGTACTGGTCATTTCCTGGAATATGTTTTGCACGAGCGTTTGTTAGGGATGCCCATTTCTTCATAGACTAGCCTTCTTTGTCGGAGGCCTCTTGAGGCTGAATGCCAATTTAGTGAAGGAATTGTTGGTCTGATGGGGAGCTGCCTTGCTATGGCGGAGGTCTTCGGGGTTGAGCATTACCTCGAGACCGGAGGCGATGCTGATGATCGGTGCCTTTGATTGGTGTCAACTCGTTCCAACTCTTTTCATATGCAATCGTGAGGCTGCTTTCGCTTCCCGGGGGTCCTTGGGATTTGCTGATTTTGTGATGCCGGTGGATCATGCCCTTAACAACTTCTTATTTGGGGCACGATAAAGGCCGGGCACAGCGATAGACGAGATATATGCTTCATAATCATGAAGGAGCTTTTATCGGGCCGAGACAGACCCACATTCCTAAGGAGGGTGCATCATCCAAGTTTGGTGTTCCTGCAATCCTTGGTTCTGGAGCAGCAGTTCCTTTGGGCCATCAAGAAGGTGCTTGATCGGTTTCACCTCGCGGTAAGTTTCAGCATGATTCCCCCGTATCTCGGGTCTTCTCTTTCTTATAGGGTTTCCCCTTTGTAAGGCTCCAACTAACCCATACTTAGAGCCGATCCATCAAGGGTCTATACTTTGGAGGGACCTGGACGAGGTTAGGCCTCTTGGGCATTTTGGTGAGGGGAAAGAGGGATCAAGTCGGTGCACTGGAGGTTCATGAAATATCGGAGCCCGTATTACAGAAATCTTTCGGTGAGCCATAAGTCTTCTTGCAGTAGGCGTTTATGGGCGAAACCGTTTGAGCTAGGAATACCTGAAGTATGAAATTCAGGCTTCAAGCTTCGATCTAAGTGGACATGATATAGAAGCTGTAGCTTGATTCCCCAAAAGTTCGGATTGAGAACAATCGGTGCCCGGATTGGTATAGTACTACGCTGGTCCGAAGATGTTGAAGGAGTGGCAACTTATCGCCGATGATTGAGTCGGGTTGGGATGAGCCTTCGAGGGAAGTGCTCGCCGTGGATCCTCGGGGCAAATGCTTTGAGGAGACCCATGCCAGGGGTTCTACCTTTTTATCAGGATTCGTTCGAGTGAAGGTGGTTGGGCGTGATGCCCGGTTTACTCATTGCTGATGCCACGAAGAGCGAGGCTAGGGCCGATAGACTGTAACCCTTTAGGGGTGGATTGTAGATTTCGCCACTTTGTATTTTGATGTATGTAGAGCATGTTTGTAGATGGAAAGCAATCTTTCGCGCATATATAAAATGAGAGAATTTTTTAAGTTTTACCTTTTTGTATCTCTTCCCGTATTGCATTCGATTCGGCGAGATCCTTGCGGGTTCGGAGCAGATTAGGCAGGCCCGAGGCTTTCAAGTGCGATTCTTGATGCGAGCAGGTGTTGGGCCTCTATGTGTTCCCCGGTTGTTTTAGGCTCGGTCTCTGAATCAGGCCTTTATTTGAGCTTGCCTACCCTTCGATCTTTTGTGCCCGTGCGCACATATGGTGATTGTCTTCACTTTTTGCCCTTTGGTATTTCGCTGTTTCAGCTGTTTTGGATCCAGTCTTCAAGTCGCGTTGCGATTCGAGCTTTAACTTGACTTTAAGTTCTTTCCTACCTATATGGGCAAACAATGGTGGCCTTCATTTCTCGCCCTCGGGCGCCTTGTTGTTTCGACTATTTTGGGTCCAGTCTCCGAGTCGTATTGCGATTTGAGCTTTAGTTTGACCCTTAAGTTTTCTCTCACCTCCATGGGCAGTCACGATGGCCTTTTGTGCTTCGGGTTGATGTGACCTTACAGGCGCGTGGCCCGGAGGCTTGCTAGGCTGGTTGACAGCGGCATTTATGTCGGCCACTTAGGCATGTTGTAGTTTACTTATTTTGGGTCCAGTCTTTATGTTGCGTTGCGACTAGAGTTCCAATTGACCCTTAAGATCTTTCTGCCCGTATAGGCGTGCGATGGTGACCTCTTGCTCTTTGGGTCGAAGTGACCTCATAATTGCGTGGCTTAGAGTCTTACTCGGCCGACGACAATGGCATTTATGTCATGCTCCTAAGCATATTGTAATTTAGCCATTTTGGTTCCAGTCTCCGAGTCGCGTTGCGGTTCGAGATTTAATTGACCCTCAAGTTCTTTTCTGCCTGCAAGGGCAGATGTTGATGGCCTTTTGTGCTTCGGGTCGAAGTGACTTTACAGGAGTGTGGCCCGGAGGCTCACTCGGCTAGTTGACAGTGGCATTTATGTCGTGCCCTTAGGCATGTTGCAGTTTAACTATTTCGGGTGTAGTCTCTGAGTCACATTGCGATTCGCGCTTTAATTGATCCTTAAGTATTTTCAGACCGGCAATAGTGCTCCTTATGCTGTTGAGCTCATTTTAATCCTCAAGTTGTCAATTTTTTAGATGGAGACAATGGCTCTTACGCTGTTTGGCCGTAGAGACCTTCTAGTATGTGGCTCGGAATCTTTCTTAGCTGGGGACAATGGCTCTTATGCTATTTTTTGCCCGTGGGCTTTTTGTAGGCTTTATTTTCCGCTCGTTAAGGACTTTTGAAAGATTTTTGCCTGACCCGTCATCGGTTCTGGAAGAGCCTCAATTTTAAGTCATTGTTGGCGATGTTTCGAGCACCTCAAAAGGTTAAAAGCTCGTAGGCTGAGTAGGTCGAAGCCTTGTGATTTGGAGCTTACATGGTCGAAGCTCGTTTTTTCCTGTTGAGGGAATCCTGTTTTAACTGGTTCTTTCCAAAGTATATTCAAAGTAGTGGCCTGCGATTTTTGTTTAGCGATGGTCGGGCATCCCTAAGTCGCGTTAGTTTGGCTGTATCAGCCGTTTTGACCGCAGTCATATGTGTTTGGCCAGAGCCATTTTGTTTTCGAGTGATAATTCAGGCATCTACACCGAGGGTATGCCCTTTCAGGATTCTTACAAATGCGACGTATAGCCTGAACTTCGGAATTTTCATGCCTGTTGAGGTCTTACAGTTTGTCATGCCTATTGAGGTCTTACAGTTTTTGTAGACTAGATTTAGTTAAGCCGAGTCTGCTCGCTAGGGGTCTTACAGTTTCGGGTTTTCCAATGCATGGCGATTGGTGATGATTGACAGTCTTCGAGTCATCTAATTTGTTTAAGTATGAAGACCGCTTTTCGTGAGCTCGGAGTTGCCTTGTAGGATCTTTATGGGCCCAGTGTTCCGACCCTGGGGTCATACGAGTGCTGAATTGCTGATGTTAAGTCTTTGAGCGCTTTGGGATGCATCTGGCGAAGGGGTCCCTGCCAGGAACATACTGTAATTTCCCTATTCGAAGAATGGGGCACTGAAAGACATCCTTTGATCCACCGTCGTAATATAATTTGTTGTGTTGAGTTGACCTATATCGGGTCAAAGCCTATCGCTTGGAGGTTTGTCTTACCTGAAATATTTTGTGATTTCAAAGCCTTGATCTGGAGGCCGTTGGGGTGTTTGAACTACTGGCACCCTTTCCCGAGTTCTTCGGGGCGTTTCTAGCGAAATGATTTGTTACCCTATTCAAAGAAGGATTTCCCTTCCCCTTTTCCTTTTTGACAAAAGGTAGTTTTTGATTGCTCGATACAATAGTACATGTTTTTGCCGATCGGGCCTGACTATATTGACCGTCTGGTCCGATACATCGTTTTCCTACGGGAAACCTCATTTGGCGTTTTTCAAAACTCCTTCAAGCGGGCAGTTTTCCGGGAGTAATGCCCCTCACCTATTCAAAAGTTGGCCGCAGGGATAGTCTTGAATATTTTTTGCGGAGTTCCCCCTTAAGCGGCTTGCAGATGTTGCCTCGTTAAAAACCTTGCCGGTAAAAACCCTTCTTCTGGGATAAAAACTCGGTCGAAGGAAAAGAATGCAACGGATGCGCCTTTGGGGCCTCGAAATCTTGCAATAGCACTTTCGTCCTGACAGCTTTGATTGGGTGCCTGCACGAAGGTTAATTCCGACTTTGAAATAATATTAAAAAACAAGAATTGTTGTACCTTGAAATGAGGTATGTTGGCGATGCCTCGGTATCGGTCTATTATAACTGCCCGGCGGCGGAAATGTAACATGGATCTTTACTTTGTTTTGTCAAGTTTGACCGGGGTCGAGACCTGGTTTGGTCGTTGTTTCATTCGGGGGTGGAGGCATGGGCGTTGGTATCACGTCGTGTATGGCGAACATTTCCCTTGCCGCTTGTTGCTCCCTGTAGACGGTTTTGATATCGTCCTTTATCAGGAATTTTATCACTTGGTGGAGGGTGGATGGTACTGCCCTCATGCAGTGTATCCAAGCCCGTCCAAATAAGGCGTTATACCTCATATCTCCCTTAATGCCATGGAATTTGGTGTCTAGGGTAGTGCTGGCCACGGTAACTGGAAGGACGATTTCTCCTTTCGCCATTTCGCTTACCATGTTGAATCCATTGAGGAACCGGGTGGTGGGCACGATTTGTTCGAGTAGCCCAAGCTATTTTATCACCCTCGATCTGATGATATTGGCTGAGCTACCTGGATCCATGAGTACACGTTTTATCTAAAAAGAATTTACAAGAAAGAAGATTACTAGGACATCGTTGTGGGGTTGAGACAGGGTCTCGGTGTCCTCTTCGCTGAACGTGAGGGCATCTTCGAGGGATATACCCCCAAGTCCGTTTTTCTCTGGTGATGGATATTTTTGTTCTTGTCATTACGGGTTCTTGTGGGGCATCGGCCCCCCATGATCATGTGGATGACATGTTGTGGCTCGTTTTCCTCATTTTTCTTGGTTGGCTCTCCCTCTCGAAATTGATTTTTGGCCTGAGCGCTGAGGAATTCCCGAAGGTGCCCTTTGTTGAGCAGTCGAGCCACATCTTTTTGTAGTTGATGCAAATCCTTGGTCCTGTGGTTGTGCGTGTTATGGAACTCTCACACTAAGTTGTAATTTCTCTGTGAAGGGTCTGTGTCACGCCCCAACCTCGGGAGGCGCGACCGGCGCTCAATCGAGTGAACCCAACTGAGCAAGCCTTACCATACACTCCCTACCCACCTCGATATGAATAAAGAAACCATACTTTTGTTTATCCATTTAGATGGGGAAAGACAGCACATTCTACATTGATAGTTCATTTTAAACACCACATTAAACCGTAGATGAGTTAGTTTCCCAGATCCCCATAGAGTTACAATTCATAGGCAACATAAGTTTAGAATTACAACATGGTTCGTAGACCTATCCAACCCCCGTACATAACCCACACATATGTCTATGGAGCCTCTAGGATAAAAAAGATGAGTTTGAAAACGCCGACAATAAGGCCCTGGCTATTCCTCAAAAGTGAAAGTCCACAATACAAAGATATACAATATAGCCCCTTGAAGGAGAAAGGAGCTCACCAAGATCTTGAGAAGAAGGATGCTTCGCTACACTCGACCGGCACTATCCGCTATGGAGCCACCTACATTCATTTAAAAAAATGTAGTGCCCCCTCAAAAGGGACGTTAGTTCCATGGAATAGTACTAGTATGTATAACTAAACACCATCAAATTAGAAAGAACTTTCATACACAAATAAGGAAATTACAGGTATCACTCCAAAGCTTTAAACGATCACAACATTATCAATATAAAAGAATTACATAATCTTCTCATCATGTTTTCATAGCCTTTAGTTGGGCATTTCATACTGTTCGACATCGATCACATTACCACCGCTATCTTGAGCGGAGTCCGATCTCGACCCGATCGGCTAGGCCGTCTCCCGGAGACGTTACCATATTTTATTCACACTTTTCAGTTTCCATCATAAATGCATAATCGCCATGTGTATATGTCATGGCGTCTGATCACAGCACGATCGGCTAGGCCGCCTTACCGAGGCATTATCATTTTCCATTATTCATCTCACTTCAATATTTGGTTACACATGTATTAGTTTACCGGCACTTGGGGCCACAATTTTCACATTCCACAATTCACGTTTCACATTGTTCCCATTTTCAACATTATGTTTGTAATTCAAGAGAGTATGGCACACAAGAGCAAATAAGGTTGTAGGCGTAGATGAGACTTCATGTAAATGGCACAACAACGCACTTCAATTTCAATCTAAGGTCTAACAATTTCGATACATGATTCATAGTCCTTGCATATTTTCAAATTATCAAGAATAGCACGTTGATCAATTTGAGACACAGTTTCCACGGATATAAGGTTGCAACATCAAGTCAAGTGAGATAGCAATCAATACAACAATTCAATTAAATCTTACCGTACTCACACAACCAACGATGAAGCTCAATTTCTAAAAGATGGGGTTTTAGCCATACATACCTCAATAAAGCTTTCCTTATTCCTTACAAAATTCCGGAACTTTTAGCACTTCCATCTATTGTGTAAGAATTACAAATTAAACCGAGAATTAGAGACGAGATTGAGATTCTAGCTTGCTTTGAGCATACTATCGAACACTAAAGGTGCATTGTGATCTTAGGCCCTTTTGAGAGAAATTTCTATCATTTTATACCCCAATTGATTTCTTTTTTAGTTCACTACCTCCCAATATTCTATGGTGTGATATGCATGCAAGAAATTCATTCTTATACCCATGAAATACTTCACTAGTGATCCCTTATTGCTAAGCATATGAATAATAGCTGAGGTAATGAAGTCTTACCTCTTGGGATGAAGATTTAGGTCCCTCAGTTGATTATCTTTAATGATTTACCAAGGATTCATGGAGTAATTTGATGGGAAGCACTTCCCCTCTCTTAGACCTATTTCTCTATCTCTAAAAATGTCAGGAAATGGGCTCAAAATGAGCTATAACACCGAATATATCAATAAGGGGTCAGGTTTAAAATTCAGAAAATTGGAGCCCCGAGTCAGGTCTGCGATCGCATTTGCGATCTCAAAGTGGAAATGCGGACCGCAGAATGGACCGCAAAACTGCTCCCAAAACCTGAACATTTTGTCTGGTATGCGGCAGAAATGCGGTCCGCATACCCGTTCTGTGGTTGCATAATGCACCGCAGAACTGCTCCTTACAAAATCCCAAGAAAATCATGCGACGACTATGCGGTCCGCGTATCGGTTATGCGATCGCATAATGGACCGCATATTTAACCTCAAATATGACTAACACACTGACTCACTTTGCGGTGACTATGCCCCCTATGCAGTCTGCATTCCTAATATGTGACTGCATTCTCGACCGCAAAATCGCACTTATCTGGAAAACATTATTTCTTGAATTTTTAATGCACTGTTCAATCCAAAGGGGTCTGAACACATACTCCTAACTTGGCACCATGGGATTCGGGGTTCTGAGTAGGAAATTCACGGGGCCTTACAGTCTGACTGTATTGGCTTAGGCCACTTGGTGTCTTTGATCTTGCTGATAGCGAACACGATGTCTGAAACATCAACGCAGAAGTTGTATTTCGATAAGTGGGGTGTGTTTGTTGGCGTTATGTTTCGATCTAACCTGGTTTTATTGACGAGCCCTCGAGGGTCCTGTCCGCGATCTGTCCTCCGATCGTTGTGAGGTAGGTTGCGCCCTGGGGCGTTCCTTTTGTCTTCGAGGTATGACTGGTACCTTTCTTTGTTTGGTTTCGATTCTTTTACCAGGAATCTGTTTGGGTATACTAAGTGCGAAGGGGCTCCAAGTTGGTCGTCCTCGGCCTTAATCTTTGACTGGTACCGGTTGTGGATGTCCGACCAAGTTACGGCCAGATATTCGATCAAGTTCTGCTTCAGCTGTTTTGAGTCCATCGAGCTTCGTTCATTCAGGCCTTGGGTGAAGGCTTGTACTGCGTAGTCGTTGGAGACTGGCGGTAGCTCCATATGTTCCATTTGGAAGCGGGACACAAATTCTCACAGCATCTCGTTCTCTCTCAGCTTAATTTTGAAAACATAAGACTTTCTCGTTGCTACCTTGATGGATCTAGCATGTGCCTTTACAAAGGAGTCTGCCAACATGGCAAATGAATCTATGGAGTTGGGAGCCAAGTTGTGATCCCACACCATGGCCCCCTTCGAAAGTGTTTCTCCGAATTCTTTTAGCAATACAGACTCAATCTCGTCATTCTTTATATCGTTACCTTTTATTGCATAGGTATAGGCAGTAACGTGTTCGTTGGGATCGGTGATACCATTGTACTTTGGGAGTTACGGCATTCTACACTTTTTAGGAATGGGCTTTGGGGCCGCTTTCTCTGGGAACGACCTCTGTATAAACTTCTTCGAATCCAAACCTTTCAGGACCGGGGGTGCTCCTGGGATTTGATCTACCCTAGAGTTGTAGGTCTCGACCTTTTTATCGTTGGCTTCAATTATCTTCTCACCTGACTCGATCCTTTTGGTAAGGTCCTCGAGCATCTTCACTATGGAAGGGTTAGCCACTGACCCGTTATTGCTTGATCTTTCAGGTACTTGCTCAGTGGGGGGAGCTGTCTCTAGTGCTACAGCGCTGGGAGTACTCGGATGGCTTTGCAACTGGGCAATGGCCAGCTGTTGTGCCTGCAACATGTTAAAAATAACATGAAGACTAACTTCATGTTCTTCCCAGGCTGGGGTATTTTGAGCTTCCTGTTGGTCACTGTGTCGTATGCTCCTGCTGGTGTGAGAAGTTTCGTCGACTTGTTGTGTGTCCTGTGAGTCCGCGTCCGCTAGAATCGGTCGGGGCACATTATCTGGATTCTATAGTGTTGCTCCGGCGAACAGAACAACCACGCCATATTCCCCATGATTCTCGAGGTTGTCGTTCTCGACTCTATTTACCGAGCCGGACATTTTTGACCTTAAATCAAAGGATCTTGGGCAAGAAAAAGTGTGAAAGATAATGTGCGTTTGTGTAACAAAACTATCAAGAACATAATCACTATTATTTTTAGCCCCATGGTGGGCGCCAAATTGTTTACCGTAAAAATGGTAACAACAATTAAATTTGTAAATGGAATTCTAAAAATATGTGATCTATTCTAGCCTCAGCTAGTTGCTAGAGTAGTTGATGTTAATAATATGGAGTTTGAAGATTAAATGCAAGTTAAAACGAAATAAAAATCAAACCGAAGGGCATGCTGCCCTGATACAGGTCCGATCAATGAAGAACCTCGGGGTCGATGTCAGGATCGAGCTCGAGCTTTCGTGGATAGTCGAGGATGGGATAACAGTTGAAGATACAATCAAACAAGGCTCTTTATGGCCACTATTAAGGCATATGTTGAAAAACAAGTAAGAAAGCGATGGATATTAAGGTAACTTCAAGTCAGTATTAAGTGGTAAATAAAGAACATGCAAGAAGACAGCAAAGCTAAATGACTTCGAGCCAGTGAGGGCAAGCGAGTTAGAGAGGAGAAAGAGAGAGAAGATATTATTGCACTAGAATGGTTGGAGCTCTACCCCTACAAGGTGTTAGCGACTCCCCTTTTATAGAAAGGGGGAAGTCCAATCTTCGTACAAAATACGTTACATGATATAATAAATAGGATGGGACAACCTGCTAGCTTCGTTATGCATGCATGGGCTGATACCGAACTGCTTGAGTAGTCCTGATTGACCCCGGGTGCATTCCTCGAGAGATCCCTGCATTTGCTGAGGCTTTGACTGGCATTATCCTTGGCGGGGTACCGCCCGATCTCGAGGGAAGTGACTGGCTCGAGATCCCGGGCTTCCGGGGTCACCCTTCGAGGTATTCAATCAAGGAGAAATCGGTCTCCCAGATTTCACCGTATACAGACTTAGGCATATGTTCGGATTTGAATTTGGACGTCTCTAGAATGTTTTGGCTTTGCTGTAAAAAGGTGGCTATTTGAAGTGTTAGAGAGTTCATAGGTTTGACAAGGTGTTAATTTGGGTATTATTGGAATCCTACGGTATTTATGATACCTTGGATAGGTTCATTTAGTTGATTGGAACATGTGTGTAAATTTTGGTTATGATCCGAAATGTCTAAGTGTGATTTGGATGTGTTCGGAAAACTTAGAATGTTTGAAAGTTAAAAGAATGGTTCGATCTCTGATTCATTTTTTTAATATTATTTGTGGTGTTTTGATCCTCTAGATAAGTTAAGATAATATATTTGTAAATGTTAGCATGATTGGTCGGGGTCCTGAGGGGATGAGATGTGTTTCAGGTGGTTTCGGATCGTTTTGTACCACTTTGAGGTTGTTAGTTTCTAGTGATCAGGTATGCATCATAATCGTACACACTTTGTCGGGATCGCAAAGAGTTATAGCACTGGGTAGAGTTTGTACATCGCGGTCGTGATGTGTGCCATGCGATCACGGAATGGAGCTGGAAGTAGTGCAATGCAATCGCGTAGGAGATGGTGCAATCTAGAAGAGGAGCTGGCCAGGTGAGGTAGGCTACGCGATCGCTTGGCTTCAACTGCAATCGCAAAGATTAAATTTTGATAGTGATTTATGTTGTGAATTGGGGTTTTTGACACATTTTGACGTATTTTAAATCCTAGACTCAGAGAATGGGGATTTTTCTTGGAGATCTTTATACAAGACTAAGGCGTAAGTATTTATTATTTATTTCTGGTATCATTTCAAGAAGAACAAATACATAGATAGCCCCTTAAACATGTCCAAAATTTTCAGTTAAACACTTAAATTAAGTCTATGACCTATTAAACACCTGAACTATAATTAAATTGTGTCAATTGAACACATTTTGACAAGTGAGGCTTGCTTAGTAGGTAAAAGTACATCCACCCACGACCGTTAGGTCTTGTGTTCGAGCCACGCTTGAGGAGAAGTGTCGAAATACCATAGATCCTCCTAACTTAGAAGGGGTTTAAAAAAACAAAAAAAAATACAAATTTGATAATTGTAAATCAAGTTCAATTCGTGAGCAACACTTACTATTGATATGGCAAACACAACCAATAAAATAGAGACATATCGGAAAAGTTAAAATTTGAAAATGAAAGAGGAGGAGTGGGAGTTGGCCAGAAAAAAGACTCCGTCAACATTCAGCTCTTCCGCCAACAATATTTTCTGGCAAGATCTTAGAGTTTGAATCTAAAAATGAAGAGAAAAAAAATTTCTTGGCAAAAAAAAACATAGAGGAAGACAAATCAAATATGGGTCGTTCAAAAAGCTTTCCTTCAATCTATTACGCCCAGTATTACGATGATATTATGCTCTGCGGTAATATATTACGATGATGTTACCCTCTGCAATAATACATTACGATGATGTTACGTCCTGCAGTAATATATTACGATGATGTTATGCCTTGCAGTATTATATTACGATGATGTTACGCTTCGCAGTATTAAGTTATGACAATGTTGCACCCTGCAGTATTACACTACGGTGATGTTATGCTCCGCAGTAATAAGTTACGGATGTTGCACCCTACAGTATTGTACGTTGAATTTGTCGTAAGGTAATTGACATCAGTCCAAGGAAAAGATTATTTGGGATTATAAGTGATGAGTAAATTCGTGAAGGTAAGAGGGTAAGTAATATCGAAGAAAACAAATTTTGTCGAAGTTTGTCATTTTGGGGTAAAATACCGGTCGAGCGATAAGACCCGATAATTATGAAGTAGTACCATGCAAGGTAACATATGATCACGGTAGTATAATATATAAAGTATACATGAAATTATTTAAAAATAAATAGAATTTTAAATAATTTGTGGTAATGTTTTAAATTATACAGGTAATTGATTAATTATCGGGTAACAGAACATTACCGAATTAACTAATAAAGGATAAAACTTAATTAATTATACTCCAAAAGACATATGGCAATACATAAAGTGACTAAGCAATTAAAATAGACTATGTGGCAACCTATGGAGTCATATTATCCAAAAGCAAGATACTTGTCCACGTCTTAAAATTCCAAGGATTCAAAAAGTGACGTGAAAACAACAAGGATAATTAGTACTTCTATTTAGCAATTCACTGTTCCTTCTTCAATCAATTATCCAAGATCAGATGTTCTAAAATATGATGCCTGAGTCGGATGGATAATGCTTAAAAGCCAACCAATACCAAGTGACTCTAAAGCAGAATCCTGTTATCCAAATAATCTTGCAAATTTCGTTCACTTGGTTCAAAAGAGCAGAAGCAGTTTCGTCCAAAAATTTCAACGAAGGTTCTCCAACGGGAAATTATACAGAGGTTTTTTCTACTCCAGGTATGTTAAGGCTAAGCTTTTTCTTTATTTTAGCATGATCGCGTCATTACACAGGTTTGATAACGAGCCATAAAGTAAAATTCATGTCCCGGAATTTACGTATATTTTTTTAGTTTTGTAAGTTACAATATTCTCTTTATCGGGATTTCATATTCATTTGAGTATTCCCTCTTCCAGTCAAGACAGCAGAGAGTTTATATATACAGTATTACAGTATTTTCATTACGATCGAGCTATAATCGATGGGCATGCCCCTATTGGGCAACCTCTAATCAGATGGTAAATTATATACCGAGCTCATGTGGCAAAGTGCTTATGAGTGAGCCCAGTTGGTCGAGATACAAAGCCTAGTATGGCCGAGCGCCTATGAGCGAGCCTACTACAACAGAGCAGTTATATATATACCGAGTCTTATAGGTCCGGACAACTATTTTACTTACTATATTGAGAGAGTTAAGTCAGTATCAGCAGGTAAGCATATCTTCAGATTATCTTTGACTTTCAGCTACTTGCAATTATTATGTTATCAGTTCAGTTTCAGCTTTTAGTATATTGCCTTACATACTCAGTACATTTTTTTGTACTGACGTCCCTTTTCTGGGGGCGTTGCATTTCATGCGTGCAAGTCAGACAGACAGACGGGTAGGCCTCTTCAATAAGTGTTGCCCGAGTTCAGCTTGATCAGTAAGCCCCATGCCTTTAGGAGTTTCCGGATCTAGAGCCTTATGTACATCTTGTATATATATGTATATATGTTATGAGTAGGTCGGGGAGCTGTTTCGATCATAGTATATCCATCAGTAGAGGCTTGCAGACATATCCTATCAGTTAGTGCTATATGTTGGGCTTGCAGACCTTGTATGTATATTTGGTTGGTTTGTCAGCTGTAATAGTTATGACGGCCTTGTCGGCCCTGTTTTATATTGACATTTAGTCAGCATTCGCAGTAATCTTGCAATGTGGCCCATGACCAAAGTATGACATCATATGTTTAGAATTCCTTAGTTGCAAGTTGGTACGCAAGGATAGGTGAGGCACTGGGTGCCGGTCTCGCCCCCGGGTTCGTGGCGTGACACAATCTTCATTTGTTCCGATTTTATGCAACCTCCAACTGTGACAAAATAACTCAAGATTTGGTATAAACAAATCTTACCATTACAATCAGGCTTAAAGACAATTTTGAGGCATTTTCTCACGGATTACTCATAGATTACATACTCCTAATGCATCAAAATGATGAGCTAAATCTAAAAAAGTAGAAAAATCAAATATGGGCAATTCGAAAAAACTTTCCTTCAATCTCCATTTGTTCTAATTTTATGCAATCTCCAACTGCGACAAAATAACTCAAGATTTGGTAGAAATAAATTTTACCATTACAATCAGGCTTAAAGATAATTCTTAGGCTTTTTCTCAACGAATTACTCACATATTACATACTTGTAATACATAAAAAGTATGAGCAAAATCTAAAAAAGTGTTGCATATATTTTGATAGTGATCGCAACCCTATTTACAAGAAACCTCAAAACTAGCGGTGGCATCATAGATTCATAGTATAGTATTGTAACCATTAACTGAAAAATGACATGTGAATCCAGAAGAAAAAAGGAATATTATGGTGTGAAGAAAAATAAGAATATTATGATGTGAAGAAGAACGGCTTTGGATCTATGACTGAAATTTTGAAAGATGGCCGAAAACTTTTACCAGCGAAACTTTACATTTTCCGATGAAGAAATTTTTTACAAAGAAGCATGAAATCATTTCACACGCTCAATTTTGCATGGAAGCACATAATCTACCGTGTAAGCACTTTGTGTTGTAAAGACACAATTTAAACATAGTTCAAGTATTCAATTGGTCATAAGCTTAGCTTAATGCATAACTGAAAAATTCAAATAAGTTTAAGGGATGTCTATGTATTTGGCCTAAAATAATTAGTTATATACTAATATTGACTTCCCTAGCAAGTGGACGTTAGGCTCCATCACGGCTCTGTGGTTGGTATTTCAGGTCACCACATTTTGATGTTCGCAAGGTTCAGAATTGATTTAATAGAGTGATCCTCAATTTGGAAGCCATAACTTGGAAGAGTAGACAAAAATTTGACTTTTGAGTAAACGACCTCAAAATTAAGATTCAATGATTTTAATAGTTTTATATAGTTATATACGGCCAAAATTGGGGAGTTTGATTTTGGGGTACTATGCCGCCCCATACCTAACCTCGAAGAAGCCCGAAGCAGAGCATGAGGTACGACCCTGAGGTGTGTCCCTCGAGAGAGTATATCGAAGGCTCACTATGGTTGACCTTGGAGCTGTACAATCGATGATCATCATGGAAATGTAGGAAAATTTCCAAATACACGTGGTTAGAGCTGACCATGCCTGCAAGAATAGTACAAATCTGTACTAAGTCATTATACAGTTGTACCAATAGTATTTCGTCGTTATTATTAGACATATACTATGTTGGTATTACCACTCATATATAAAGGGGACTCTTGTCATCTTGTAAGAGGATTCAGATTATTACACAACATATTGAATACAATATAACATTCTCTACTCTTTGCTTAGAACAATTGTCCTACGCATTTATTGCTTATTCTTTCATTGTTCATTCATTGTTCATTTATTGTTCTTTATTTATTTCTCATTATCAACCACAAAATGCCATAGGCCCTCATTATCATTGATTCTCCACCAATTGTCCATTGCTATTAGCCCCATCTAGACCTCGAGGTCCTGCTCCAGCCAGCTCGAGGCCCAACCTTGTGACCCAAAAGGTTTGCATTTCTTATTTTCTTTACTTACACCTAGCATTTATTGCCCTACAACTAGTATTAAAATAAATCACGTATTTTTGGAACCACAAAATCAAATATAATTGCAGTTACCATTTTCAAGGTAAACAGTTTGGCACCCACCGTGGAGCTAAGAATAATAGTGATCATTTTGGTGCTAGTTTTTTGAAAACACAAGTTATTCTTCACACTTTTTCTAGTCAAAGAATCTCTGATTTCAGGTCAAAAATGTCTAACTCAGCAAATTCACGTGAAAATGACGGTATTGGGCTTTAATGAGAAAACGGTGCAGACATCGGTTTACCACCGCAAAACCTAGGGGTAATGCCACCAGATGCCGGTATACCACCGCATAACCCAAAGGAGGCACCAGCACAAATCCCAATCGATGTGAACACGCGGAATATTGTGCATGTCGATGTAAGCTCTCCTACCGACGGAAGAGTGCGCGATGAGGAAAGAGACGTTAGTCTTCAAGTAATCTTTGAAATGTTGCAAGCACAACAAGTGGCTATTTCTCAGCTACAAAGTCAACAAACAACTCCAAGCACAACAATACCGGAAATGTCTCCTCGAGTCGAGCAGGCACCAGAGAGATCGAGTAACAATAGGTTAGCAGCGGACCCCGCTATTGTGAAGATGCTAAAGAACCTTACCAAAAGGATTGAATCAGGAGAAAAGAAGATAGAGGCTAACGACAAAAAAGTAGAGACTTATAACTCAAGGGTCGATCAGATCCCTAGGGAACCCCCGATTCTAAAGGGTATAGATTCAAAAAGTTCGTGCAGAGATCATTACCAACAAGTGCGGCTCCGAAGCCCATCCCGAAGAAATTCAGAATGCCCGATGTCCTGAAGTATAACGGGACCACGGACCCCAATGAGCACGTTACCGCTTATACTTGTGCTGTAAAAGGGAACAACTTGAAGGATGACGAAATTGAGTCCGTCTTGTTGAAGAAATTTGGAGAAACACTATCAAAGAGGGGTTATGATGTGGTGTCATAACCTACCCCCAAATTCAATTGATTCATATGCCATATTGGTAGACTCTTTTGTGAGGGCACACACTGGTGCCATCAAGGTCGCCACCAGGAAGTCCAATATCTTCAAAATAAAACAAAGAGAAAACGAGATGCTAAGGGAATTTGTATCTTGCTTTCAGATGGAGCGAATGGAATGACCACCAGTCTTCGATGACTAGGCAGTACAGGCCTTCACTCGAGGCTTAAAAAAATTTGATCGAATATTTTGCCGCGACCTGGGCGGATGTGCATAACAGATATCAATCAAAGATCAGGGTCGAAGATGATATATTAGGCGCCCCCTCGGGCTTAGTATATCCTAGTAGAATCTTAACGAAGGAACAAAAGCTTATAGAAAGGGAGTCAAGGCCAAGCAAGGAAAGGTACCAACCATATGTAGAAGATCGAATAAGCACCCTAAGGCGTAATATACCTCGAGGAGATCGAAGGACAGATCAAGGTCAAAGCTCTTGGGGACTCATGAGTAAAACTGGGTTCGATAGGCACACTGGGCTGATAGTGTTACACCCCATATTTTCGTACTTATAAGTACGCCATAAGTAAATTGATGAAAGCTCGGAAATGAAATATTACATCCTGCATTATTCGTACGTTAAAATGTCGTCGTAAGTTAATCGATGTAAGTTCGGGAATGAGATTATTCTAAGATTATAAGCACTATGCTATTTCAAACAAGTGATGATTAAATTCATGAAGGTGAGAGGGTAAGCAAATAAAAGCAAATGAATTTCGTCAAAGTTTGACAATTTAGGATAAAAACAGTCCAAGCTATAATACTCCGTATTTATGGACTAGTACCATACAAGGTACCATATGACCATGATAGTAATATGTATATAGTATGTTAAAAGGGAGTAGTGTTTTAAGTAATTTGAGATAGTTCTTAATTATATGAATAATTGATTAATGGAGGAAATTAATAAGTTAAGTAAAGATTAATGGATGATTAATTAAAATGTTGGCTAAGGACTAAAGAGCCTCACATAGCAGCCCAAGGACACCTTAATGATGAGTCTTAAATCACAAGACTAGGTGGCATGTATTAGGAAAGTTTGGTAGCTAGAGTCATTATCTAAGTGGGGCCCACACCCATTAAGGTTTAAAACCCTGTCTAATTCACGTAAAGAGATTTAATATCTCTACAATATGAAGATGAAGGATTCATCCAATTCATATGAGGATCTATATGGTAGTAACATGGTTTTCTTGAGGCAAAATTTCAAACGAAACTTCTTAGCATAATCGCAACGGGGTTTTACGATTCTAAGGGAGTACGGTACAATCTTTCTCAAGAATATCATACGGATTTTCCTCTACTTCGATCTGATGTTACGTATTGTCGCAATTAACATGTGTTAGAGGGATTATCAAGAGAATCGGCTCAGGTATGTTAAGGCTATCCCTTTTTTCTTTTTGGCATGATCCAAATGATATAAAAGAAACGAGCAAATGCACAACTTCCATAAATGACTCTATTGACAGAAATACTAGAGATGCTTATGTTCTTGATTCCCCATGTGTCATATTATTCTATCGTATGTTCATGGGTCTCAGAAAATACGTAAGTTGATAAAGTTTACTTCATGGTATTATTCAAAGGCAAAATGGTCTTATGACACTCCGAAAGATTTTATTTACGTACATCTCATACATTGCATTCATGCACATTGACCCATAACGAGATGGCATTATGAACGCATATACTCATGCATGGTATGCTATTTTTATGCATATGCACGATATTATAATATCAAATGATTCACAGAGTTATTCAGATATACATGTTTAGTCTTTTACTCCATGTTTATCTAATGTCTATTGTCTACTGATTTTATTCCTTTTATACTCGGTACATCATTCGTACTGACATCCCTTTTTCCTGGGGACGCTGCGTTTCATGCCTGCAGGTCCCGATAGACAGATCGAGAGTCCTCTAAGTAGGCGATTAGCTCAGCGGAAGATGTTGATTCACTCTATTTGATCCGGAGTTGCTTGTTTGGTCAGTATAATTTAGATGTGTATTGTTTGGTATGGAGGGGCTCTGTCCCAACCTTTATGATATTATGTATTCTTAGAGGCTTGTAGACAGATGTCATGTATACGGATTCTTGTATGGCCTTGTCGGCCTATGTTTTGAGTATATAAAGGATCATGCCGGCCTTATAGGCCCGTATGTCATATGTATAAGTTTGGATTACATGTTTGATCGTCCAATGTCGAGTATTTCTCCATGTTTTATTCTACTTATCTCACGATAGCCTCTCTAGCTC
The DNA here is from genome assembly GCF_000715075.1 of Nicotiana tabacum. NCBI lineage: Eukaryota > Viridiplantae > Streptophyta > Magnoliopsida > Solanales > Solanaceae > Nicotiana > Nicotiana tabacum. The sequence goes on from NC_134082.1 coordinate 36,942,903, forward strand.
ATTTACCTATGATAGTATGATACGAAAAGATACGTTATGTTGGTACTTGGTTGAGTAAGGTATTGGGTGTCCGTCAAGGCCCATCGGTTTAGGTTGTGATAGATAGAGGCACCCCGGCTATCCGAGTATAACTTCAATGTCTATGTCTCAAACATCGTCTCAGCCATAGGTAAAATCAAAGATACCATGTGGCCAAAGCCTATACAGTCAGACCCTTCACAGAGAAACCCTAACTTGGAATGCAAATATCACGACACTCATGGTCATAGAACCGAGGATTGCAGACAGCTTTGATAAGAGGTAGACCGACTGATCAGCGAAGGGCACCTTCGAGAGTTCCTCAGCGACCAAGCTAAAAACCAATTTTGGGAAAGAGAGGCGAATAAGAAAAGCAAACCGGAAGAACCACAGCATGTCATCCACATGATCGTTGGAGGGTCCAATGCCCCATAGGGACCGGTTGTCAAGCGAACAAAAATATCCATCACCAGGTAAAAGTGAACTTGGAGTAACATACTTGAGGATGCTCTCACATTCAGCAAAGAGGACATCGAGACCTTGTCTCAGCCTCATAATGACGCACTGGTATTTTCTTTTCTTTTGAACAAGTTTTAGATTAAATGTGTGCTCGTGGATCCAGGTAGCTCGGCCAATATAATTAGGTCGAGGGTGGTGGAGCAGCTCGGACTGCTCAACCAGATCGTACCCGCCTCTCGAGTCCTCAATGGATTCAACATGTCAAGCGAGACAACGAAAGGAGAGGTCATCCTCCCAGTTAACGTGGCCGGTGCAATACAAGATACCAAGTTTCATGTCATCGAAGGTGACATAAGATACAATGCCTTACTTGGAATACCGTGGATACACAGTATAAGGGCAGTGCCATCAACCCTTCATCAAATGATGAAGTTTCCAACCAAGGATGAAGTAAAAGCAGTATACGGGGAGCAACATGCAGCAACAGAAATGTTCGAGGTGCACGATGTAGCGCCGACATCTATGCCTTCTACATCGAAGAAGCCAAAAGACAAGCAAACAGTTAAATAGCAACAACAATCTACAGTCTCGGCTCTACCCGAATGAGTGATTAAAGAACCGTACCGCGTCTTCGGGGCAAGCAATTAAAACAGATCGAGGCTCTAATGCTATCAATGTTAAGGTACAACCTTCTCCCTTTTCATTTATGTTTTGTACTAACTTATTGTAGGTGTCTGATTACAAGGAATCAAAGCACCCTCCAGCTTGAAGACCTTGGGTTTTAAAGCATGCGTTGCGCTCTTTTTCCCTCAGACCTGGTTTTATCCCAAATAGGTTTTTTCGGTGAGGTTTATAACGAGGCAACATCTATATGCTACTAAGGAGAATTCATCAAGTATTCTAGGCTTCTCTTGGATCAACCTCAAATACTTGGGGGCATCACCCAAGGGGGTCACCTCTTCAAAGAAATCGAACTATGCCTAGGAGAACCTCGATAGGAGAATGTTGTATTGAGCCAAACGGTCAAATGAACCGTGTCCATGTAGAATAATCAAGTCTCCAAAAGCAAAAAATATGTACGTATATATCAAGTAATTGAGGAAGCCCCTTCGCTTACCGAAAAACTTTGTGCCTCGAAGAAGTCCACCACTTTCTCATAAGATGGCTCGAGGGCCAAAAGTAAACTCTCAAATGCTCGGGGACTGTCATCGACAGTCATCTCATCAAGCCATCGAAAACTCGAATTCGAAAGACCTCGATCAGGCAACTTCAAGCTTGTAAGACCTTAGTAAGGCAACACTAAATATGTAAGACCTCAACGAGGCATGCCCAAACTTATACGACCATAAAATGGCATAACCCCTATATTAAGACCAAGGCTATATATCGAACTTGTAAGACCCCTAAAAAGGCATACCCTTGATATAGACGTCGAGGTCATCTCACTCGGGGACTATCGACTACGGTCATATCAAAAGGCTCCGGCCAAATTAACGCGGCTCGGAGACGTCCGACTGCCGCTATAAAACTAAAGGCCTCCAAATACTTCGAAAAAACTTCAAAAATAAACTGTTAATCAGGCTACCCCAGTATAAGCAAAGGAGTTTCGATCATATCAGCTCCAATCAATGACAAGGCTTCGAGACAATTAGCCTTCAGCAAAAGGCTTCGAAAAATCAGCCTTCAAAAGAACCTCCCAAGGTACTCAATTATCGTCACATATCGACTCATAATTGAGGTTCTTATTTGAGCCGTCGAAGAGTCGGACAAACACAAAACATGCCAAGGCATAATCAAAACTTCAAAAGTCTTTAGCCGAATGGGGAAAACTATAGCCATATTAGAGGTCGCATCGACACAATCTAAAAAGTGCCTAAGGGCCAATGCGTAAGAGCCTAAGGGCCAGCCTAAAGAGCCTAAGGGCCAATGTGTAAGAGCCTAAGGGCCAGCCTAAGGGCCAATGCGTAAGAGCCTAAGGTTTAGCCTAAAGAGCCTAAGGGCCAATACGTAAGAGCCTAAGGGCAAATATATTGAAAACCTAAAGGTCAATGAGCCTGATTCAAAACTTGATTCGAGGACCGAGCCTTGAACAGTCAACTATTATCAATTACTCATCAAGCACAACCTAAGGGTTCCTATCTTAAAAGTCCAATATATCGGACTAATTATCGACAAGCATCGACACTCAAAACATAAACAAAGACACAAGCAAGTGGAAATTCATATGAAGGGAAAACCAAAGGATTCCTTTTTTATTATGAATAATGGTACAAAGATACATTTACACCACCCCCGCAGGGAGCCCTATACAAAGAACAAGAAAGAAAAACCTAGTCTACCCTCGGGAACTTAGCCTTTCCCCCTCGGGGACTATGTCACCATCGACTCCATCGGGACCAGCTCCCTGACCGGCCCCTTCCTCGCTATCTTCAACATTGGAAATGAGTAACTGGGCATCAAACTCATCTGCCTTGTCCAGCTCTATCTCCTCTGATAGATAGAAGCCCTTACCATGAGTCTCCTTGAGAGTTTCCCTCCGGATTTGCATCTGGCATATTTATTGCTTCTCCTCTCTTGATTAGAATCTCCCCTCAACTTTGTACGAGCTTCAACAACATCTTTCAGAAGGTGGCCACATTCTTATCGGCATTCGCTCAGACCTCCTAGGCTTCGGCTCGAGCGTCCACGACTTCGGCTTTCATCTTTAAAAGATCTATTTAAAGCATAGCAATTCTTCTCGTCTGGACTGAGTCACCTTCTCAAGCATTATGAAGATGTAGAGGGCGGATACCTTATCTAAAGCGTTCCTTTTGGATGCAACATGAATATCTATTTGTGCCTTCAAATCGTTACATTCATAATTGACCTGGTTGGCTATGCCTTGAAGGCGCTCATGTGTCTCTGTCTTTTTCTGCAACTAGGATACCGAAACATTAGTTTCCGAAAATGGGAGAAGAAGCCTATATTCCCTCAAAATAGAAGTTACCTGTTTTTCAAGGTTTCCTTCATAATCTTGGCTTCGGTCCAACTCCAATCGAAGATGTATCAGCTCTCTTGTCTTCTCATCACAAAGAAGCCTAAGAGATCTCTTCCTATTCAAGGATTTACGCAACTTAGCTTCACAATGAAGAAGCTCAGACTTGAGTTTATCGAAGGACTACGAGAAAGAAAAGTTCAGTTAAAAAGGAGAGAGTATGAAGTTTAAAAAGTTATAATAACTTCAAAACTCACCATAGAGCAGAGTCGATGAGCTTCCTCGAAGGTCGACTTCGCATCTACCGGTGCGGTCTCATCGGCCTTGGTAGAGACACCTGAGGCGCTCTAATTGGACGGAGATACATCAAAGCCCATTCTACTCAGAGTACTTCCCGACGTCCGAGAACCAGCTGCCAAATCAAGTAATGAAGGACCTCCGCCTTTCCTCGCTTGTGGAATCTCTCCTTCAAAAGTAGGGGGCTTGAGCCCAGCAGGCTCAACTGTTTCGAGAGGCTTCCTAGTTTAAGACTTCAATATAAAGTCATCCTCTCCGGGTGCATGGATATCCACAGAGCGGCAGATAAAAATGTGTCTTTATCAGTGGCCTCCTTGCGCCTTCGGGCGAATCCTACTTTGTTATGGGGATCCTCGTCCTTCGAGGACCTTTTTCTTTTATTATCCTTCTCTATCTCAGAAATCGAAGGTCCTTCCTCCTCCTCAAAAGGGGGCGGTCTCACCTCAGAAAATTCATCAATGCATACAACAAAGAAATTAGTGCAAAAGAAAGGGAAAGTACTCCCCAAGAAAGGAACTACATAGCACATACCATGGTTCTTAGCCTCCCATTTGCCCTTCGATAATTCTCGCCAATTGCGCTCATCATAAGTTGAAGAGGCCACCAGTTTGCGGGCCCCTCCCTCAAGATCGGGGACCTCATTTGGCATCTACAGGATCGCTACGAAAAAAGAAAGAAAATGCCTTTATGGATTCCAGCTCTACCGATAACAAAAATAATAAAATACAATGCGTCACTTACGCTTGAAATTCCATTTCTCGAGAAACGGTAAGAACTCCCAGGAATAATATCAACAGTCCTCACTTGAACAAACTGACTCATCCATCCTCGATCCTTGTCCTCCTCATCACTGTAGATAAAGGGCCTGGTAGATCGGCGTTGTAGTGTAATTAGACCTTGATGATGTAAAGGCCGATATAATCTAAGGAGATGGCTAAGAGTGAACTCGAGCTCGGCCTTTTCAGCAAAAAATCTCATCATCAGCACAATTTTCTAGAAAGATGGATGGATCTGAGCCAAAGTAACTCGATGTTTTCGACAAAACTCGAGCACGTGTCGGTCCAGAGGACCCAATGTAATCGGGTACATGTACACATTCAGAAACCCCTCTACGTTGGCCATGATATCCTCTTCCTGGGACGGTACCTGCAGCCTTACATTTTCTCCCCATCCATAGTCTCTCTTCACAGCCTCGAGGTGTCTCTCTTCTATTGATCAAATAATCCTCGATGCATGCTCTCGATGGCCCGGAATGTCAAGAGGTTTCTCCATCGTAAAATCTCTCTTCAAGATGAAACAGTTCGAAGTTAGCTCACCAAACGCCGGTAGTGTACTGCCACGCGGGAAGCAGAGATAGGACTTCCCTCTTCCTGGTGGGCGAATTTGGGCATGGTAGCCATAGCTCCTTCATCACAAGAAAGGGAAGATGAAAACTCAGGCGAAAGCTTTGATCTGATACGGCACTAGAACTAGCGCAAAAAAGGAACTCTACGGAGAAAGGTAGATGCACAAAGCAGGAGAGCCTTCAAAACAAGGAAAGCAAGCATGTATAAGAATTCCTATCTTAAGGCAAGGAAAATGATCTCAAAAGGTTACATTTATCATTTCGTTCGTGTTAGGGATGAGGAGGCGAAACCGCCTACTTTACAATTAATCCCCGTGGTCAACGAATTCCCAGATGTTTTCCCAGATGAACTCCCAGGCCTTCCTCCTGAAAGGGAGATTGAGTTTAGCATTGATGTGTTTCCTGACACTCAAACGATATCTATCCCTCCATACAGAATGGCCCCGGCAGAGTTGCGAGAGTTGAAGGTGCAGTTGAAGGACTTGCTGGATAAGGGCTTCATTAGACCTAGCACTTCACCTTGGGGTGCACCAGTCCTATTCGTGCGGAAGAAAGATGGGTCGTTACGGATGTGTATCGACTATCGACAGTTGAATAAGTTTACTATAAAGAACAAGTATCCACTTCCAAGAATTGATGACCTGTTTGACCAACTCCAGGGTGCCAAGTATTTCTCCAAGATTGATTTACGTTCAGGGTATCATCAGGTGAGGGTTAAGGAGAAGGATATTCCAAAGACGGCCTTCCGAACAAGATACGGGCACTTTGAGTTCTTGGTGATGTCGTTCGGGATAACAAATGCCCCAGCAGCTTTTATGGATCTCATGAATACTATATTTAGGCCCTATCTTGATGTGTTCGTGATTGTATTCATTGATGACATTCTAGTATATTCTCGTTCGGAGGCGGAACATGCGGGCCACTTGCGGATAGTATTATAGACGCTTCAGGATCGTAAGTTATATGCTAAGCTCTCCAAATGTGAATTTTGGCTGAACTTAGTAGCATTCCTTGGCCATGTGGTGTCTGACAAGGATATTAATGCCGACACTCAGAAGATTGATGCAGTAAAGAATTGGCCGAGACCTACAACACCATCAGAAGTCCGCAGCTTCCTAGGGCTAGCAGGATATTATAGGCGGTTTGTGTAAGGGTTTTCCTCTATATCATCACCATTGACTAAGTTAACACAGAAAACTACCAAATTCCAGTGGTCTGACACTTGTGAACGTAGTTTTCAGGAGCTGAAGAATCGATTGACATCCGCACTAGTGCTCACTCTCCCTGAAGGAACAGAAGGTTATGTGGTATATTGTGATGCCTCAGGTATAGGTTTGGGGTGCGTATTGATGCAGCGTTGGAAGGTGATTGCTTATGCATCAAGACAATTGAAGAAGCATGAAAAGAATTATCCAACCCGTGATTTGGAATTGGCTGCAGTAATATATGCTTTGAAGATTTGGCAGCACTACTTATACGGCGTCCATGTTGACATCTACACAAATCACAAGAGTTTACAATACATCTTCAAGTAGAAAGAGTTGAATTTGAGGCAGCGTAGGTGGCTTGAATTACTGAAAGACTATGACGTCGAGATATTGTATCATCCCGGTAAAGCCAATGTTGTGGCAGATGCTCTCAGCCGTAAATCAATGGGAAGCTTAGTACATATTGAGGCAGGTAGATGGGGGTTGACTCAAGAGCTTCATCAGCTAGCCAATATGAGAATCAGATTGTTAGACTCTAAGGACGGAGGTGTTACTGTACAGAATACATCAGAATCATCTTTGGTAGCCGAGGTAAAAGCACGGCAATATGAAGATCCTATCTTAGTACGATTAAGAGAGAGCATTCAGCAGTGTAAAAGTATGGCTTTTGAGATCGGAAGAGATGGGGCACTGAGATACCAGGGCCGATTATGTGTGCCTAATGTGGCAGGGTTGCGAGAGAAGATTATGAATGAGATTCATCAATCCTGATATTACATCCATCCCGGCTCGACAAAGATGTATCATGATGTCAAGGAGCAATATTGGTAGGATAACTTGAAGAAGTCTATTGCAAAATTTGTAGCCCAGTGTCCCAATTGTCAACAAGTAAAGATAGAACATCAGAAACCCGGTGGATTGCTTCAGAATATAGAGATTCCAACCTAGAAATGGGAGGTGATTAATATGGACTTCATTATTGGATTACCTCGCTCTTATCATAAGTTTGACTTCATCTGGGTGCTAATTGATCGACTTACAAAATGTGCCCATTTTCTGCCAGTTAAGATAACTTACACGGCTGAAGATTATGCGAAGTTATATATCAAGGAGATTTCTAGGCTTCATGGTGTGCCGGTATCTATTATATCACACCGAGGAGCTCAATTTACAGCTAACTTTTGGAGGTATTTTCAGAAGGGTTTAGGCACACAAGTGAATCTCAGCACTGCATTTCATCCGCAGACTGACGGACAAGCTGAACGTACCATTCAGACACTGGAAGATATGCTACGAGCATGTGTTCTAAATTTTAAGGTAAATTGGGATGACCATCTTCCACTCATAGAATTCACCTACAATAATAGCTACCATTCCAGTATTAAAATGGCCCCACACGAGGCACTATACGGGAGAAGATGTAGATCACCAGTTGGATGGTTCGATGTAGGTGAAACAGAATTATATGGGCCAGATTTGATTCACCAAGCTATTGAGAAGGTGAAAGTGATACAGGAGCGATTGAGGACGGCACAAAGCAGGCAAAAATCTTATTCCGATGTCCGACGTCGTGATCTGGAGTTTGAGGTTGGTGATTGGGTTTTCCTGAGGATCTCACCAATGAAGGGTAATATGCGTTTTGGGAAGAAAGGTAAGCTGAGTCCAATGTATATCGGGCCGTATAAAATTCTTTGACTGATTGGACAGGTTGCTTATGAGTTAGAATTGCCATCCGAATTGGAATTTGTCCACCCGGTATTCCATGTATCTATGTTGAGGAAATGTATTGGAGACCCTTCTCGAGTCGTCCCTATTAATGATTTACAGGTTATAGAGGACCTATCATATGAAGAAGTGCTAGTGGCTATATTAGATCGACAAGTCCGCAAGCTGAGAACAAAAGATGTAGCTTCCATCAAAGTATTGTGGAGGAACAAGAATATGGAAGAAATAACATGGGAAGCAGAAGAGGAGATGAAGTCTAAATACTCGTACCTATTCCAGAATGAAGATAACAAGGATGTTGGTGGAACACATGATACATTGGAAGGTGAAATGGCTCTATGAGGTAAGCAATAACTTGAGAATACTCTTCCTTAATACAAAATGGCGATATGCAGATAATGTACATGTCCATAATGCTTTGCATACTCTTGTAAGGCCATACGTTGAGTTAACCGCTTGCAAGTTTGTCCTCTATTTATGGGAGAAACTTGACCGGAATCCACGATGATTTAAACTCCCCATGAACCCTTACATTCGAGGACGAATGTTCCTAAGGGGGGAAAGGTGTTACAACCCATATCCACATGCGTTAGTTCATGACATATATTAGTTAACATAAATCCAATAAAGAATTACCTTTGAGATGATAAGAAGTTAATCCTATTGGTCTTAAGTGATACAAGGGTGTATAAGGGTGATTAACAAGTATTAGAAGTTAAACGAATCAAGGATGTTGTAACTCGTATTTTCAGGTAAACCTAGAGGTTCTTAATACACTCAAGAGGTCATGTATTAAGGTATTTGAATCATATAATATCTGTATCATAAGTCTTGAAGTCAAACGAGTTATGAAACAAAAGTCAACAAATGATGTCGCAACTTAGGTTCATAATTTTACTTAAACATTAGGTTAAATGTTTCTAAGCTTTTCTCCTAATTTACAAGTAATTACGAGGGTGATCTACCAACCAAATTAAAGATCTATGAGTCTAGTTTCCAAAACTTTTTGTCAATACGATCTCGGAGTATAGAGATATTCATATTTTCGCAAGCCTGCGCAGATTGGTAGATGACAAGTAGGTGCATCACCTACTTGCCAAAATGATAGGACAAAACTAAAAGACCTAAGTCGGCCAAGAGAGGACTTTTAAGGGGTTATGAACTCAGTTATTTCATCCATATTTCAGACCCTCAAAACCAAAGTTAACCCCTGCAACTCCTCCCCAAAAATCCCACACAAACCCTAATCGATTTTCCCTCTCTTTCAAGTTCTATTTGAAGGTAAAACCTAGCGATTGAAGAACCAAGGGAAGGGCTGAGTTATCAAACAAGTAAGGTAAGTTACTGCCATCTTTCATACATTTTTCTCTGCTGTGAATTCATGGTAATTCGTTCTATACATGTAAGAACTCACGGGACGGTGATCGGAAGCCATGAGTTCGAGTTATTCACTTGTAGCGGACTGTTTTGTGGACTATTTTGTGTTGCTATTGGGCTGCGTGTTTTACTACTATTTTGTGGAGTTTTGGAGGTGGAAGGGTGTGGAGAAACACCATATATATGTAGGGTTGTGGGATGATAGTTATTCATAACATTTCCGGGTCGTTTGACACGACTAGGGTGGCCGTCGTATGCATGATGTAATTAGGTTGTGCGTGGACTGTTTTGGGAGGCTCAATATGTTTATTATTGATGTTGTTTGGGTTGTTTGGTGATTGTTTTGAATGGTGTGAAGTCATATATATAGGGGAGGTGCTGTCCGTTTCAACGTAAAATAGGTTGTGGTCGATACATAATAGTTATGATGCTTAAATGATAACGATAGTATCGTTTCTCTTATTGTAGACTAAGGAGTTGTGACAATTGCATAGCTTGTGATTGGGGCATTATATACAAGGTATGTGAGTCTATCCCTTTTCTTCTTTTGCACGACTCCGATTGTATATAATATAATGAACGAGCTTCCAAAGATACTCTACTCTTAGAAGCTAGCAGTACTTACATTGCTTTCCCTCTTATGGAACGATTGATGTTAATGTTGCTTCTCTGATTCTTATGTTATCAATGTTGTTGGTACTTCCTGATTCTTATAAGGTTCATAATGAATAGTTGGTCCTAATAACGTGTATAGAGGATACCGACCTTACGTCACTCCGTAAGGTTTTGAATGTGATTCCATGAGTCGAGCATGTATTATTTATATGTATATATTTTACTCTACCAAGCCGCGCTATAGTCGGCCGGGTACGGCACATATTGTGCAACCACTGATCAGTTGGGTTTTACCGAGCTCCACATTGCCGGGTACGATTCTACCGAGCCTTATGACGGCCGGGTACGTTTTTACTGAGCCTATTATGGCTGGGTACGATATGATGATGATGATGCCCACAGAGGTGTATGTTTTAAAAGTTTATGTATACATACATATGTATCATGCATTTCATGTCAGTAGCCCTCAGAGGTACTCAGATGTTCCAGGTTGTATATTCTTTGTTCTTGCTTACATTACTGTTCGTATTTATGGTTCCCTGCCTTACATACTCAGTACTTTATTCATACTGACATCCTTTTATTTGTGGACGCTACATGTTGTGCTACAGGCCCTAATAGACAGGCAGGTGCAGCTTCCCCACCACAGTAGGTTGTCCAATTCACCAGTGATTGGCGAGATCCCTTCTACAGACTTGCCGTGGTCTTGGTATGCATTTTTGTTATAGACATTATGGGTATGTCGGGGCCCTGTTCCGGCTATGTTGCAGCACATATGTTCATTTAGAGGCTCATAGACACGTGTCGACTCATGTATAGTTTGGTACGCCTTGTCGGCTGGTTTTTGTTGTATAGTCTTTCATGGTAGCGTGGTAGCTCGTACCTTATATGTAGTTTCTTGATTGTCTGGTCATCCCCTGTTATGTATGTTCATGACATCATATTTTATTGTTGGTTGTCCATGATCCATGTCTACCATTTATATTGATCTCGTCAACCCTAAAATATAATTAAAAAAAAGTTAGATAAAATGTACGTTGTTGCTCAGCAAGTATGGTTGGGTGCTATTCATGGCCTTCCAGTTTGGGTCGTGATATTAAATGCTGTATTTATTTTACCTACGTGAAAATACTTGACTACATGTTATTAATTGCTACATAAATCATGCTCCGCATCATATTCCACTTGTGCGTATCAAATCCTATAGCAATGCTTTAATGAGTAGTTGCACTCTTCCTATTTACTACACTTAAATTCGGAAAGGCTTATTTGCGGTAAAACCAGTCGATCTGTGGTGCAGTCGATGGTTTCGTGCCTTCCCCCTCAAGATGTCCGCTTGAGGGTACCAATCTAAAACTCCATAGAAACCTTACTCTGATTAAATTGTACATGCATCATGGTCAAACCTAGTCAGATCAGTTATGTTGTCCATATAATGATCCTTTAAGATAAGCCTCATCCAAAGTCCATCGGGTTTTCCATAATCCCAACGGATGCAACCATGTTTTGTGCATTAATTTGGAGAACTAAATGTCGATATGTTGATCATAAATGTATAAATAGTCGAGTCCGGTTGGGTTAAGGTCTAACCTTTTTGTTTTGCAGAAAATAAGGCACGAGGTCCCCAGATTCAGTATGGTTAGAAACATCCCACCATTGCTGCTAGATTGGTTGGAGGACTTTTCCTCAAGCGACAAGAAACACGTGCAAAAGTACCTGGGTAACCTCCCTTGCTTACTAGATGTTGAGCCAAACAACAAATTAATCAAAGCTGCCACCTTATTCTGGGATAGTGAAAGAGCTGTGTTTCGTTTTAGTGACATAGAAATGACACCGTTTTTAGAGGAAATTGGAGGGCTTGCGTGATTGATTTGGGACAGTCCCGGGCTATTGGTACTAGAAAACCGTACGGGCAGGGGATTTTTGAAGATGATGGGGCTGAAGAAGAATGTCCACCTAGTGTGCTTGAAGGACTCTTACATACCTTTCGAATACCTGTATGAGAGGTATTGCCATAGCAAGTTGTTCCGCACTTACCATGATGAGATCTCTCTCACTTCTCTGGGTCACATCTACCGCTGAGTGTTTGTATTCATTGTGTACTTTCTAGGCCTGATAGTGTTCCCAATGAAAAAGGGAAGAATCCACACTAGGTTGGCCATGGTTCCCAAGACTCTGATAGAAAGGATTAATGGACAGACATATACCATGGTTCCCGTGATCATAGCCGACATCTACAAGGCTCTGGAGCGCTGTCAAAGAGGGGTCAAGCATTTCGAGGGTTGTAATTTCTTGCTGCAGTTATGGTTGTTGGAGCATTTCCAAAGGGGTCGCTATCATTAAGAATGTCCATGAAGGGCTTGGAACGACCACATTTCCTTCCATCACCCTAAGCAGATGACTTACATTCCAGACATATTTACTTAGCCGGAAAGCGCCAAGGAATGGGTAGAATTCTTCGATAATCTGACCGAGGAACAGGTGCAATGGATGTTTGAATGGTTCCCAACAGACGAGTTATTACTAGGTCTAGGGATGCTCCGCACTTGGTGTTGATTTGGTTGTGAGGAATATACCCATATGTCCCTATGCGAGTTATGAGGCAAGCGAGCAGAAAATAGGTTGTACCGGGGGTGGTCAAGATGAGTCATTTCAGGGAAGACTTTCAAGATGATGACGTCCCTTACAAGTGCAAAGCTCAGCACATGTGGCACTACAAAATCGTTGTGGAGAAAAGCACCATTGAGCCAGACAGGTATCATGTAGGGTGTGAGCCTCTCTACCTGGCATGGTTGGAAGACAATCTGAAAAGAATGGTGACACCAGGGACCGGTCGAGGGAACAGAATCATAGATGAGGAAGCTGAAGCTCAAGTCAAATACAACAGGCTGTGCAAGAGGGTCCATGACTCTGAGAATGAGCACCGGGAAATACATGAGAGGAATGTGAGGTTGATCTAGGAGTGGAAAGAAATGGAAGTTACTTCCAATAGAAAACTAGAATACCTGGAGCGAGGAATAGTGGAGCTGGAAGGCAAAGTCATAAAGAGGATTGAAAACTGCCAAAACGCTGAAGGAGCTAAAGGAGGACATCTGGCCACAACCTACTTGCTGTTGGGACTGAGCGAGCTGGGGGGTCTATATGATGGAGTCCGGAAGATCGAATCTGGGGAAGATCCTTTTGGGACCAAATAGGCTAGATTTACTTGCTTTTCCTAAAATGTAATAAGGCCAAGTGCCAGTAGTGACTTAATTTTTTCTTAGTGTTGTTTTGGAATTCGACTATTTTTATATTATAAAATGAAGCATTTATTGGCATTAAATGTTCTCCAAGTTTATTTGTCAATAGGCCTTCCTCGGGCACAACGAGGTTCCCAAAATAGGACGCGAATTTATGTTTCCGCAATATGTGTTTAAATATTGCAAATGTTTCAGAATCCCTACTGACTTGTTACCTTTTATTTTTGCTTATTTTTATTATTATTCACATCCTCTTAGGTTGGTTCACTTATACTGGCCTCATCAACATATCATACCAGATCCAGAGGCCCTCTACCTTCTCCTCCTCCAAGCAACACAAAGGTAAAAGAAAGACAAAGATGGACGACTTTAGTGGAATCCGAAAGGAAAATGTTGAGAACACAGAGACTTCAGATGGCCGTAGTACTCCGGCCCCGAATGACCTGGTTTTGAGACTGGAACAAAAGATACTGGAATTGCAAGGAGAACTCGAGCAGGTTCGAAACTTGGAAAACTTGTCACTCACCCTCAATGTCGCCGATATCCACCAACAAAACACGAAGAACCCAACACCTCCTCAGAACACACAAAACCAATAACCAGAAAATCCCACCACACCAAATCAATACGCAACTCCACCCAAAACATCAACCCGCTGCAAATACCAACTCCACCACAACATCATCATCAACCAATTCAGTACCCACCAACCACCACTTACCACACTCCCCAAAATATACCACAACCCATTCCCGATCCATAAAACTCCACCAATGACCATCAATACACCCAAGTTCCTGGCACCCATCAAAGCAACCCCATGCGGAAACTATACCCCATTCTACCCAACCAATCTTCTATACACCGGAATCCTCCGAGAAGGACCTGCTCATTAAAAACATGGCTGAAGAACTCAAGAAGTTAACAAACCGAGTTCAAGGTGTTGAAGGCGACAGAGGGATAGAAGGTTTGAACTATGAAGATCTGTCCATACAGCTGGATGTCGAACTGCCATAGGGGTACAAACCTCCCAAGTTCGAAATGTTCGATGGTACAGGTGATCCCAAGGTTCATCTAAGGACCTATTGTGACAAGCTTGTCGGGGTCGGGAAAGATAAAAAAAAACGGATGAAACTCTTTATGAGGAGTCTTACTGGGGATGCCTTGTCTTGGTATATCAGTCAAAATCCTAAGAAATGGTTCAATTGGGTAAGTATGGTATTGGATTTCATGGACCGGTTCACGTTCAACACAGAGAATGCATCGGATGTCTTCTACATTCAGAATCTTAAGAAGAAACCTACTGAGACTTTTTGTGAGTACGCTACTTGTTGGAGGTCAGAAGCAGCCAAGGTCAGGCCCTCTTTGGAAGAAGAACAGATGAATAAATTCTTCGTCAGGGCATAGGATCCATAATATTATGAGAGGTTGATGGTTATCAAAAATCACAAGTTCTCTGACATCATCAAACTCGGAGAAAGAATCGAAGAAGGAATCAAGAGCGGGATGGAAACGAACTTTGAGGCACTTCAAGCCACGAATAAGGCACTACAATCAGGTGGCATATCGAAGAAGAGAGATGTTAGGGCAGTAGTGGTGGCCCAGGGCCCAAAATCTCCACTTACCTATCAAACACCTCCACCCACAAACCAAGCATCACCGCCTACATATCAACCATTATCTCCCAGATATTCCTAACTAGCCACTGTCCATCACACCTATAACTTCCAACCATCCCACTTCCAATCACTACCAGCTCGCCAAAATTATCCAAGACCAATACCCAATTTCAACCGCAAGCTACCCAAACAGTACACCGCCATTGCTGAGCCCATCAATCAACTGTATGAAAGGTTAAAGGCCACAGGTTACGTCACTCCTATTCCCACTGTGGCATTAGAAAATCCATCCCAATGGTGTCAATCCGAACAAAACTTGTGTGTGCCATTCTGGTATGAAAGGGCACACCACTGTTGAGCGCCGAACAATGAAGGATAAGATCCAGATGCTAATTGACAACAAGGTCATACAAGCAAATGAAGTTGCACCTAATTTTTGCAACAATCCTCTCCCTGACCATAGAGGTGATGGTGTACATGTGATAGAGACAAATGAAGAATGGGACCCTGAGGGATCGATCGAGCTCATTCCGAAAGGCGATGACTTTAAGGTTGCAGTCACACTTACTCCTATTGTGGTTCAGACTCAGGTGCCAATTGATGCTGAGGTAACTACATCAGTTCCATTCGAGGTGAAAGTGGCTCCGCCCGTAGCCACCTCCATTCCATTTGAAGTAGAAGTGGTCATACCTTTTATTGTGACAGTATCAACTACAACCCCATTCAACTCAAAAGCAAAACCCTGGGATTAAGTTGTTGAGGCTCGGTGGAAAGGGAAAGCCAATGTAAAAGAATCGGACGCTACACAAGGGATGACTAGAACTGGAAGAGTCTATACACTTGAACACCTGGGGGGTTCGAGTAAGGAGGCCACTACTAGGTAGCCTATTATTGATACCAGGCTGGATGACCTATGGTGGAAAGTACAGGAAAAGGAGTATTCTATTGTTGACCACTTGAACAAAGTCCCTGCTCAGATATCTATCCTGTCACTATTGCAAAATTTAGAGGCACACAAGAACTCTTTGATGAAAGTACTAAGCGAGGCTAATGTACCCAATAACATCGCTGGTGGAGAAATGGCCAACATAGTCGATCAAGTGCTGGAGATCCATAAGATTATCTTCCACAAAGATGAGCTACTGCCCGAAGGTTTGACTCATAATTGAGCACTGCATATCATGGTGCAATTTGAAGACAAGTTCATTCCTAGGGTTTTGGTTGATGGAGGTTCGAGCCTAAATATTTGTCCATTAGACACCCTGAAAAGGTTGGACAAAGGTTTCCATGAAATACGGGCAGGAACCATGAATGTGAAGGCTTTTGATGGGTCCTAGAGGGCCACGATCAGAGAAATCAACCTTTGCTTGTAGATGGGGCCAACTTGGTTGGACGTTGAATTCCAAGTGCTTGACATACTCGCCTCATATAATCTTCTGTTGGGCCAACCATGGATCCATGCTGTTGGAGCCGTACCTTCCACACTACATCAAGCCATGAAGTTTGAATAGAACCGCCAAGAAGTAATCATTCACGGAGATGGAAGTAACCCCATCTACACTAGTCAAACCATCTCGGTCGTAGGACATGGAAGAATGCTAGAAGGGGAAACCTATCATCACATCGAACGGATCAATGCCATCGAGAAGGATAAGTGGTGGAGTAAATAGATAGAAAGCACACTAGCATGGTCTGGATATGAACCCGGTAAAGGGTTGGGAAAGAACCTCCAAGGTATCACCAAGCCAATACAACTAAAAAGTCATGGCACTATTTTTGGGCTCGGATACCCATACACACACGGCAAGAGTACAGGAATTGGTCGCCTCCATAGCATGGACCATATTACCCTCTTGAGAAACTGGTGCCACGTTTGGAACAAGCTTTCCACCAGGCCGACACAATATGGGAAACTGCAGAAGAAGAAGAAATAGATGGGTTGAAGAATTTGTTCTTAGACGATGAGGACATGGAATGCGGTGCCATAATTGAGGAGGAGGAGAAGAAGGCCTCACTATTCAGACTCTGGCGAAGGGAGCTGTGCTCAGAAACTAGACCGCCACACTATCCCGAGACCACTGAACCCCTCGGTAGCTTGGCACAATTTACTTCTATAGCCGTTCTAGGCATTTAAAATTTTCTGTAGTTTCATTTTAATCTTTACTTGTTTTAAATAAATGCTCGATTCATTGAGCCATGCTTTGTCTGAACAATTTTTCAAATTTTAATCAAATGCATTTGCTCTTTATTATTCACTACTATCTTTACACTTTTTCTATAGTGTTATTATTACTTTTTCTGATGAACCGGTGACTATGACATGTAATGAGGCAACGCAACATTAGAATAATGACTCAGGGGAAGAAGATGAGATACCTGAGGAAATTGTCAGGGAGGTTGAGAATTGTGAGAACAAGCCTAAGTCCAATCTGGACGAGACAGAAGCGGTAAATTTGGGAGACGCTGAGACTATCAAAGAAACACGCATCAACATTCATTTGTCGCCAATAGAGAAGGAAGAGTACATTCATTTCCTAAAATAATATGAGGACATTTTCGCATGGTCATATGATGACATGACCGGTTTGAGCACTTCCATAGTGGATTACAAGTTGCCTATTAATCCCATGTGTCCGCCAGTAAAACAGAAACTCAGAAAGTTCAAACCAGACATGAGCCTGAAAATCAAGGAGGAAGTTATTAAGCAGATCAAAGCCAAGTTTCTCAGGGTGGTTGAATATCCAACCTGGTTAGCTAACATTGTGCTAGTTCCGAAGAAAGACGGGAAGGTCAGAGTATGTGTTGACTATCAGGATTTAAACAGAGCAAGTTGCAAAGACAATTTTCTACTGCCAAATAGACACATCCTGATCGATAATTGTGCCAAGCATGAACTCCAATCCTGTGTAGATTGCTTCGTGGTTTATCATCAGATTTGGATGGATGAAGAAGATGCAGAGAAGACAGCTTTTATTACACCATGGGGTGTATATTGTTACAAGATAATGCCATTCGATCTGAAGAATGCTGGGGCCACTTACATGAGAGTCATGACAACCATCTTCCATGATATGATACACAAAGAAATAGAGGTATATGTGGATGATGTCATTATCAAATCCAAGAGGGCCACAGATCACATAGCGGAATTGAGAACATTCTTTGACAGGCTCAGGAGGTATAATTTGAAATTGAACCCCGCAAAGTGTGCATTCGGGGTTCCCTCGGGAAAGTTATTGGGATTCATCGTAAGTCATCGAGGGATCAAACTGGATCGGACTAAAGTCAAAGCTATTCAGGAGTTACCACCACCTAAGAGCTAAAAGGATGTGATGAGCTTCCTAGGACGTCTCAACTATATCAGTCGCTTCATAGCACAGTCCATAGTCATATATGAACCCATATTCAAGATGCTAAGAAAGGATGCCGAAACGAGCTGGACCGAGGATTGCCAGAAAGCTTTTGACAAGATCAAGGAGTACCTGTCCACACCATCAGTTATGGTCCCATCAGAACCAGGACGACATTTACTACTTTATCTATCTGTATTGGATGGAGCCTTCAGATGTGTTTTGGGACCACATGATGAGATAGTAAGAAAGGAGCATGCCATTTATTACTTGAGTAAGATGTTCACACCTTATGAAGCACAGTATTCCCTGCTTGAACGCACTTGCTGTGCTTTGCCCTGGACAGCCCAGAAATTGAGGCATTACTTCTGTGCCTACAATACATACCTCATATCCAGGATGGATCCTTTGAAGTATATATTCCAGAAACCCATGCCGACCGGGAAGTTGGCTAAGTGGAAGATACTACTAAGTGAGTTCGATATCGCCTATGTAACTCAAAAGGCGGTCAAGGGACAAGCATTGGCAGATCACCTTGCTGAAAATCCGGTGGGAGGAGAATACGAACCCTTGAAAACGTATTTTCCTGATGAAGAAGAATCATTTGTAGGAGAAGACATTACCGAAGGATATGATGGTTGGAGGATGTTCTTTGACGGAGCCACAAATTTCAAAGGAGTAGGTATTGGAGCAGTTTTGGTATCAGAAACAGGACAGTATTATTCGGTATCTGCTAAACTCAGATTTTCCTGCACCAACAACATGGCAGAGTATGAAGCCTGCATATTAGGGCTCAATATGGCAGTTGACATGAACATTCAGGAGCTACTGGTGATCGGTGATTCAGATTTTCTTGTGCACCAAGTACAAGGAGAATGGGCCCCCAAAAATTCCAAGATATTGCCATATCTGCACCATGTGCAGGAATTGAAAAAGTGGTTTACAAAGGTAGAAAGCCGACATGTTCCTAGAATTCAGAATGAGTTTTCCGACACATTGGCCACTTTGTCATCCATGATACAACATCCAGATAAGAACTACATTGATCCCATTCCGGTGAGGATCCATAATCAGTCGAAATATTGTGCTCATGTTGAGGAAGAAGCAGATGGAAAACCTTGGTTCCATGACATTAAAGAGTACTTATCAAAAAGATAATACCCGAAATATGTGAATCACACTCAGAAACGCACACTCCGGAGATTGTCAAATCACTTCTTCCATAGCGGAGGAAACTTGTACAGAAGAACTCCTGATATGGGTTTACTAAGATGTGTCGACGCAAAAGGAAGATTCTAAGCTATTGGAGGACATGCATGCTGGGACCTGTGGCCCACACATGAATGGTTTCGTCTTGGCTAAAATGATACTCAGGGCAGGTTAATTTTGGATGACCATGGAGATGGATTGCATTCAATATGTCTGCAAATGCTGTCAATTTCAAGTGCATGCTGATATGATAAAAGTGCCACCAAATGAGCTCAATGCAACAAGCTCACCTTGGACATTCGCCGACGGGGGAATGGACGTTATTGGTCCGATTGAGCCCACTTCTTCAAACGGACAGAGGTTTATCCCGGTAGCCATTGATTACTTCACAAAATGGGTAGAAGCTACATCTTACAAAGTTGTAAGCAAGAAAGGCATCGCAGACTTTGTCAAGGATCGTATTGTCTGCCGATTCGGAGTTCCCGAGTCCATTATTACTGATTATGCCACCAATCTCAATACTAAGTTGATGAAAGCCATATGTGAAGCTTTCAAAATCAAGCACAAGAATTCCACAGCCTATAGACCTCAGATGAATGGAGCCGTAGAAGCCGCCAACAAAAACATTAAGAAGATACTAAGGAAAATGGTATAGAATCACAAACAGTGGCATGAGAAGTTACCCTTTGCTTTGTTAGGATACCGCACCACAGTTCGCACATAAACCAGGGCAACTCCCTACATGTTGGTTTATGGTACCGAGGTTGTCATCCCAGCCGAGGTGGAGATTCCTTCTTTAAGAGTCATACAGGAAGTTGAACGCAGCGATGCGGAGTGGATAAGGAGTCGTTATGAAAAATTGGCCATTATCGATGGAAAGAGGATGAATGCAATGTGTCATGGCCAACTTTATCAGAACAGAATGTCTAGAGCTTTCAACAAAAGAGTCAAACCAAGACAGTTCGCACCAGGGCAGCTGGTATTGGAGAAAATCTTCCTACATCAAGATGAGGCCAAAAGGAAATTCTCTCCCAACTGGCAAGGTCCATACATGGTTCACAGATTACTAACAGGAGGAGCACTCATACTTGCTGAAATGGACGGAGAAGTTTGGCCAAAACCGATCAATTCAGATGCAGTCAAGAGATACCATGCTTAGATACTTTACATTTCCTCATTTGATGTAATTGAACTACGCTTGACCTAATTCCCATTTAAGAGGGAATTCATAGGCAGCCTTATTGGTTCGTTCATATCATAATAAATTTTTCATTTTCCCCCAAGCTGAGAAATTGGGGCAGAATTTTGAGGACCCTCAAAGTTCTGGAGCAAGTCCAGCCAACGCCAACATATGTCATACGGTTAGTAATCATTTAAGAAATCAGGGCAGAATTTTGAGAAGGATTCTCAAAATTTCGAATAAGGTTCAGCAAGGCCTATTATCCGCAAACAGCCGAAGGATCATCTACCAAACTGGGGCACATCTTTGAGATGTGTCGCAGTCACTAGTTCATCAAAATTACTTAATATATCAATACATTTCTAAAACAACTTTATTTTATCAATAATTGCATTTTTTGAAAACTTTATTTTCGTAAAGATCAGGTGTTACCCAGGGAAACTCGAAAGGCTTTCAGATCGAAGCAAAGCAAGGCCGGCGGATGAAGCACGAACCAACCTCCCCTCACAAAACTTACAATTTTTATTTGAACACAGGCACGTTTTGATGTAATGGTAGCATTCGTAAAACATGTATACACAAAGAAAATTCACTATCCAACTGTCCACCAGACACCGAATATACATCTCCAGCTAAGACATATGCTACTCTTACTTACCACTTGCTCTATGCATGAGGCTAATCCTTGCCTCCATATCAGCATGAGTCTAATCCCCAATTCTATACATGAATGAGGCTAATCCCTGCCTC
The DNA here is from genome assembly GCF_000715075.1 of Nicotiana tabacum. NCBI lineage: Eukaryota > Viridiplantae > Streptophyta > Magnoliopsida > Solanales > Solanaceae > Nicotiana > Nicotiana tabacum. Next base: position 36,964,268 of record NC_134082.1, read on the forward strand.
CATATCTACATGAGTCTAATCCTTGACTCCATGAGGCTAATCCCGGCCTCCCTATCTGCATGAGTCTAATCTATGACTCCATACTTGCATGAGGCTAATCCCTGCCTCCATATTTGCATGAGGCTAATTCTTGCCTCTATATCTTCATGAGTCTAATCCCTGACTCCCACACTTGCATGAGGCTAATCCTTGCCTCCCAGACTCCATGAGGCTAATCCCTGCCTCCATATTTGCATGAGGCTAATCCCTGCCTCCATATCTGCATGAGTCTAATCCCTGACTCCCACACTTGCATGAGTCTAATCCTTGCCTCCCTAACTCCATGAGGCTAATCCTTGCCTCCATATTTGCATGAGGCTAATCCCTGCCTCCATATCTGTATGAGTCTAATCCCTGACTCCATACTTGCATGAGGCTAATCCTTGCCTCCATATTTGCATAAGTCTAAACTCTGACTCCATACTTGCATGAGGCTAATCCCTGCCTCCGTATCTACATGAGTCTAATCCTTGACTCCATGAGGCTAATCCTTGCCTCCCTATTTGTATGAGTCTAATCTCTGACTCCATACTTACATGAGGCTATTCCCTGCCTCCATATCTCCATGAGTCTAATATCTGACTCCCACATTTGCATGAGGCTAATCCTTCCCTCCCTATTTGCATAAGTCTAATCCCTGACTCCACATTTGCATGAGGCTAAACCCTTCCTTTATATCTGCATGAGGCTAATCCTTGCCTTCACATTTGCATGAGGCTAATCCCGGCCTCCCAATTGGCATGAGGCTAATCCTTGCCTCCATACGTGTATGAGTCTAATCCTTGACTCCATATTGCATGAGGCTAATCCGTGCCTCCCTATTTGCATAAAGCTAGTCCTTGCCTCCACATTTTCCTGGGACTAAGAACTGTCCCTTTTTGCACAAGATATTGCTCTATTTTACTATCTATTTGCTTTCTAATCGGGCTAAGCTCTGCCCTCCATTTCGTAAGACTAATCATTGTCTTGATAACGTCATGACTATTGCACATCATGGGCTGAAATATCGTCAATCTATCCGAAGGCGTCATAATCTGAAGGCATCATCCTCATAGCTGGAAGACACCATCCCATGGCCTGAGGATCTCTCAAACTTGCATATCATTATTCAAAGGCGTCATGGTTCGGAGGCACCATTATCATGGCCCGAGAACATCATTTCAAGGCCTGCGAATCCCTTACTAAACAATTCATGGACCAGGACGCCATGGTCTAAGGACGTCATTTTTAACCATCCAAAGACAACCTTCATGGTCCAAAGGGAATCTGCATCATGTTTAAATTTTCGCAAATACGTTTGTAGCATCTTTTATCTGCATGTAACTAGTGAGCAACCGCTATCCTAGCAGGAGAGATCTCACTCAGTTCCCCCAACCATCCCGAGCTTTAACCGCTCACCATAGCCGTTTCTGCATCATGTGTTCGTTCTTGCAATAATTTTATCAGCATACTCCGCAGATGAATACCGAACTAGCCATTGCTTGATTCCTATAAAACCAGGGATATGTAGGCAACTAGAAAACAAGAGTCCAGCCTCTATTTTTCAAAACATCCCATGCGGTCAAAATTGGTCATCATTTCTTTACCCGAAAACTCTTTCATCCTTCCTGGATAAAGAGGGGCGGTTGTTGATACCCAATTTTCCCTCTATTTTTTTATATATGCATAAATACCTTCAAAATCACATATATATTCATATATAAGCATGCACAAGGTTTTTATAATTTTTCCATAATTTTAAGGATTTAAAAATATTTATTTCCTTCACTTTTATTCATAAAATCCCCAATAATTATCCCCCAAATTATTGTTGTGGTAATTTAGTCCTTTAATTTCTATATTTATGCCAAAATGTGGTTAAAATATTTTTTATGCATTTTTATAATTGCATTTGGTATTTTTAAAACTAAATTGCATATAATTGCAATATTAGCCCCATTAATGAATAATTACATTTATATGCATAAAATCGACCTTCTATATTTTTAAAATATTAAATATATATTTTTAATCTTTTTAGTACACAAAATTATTTTCAATAAATTATTTATTATTTATTATAAATTATTTAGGGGAAATTGGCTATTTAAAATATAGCCAGATTGGCCTTTCAATTTCAGCCCAATTTAAACCCAACCCCAGCACAATTTCTAACCAAAATACCTGACCCAAACCCTAAACCCGGCTATCTGACCCAAGACCCTTTAAATCATGGCAATTGATCTAAAAGATCAATGGCCCTCATGAGTTCCTTCCTTTTTTATCCCAAACGACCCCCTAACCCTATATCATTTTTCAAATCCGCTGCCTCTGTATTCTCTCATCTCCTCTCCCCTCTCAACCCCTCAACCTAACCCTTGCTCCTTCAACCGCCGACTCCCTTCTCCGGTCTTCTCCTGTGACCTCCCTTCAAATCCTAAGCCTCCAATGGCTCCTCTATTGCCATGCTCGCCTTCTCTGAGGCCTTCAAGGGCCATGGGTGTCCCGACCCCGGTTCGCCCTCCATGAACCATCGTGACGGCACCTAGTTTCTACGACTAGGTAAGCTTAAAACGCGAAAAATAAATCAATTTGCGGAAGAATGCAATTTAAAATAGAAATAATGTAATATAATAGCATATTAAAAATGCTGCTCGACATACAAAATATAACTCTCAAATCCAATATATATCTCTCCCAAAACCCGGAAACCCGTGAATCACAATCTAAGGATATTACATATTGCTCTAACTCCAGAATAGTCTAAAACAAGTAAATACAGAAGGGCTGTAACTACAAGAGAGAATATAGAGAGACTCTTCGTCTGCGGATGCGGTAGATATACCTCGAAGTCTCCGAAGGGTAGCCTAGCCTCAAGGATGATAAGTGTGAGGCAAGGTACCTGGATCTGCACATGAAAAACATGCACAGAAAGGGCATGAGTACACCACAGCGGTACTCAGTAAGTGCCAAGCCTAACCATGGTCGGGTAGTGACGAGGAAGGTCAGGGTCCTACTAAGATAAAATAAAAATATAAGATATGACAGTATAAGATAAGCAATACATACGAAAACTAAGACTAAGAATTTAATACAGGAAAACAAGGAATTCAATAACTGAAACAGAGGCAAAAACAATCACAAGGAAATAACCGGGGATCTCTCGGTATCCTCAATATATGGTAGGGATCTCTTGGTATCCCGAGGATCCCTTAATTTCCTCAATATACATGCCAGGGATGTCTCAGTATCCCGCACCTCAGTTCAAATCATAAATATGTATAGGGGATCTCCCGGGATGTCGTCCCGTAGTCCCAAAGTGAAACACACAGCAGCAACACAAGAATACTCAATTAAGCTCAATTTCGTATCAAGTAAATAGGTACTTGTAATCTAACATGCTTCACATAATTCAATTAAGGCAGTTTAAGCAAATAAATAGTTAAGTCAATTAGACATGCTTTTTCTAAGTTAACAACAGGTTTAAATTGTAAGTAAAATGAAACAGGAAAAGGAACACAATTGAAATTACTTAAAGAAAACCGGATTTTCAACAATTAGCTCAAGTACGCACTCGTCACCTCACGTATAAGGCATTTCAAACATCAAATATACCAAATCCTAAGGGGAAGGTCCCCACACAAGGTTAGACAAGCCACTTACCTCGAACTGGCTCAATAATCAACTCGAGACCACGTTCTTACCACGAGTATTCGACTCCAAATGGCCCAAATCTATTCAATTAAATTGCATAATATAAATAACACTTCAAGTAACTGATTCTACAATTAAATTCTAAGTTAATACGTGAAATTAGGTAAAATTACAAAAATGGCCCTTGGTCCCACGTCTCGGAAGTGGGTAAAATTTATTTTTTCAGACTCCTCATACTCTCACGATTTCATGCACACCAAAATTATCCAAATATAAGGTCAAATTCTCAATCAAAACTCGAATTCTAGGTCTAAGAACTTTCTTCCAACTTTTCCCCAATTTTCATCTCCAATCCGAAATTAAATGATGAACTAACTATAGATTGATGGATTATAACTAGAAAGTGTTAAAGAATTGTTACCCACTGATCTCCTCTTCAATTTCCTCCAAAAATTGCGCTCTCCCAAGCTCCAAATAAAATTTCCAACTTTTGAAACTAAACCCTCAAAATTTCATATTACTGCCCGGCTATTACCGCATCTGCGGTCCTGAGCGGTCACGCTTTTGCGGAACAATGGTCGCATCTGTGAATTCTCACTTAAGCCCATCTTTCGCATATACGGTTAACCCTTCACAGATGCATGGTTGCTTCTGCGGAGAAGCTCCCGCTTCTGCGGTCTCTGCTGGCTTCTCCCTTTTCCGCTTATGCGTCTCTCCGCCGCTTCTGTGGCTCCGCACCTGTGGGACCCAAACCGCAGGTGCGGTTATGATAGAAAACCAGCTGAAACTACAACTCCAACTTCCAAAATCCTTCCGTCAACCATCCGAAATCATCCCGAGGCCCTTGGGACCTCAACCAAAGGCACCAACAAGTCTAATACCACTGTCCAAACTTATACCAATCCTTAAAACACCTAAAACAACATCGAAACGACGAATCAACCGCAGATTCAAGCCTAAAAACTCCAAAACTCTAGAAATATGCTTTCGATCAAAAAGTCTATCAAACCTCTTCCGAATGACCTGAAATTTTGCACACACGTCCCATTCAACACTATGGAGCTACTCCAACTTCTGGAATTTCATTCCGACCCTAAGACCAAAATATAACTATCGAAACAGAAACTTTAAAATGTGACCTTTCGGTATTTCAAGCCTAAATTAGTTATAGACCTCCAAAACACAATCCGAACACGCCCCTTTAGCCCGAAATCACCCAACGGAGCTAACGAAACCATCAGATTTCCATTCCGAGGCCGTCTTTACACTTCTCCAACTACGATTAACTTTCCAACACTTAAACTCTCATTTAGGGACTAAGTGTCCCAAAACTCTTCGAAATTCAAAACGGAACATCCCGGCAAATCAAAATAGCATAAATAAACTCGGGGAAAGCAGTTAATAAGGCACCGGGGCGTAAATTCTTAAGACGACCGGTCGGGTCATCACATCCTCCTACACTTAAACATTCGTTCATCCTCGAACGAGCATAGAGACATACCTGAAGTAGTAAAAAGATGAGTGTAACGGTTGTGCATATCCTGCTCGGTCTCCTAGGTTACCTCCTCGACCGGCTGACCCCGCCACTGAACCTTTACCGATGCAATGCTCTTTGACCTCAACTTTCTAACATGCATGTCCAATATTGTCACTGGCTCCTCAACATAAGATAGATCCTTGTCCAACTGGACCAAATTGAAATCCAACACGTGCAACGGATCGCCGTGATACCTCCAGAGCATCAAGACATGAAATACTGGATGAACTCCTACCAAGAAGGTAGGTAAGCCAAGCTCATAAGGAACCTCCCCAACATGCCGCAATATCTCAAAAGGCCCAATAAACCTCGGACTCAACTTTCCCTTCTTCCCTGTAAGGCCCCGTGAATTTCCTACTCAGAACCCCGAATCGATGTGGTTCGGACCTTTTTGGACCAATCTATGATATAAAAAGTCAAGAAATAACGTTTTCCAGAAAATAATGGGCACTTTGAATTTATGGTAATGTCTTTTGGGCTAACAAATGCCCCGACAACTTTCATAGATCTTATGAATCTAGCCTTCAATCCCTTTCTAGACTCCTTTGTTATAGTGTTTATTGATGATATCCTCATGTATTCCTGAAGTCGGGAGGACCATGCTGCCCATCTCAGGGCAGTTTTGCAGACTCTTCAGCAACATCAATTATATGCGAAATTGATGCAGTGAAGAATTGGCCTAGACCTACCACTCCAACTAAGATTCGTAGTTTCTTAGGCTTGGCTGGGTACTACAGGAGGTTTGTGGAGGGGTTTTCTACTCTTGCCTCTCCATTGACTAAATTGATGCAGAAAGTAGTTAAATCCCAGTGGTCTGATGCTTGTGAAAAGAGTTTCTAAGAATTGAAGTCAAGATTAACAACAACACAGGTGTTAGCCCTGCCAGAGGGTACAAAGGGGTTTGTAGTGTATTGCGATGCTTCGAGAGTCGGTCTTGGGTGTGTGTTAATGCAACACGGCAAGGTTATAGCCTATGCTTCTAGGCAACTCAAGAATCATGAGAAGAACTATCCAACTCATGACTTAGAACTGGCAGCAGTGGTGTTTGCGCTAAAGATTTGGCGAATTATTTGTATAGGGTCTATGTGGATGTATTTACGGATCATAAGAGCCTTCAATATATTTTCAAGGAAAAAGAGTTGAATCTGAGGAAAAGAAGATGGCTAGAGTGACTCAAGGACTATGACATTGATATTCTCTATCACCCGGGAAAGGCTAATATTGTGGCAGATGCACTTAGTCGAAAATCCATGGGAAGTTTAGCTCATTCGGAGGCCCATCAGAGGTCGTTGGCTAGGGAGGTTCACCAGTTGGCTAGTTTGGTAGTTTGCCTTGAGGACTCTAATGAAGGAGGGGTAATTGTGCAGAATAGGGCTGAATCATCACTTGTGGCAGAGGTGAAAGAGAAGCAATTCGTGGATCCGTTGTTAGCCCAATAGAAAGAGGGGATTCTCAAACACAAAACCATAGCTTTTTCCTTTGGCATGAATGATGGTACCCTGCAGTACCAAGACCACCTATGTGTTCCTGATATTGACAGTCTTCGGGAAAGGATCATGGCAGAAGCTCACACTTCTAGGTATTCCATGCACCCAATTTCCACGAAAATGTATCATGATCTCAAAGAAATTTATTGGTGGAATAACATGAAGAAAGATGTGGTGGACTTTGTGGCAAAATGTCTGAATTGTCAGCAAGTAAAGGCCGAACACCAAAGGCCCAGTGGATTGGCTCAAAGCATAGAAATTTCGATGTGGAAATGGGAGATGATCAACATGGATTTTGTGGTAGGGTTACCATGCACTCCGTGCAAGTTCGACTCAATTTGGGTGATTGTTGATCGACTCACAAAGTCAGCGCACTTCTTGCCAGTAAAATCTACTAACACAGCGGAACGGTATGCTCAGTTGTATATCAGAGAAATAGTTATGTTACATGGCACTCCAGTCTCAATCATTTCAGATCAAGGGGCACAGTTCATAGCCAACTTTTGGAAGATGTTTCAGCAAGGTTTGGGTACACAGGTAAATTTTAGCACAACTTTTTATCCACAAATCGATGGTCAAGCAGAGCGGACTATTCAGACGCTTGAAGACATGTTGCGCGCTTGTACTCTTAATTTCAAGGGTAGTTGGGATGACCATTTGCCACTCATAGAGTTTGCTTACAACAACAGCTTCCATGCTAGTATCCAAATGTCACCATTCGAGGCACTGTATGGTAGGAGATGTAGGTCTCCCATTAGGTGGTTCAAGGTCGAAGAAGCCGAAATGATAGGGCCGTATCTCGTGCATCAGGCGATGGAGAAAGTCTAGATTATTCAGGAGAGGTTGAAAACTGCTCAGACTTGCCAAAAGTCTTACTCGGATGTTCGTCGCAAATATTTGGAGTTCAAAGAAGATGATTGGGTATTTTGAAGGTTTCCCCTATGAAGGGTATCATGCGATTTGGAAAGAAGGGAAAATTGAGTTCGAGGTATGTAGGACCATACAGAATCATTCAGAGGATTGGTCAGGTGGCATACAAGCTCGAGCTACCACCCGAAATGTCATTAGTACACCCGGTCTTTCATGTGTCCATGTTGAGGAAGGTAGTGGGAGATCCGTCCACTATTGTGCCAGTTGAAACTATTGAGGTAAATGAAGAAATGTCATATGAAGAAGTTCCAGTTGCCATTCTTGATAGGCAGGTTCGGAAATTGAGAAACAAGGAAATTGCATCCGTGAAAGTATTATGGCGGAACCAGCAAGTTGAGGAAGCCACTTGGGAAGCCGAGGATGAAATGAAAATGAAGTATCCACATTTGTTTGAGTAGTCATGTAATAGCTTTTATGCATTTAGCTCCTATGAACTCTTATCTTTAGACTTGATCTATGTAAAACTGTCCTTTTTTTGGTAAAATGTTGCCTATACGGCCATGGTTGATGATTGTACAAGTTATGTTACGTTTATGAAATATGGTTATGCTGCTAGGATATGTTCTGGGGCTCTCTGACAGGTGGATAAGGCCTAGATACAAAGGAAACTCTGGCGAAATTTTCGGAAATATAGGGAGTTAGCTAAATTTGGGGGACTGGCAACATATTTCAGGTTATAAAGAACACAAGATTTCACTAAGATTGTTAATAAGTGAACCTTGATCCTCATTCAAGGATGAATAATCTTAAGTGGGGGAGGATGTAAGGCCCCGTGAATTTCCTACTCAGAACCCTGAATCCCGTTGTGCCGAGTTAGGATCATGTGTTAGAGATGCGTAAAATTCTTTGCGGCGAGCAAGTTGGACTGATCTATGATATAAAAAGTCAAGAAAAATGTTTTCCAGAACATGCGATTCTGCGGTCGAGAATGCGGTCGCATATCAGGCATGTGGACCGCATAATCTCCACAAAGTGAGTCAGTGTGTTGGACAAATTTGAGGTTAACTATGCAGTCAAGTATGCGATCTCATAACCAATATGCGGACCGCATAGTCGTCGCACATTTCCCTTGGGACTTTGTAAGGGGCAGTTCTGCGGTGCATTATGCGACCACAGAATGGGTATACGAACCGCATTTCTGCCGTATACCCAGGCAGTGTGTTCAAAATGTTGGGAGCACTTTTGCAGTCCATTCTGTGGGCCACATTTCCACTTTGCGATCGCAAATGCCATCGCAGGCCTGTCTCGGGGCTCCAATTTTCTAAATTTTAAACCCGACCCCTTATCGATATATTCGGTATTATAGCTCATTTTGAGTATATTTCCTGATGCTTTTAGAGAGAGGGGGGGTCTTAGAGAGGGAAGTGCTTCCCATCAAATTACTCCATGGATCCTTGGTAAATCATTGAAGATAATCAAGTGAGGGACCTAAACCCTCATCCCAAGAGGTAAGGCTTCATCACCTCAGCTCTCATTTTTACACATAGCTTCAAAGGGTCATTAGTGAGGTAATTCATGGGGGTAAGGGGGGTTTGCATTTCTTGCATATGTTCTTGAAGAGTAGGAGGAATTATAAAAGAAGAGGCATGGGTAATGGGCTAGTGTAATCTTGCATAAAAGAACCATAAGGCCTTAATGAACACTAATTGCTCGGTAAAATGCTCAAGAGAGCTTAGATTATGATCTTTTCTTGATTATGAGTTAAATTGTGCTATATTGCTTAAATAGATTGAAGTGCGAACATTCCGGAACATTATAGGATTAAGGAAAGCTCGGTTGAGGTATGTATGGCTAAAACCCCGTCTTTTAGAAATTGAGCTTCATCGGTGATTGTATGAACATGGTAAGATTAAATTTGAATTGTTGCATTGCTTGTTATTTTACATGAATTGGTGTTGTAATCTTATGTGTGAAAAATGTGTCTCAACATGATCAACGTGCTATCTTGACAACTTGAAAAGGGCAAAGGTATGAATTATGTATTGAAATGTTTAGACCCTAAATCGAGATTGCGGCTGAATATATTGTGCTATCTATGTGAAATCTTATCTATGTTTACGATTTAAATTGCTCTTGTGTGCACCTACTGTCCTAACTGGCATAGCTAATATTGAAAATTGGGAACGATGTAAAAGGCGGCCTAGTGCCAAGAATGATTTGATAAGTCCTGGCCCCAAGTGCCTATGAAATGATATATAAGAAATGAATTGATTTATGAGAAGGGAACAATGCCTTGATGAGGCGACCTAGCCGATCGGGTCGAGATCGGACTCCGCTCAAGATAGCGGTTGTATTGGAAAGGTATTGAGAATGAATTCTGGGAAAGAAGGTAAATGAGATTGTGATTGAAGCATATGTCTCAAATGAGGCAACCTAGCCGATTGGGTCGAGATCGGACTCCGCTCAAGATAGCGGTGGTATTATGAACAAATAATGAATAGTGTGAAATGCCCCAAACTAAAAGCTATGGAAAAATGATGTGAAAGTTGTATGATTCTATTATTTGATAATGTGGTGATCGTTTAAAGTTTTGAGTTATACTTGTGATTCTCATTCTTGTATGAAAGTTCTTTCTAATTTGATGATGTTTAGTTATACGTACTAGTGCTATTCGATTGCGCTAACGTCCCTTTTGCCGGGGCCCCACATTTTTTAAATGAATGTAGGTGGCTCCATAGCGGATAGTGCCGATCGTGTGTAGCGGAGCATCCTCTTCTCAAACTCTTGATGAGCCCCTTCCTCCTTCAAGGGGATTTGTGAAATGCCTTTTGTTATAGATGTCTCTTTTGAGGTATTGCCGGGGCCTTGTCACCGGCGTTGTTACGCTGTCTTGGGTATCCTTAGAGGCTCCGTAGACATATGTGTGGGTTATGTACGGATGTTGGATGGGTCTACGAACTATGATGTAATTCAAATTCTCGTTTTGCTAAAGTGTAATTGTATGTAATCTTGGGAACTTAATTACGGATTAATGTTGTGATTTAAAATTAACTAACCTTGTAGAATGCACTATCTTTCCTCGTCTAAGCAAATGAATGAAAGCATGGTTTCCTTATACGTATCGAGTAGGGTAGGAAGTGTTTGATAAGGTTTGCTCAGTTGAGTTTACTCGATTGAGCGCCGGTCGCGCCTCCTGAGGTTGGGGCGTGACATTCCCAAATCTCATAACGCCCTTCATAGGTAAAACCCGAAGTAGAACCCGCTCTCCAACCATATAGGAAATATCACGAACCTTCCGGTCCGCGTAAGTCTTCTGTCTGGACTGGCTGTACAGAGTCTATCCTGAATCACCTTGATCTTCTCCAAAGCATCCTGAACCAAGTATGTGCCCAATAATCTAGCCTCACCCGGCTTAAACCAACCCACCGGGGATCTACACCGTCTACCATATAAAGCCTCATACAGTGCCATCTGAATGCTGGACTGATAGTTGTTGTTGTAAGAAAACTCCGCCAATGGTAAGAATTGATCCCAGAACCCTCCAAACTCAATCACACACGCACAGAGCATATCCTCAAGAATTTGAATAGTGAGCTCGGACTGTCCGGCCATCTGAGGGTGAAATGTTGTACTCAACTCTACCCGAGTACCCAACTCATGTTGAACGGCTCTCCAGAACCGTGATGTGAACTGAGTACCCCTATCTGAAATGATGGACACTGGAATAACATGCAGACGTATAATCTCCCGAATGTAAATCTCCGCCAACTGATCCAAAGAATAAGTAGTACATACAGGAATAAAGTGAGCGAACTTGGTTAGCCGATCCACAATCACCCAAATAGCGTCAAACTTTCTCAAAGTTTGTGGGAGCCCAACTACAAAGTCCATGGTGATCCGCTCCCACTTCTGCTCCGAAATCTCTATCTGCTTAAGCAATCCACCAGGTCTCTAGTGCTCGTACTTCACTTGCTGACAATTGAGGCACCGAGCCACAAATCCTACTATATCTTTCGTCATCCGCCTCCACCAATAGTGCTGCCTCAAATATTGATAAATCTTCGCGGAACCCGGATAAATGGAATACCGCGAACTGTGGGCCTCCTCCATAATCAACTCCTGAAGCCCATCAACATTGGGTAGACAAATCTGACCATGCATCCTCATTACTCCATCATCACCAATAGTCACATCTCTGACATCACCGTGCTGAACCTTGTCCTTGAGGACAAGCAAATGATGGTCATCATACTGACGCTCCCTAATACAATCAAATAAGGAAGACCGAGAAACCACGCAAGCTAGAACCCGACTAGGCTCTAAAAGATCCAATCTAACAAACTGGCTGGCTAAGGCCTAAAAATCTATCGCCTTAGGGCTCTCCGATGCTGGTAAATAAGCCAAACTCCTCAAACTCTCTGCCCGATGATCAAAGCATCGGCCACCACATTGGCCTTGCCCCGGTGATACAAAATAGTGATAGCATAGTCCTTCAGCAACTCTAACCACATCCTCTGGCAGAAATTTAGATCCTTTTGCTTGAACAGGTGCTGCAAGCTCCGATGGTCAGTATAAATCTCACAAGGAACCCCGTATAAGTAATGGTGCCAGATCTTCAGGGCGTGAACAATGGAAACTAACTCAAGGTCGTGGATAGGGTAATTCTTCTCATGTACCTTCAACTGTTTGGACGCATAGGAAATCATCCTACCGTCCTGCATCAACACCGCTCCGAGGCCAATCCTAGAGACATCACAGTAGACCGTATAAGACTCCGAACCTGTAGGCAGTATCAAAATTGGGGCTGTAGTCAAAGGTGTCTTGAGCTTCTGAAAGCTCACCTCACACTCCTCCGTCCACTAGAACGGAGCACCCTTCTGGGTCAGTCTGGTCATAGGGGCTGCAATCGTTGAAAACCCCTCAACAAAACAGCGGTAGTTACCTGCCAAGCCAAGGAAATTGCGGATCTCTGTAGTTGAGGATGGTCTGGGCCAACTATGCACAACCTCTATTTTCTTAGGATCCACCTAAATACCCTCACTCGACACCACGTGGCCTAGGAATGACACTGAATCCAACCAAAACTCATATTTCGAGAACATAGCATATAACTTCTGCTCTCTTAGAGTCTAAGCACAGTCCTAAGGTGTTACTCATGATCTTCCCGACTCCGGAAATTGACCGGAATATCATCAATAAAGACAATGACGAGCGAATCAAGATACGGCCGGAACACACTGTGCATCAAATGCATAAAGGCTGTTGGGGCATTGGTCAGCCCAAATGACATAACAAGGAACGTGTAATCACCATACCGAGTCCTGAAAGCAGTCTTCGGGATATCTGGCTCCCGAATCTTCAACTGATGTTAACCTAAGGGTAAGTCAATATTAGAAAACACCCGTGCGCCCTGAAGCTGGTCAAACAGATCATTAATACGAGGCAAAGGATAACGGTTCTTAACTGTAACTTTGTTCAACTAGCGATAATCAATACACATACGCATATAACCATCTTTTTTCTTCACAAACAAGATAGGAGCACCCCAAGGCGATACACTGGGCCGAATAAAACCCTTATCAAGCAATTCCTGTAACTGTTCCTTCAACTCGAGAGGAGGCATACAATACGGAGGAATAAAAATGGGCTAAGTGCCCGGCAACAGATCAATGCCAAAATCAATATCTCTATCAGGTGGCATGCTTGGAAGATCAACTGGAAACACCTCAGAAAAATCCCGTACTACTGGAACTGAATCAACCGAAGGGGTATCAATACTAATATCTCTCACATAGGCTAAATATGCGTCACACCCTTTCTCAACCATACACTAAGCTTTAAGAAAAGAAATAACTCTACTAGGAGTGTAATCTAAAGTACCCCTCCACTCAACACGCGGTACACCTTGCATAGCCAGCATCATGGTTTTGGCATGATAGACAATAATAGCATAATGGGGTGACAACTAGTCCATGCCCAAGATAATATCAAAATCTACCATGCTGAGCAATAATAAATCGGCTCTGGTCTCAAAATCACTAAGAGCAACCAAACACGACAAATAAATATGGTCCACAATAAGAGAATCTCCCATAGGAGTAGAAACATAAACAAGGGAACTCAAACAATCCCGAGATACACCCAAATGCAGAGAAAAATAAGAAGACACATTAGAGTAAGTGGAGCCTAGATTGAATAGAACCGATGCATCTCTGTGACAGACCAATATAATACCTATGATAACAGAATCGGAGGCAACAGCCTCAGTACGGGCAGGAAGGGAATAGTATCTGGCCTGGCCTCTACCTCTAAGGCGACCTCTACCTCCCCAACCTCCACCTCTGGCTGGCTGAGTAGGTGGGGTAGCAACTGGAGCTGTAACCATAGCCTGAGAACTCTGTGGGGCATGCTGTGGCTGAGAAGTCTGTGGAGGTGCACTCCTCCCATGTCTAGGGCAATACCTCACCACATGGAGTGTGTCACCACACTCAAAGCAAGCTTTGGGAGGACGTGGTGGCTGTGATTGGCTTGGGCCAGGTCTGCTGGACTGACCTCTGAAAGCACCCTGCGCAGGAGGCACGCTAGATACCGGAGGTGCATAATAAGGCTTCTGAGGTCTAGGAGGAGCTGGAATACCGTTGGCTGCTGGAAGAGCTGAATGGACAAGGCAACTCATATAACCCCTACCATGACGACCTGTTGCTGGGGCACGGACACCAAAGAAATGGCCTGACTCTCGAGACCTCTTGGCCTCCCTCTCCTCTCTCTCCCTAGCATGCATACCTTCAATCCTCCTAGCAATGCTCACCACCTGCTGATAAGAAATATCCATCTCCAACTCACGATCCATGCTAGACTTGATGCTCAGAATAAGGCCCTCAATAAACCGGCGAACCCTCTCGCGAACAGTAGAAACCAAGGCCGGGGCATGTCTAGTCAAACTAGTGTAACAGACAGCATACTCTGAGACAGTCATAGCACCCTGGCGCAAATGCTCAAACTCTGTGCGCCATGCGTCCCTGAGGCTTTGAGGAACATACTCTCTCAGGAACAGATCTGAAAACTAAGTCCAAGTCAGTGAAGTAGCCTCATCCGGACTATCTAACTCATAGGTGCGCCACCACTCATAGGCGACCCCTCGAAGCTGAAAAGTAGTGAAGGAAACCCCGCTTGATCCTGATATACCCATGGTACGGAGAATGTGGTAACACTCATCTAGAAATTTCAGAGCATCATCTGATGCTAGACCACTGAATACAGGAGGCTTGTACTTCTTGAACCTCTCAAGCCTCAACTGCTCATCCTCGGAAGCCGCTGCCCTGTCCTCAGGATGATCTCAGACTACAAGATATACAAGAATAATCTCATGGACCTACTCAACATGCACTCGCTACTCATGAGTGCGGGTGGTGGGAGTCTGTGCTCCTCCCCTGGCCTGAGACGTAGCTACAGCAAGGGAAAGCAACCCTTCCTGAGCCAAAGTGGTGTACATGCTCATGAACTGTGCCAGAGTCTCCTGAAGAGCTAGAGTAGTGGTAGCAGTAGACGTATTAGGTGCCTGGACTCCAGCTGGAACTGTTGGTGGTACCTCGACGGCAGCTCGTGCAAGTGCTCTAGCTGCACCACGTGTGCGTCATCGGCCTCTACCCAGGCCCCGGCCTCTGACGGCTATAGTAGGGGCGTGCAGTTACTTGATGATCTCGGGTAGCGCGTGTCCTCACTATCTGTGAAAGAATAGAAGACAGAAGTTTAAAATTGTGATATCAAAATCTCGCACGACAAGGAAATTAAATGAAGTGGAATTTTTCCTAATGGTTACATAGCCTCTCATAGATAAGTACAGACGTCTCCGTACCGATCAGCAAGACTCTAATAAACCGTCTTGTGATCCATGACTCTTATAAACCTAGAGCTCTAATATCAACTTTTCACGACCCCGATTCACCCTCCGTGAACTATCGTGACGGCACCTAGTCTCTAAAACTAGGTAACCCTAAAACGTAGAAGATAAACCAATTTGTGGAAGAATGCAATTTAAAACAAAAATAATGTAATAAAACAACGTTTTAAAAGTGCCGCTCGACATATAATATATAACTCTCAAATCCAATAGATATCTCTCCCAAAACCTAAAAACACATGAATCACAAGCTAAGGATATTACATAGTGCTCTAACTCCAGAATTGTCTAAAATAAGTAAATACAAAAGGGTTGTAACTACAAGAGAGAATAGAGAGAGACTCCTCGGTCTGCGGACGCAGCAGATATACATCAAAGTCTTTGAAGGGTCGCCTCTCCTCAAGGATGGTAAGTCTGAGTCAAGGTACCTGGATCTGCACATGAAAAACATGCACAGAAAGGGCATGAGTACACCACAGCGGTACTAAGTATGTGTCAAGCCTAACCTCGGTCGGGTAGTGATGAGGAAGGTCAGGGCTCCACTAAGATAAAATAAAAATATAAGATATTACAGTATAAGATAAGCAGTACAGTCGAGAACTAACACTAAGAATTTAATACATGAAAACAAGGAATTCAATAACTGAAACAGAGGGAAAAACAATCACAACGAAATAACCGGGGATATCTCAGTATCTCGAGGATCTCTTAGTACCCTCAATATATGCCAGGGATCTCTTAGTATCCCGAGGATCTCTCAGTATCAATATATGCTAGGGATCTCTTGGTATCTCGAGGATCTCTCGATATCCTCAATATATGATAGGGATCTCTTGGTATCCCGAAGATCCCTTAGTATCCTCAATATACATGTCAAGGATCACTCGGTATCCCGCATATCAGTTCAAATCATAAATATGTATAGGGGATCTCCCGGGATGCCGTGCCGTAGTCCCAAAGTAAAACACACAGTAGCAACACAAGAATACTCAATTAAGCTCAATTTTGTATAAAGTAAATAGGTACTTCTAATCTAGCATGCTTCACATAATTCAATTAAGGCAGTTTAAGCAAATAAACTGTTAAGTCAATTAGACATGATTTTTCTAAGTTAACAACATGTTTAAATTGCAAGTAAAATAAAATACGAAAAGGAACACAATTGAAATTACTTAAAGAAAACCAGATTTTCAATGATTAGATCATGTATGCACTCGTCACCTCACGTACAAGGCATTTCAAACATCAATATACCAAATCCTAAGGGGAAGGTCCCCCCCACAAGGTTAGACAAGACACTTACCTCGAACCGGCTCAATAATCAACCCGAGACCACGTTCTTGCCACGAGTACTCGACTTCAAATAGCCCAAATCTATTCAATTCAATTGCATAATATAAATAACACTTCAAGTAACTGATTCTACAATTAAATTCTAAGCTAATACGCGAAATTAGGTAAAATGACCAAAACGCCCCACGGGCCCACGTCTCGAAATCGAGTAAAATTTATATTTTCAGAATCCTCATACTCTCACGAGTTCATGAATCCCAAAATTATCCAAATCTAAGTCAAATTCCCAATCAAAATTCGAATTCTAGGTCTAAGAACTTTCTTCCAACTTTTCCCCAATTTTCATCTCCAATCCGAAATTAAATGATGAACTACCTATACATTGATGGAATATAACTAGAAAAGGTTAAAGAATTATTACCCATTGATCTCCTCTTCAATTTCCTCCCAAAATCGCCCTCTCCCGAGCTCCAAATCGAATTTCGAACTTTTGAAACTAAACCCTTGAAATTTCATATTTCTGCCCAGCTGTTACAACATCTGTGGTCCCTCTTTTGCGAAATAATGGTCGCATCTGCGACTTCTCACTTAAGCTCGTCTTCCGCATCTATGGTTAACCCTTCGCAGATGCGGGGCCGCTTCTGCATAGAAGCTCCCGCTTCTGCGGTCCCTGCTGGCTTCTCCCTTTTCTGCTTCTGCATTTGTCCGCTACTTCTGCAGCTCCACACCTGCGAGACCCAAACTATAGGTGCGGTTATGACAAAAAACCAGCTGAAGCTGCAACTCCAAACTCCAAAATCCTTCCGTCAACCATCCAAAATCATCCCGAGGCCCCCGGGACCTCAACCAAAGGCACCAACAAGTCTAATACCACTGTCTAAACTTATATCAATCCTTAAAACACCTAAAACAACATCGAAATAATGAATCAACGACGGATTCAAGCCTAAGAACTCCAAAACTTTAGAAATACACTTTCGATCAAAAAGTCTATCAAACCTCATCCGAATGACCTGAAATTTTGCACAGACGTCTCATTCAACACTACGGAGCTACCCCAATTTTTGAAATTCCATTCCGTCCCTCGGATCAAAATCTCACTTCCCAGCAAATCAAAATAGCAGAAATATACTCGGGAAAAGCAGTTAATAAGGGATCGAGGCATAAATTCTTAAGACGAACGGCCGGGTCATTACACTGGGCCATGCCAACTTGCATATAGGGTTTGTTATTTGTCTGTTCTTGCTACTTCATTATGATTTCAAGAAAAATCTTGTTGTACTTGTTACGATCTTGGAGATTTTAGACAGGTTCTTTCATCTTTACTTGGGTTTCTTTTAAAACCCTAATTTTTGCTTACATCTCCTAAATCTGTACGATTCTTAAACGATTTGAGTCTGTTTCTTTGATGTTTTATACTCTCCTTGTAACTCTTTACAAGAATCATCGATTTCAAAGTGTTTTCACCTTCTTCTAAAATTAGGATTTTTAGAACTTCTTCTAAAAACTTGTTTAAACCGATTCTTTATGTTTAAACTTCTATCTCTTGCATATTTCTACTGATTCTGTGATTTTACTACCTTTTCAACTTGCCTATGCTAAAACCCTAATTTCTTAGTTCTAATCTTAGGTTTCTGAGTTTTGTTTCGATAATGTGTTCCGTTTCTATGATTCTGTGATTTTACCCTATGATTGCTTGCTAAGGTTATTAATTATGGTTATCCCTGCCTATTGTGTGATTTTGCCCTATTTTGTTCACTAATGTTTCTGATTCTTCACTTCTCCTACCTGTATCATGCTTATTCTACTAATTCAGACTATGCTCTACATGAATCCCTAATTTATATACGATTTTTGTCCTACTCAAACTCTTAGAGTTCTGGTTTTTGCTTACTATGTGCTTGTTCTTATAAAGTGGTGCTAAATCAGTGATATTTTCTAATTTTGAATCCTTGAGTCTTGGCGATTGATTTTTCACTGATTTCGCATGATATCTCTATTGATTTTTTAACCTTGTAAAATATTTTCTGACCTTATTCTACGGTCAATTATGCTATTAATTGATTTCTTAAGTATTTTCCTTGATTGAAATATGCTGAACCTAGCCTCTATTACATGTTGGGTACTGGTGCTATGTAGAAATATTTCCTTATTTGTTATGCTCAGCCTTATACAATTTTCTTCTTTATTTGCCACATGTTTATTACCGTTTGAAGTTGACTCCTCAATTAAAGGAGTACTTACCTTGATTTCCTGACTGATTGATTCTGAGTCCCCATAATTACTGATGAACTTTAATTTTTACCTTATTTGCTACCTACTTTCAAACTATATATACGCACTCTCTTATTAGCACAAAAACGAACACTCTTGGTTCAAAAAGCTCTCTCTCACACACACACTTAATCTTTCTGCTCTCTTTGTGCTACTTGATACTATTCTAAGTTAGCCATCTGCAAGCCAAGGCTAACCATTGTGTTCTCCTGCTCCTACATTTTTGTTTATTGTCTTCTCTACTGGTATGTTCTAGTTTCAATTCAAGTTCCAACAACAATATGGTTCTTTTATTGCTTCAATTCATCATGTTTCTAGTTTGCTTTTACTTATGGTTTTGCTATGAGACCTGCAGTTAATATGATTACCCGATTAATATGTCATGTACTCCCCTTCCTTAGAATCAGTATGAGCATGTTAACCCCTCCCCTCTAAGTAGTTTGCACTCCTAACTTGTATGGTTCTAGGATTGAATCATGTGGATCCTATATACCAAATCCCCTTAAGCATTGTTGGTTCTCAAACTATGTCTAATTAGTTATGTCTAAGCATGTCTGTGCAATTCCTAAGACCTTTGCTTGTTATATGTGCACAATCAGGTGTTCTATGTATCCCCAAATCCCTTGACCCCTGTTTGTGATAATTGAGCTTGCTTTGGTTATGTGATCCCTGGCTGTGTATGAACCTGTCTTAAAGCTATTGTGGTTGCTCCTCCACTATCTTTTCAAACTGTCTCTGTTGTTTTACTATGTTATTTCAAACAAACTTTCTCTTAGTACAGTTTTCCCACTAAAACCTTTCAACTTGTGTCAAGAACTTTTACTCTACTCCTAAGTCAATAAGTTCTTCCCCCTCCAGTATGTGTACTACCTTGAGATCCTGTCACGACCCTAAACCCGAACCCGGTCATGATGGCGTCTCTCGTGAAGACAAGGCCAACCAATTAAATCCAATTCACTTTTTAAATAGTTAAATAACATAAAAGCTATCTAAAACATGATATAGCAATACTAGGTAGCTGATAATGTCAATAAAATGCGAAAGTACAACCCAACACAGCCCTAACCAGGGTGTCACAAGTCATGAGAGTCTATAGGCCATATGAGAGGAGAGACACAGGGTTGCAGAAGTCAACAGCTACCTCGTAGTCTCCGAACGCTCACCTGAAACTGGAGGGATCAGCACTCGGGAACGGTACCAGCTACGCCTGAATCTGCATACAGGGATACAGGGAGTAAAGTGAGTACTCCAACTCAGTGAGTAACAAATGTAAATAACGACAGAAAGTAAGAAAACACGTAAGGCACAAGGCATTCTATAATGAAGAAGTAAAACCATTTAAAAGCAGTAAAACATTGGAAAGTCAAGTAAAATCATCTTTAAACAAGTAAACAAGTAATTAACAGGTAATTAAGGTAAGGTAAATAAATAGAAGTTTGCCCTTCGGGCAAAGTATCAACAAAATCTGCCCCTCGGGCAACATCTCAGAACAGTACCAGCCCCTCGGGCAATCACATAAAACAATACCAGCCTCTCGGGCTCAATCTCACATCACAATGGGTACCTACGCTCACTGGGGGTGTGCAGACTCCTGGAGTGGCCCCTTACAGCCCAAGCGCAATAACAAGCCATCTCGTGGCATCAAAACTAGGCCCTCGGCCTCATATCAATCAAACCACCTCGTGGCATATATATATATATATATCTCAGGCCCTCGGCCTCAAATCAGTATCAGTGTTTCCTCACAACTTAGGCCCTCGGCCTTACTCAGTCAAAAATATTCACAAGCCCCTCGGGCAATAGTAAAATAGTGTTTCTCCGCCCAAATATCATTTAAAATATCATTATGTCTTAAAACTAAGTAAATATGGCTGAGTATGAAAACAGTGGAAAATAACATGACTAAGTTCAAGTATAAAGTCAAAACAGTGAGGAAATAGCAATAAAAATCCCTGAAGGGATCAAATAGTTGTCACGAAGCCCAAATATAGCATTCAACCCAAATAATGATGATAGCAAATAGTTTTCAGTCAAATACGCGGTAAAATCATCAACCGTGCGGACCAAGTCACAATCCCCAATAGTACATGACCCCACGCTCGTCATCAAGCGTGTGTCTCACCTCAACATAGCACTACGATGTGCAATCCGGGGTTACAAACCCTCAGAACATCATTTACAATCATTACTCACCTCGAACCAGCTAAACCTCTAGCTCGTGACGCCTTTGCCCCTCGTATCGGCCTCTACGCATGTCGAATCTATCCAAAATCAGAACGAGGACGTCAAAATATGCTAAGGGAATAAAGACCAAGCGAAAACAATCAATAAAGAGCACAAATCCCGAAATTACCAAAACCCGACCCCCAAGCCCACGTCTCGAAATTTAGAAATTTTTACACCAATAGATTCCTTATCTTCCCACGAGTTCATACATATCAAAAGTTCTCAAATCTGACCCCAAATGGTCCTCCAAATACCCAATCATAAGTCCAAATTTCCAAGCCTAGTTCTTCCATTTTTAGCTTAAGTTTCCATGATTTTCTAGGTAGAATTCACATAATAATCAAGTTTTAAGTCCGAAAATCTTACCTCCCAAACTTGAATCCCTCTTCAATCTCCTTCAAAAATCTCCTAAAATGGCCAACAATGGAGGAAATGAGCCCCAAAATCACGGACAAGACGAGTTAAAAACAATCTGCACAGGCTTGAATTTCCTTCTTCGCGAACGCGGTCAAACCCTCGCATTCGCGAAGCACAAACTTACTTTGACCAACTTTTCCTCTATGCGAACTCGACATGACCAGCACGAACGCGATGCTTCCTCTACCTTACCCTTCGCGAACGCGCTCACCCTTCCGCGAACACGATGAACACTTGACCTCGAACTCATCTGACCCAAATTCCTTTACGCGATCGTGAAGACCTTCTCGCGAACGCGATGCACCACTTAACAGCCCTCCGCGAACGCAAAGCCCTTCTCGCGAAAGCGAAGGCTTAATCCTTTCCTTCCTCAACTGCCTCTTCCCGAACGCGAGACTCCAGTCGCGAATGCGAAGGGTAAAATCTCTGCAACAGCTGAACAGATTTTCTGCAATTTCCTAACTCCAAAAATGATCTGATAGACCACCCAAAACTCACCCGAGGCCCCCGGGACCTCAACCAAAGGCACCAACACATCCTAAAACCTTATTCAAACTTGTTCCAATCATCAAAACATCTCAAACAACATCAAATCACCCAGAACACATCGGATTCAAGCCTAATTTTCTAAAATCTTCCGAAATACGCTTTTGATCAAAAACCCAACCAAACCACGTCCGAATGACCTGAAATTTTACACACACATACCAAATGACACAACGAAGATACTGCAACTCTCGGAAATTCCATTCCGACCCCTATATCAAAATCTTTCATATCAACCCGAAATCGCCGAAATCTCAACTTCACCAATTCAAGCTTAAATCTACTACGAACCTCCAAAATTCATTCCAATCACGCTCCTAAGTCACAAATCACCTCCCAAAGCTAACCGAACCATCGGAACTCATATCCAAGACCTCTAACACATAAGTCAACATCCAGTTGACTTTTCCAACTCAAACTTCCTTAAAAAAGACTAAGTGTTTCAAACCTTACCAAAATCATTCCGGACTCGATCCGACCAACCCAATACCATAAAACACGGATAACGAAGCATAAATAAGTAGAAATAGGGAAAATGGAGCGGTAACTCATGAAACGACTGGCCGGGTCATCACATCCTCCCCAACTTAAACAAATGTTCGTCTGCGAACGAATCAAGAAACATACCTGAAGCCTCAAACAGGTGAAGATATTTGCTCTGCATCTCTCGCTCGGTCTCCCAGGTATCCTCCTACACGGGCCGACCTCTCCACTACACTTTGACTGAAGTTATATCCTTTGTTCTCAACTTCCAAACCTGCCGATCCAAAATTGCTACTGGCTCCGCATCATAAGTCAAATCATCATCCAACTGAACCATGTTGAAATCCATAACATGAGACGGGTCCCCAATATACTTCTGAAGCATAGAAACATGAAATACCAGATGCACACTCGACAAGCTGGGTGGCAAAGCAAGCTCATAATCCACCTCCACAATCCTCTGAAGCACCTCAAAAGGCCAATGAACCGCGGACTCAATTTCCCTTTCTTCCCAAATCTCATAACACCCTTCATGGGTGAAACCTTTAGTAGAACCTTCTCATCAACCATGTAGGACACATCTCGAACCTTCCTATCAGTATAACTCTTTTGCCTCGACTGCGCTGTACAAAGCCTCTCCTGAATCACCTTCACCTTCTCCAAGGCATCTTGCACCAAATCAGTCACCAATAGCCTAGCCTTTCCGGCTCGAACCAACCAACTGGAGATCTACACTGCCTCCTATACAAAGCCTCATATGGAGCCATCTGAATACTCAACTAGTAGCTGTTGTTATAAGCAAACTCTGCAAGCGGTACAAAACTCATCTCATGACCCTCCGAAGTCAATGACACAAGAATGCAACATGTCCTCCAATATCTAAATAGTGCGTTTTGACTGCCCATCCGTCTGAGGATGAAAAGTTGTGCTCAACTCCACCTGAGTACCCAACTCTCTATGCACGGCCCTCCAAAACTGCAAAGTAAACTGAGTACCTCTATCTGAAATGATGGAAACCGGAACACCATGCAAGCGAACAATCTCCCAGATATAGATCTCTGCCAACTTCCCTAAAGAATAGGTAGTACACACATGAATAAAGTGCGCGGACTTGGTCAGCCGATCCACAATCACTCAAATAGCATCAAACTTCATCAAAGTCCGTGGAAGTCCAACAACAAAGTCCATAGTGATCCTCTCCCACTTCCACTCAAGAATAACCATCTGTTGAGCAAGCTACCCGGTCTCTGATGCTCATAATTCACCTGCTGACAATTAAGACACCGAGCTACGAACCCCACAATATGTTTCTTCATCCTTCTCCACCAATAGTGCTGCCTCAAATCTTGATACATATTCGCGGCACCCGGATGAATGGAATACCGCAAGATATGGGCCTCCTCCAGAATCAACTCCCGAAGCCCATCCACATTGGGCACACAAATCCAGCCCTGCATCCTCAACACTCCATCATTACCAATGGTTACTTCCCTGGCATTATCATGTTGGAATTTGTCCTTCATGACAAGCAAATGTGGATCATCATACTAGCGCTCTCTAATGCGATCATATAAGGAAGACCGAGAAACCACACAAGCCAATACCCGACTGGGCTCCGAAATATCTAACCTTACGAACCGATTAGCCAAGGCCTGAACATCAACCGCAAGAGGTCTCTCCCCAACTGGAACATATGCCAAACTCCTCATACTCACTACCTTTCGGCTCAAAGCATCGGCCACCACATTGGCCTTTCCCGGATGGTGATATCATAATCCTTAAGCAACTCCAACCATCTCCGCTACCTCAAATTACGATCCTTTTGCTTAAACAAATGTTGAAGACCGCGATGATCAGTGAACACCTCACAAGATATGCTATACAAGTAATGCCTCCAAATCTTCAATGCGTGAACTATAGCAGCCAACTCCAAATCATGAATGGGGTAGTTCTTCTCATGGGGCTTCAACTGACGAGAAACATAAGCAATAACTCTACCCTCCTACATCAATACACAACCAATCTCAACTCTCGAAGCATCCCAATACACGATATATGAACCTGAAGCTGATGGTAAAACCAACATTGGAGCTATGGTCAAAGTTGTCTTGAGCTTCTGAAAGCTCTCCCCACACTCGTCCAACTATACAAATGAAGCACCCTTATGAGTCAACTTGGTCAAGGGAGATGCGATAGATGAGAATCCCTGAACAAACCGGCAATAATAGCCTGTCAAACCAAGAAAGTTACGAATCTCTATGGCTAAGGACAATCTGGGTCAACTCTGAACCGCCTCTATGTTCTTCGGATCAACCCAAATACCCTTGATGGACACCATGTGCCCCAAGAAAGCCACTGAACTGAGCCAAAACTCACACTTAGAGAATTTTGCATAAAGCTTCTCCTCCCTCAATCTCTGCAACATGACTCTCAAATGCTCTGCATGTTCCTCCTGACTAAGCGAATACACCAGAATATCATTAATGAAAACTATGACAAATGAGTCGAGATAAGGCCGGAACACGTTGTTCATCAAATGCATGAACATTGCTGGGGCATTGGTCAGCACAAAAGACATCACCAAAAACTCATAATGACCGTATCGTGTCTTGAAAGCTGTCTTAAGAACATCCGAGTCCCTGATCTTCAACTAGTGATAACCTGAACGGAGATCAATCTTGGAGAACACTCTCGCTCCCTGAAGCTGGTTGAATCGATCATCAATGCGAGGAAAAGGATGCTTGTTATTAATTGTTACCTTGTTCAATTGCCTATAATCAATGCACATTCTCATTCTGCGCTCCTTCTTCTTCACAAACAGAACCGGCGCACCCCAAGGTGACACACTAGTCTGAATAAACCCCTTATCTAGGAGTTCCTGAAGCTGCTCCTTCAATTCTTTCAAATTCACTGGTGCCATACGATACGGCGGAATAGAAATGGGCTGAGTGCCCGGCACCAGGTCAATACAAAAATTAATATCCCTGTCCGGTGGCATGCCTGGCAAGTCTGCAGGAAACACATCGGAAAAATCCCTCACAACTGGAACAGAATCAATATTGGGAGCCTCAGCTCTGACATCCCTCGCAAACGCTAGATATGAAAGACAACCCTTCCCAACCATACGATGTGCCTTCAAGAAAGAGATCACTCTACTAGGAATATAATTAGTCACACCTCGCCACTCGACCTGTGGCACACCCGGCATAGCTAATGTGAATGTCTTAGGATGACAGTCCAGAATAGCACAACACAGAGATAACCAATCCATGCCCAAAATGACATCAAAATCCACCATGCTCAATAGCAATAGATCCACTCGGGTCTCCAGACCCCCAATCAAAATCCCCTTGGCCTTTCATGAAATGGGGAATGGACATCGTTGATCCTCTACCAATGGCCCCAGGTAAAGCTAAGTTCATTTTGTTTATGACTGACTACTTTTCTAATTGGGTGGAAGCATAGGCCTTCGAGATGGTCAGGGAAAAAGAAGTTATAGACTTCATCTGGGACCACATCGTATGTCGATTCGGGATACCTGCCGAAATCATATGTGATAACGGAAAGCAATTCATCAGCAATAAGGTAACGGAGTTCCTCGAAGCACACAAAATAAAAAGGATCTTATCAACGCCGTATCACCCGAGCAGAAACGGACAGGCCGAATCGACAAACAAGACTATCATTCAAAACTTAAAGAAAATGTTGAACGACGCTAAAGGAAAATACAGAGAAATTATACCTGAAGTTCTTTGGGCATATCGAATGACATCGAAGTCTAGAATCGGGGCAACCCCCTTCTCTTTAGTATATGGCTCTAATCCTTGATTCCAGTCGAGGTTGGGGAGCCCAGCGCCAGATTTCGACATGCATCGTAGGAATCAAATCACGAGGCTATGAATACTACCCTTGAGTTATTAGATGAAAATCAAGAAGCTGCACTTTTTTCGGATAGCTGCATAGAAATAAAGAATCGAGAGATATTATGACAGAAGGACCAACCTTTGACACTTCGGAATCGGGGACTTAGTTCTAAGGAAAGTCACCCTCAATACGTGAGACCCAAATGAAGAGAAACTAGACCCAAATTGGGAAGGACCATATCAAGTCATCGGAGTCATCGGAAAAGGATCCTACAAACTTGGCACAATGAGAGACAAATAATTGCCAAAAAATTGGAATGTATCACTACTCAAACGATATTATTGCTACGATATGACCCTCTCCTCTTTTCCATTTGTATTTAAGACTAACTCATTGCAGATGTTCGATCGAAGACGTCGAGGGCACGCTTCTACACGAAAACCTTAGGTTTTAAAGCACGCATTGCACTCTTTTTCCCTTAGATTGGGTTTTATCCCAAATGGGTTTTTCCGGCGAGGTTTTTAATGAGGCAAAAACTATGTGCTACCTAAGGAAAATTCAACAGTATCCAAGGCTTCTTTTCAATCAACCTCAAATATTGGGGGCATCACCCTTGGAGGCTATATTTTCGAGAAAAATACTTCACGCCAAAGAGGGCCTCGATAGAAAAACTTTGTAATGGGCCAAACGGTCAGATGAATCGTGTCCATATAGAATAGTCGAGCCCCAATGGCAAAACATGTACACATGTATGAATTATTTAAAGAAGCATTCTTTCTATATCAAACATTTTGTGTCTCAAAGAAGTTTACTACTACACGAGCTCCGTACTTATGATTCTATGAGAAACGGCTCAAGGGCCAAAACACAAATACACCTCAAATACTCGGGGACTATCATTGACATTCAACATATTCGAGTTGACTAAACTCAAATTCATAAGACCTCAAAGAGGCATCCCTCGACGTAAAGGCCAAGGCCATCATACTTCTGGACTAACATTTCGAACAAATTCAAAATGCTATCGGGAAACAGGTCCAAGAGACACACCCTAAGGCTACAGCCATATTAAATGCTACGGTCGAAATAACGTGGCTCGTAGACGTCCGAACCTCGCAATAACAACGGGCCTTCAAATTCTATGAAAATCGGTTAATAAAGGCTACCCTAGGCAAAATGATCAAAGGCCTTCGATAAAATCAACCCTCGAAAAACAATAAGAGGTATCGAATTATTCAAATACAAACTTATGCTAAGGCACAAAAAACAAAAGGTTTCCAATCGAGACTAAACCCTCAAAAAACTCAATGGGTAAAAAATGCATGCCAATGCATAAAAAAAAATTTATTAAATCTTTTAAGACGAAAAGGGAAAATTATAGCCATCTTTCAAGGCCATATCGGCCCAACCTAAAAGAACCTAAGTGCCAAAATATTTAGAGTTCAATACCTTGTTCTCACTCAACTCGGGCCTAAGGGTCCCACCATTCCGAGCTCGTATCAAATCGACTTAAGCATAGCTCGAGGATTCATCCAAAAAATTTAAGAGGTATTCTATTCTAAGTTCAAAGATTGCCCATTGATTACTAAAAACCTAAAGGGTTTGTTTTACTTTGGAGTCTTAGCTAGTGCTAACTCGATTATTGAAGTCATAACATCAAAAATTTCACAAAACGAAAACAAAGCAGACTCTACTACAAATCGGATATGGAGCGGAAAGAAAAGGAATTCTTTATAAACATAAAAGGTATTTACAATTCCCACAAGGGGCCTTACACAAAAAACAAAAAACAAAATCCTAAGGGCCTAGTCTACTTTGGGAGCCGCATCGTTGGGAGCCACATCTTCGGGAACCTCCTCCTCGGGGACTTCATCCTCATCTCCTCTGCTCTCAGAGCTACTAGAAGAGTCTTCATCATCGGAGAGTAAAGTGGCAGCTTCGTCCTCCAAAGTTTTTGCCTTTTCAATATCTGTTGAGAGGTCAAAGGCACGAGCATGCACTTCTTCGAGAGTTTCTCTCCAGGATTATCGCCTGGCGTGAACGACAGCACACGAAAATTTGACTTCAGTAGCAATAGTGATCTCCTTTGCCCGAATATTGGCAGCCTCGGCATCAGCTCGATAAGAGGCCACTAATGCCTCCACCTCAGCTTTAGCCTTTGCAAGCTCGGTGACTGATTTAGCTTCGAGCTCCTCAATATTTTGGCTCTGGGCCAAGCATTCCCCCTTTAAATTTTGAAGTTGGCATTCGATCGAAGTCAGTTGGGCCTGAAGCGAGTCTTTCTCTGAGGCAAGACGATCCATATGCTGCTTCCACCCCAGGGTCTCGGCTTCTTTTGCCTTGATCTCCTCTCCAAGTTGCTCCACCACTTTGCCCTTCAGCTGGGTCCGAAAAGTCGAAGTTTTAGTCACTAAGTCAAATAAACATATGACCAACTCCCAAGAAGTTTCATTACCTGCTCTATGAGTTTAGTCTGTTCTCGATGAGCCTTTGTCAGATCGGCTCGAAGGTCTCTGATCTCCTTCTCTTTTTGAACATAGAGGAGTTTGAGGCTATCCCTCTCTTCTACGAGCTTCTTGATTTTGGCCTCGCATCGGGCAAGCTCGGCTCGAGATTTAGAAAATGCTTGTCGATAAAGCGTCCCAACCTTTACACAAGGAAAAGAAGTCAGACTCAGAGAAACAAGAATAAAGCATGAACATAATTATGAAGGAAGAAACTCACTTGTTTCTGAAGACTTTGAGCCTCATCGAAAATAAAGGAAGTATCCGGGTGGGGCCATCTTTGACCCCCGCAAAGCATTCCTGGCAAATATCATTCCCTTCGCGGGTCATCCCCACGTCAGGAGTCTTCTTGGCCCAGGCATCTCAGAACTTTCCTTCAGAGAATGTTGGGCCGGGCGGCGATTTATCTAAACTAATTATCCCAAGTGATTCACTTGGGACATTCTCTTCTCTTTAAGAGGCCTCGGGATTGGACCCTTCAGGCTTACCCGCCAAACGTAGTTCACGACAAGGTGAGCTTCTATCACCCGATGGCTCGGGACTCTGCTCGAGCTCCCCTCTAAGATTTCTTCAGTTTGAGATTAAACCACATCGTCCATCACTGGTTAAGCGACATTTGAATCTTCAGTGTTTCCCCTCTTCCGAGTTACCAACAGGCAGTCGACATTCTCTCCTTTTTCCTCTCCTCCCGAAGCTGTTGGACTGCATCAGCAGACCGGGCTGCAGGGTCGGCCCTAGGTTTTTGAGCCCTATTTCTCCTGAGCTTCGGGGTACTTGGAGGCGAGTCTCATTTCCTCTTCTTCACTTTGGATGGCTTTGGGATCTCCTCTTCACCTGGCGGAGGCGGCCTCATAGCAACATAATCTTTGAGGCCTGCATAAAGAGAAAGTAGGTATTTTACAGAGAAACATCAACATATGAACAAAGGAACTCACCATTTTTTTTAGCTTCCCACCGACCCTTAGCCAAATCACGCCAACAACGCTCAGCGTGAGAAGAAGTGGAGGCCAGTTGTCGAACCCAACCGGCAAGGTCCGGAATCGCACCAGGAAACCAAGGGGAGGATGCACTGTCGAAAAGAAATTATATTAAAGAAGAGTAAAAGAAAGCAAAATACAGAGCATCCTCGACGGAGTTGTACTTACATTATGTTCCATTCCACGCGGAATAGAATCCTCTCGGCATGAATTAGGTTAGAGGTATTGATTCGGATGAACAAACCATCCATCCTTGGTCCTTATCCTTATCAATGCTCGAGAATAACATCTTCGTAGACCGACACTGGAGTTTTATCAACCCACCTCGATAGAGGCGAGGGCTTTATAGCCTGATCAGATGGTCGAGGTAAATGACATCCCCTCGACCTTACTTAAAAAATACCGAAGCGGAAGAACAATATGCCAGAAAGAGGGGTAGATCTGTCCAAGGCTCACCCGATATTGTTGACAGAAATCGAGTATGACCGGATCTATGGGACCTAGTGTGAAAGGATATGTATACACACTTAAGTATCCTTTCACGTGGGTAGTGATGTCCTCCTCTGGAGAAGGAATCACCACTTCCTTGTTCTCCTAATTGCAGTCCACTTTCACCTGCTTGTGATCGTCTTCAGATATTGAGCAGATGTATTAGGACATGGGTTCACATCTGCCTAGAACTGATGGAGGTTTATCGACTTTGAAATCGGAGGTTAGCTCGCATGGCCCTGGAACGCACTCCTCG
This sequence comes from Nicotiana tabacum, assembly GCF_000715075.1. Classification (NCBI taxonomy): domain Eukaryota; kingdom Viridiplantae; phylum Streptophyta; class Magnoliopsida; order Solanales; family Solanaceae; genus Nicotiana; species Nicotiana tabacum. Next base: position 36,995,063 of record NC_134082.1, read on the forward strand.
ATACGAGGTTCCACTGGCGTCCTACCACCGGCCATCCGCGATAATGAGGAGGCTTTTTCTTTCTGAGGGATAGTATTAGATGTTTTAGCCATCACTGTCGTAGAAAGAAAGAAGAAGAAGTTGATATTGAGAGAAGCACAAATTAAAAAGGAGAATGGAATCAAAGAAGACAGAAATGCTTGTAATGATTTGTGAAAAGGTTTGTAAAGATTGTGAGGATTGAGAAATGGACGTATTTATAATGGTTGCTTCAATAGTTTGGGGAAGCTAATAGCCGACCAACAGCTGCCTTCTATTAATGACATTGGGAACTATGCAATGTGACCCTTCAGTCACTTCTGTCGCTGACGTTATGGGATTAACGTCATTATCGAGGCATCGTAGGACCAAGGATCAAAATGTTTCTTATTATTTTATTCTAAGAAACGCGAGGACTATCTGTATACGGTCAAAATCAGGTATGCCCGATTTGGTGGGCTCGAGGAATCGCTTCAAGAATAAGATCGAAATAGACTAGGCTCGAGCCTGAGGGCAGAGTTCGAGGCTTGAAGATCGAAGTGCTTGATGAATATCGAGGTCGAATATTACCAGCCTCGAGATAATGACGTTGTGTTTTTGCAACAGGAAGAGCAAGATTTCCACAACGGTCCCAAGATCATTGCGTAAATTCCGGAATGGATTTGTACGAGTTTGTACTGATTTGTACTAGGCGGTTAGACAGTTGTCCCAATAAGATTCCCTACTAAATATGAAAATGTACCTTATTAAGGATTCCCCTATTACATAAAAGGAAGCCTATTCATTTGTAACGGAATCAATCATTGAGAAGAGAATATACATTTTCACTTTCTTGCCTACTATTCATCTGAATCGTCTTATTATTATTTTATTATTCTTGTTGTTCTTGTTCATTTACCTCGAGGTCGCCCTTGCTCGAGGTCGAGGTCTGCTTACACGATCAGTTTGACTTGCCTTACTCTTAAATTTACACATTAGATTCCTTGTTTATCAATTAGTATTGGATTAAATCATATATCATTAAAACTACAAAACAAATTAAATCACATATTTTCATATGCTTCGAATTGTTCAAATCTATTTTGAAGTGGAAAAATAGCATTGTCCATTATGTATAAAAGTAATCAACTCTAAAAGGACTTTTCGAAAGATTTTGAGATTTCATTATCAACATTCACATCAAATTATTACTTCCTATGTATCACACGCTTCTTACGAAATTCGAGTTCGATATTCATTTCAAGTGCAATTTTCTTGGTAGAAATCATAGCAGTTGCAAATCCTTCTTCTCTATATTTATTTGTTAAAGAAATCAAACTTTTTTACTTTACAGAACTCTTTTTAAACTTATACATAGTCTATTAGGTGTAACAAAAAATGGACCTCCACAAATATGGGGTCTAAAGCGGTTGTTTTACTTGTTTTATGGATGGGCCGCCCCTGGAGACCTTTTCCAAAATAAAATACGACGAGAACAGGTACTCAAGACGTATAGAAGAATATGTTTGAGAGCAAGGAGGTGAGAGAAACTTTGATTGAAATTTAGATACACAACACATATAATAGGAAATATCAATGCGAGTGAATGTTTATTTGTTTGTCATGATGTAACAGACTAACAAGTTAATTACAATGATTTGTTTGCAAGTTATGATGTAATTATAGCGTAGTTCTCTAGTGTCGTATTTCATTGCTAAGTGTAATTAAGTTAGATGTAACTTTATTTTAAATAAAAGCTAAATTATAGGGAAGGGATAATTTCACACACCTTTTATGAGGTTTCGGCTTGTAACACATACAGAAGAATTTAAGCGCTTAGAATCAGTATATCAATGTGTGTTTCCATATTAACATAGAACTTAAAAGTTGATATACTGAATCCAAATTATTGATGGCATTGACTGGTGGTGGCCGGCACTAGATCTTTAGCATTTAGCTTCCCACATAAGTCAGGAAAACAGATACTGCACAATACAGAACTGAAAGCAAAATTCTACAGTATTATAGTCATTTTATAAAATATACATGATTCCTTTCATTATAATAATTTTTACTCCCTCCGTTTCAATTTACGTGAATCTATTTGATTGGGCCCGGAGTTTAAGAAAAAATGAAAACTTTTGAAATTTGTGGTCTTAAACAAGTCAAAAGGGGGGTCCAAAGTATTTGTGTGGTTATAAAACCTTTTGATCAGAGTAGAATTGTGAGTTTAAACTAAATTGTTTCCAAATATAGAAAGGAGTCATTCTTTTTAAAACGGACCAAAAAGGAAATATGTTTACATAAACTGGAACGGAAGGAGTAACAAAAAGTTAATTTTTGTTGGTTTCCATTTTCCATCAAAATGGAATAACAAAATTTGAACTCTGGATCGTTCTGTCTGCTAAATTCTATGTTACCCTAGTTTTTCAAGCAAGAACCGAAGAGTTGTCACCATTGATCTCTCTTTTTGATTTGATACATTCCGTTTGACCATGTTTTGCAACAAGCATCTCAAAGCTTTCAAACGTATGCTCCAATTCTACAATCTCCTCTTGGACATCAACCAAGGACATGTTCTCCGACGCGATTCGCTCTCTTAACCGGTGGATTCTGTTGAGCCCGGATTCAATTTTAGCTCCTATTTCCTCGAAGGTTGAACGCATCGCTGTGTTATCCTCATACGCATTCTTCCAATTCCTCTTCATGGATTGATATCCATCAAGTAACCTGAGTAGTTGCTCAGAAAGTGCCCTATTCCTGTCTTGAATGGCAACATTCCCTTGTTTTCCTCCATTGCTATTATAGTTCCTATCTTTTTGCTCTATGCCACATCCATGTAATCTTTCCACTAAACACTCATTCTTCTCTCTTAATTCATTTATAAGATCCTCCATTTCATTCAATTCATGCACACTCTTTGATAACTCTGCTGCCATAATTTCTTTCTCTTTTCCTAAACTTGAACACATGACCTCGAGGCTCTTCCGTGCTACCAAGCTCGCGTTAAGCTGACTCTTTAATCTTTCTTTTTCATCGATCATTGGCTCGTGCTGCTTCTTGTCCTTAGGCACATTGCTAGTAAGCTTAATATCGGTGTAACAACGCCTTAGTTTACATTCTAACGATCTCTTGTCACCAGAGGATTGACATTTCTGAATTCGTGTCCTAACATTATCCAGAATGGTCATCATCGTCGCCACCCTCAACATTCTCAGGCCATCGGTGCTACCTTTGTTACAAGCATCTTTGTGATCTTGAATTAGCTTTAGCAATAACTTAAAATTGGCAGCAACGCCTAAAAGCAGAAAATAATTGAAAAAACACTATAAGAAAATATGATCATATCATTAAGTCTACTTAGGACACTGCATAATGGAGTAGTTGATTATATGAAATTAACATTTATGTTTTAGCATTGAACTTTTTCATCTGAACCAATGTAGGCCATGAACTTGAAAATCCCCCACCCCTTCCACCCCCAAAATAGAGAGGAAAAAAAAACATGAAAATCCAGGAAAAATGGTGCCTAGCATTTTTATTTCTTGGTTATGAAAATCTTAATTCCATTTTATTTTCATTCAAAATGGTGATCACCCATAAAAAAACAAGAACGGTGCCATCAAACAGAAAAAGAAGAATATAAATTTAACCACCCCAAAAAGGGTAAAAGCAAAAAACAAAGGAGGAATTACCTTCTAAAGCTGAATCATCATACGATTGTTCTGAGGTTGAAGGAGGAACAAAATCATGAAATGAATTAACACGAAGACTGCTCATGGTAAACGTCTCAAATATTAAATTAATTCTCTCAATAAACAAAGGTACGAGGGAAATGCCGAAATGAGAAGAAAAGAGGATTCTTGTACAAACGTCTGTATTAGAGAGATTCAAAGAAGAGAGGTTTCTTTGCGGCTGTTCCTCTCTTCTTTCTTTTTACTCTCTTCTCTTACATGAGCTTTTTAGTTCAGTCCTTTATAATTAATGCTTCTTAGCCATCTTTAATTTCTTCTCTTTAATATTCAAATGTATTTGTTGGTGTTAGATCATCAGAAAATGGTTGGCTCATAAAGTTATTGTTGCTTAATTGTTGGCAATTCTTTAACATATTCATTGGCTCATTGTTGCTTTGACTTCTTTGGACAAAAGCTGTTGGCTTCATCTAATGAGTCCATACTCATACATTAATTTATTTTCTCCTAAGCCCGCATAATATGAAGGATTTAAGGTGTATATCATAATGCTATATTATAAGCGTTAACATCTCAAAGGAAGATTGAAATACCAAAATTTGCTTATCAAACAGAGTGACTCTATTGTCCTTCTATTAAATATTTTTTATACAAAAGTTTTTGTCACGGCCCGAAATCTCAACCGTAACGTCGTGATGGCGCCTAATATCCACACGATAGACAAACCAACATTAGCTAATTAATTAATAATTTTTAACAATTTAAAAGCAGAACCTTAATATTACAAAACTAAAATAAACTAAATTATAGTTGCCTAAATATACCCCAGAAATCTGGAGCCACGAATACATGAGTCACTAGAGTACTACAAATAAAGTCTGAACAAAATACAATTGTTTCTAATACAAGTAAACAGTAAAGACAGAATAAAAGGGGACTTCAGGGACTACGAACGCTAGTAGCTCTACCTCAAGTCTCCTCTGCAAGTCGATTCGGGCAAAAACTCCTCTATGCGTCGATGGGACCAACACCAGGATCTGTATAAGAAGCACAGAAGTGTAGCATGAGTACAATCAATCTCATATACTCTGTTAGTGCAGAGCCTAACCTCAACGAAATAGTGACAAGACTATGACAAAATACTCACAATAAACTTGTACGAATAATAACAATTGAATATAAAATTATAGATAAAATAGTAAACTCATATAAACGGGCCTGAAAGTCAACTACCGGAGGGCCCTAGAATAATATGTTCTCAAATCTCATATCACAATATCAGAATTAACTCTACAACAACAAACAACTACAACACATCATATTTCGTTGCGGCACGCAACCCGGTCCACAATTATATATCAATAACAAATTTCCTCCGTTATGGTGCGCAACTCGATCCACAAATATATGTACAGATACCGTTGCGACATGCAATTCGATCTCAAATAGTAATACCAATATCTGGTGCGGTGTGTAACCCGATCCCACACCAACAACCATTGTAGTGTGTAACCCGATCCCATGATCAATAATACCAATAATTATTGCGACGTGCAACCCGATCCCAAACAATAACGGATAAAGCCATGAATTTAACAATTAAAGGCAAGTAACAATTGAAGCATTTAATAAGCAATGACATGGATTTAATGAAGGCATGAAATAATTGAAAACAATAAATAAATATCTCAACCTGCATGCTTTATCCCATGACGACGCATATATACTCGTCACCTTGCATGTATGTTGTTTCCCCGCATACTTTTACATAACAAATAGACCAACAAGTCCTAATTCCCTTAAATCAAAGTTAGACACGATACTTAGCTCACTCCGCAACCAAATTAATCAACTAACAACGGCCTTGCCTTTCGAACAATCGAATCTAGCCAATTATCGGTCAAAAAATTTAAAATAAGCTTAAGAAACTATCCATGAAAGAAAAAGGTTTAATCTTTGATGAAATTGAAAAAGTCAACAAAAGTCAACTCTGAGATCGCTTGATCAAAATCTCAGATCCGGACTAAAATTCAATTATCCATTCACCCTCAAGCCTGGATATGTGATTTGTTCCGAAATTCGGTCTCAATTTGAGGTCTAAATCTCATTTTTATGAAATATCTAAATTCAACTCCAATCCCTAATTTCTACCATTGAAATCCTAGGTTTAATGTTAAAAACTCATGAAAAAGAAATTAGGAACTGAAAGAAAGTGGATTGGAGTTGCTTACTAATGATTTTGGGAGGAAACGCTCCTTCAAAAATCGCCTCTAGAGTGTTTGGGGTTGAGAAATGGTGTAAAATGAGCTATGTCAGGATTTTCCCTCTTTTACCCAGCCGCATGTATTGCAATTGCGAATCTTTGTTCGCAATTACGATCACCGCAAATATGGAACATTGGTAGCAAATACGAACAGTGCATTAGATCACCCAACGTCGCAAAAGCGACAAAAGACTTACAAGTGTGAGGAGTCCCCTCATCGCAAATGCGAGATGCGAAGTTGCCAACCCCCCAGTTGCTAATCGAAAAAGTGACACTATGGTCGTAAATGAAACCATTCTCTATCTACAAATGAGACAATTTTCTTCATAAATACGAAGACGCAGTTCTCCGCCCAAGCTTGCAAATGCGATTGATTCACTTAAAATAGAAACGTTCACCCTCGAACTGACATAGAAATGTATCTGGATTGGTAAAATGTCAGGGTTAAAAACTCCACATATCAGAATCAGATTCCCACATAGCCTCAAATATCAGATGACCCCTTCATTGCACCTTCACAGAAAGGAAACTCTTGGATCTCAACTTGCAAACCTACCGGTCTAGAATAGCTACCGGCTCTTCCTCATAAGCCAGTTTTTCATCAAGTTGCATTGTGCTGAAGTCCAAAATATGCGAGTTGTCCTCATGGTACCTTCGAATCATGGAAATGTAAAATGTTGAATGTACCCCTGGTAGGCTAGAAGGAAATACAATCCAATAAGCAACCTCCCCAACTCTCTCCAAAGTCTCAAACGGGCCGATAAACCTCGGGCTCAACTTGCCTTTCTTCCCAAACCATATCACAACCTTCATAGGTGACACTTATAGAAGAACCTTATCTCCCACAATATAATTTACATCTCGAACCTTCTGGTAAGTATAACTCTTTTGCCTGGACTGGGCTGTAAAAAGTCCCACATTAAAAAATTTCAAGGCATCATAGACCAAATTAGTGCCTAACGGTCTAGCCTCTCTGGGCTCAAACCAACTAATCAGCGAACGACATCGCCTCCCATATAATAACTCATACGGAGCCATTTGGATCCTTGTCTGATAGTTGTTGTTGTAGGCGAACACTGCTAGAGGTAAGAACTGGGACCATGAATCTCCAAAATCCATAGCACAGGCATGTAATATGTCCTCCAAGATCTAAGTAGTGCACTCGGACTGCCCGTCTGTCTGAGGATGAAATGTTGTACTCAGATCGACCCGCATGCCCAACTCAAACTACACGGCTTTTCAAAAATGCGATGTGAACTGTGTGCCTCAATTAGAAATATTGGAAATAGGCACGCCATGGAGGAGGATAATCTCCAAGATCTAAATTTGAGCTAATCGCTCTAAAGATTAGGAAGTCGCCATTTAAATAAAGTGTACGAACTTAGCCAACTGGTCCATAATAACCCCGACTGTGACATATATCCTCAAGGTCCGTGGTAAGCCTGCCACAAAATCCATAGTGATGCGTTCCCACTTCCACTCCGATTTTTCCAAACTTTGAGTTAATCCACCCAATTTTCGATGTTCATACATCACCTGTTGATAATTCAAACACCGAGATACATAAGCAACGAAATCTTTCTTCATCCTTTGCCACCACTAGTGTTGTTTCAAATCACAGTACATCTCGTGAAACCTGGGTGAATGGAATAACGTGAACGGTGGGCCTCCTCAAGGATCAATACCCTCAACCCATCAATATTTGGAATACAAACCCGTCCTTGAAGCTGTATAACACCATCATCTCCAATCACAACCTCCTTAGCACCACCCCATTGCATCGTGTCTTTCAACACCAACAAGTGAGGTGTAACGACCTGGCCGGTTGTTTCATGAGTTACCACTCCGTTTCCCCCATTTCTGCTTCTTTATGTCTTGTTCAGTTGTATTATGTGGTGTCGGCTTGGTTGGTTGGGTTCGAAGTGGTTTTGGAAAGGAGTGAGACACTTAAGCTCTTTTGAGTAAGCTTAAGTTGGAAAAGTCAATTGTATGTTGACTTATATGAAAAAGGTCTCAGATGTAAATTTTGAAGGTTCGGATAGCTTCATTAGGTGATTTGGGATTTAGGAGCGTGATCGAATGTATTTTGGAGGTCTGGAGTAGATTTAGGATGGAATTGGCAAAATTGGAATTTTAATGTTTTTCGGTTAGTAGTGGAAATTTTGATATAGGGGTCGGAATGAAATTCCGAAAATTAGAGTAGGTCTGTTGTGTCATTTCGGGCATGCGTGCAATATTTTGGGTCATTCGGACGAGGTTTGATAAACTTTTTAATTGTTTGCGGGATTCAGAAGTTTTGGAATCCTTAATTTTAAATTCGAGAGTGATTTGGTGTTTCGGCGTTGCATTTAGTGTTCCGAGGGTTGGTACAAGTTTGAATACTGGTATGTGACTTATTCGTAATTTTGGTTGAAGTCCCGGGTGTCTCGGGATGGATTCGGAAGGTTGACGGAAGATTTGGAATTTGAGTGGAGTTGCAGAACTTTTCTACTGCTGTTGTTTCCGCACCTGCAGATTGGTGACAGCAGGTGCGACACCGTAGATGCGTAGAAGAGGTCGCAGAAGCGGATTTGGGTCAGTTGGAGCTTGGCCGCAGATGCGGTGTGTTGGGCGCATCTGCGGGTCCGCAGGTGCGGTTCCTAGATGCAGATACGGCCCTGGGGGATTTAACGAAGAACCGCAGATGCAGTTTTCTTGACCATAGATGCAGTCCACAGATGCGAGTAAAAAGGCCGCAGGTGCGGTATCGATGGGCAGAAAATATAAATAGGTGCCTTCGCGAATTTTTGGCTTATTGCATCAATTTCTCATACGGGTTTGAGCTTGTAGGAGCATTTTGATGAGGGAATTCAAGGGAATTTCATGGAGGTAAGATTCTTGGAACTAAAACTCATTTCTATGGTGATATTTTACTGATTAGGCATAGAGTTTATGGAAAATTAGAGGTTAAACTTAGGGGTTTAGGGTTTGAAATTGGAAACTTTGATTTAGGGATTTGAGGGGTCATTTGTGTCGGATTTTTGATTTATTTGGTTTGTATAAACTCATGAGAGTATAAGGATTCTAGTTTTGCAATTTTTATCGTAATCCGAGACGTGGGTTCGGGGGTTGGGTTTGGCCAATTTCGGGATTTTTTATATAAATTGGTTATTCTTGCTTGGGGTTTGTTCCTTTAGCGCGTATTAATGGTATGGTACTGATTTTGGTTAGATTTGGAGCATTCGGTGGCCGAGTCAAGAGGCAAAGGCATCACGGGCTAGATTTTGGGCCGGATTGAGATAAGTAATGATTGTAAATGTTGTCCTACCGGTATGAAACCCCGGATTTCACATCGTTGTGCTACCTTAAGGTGACGCACATGCTAGATGACGAGCGTGGGGTCATGCACCATTGGGGATTGTGACTTGGTCCGTCACGTACGACTGTTAAGTCGCGTATTTGATTGAAAACTATTTGATATCATTGTGTTTCGGAAAGTGTTACCATGTTATTGGCTGAATGTCATATTTGGGCCTCGTGCCAACTATTTTTGACCCTTAGGGGCTTTTTACTACTTTTTCTCACTGTTTTGACTTTATATTTGTACTTAATCATGTTGTATTCTACTATTTTCATAACTCAGCCGTATTTACTCCTTTTTGAGATTTTAAATGATATTTTGGGCTAAGCATCATGTTTTACTATTGCCCGAGGGGCTTGAGAGATTTGTGACTGAGTGTTGGCTGAGGGCCAGTATTGTGAGGATATCATGGGATTGGGTCGTGTGTCGCAGCATGTGTACTGGTTGTGATATATGAGAGGCCGAGGGCCTAATTTGTTATGCCTCGAGATGGCTTGTTATATAGCTCGGGCTGTAGGAGTCCCTCCGGAGTTTGAACACCCCTAGTGAGCGCGGGTATCCAGTGTGAGAGATGTGTTATTTCCCGAAGGGCTGATGTTGTTTCATGTTATTGCCCGAGGGCTGATTACGAGTGATTGTGAGGTAGCCCGAGAGGCTGGTTCTGTTGTTATTTTTGCCCGAGGGGCAGTTGTGGTACATGTTTTGCCTGAGGGGCTGTTTATGTTTCTATCCTTTTACTCACTGATTTCATCACTCGTTTGAAACTATTGAAAGATATTTTAAAAAGGTTTTACTAAATTGAGTCTTTTACGAGTTTTATTGATTTACTGTATTGTTCTGGACATACACTATCTTGCTGTGGTGCTATGATGTGAGATTACCTTTTTTCTTACTGCTCAACTGCTTTTACTTTTATTACTTACTGAGTTGGTGTACGCACATTACTCCCTGCACCTTGTGTACAGATCCAGGAGTCTTGGGATGTGATAGTGAGTTGATCAATCTTCCAGCAGGTCTTCGGAGTTGACTAGGTAGCTGCTTTGGTGTTCGCAGCCTAGTGCTTCTCCTTCCTATCTTATTTAGATTATCTTAGCAATTTATTTTCGGACTATGTCGCCCTTTTTTATTCCTAGACGAGTTTGTATTTGCTTATGACTGGTGACACCTTGATGTCGGGCTTGTGTTATATTTCCTCACTTCTTGTTCAAACTTATATATATGGGAGTTTAGTTAATTAATGGTTTTAAATGACTTCTTATGATTTTCTGGTTGGTTTTGGATTTTTGTCGGTTGTCCTAGTTTCACGATAGGCGCCATCATGACCGGATTAGTTTTAGGGTCGTGACATGAGGATCATCAAAGTGGTGAGCCTTGATACGCCCCAAGAACAAAGATTGTGCCACAACACAAGTAAGAACCCAGCTAGGCTCCAAAAAATCTAATCTCACAAATCGATTGGCCAAGGCCTGAACATCCATAGCTAGTGCCTCTTTGCTTACCGGCAAATATGCCAAACTACACATGCTCTCAGCCTTCCTACTCAATGCATCAGCCACTATGTTGGCATTCCTCGAATGATATAATATGGTGATATCATAATCTTTCAACAACTCTAACCATCTTCTCTGTCGCATGTTAAGGTCTTTCTCCTTGAACATCTGCTGGAGACTCCAATGGTCGGTATAGACCTCACATGGAATGTCGTACAAATAGAGCCTCCAAATCTTCAGTGTGTGAATAGTGGCTACCAACTCTAAATCATGCACAGGGCAATCCTTCTTATGAACCTTTAACTGTCGAGACACGTAGGCAATCACCCTGCCATCCTACATCAATACCGCGCCAAGCCCAATACGTTATGCATCCCAATACACAGTGTAAGATCCCGAACCTGTAGGAAACACCAACACTAAGATGAAGTCAATGCAGTCTTGAGCTTATGAAAGCTCAAGTCACACTCAGTGGACCATCTAAAAAGAGCACCCTTCTGGGTCAACTAGGTTAATAGGACTGAGATAGATGATATCCCCTCCACGAACTGATGATAATAACCCGCCAAACCTAAGAAGCTCCGAATCTCTGCAACTAAAATAGGTCTAGGCTAGTTCTAAACTACCTCAATCTTCTTAGGATCCACCTTAATGCCCTTGAAAGATACAACATGGCCCAAAAAGCCAACCGAGTCCAACCAGAACTCGCACTTTGGAAACTTGGCAAATAACTGACAATCCTTCAAAGTCTAAAGTACGATCCGCAGATGCTGCTCATGCTCCTCTCGACTGCGGGAGTAAACTAAAATATCATCAATGAAGACGATCACAAAAAAATCCAAATAGGGTTTAAACACTTGGTTCATCAAATCTATAAAGGCTGCTAGGGCATTAGTTAAGCCAAATAACATTACCAGAAACTCATAATGACCATACCGAATCTGAAAAACTGTCTTAGGGACATTCGATGCCCTAATTTTCAATTGATAGTAGCCAAATCTCAAGTCAATCTTGAAAAACAGCTTGGCACCCTGAAGCTGGTCAACTAAGTTATCAATCATTGGCAACAAATACTTGTTCTTGATAGTGACTTTGTTCAGCTACCGATAATCTATACACATCCCAAGCATTATATCCTTCTTCTTCACAAACAATATTAGTGCACCCAAAGGCAAGACACTAGGCCTAATGAATCCCTTATCAAGCAAATCTTGCAACTACTCCTTTAATTCTTTCAACTCAACTGTGGCCATACGATATGGTGCATAGAAATAGACTGAGTGCTCGGAACCAGATCAGTACAAAAGTCTACATCTCTGTCAGGTGGCATCCCCTACAAGTCTATAGGAAACACCTCTGCAAACTTGCACACAACTAGTAATTAATTTGTGGAAGAAATCTTTGCACTAGGATCACGCAAAGAGGCCAAATATGCTAGAAACCCCTTCTCAACCATATGCCAAGCCTTCACATATGAAATGATCCTGCTAGTAGAATGGCTAGGAGTCCCTCTCCACTCCAATCGAGGAAACCCCGGCACGGCTAATATCATAGTCTTGGCGTGACAGTCCAACATAGCGTGATAAAGTGACTACCAATCCATGCCTAAGATCACATCAAAATCCACCATATCAAGAAGTAGAAGGTCTACCCTAATCTCATAGCTCCCTATAGTGACCACACAAGCATGATATACCCCGTCTACCACAATAGAATCTCCGACAGGCATAGACACATACATAAGAGCACTCAAAGTGTTACGCCCCGCAATATTACGTAGATATTACGTCTTGTAGTATTGTACGTTGAATTTGTCGTAAGGTAATTGACATCATTCCAAGGAATGAGATTATTTTGAGATTATAAGTATTATATTATTTCAAATAAGTGATATGTAAATTCATGAAGGTAAGAGGGTAAGCAAATCGAAGAAAATGAATTTTGTCGAAGTTTGACATTTTGAGATAAAATACGGCCCAAGCTAAAATACCTGATATTTGTAGACTAGTACCACACAAGATACCACATGGCCATGATAGTAAGGTGTATAAAGTATGATAAAAGTAAGTAGTATTTTAAGTAATTTGAGATAATTCTCAATTATGTGGATTTTTGGTGAAAGATTAACCATATAATTAAGGAATAAGTGGCTAATTTTTTGGATAAGCATTATGAAAATTCAACATGGCAACACGCCCAATTCCCTATGTATGACTCATAAATTAAATATATAGGTGGCAAAGTTTGAGTATTTGACAAACTCTTCTAACGTTATTATATACTTTTTAAGAAAAAGGGAATTAGCTACTGTTAACAAACAAAATGCAATAGAAAATGCAAACCCAAGCTTCACATCCATTATCCTTCAATAAATAACATAGAACAAAAAGTAACAACCAAAGTAGATTAAACAACGTGAAGTTACCAAGCTAGCTAGTTCAGAATTTTAGAAAGATTAACCCCAAGATGCGATTATGCGAAAGATGCGATTCTAAGGAAGAACGGTATAATATTTCTTAAGAATATCATATGGAGTTTTCCCTACTCCAGGTATGTTAAGGCTAAGCTTTTCCTTTATTTTAGCATGATATCGTAATTACACAAGTTTGATAATGAGGCATAGAGAAAAATTCATATCCCGTAATTTACGTATATTTTGCTAGTCTCGCAAATTACATATATTTCCTAGTTTTGTAAGTTACCATATTCTTCTTATCAGGACAGCATATTCAGTTGAGTATTTCCTTCTTCCGGTCAAAGGAGCAGTGAGTTTACATATATACAGTATTAAAAGTATTTTCATTACCATCGAGCTATAATCGATGAGCAGGCCCCTATTAGGCAACCTCTGATCAGATGGTAACTTATATACCGAGCCTACTGTGGCTGAGCGCTTATGAGCGAGCCCAGTTGGTCGAGATACAGAGCCTAGTATGGCCAAGCGCCTATGAGCAAGCCTACTACGACAGAGCAGTTATATATATACCGAGCCTTATAGGGCCGGATAGCTATTTTACTTACTATATTAAGAGAGTTGAGTCAGTATCAGCAGGTAAGCATATTTTCAGATTATTTTTGACTTCGAGCTACTTGCAGTTATTATATTATCAGTCCAGTTTCAGCTTTCAGTATATTGCCTTACATACTCAGTACATTATTCCGTAATGACGCCCCTTTTTGGGGGGCGCTGCATTTCATGTGTGCGGGTCAGACAAACAGACGGGTAGGCCTCTTCAATAAGTGTTGCCCGAGTTCAGCTTGATCAGTAAGCTCCATGCATTTCGGAGTTTCCGGGTCTAGAGCCTCATGTACATCTTGTATATATACATATATATGTTATGAGTAGGTTAGGGAGCTGTTCCGATCATAGTATATCCATCAGTAGAGGCTTGTAGATATATCCTATCAATTAGTACAATATATTGGGCTTGCAGGCCTTATATGTATATTTGGTTGGTTTGTCAGCTGTAATAGTTATGACGGCCTTGTTAGCCCAGTTTTATATTGACATTTAGTCACATTCGCAGTTGTCTTGCAATATGGCCCATGGCCAAAGTATGACATCATATATCCAAAGTCCCTTAGTTGCAAGTTGGTACGCAAGGATAGGTAAGGTACCAGGTGCCCGTCGCGGCCCATCGGTTTGGGTCGTGACAAAAGTAGTATCAGAGTAGTTCTTTCCTAGGGAGTCTACAAGCCGTGTCTAGTAGAGTCTTTTTTATGGGTGTGTCATGCACCACACTTATAAGCAGGAGGCTACAGGGCCTTTAGAACTGTCACTCTTTCATCTTACTCTAGATCATGTGGTAGATCTCATTTATAAGAATTCAAATTCCGAACTTCTATTTTATTCGTAATAAGACGATGCCTATGTTTAGAAAGATGATCGATAAGAGATATAGTTGTTGATGTGTTGAATTAGAGGAATTCGATTTTGCATCTTGCTTATGATGAGTAAATGTGAGGTCTTCAGCAGATCATGCGTGAAATAAAAGGTGCATGGTTCTTGATAAGGAGCTTTTACGAAAGAATACTTATCCACTCTTGCGGTAAAAAGGAATAACGGAATCGGAAGTGAGACACAAGTTGTAGCAAGTTAAAGAAGCAAGGTGAAGAAGGGTATAAGGTACCTAATTAATAAAGATTATCATTATTTACCATTCAGGAAGGAAGATATAAGCATTTTGAATTACCTTCAAGAGTAATAAATGTACGTACAATCACACCTATCTTAGTCATGCCCTATGAGAGCTAACAGATATGGTTGAAGAGAAGGACAGGACAGTAGGATCCGGCTGGGGTTAGTGTGACCCAAAATGAAGAATGGATGGTTTGTGTTAGTTGACATTTCCAAAGAATATTACAAAGATACTAATAGATCTCCTTGTGAGACACCCAGGTGGTGCACTCTAGAATATTACAATTAGATGAGAATACTAGCGTGATAAAAAAAAATTGAAGATAGGCACTAAAATCCTGGAAGGGATAAATATTAACTTAGTATAGCTCTCATCCCTAATAAAGTGGGGGGGTTGAGCATCCCGAAGAGACAATTAATGAAGCAAGGAGAGCTAAAAGCGAAAAAATATCATGTTGAAAGTTTTAGAATAAAGTGATAGATAGAAATGTTAGCAGGAAATAAGAAGAGAATTGATGAAGCATTAAGAGTAAGATGTGATACCTAGGATGACAACGGTAGGTCAAAAAGAGGACAGTATTACAAAATCTATAGTCAAATAAAGAAAGAGAAGAGGGGTGATGGGCCTTAAGACAACAAAAGAATATAAACAATATAGTCACATCCTCATTCCGAGAAATAAGTTCGCGACTCTAACGTGATTAACAGAAGAGAAAGTTGGACCCCAGAGTAATGGAAATCAATATGAATTGGTGAACAAGATAAACTAAACATGAATTAGGAACTGAGTGATTTGATAATAGTCAGCATCATGATAATTTCAGATTGCGTTCCGGCAATAATAGAATGGACAACAGAAGAAGATCCGTGATGAATTCAGAGGATGGTCATTCAGGAAACTGCTTTCCTAAAGCAAGTAATGTGAGCAAAGTTAAGCCTAAGGGACTAAATGTGCCACTTACACTAATTTCCACCATTGCGAGTAAGGAATTTTATTATCCTTGGTACATAAGGATTACCGCAAGGTGAGTAAGGGTTATTGATGATGCGAAAGGACGCCAAAGATGGAGAGGAAAAATATCTATAGGCAGGTGTTGATACCTAATTTTTTCCAATATATTTTCAATATGCAAAATACCTTCAAAATAGCATATATATGCATATATAAGCATGTCCAAGGTTTTTTTTTATTTTTTCCATAATTTTAAGGTTTTAAATTGATTTATCTCCTCCCTTTTTATCTATAAAATCCCCAATAATTATTTTCAAAATTATTATTTTTGATAATTCATCTATTTGATTTCTATATTTATGCCAAAATATGGCTAAGGTAATTTTTATATATTTTTATAACTACATTTAGTATTTTTAAAGCTAAATTGCACATAATTGTAATATTAGCTCTTTTAAGATTTCATTATGTTTTATATGCATAAAATTGGATCCTATATTTTTAAATTGCTAATTATGTATTATAAATCATTTTAGCATTTTTAAATTATTATTTTTAGAAATTATCTACTATTTCTTATAAATTAAATAGGAAAACTGGGCTATTGAAATTTTGGTCAAATTGGCTTTCAAATATAGCCTAAATCTAACGGACCCCCAACCCAATTAAGAAACCCACCGGATGCAAGCCTAAACCCAAACCAAACCCGGAACCCACCTACCCATTTAATCTCAACTGTTGATCTCCCAGATCAACGGTCCCCATTATTCCATTCCATAATTAATCCCAAACGCCCCCCCCCCCACCCAAACCCTCTCATTTTCACCAAACAGCCGCCCTGAAATCCCTTTCTTCTCCAATTCTCTCTGAGACCTAAACCTAACCCTAGTCGCCGCCACCTAAAACCAGCCCTAATCACTTCGATCCTCACTCGATCCATGAATTTTCATGGTTGTTTGGGACGTATACTTGTCTCCTACGTTTCCTGGTTGCTCGTTTTTGTGATTTCATGGAAGGATCTCGAAGAGATCTAGACAATATCTTGTTCAAAACTCTCCGAGAGCCTATCCATGGTCTTTCATGCCATTTTTCGGCCATCCATGGTTGTTCGAGTAAGATCCATAACTTTTCTGGCTAAAACTGGTAACTTTCTAAGGTTTTCTCATCTTCTCTAGGTTCTCTAGAACCCTAACTCTTGAGATTTTTCACTTTTCTTTAGATCTGTCTTAGATCCAGGTATATCCATGAATTTTTAACTGAATTTTCTTCATCTTTACTATCTTCCGAAACCCTAGTTTGCTACTGCTCGATTCTTATCAGATCTTTATAGAAATGAGATAATTCAAGTATTATTAAGCATTTTCCTCTAAAAATCTCCTGTTTTAACTAACTATTTCGATTTTAGTCATTCTTTTCTAAAACTAGGGTTTCTCGGAGTTCTTTTACGCATGTTCTAACTGATTTCGTTGTGATTAAACCATTTCCCTTGTTTGTTTTGACCGATTTTGTGCTCTTACTGCTTTTAACTTGACTCTATTAAAAGCCCCATTTTTTAAAGATTTTTTTTACTTTGTTTCTATAATTTTCCTTACTTTGCTTCTCTGAGTGTTAGCATGCTTTCTTTACTTTGTGTCTGTGTGTTAGCCTGTTTACGTGAGTCCTGTGATTACTTTGCTTCGAATATGTTTTCCTAAATCCCTAGCCTACTTATGTCGCTTTTGTATGACTATGCTCAATTTGTTTGTTCATCTTTTGCTTTTTTCTATGGCTATGCTTCAAATATGTTTTTCTTGCTACATCTGTGGACCTCCTCTATTTATATGATGAAAGTATAGAGTCGTGACTCCCTTTTGATCAAGTATGGTTTCCTTAATCGATGGTGATTGAAAATTTTCTTTCAAAAACCCTAAAAGCTTTGCCCCGTCTGTTAGGCTGACTGATTTCCTTACCCTATTTTGCTATGATACTTATTTTTCTACTAAGTTGTGTCCTTAATTAGGGCTTTATGAATTTGGTCCTACTCTATGCTACTGAATCTCGACCCCTACTTAATTTGATTAGTTGCTTACCTTAATTAATTCTCCTTGCCTTGTCTGCATTATTACTAATTGTCTCCTTAGTTCGAAAACTTTCTGAACCTAACCTTAATTACCTATTCTATACTGGTACTATTTTTGAAATCTTTCCTTATTTGTTATACACCAACCGTGTATGATTTCTTTCCTTATTTGTCACCTGCCCTTTACCATTCACACTGACTCCCTTAATCAAAGGGAGATTAGAACCAATTTTCTATGTTGAGTTCTATAATTACTGAAGAATTGATTCTTCCCTTATTTTAACCAATTTTCAAACTAATATATAAAGGACTCTCTTCTACAGTCTTAGGAAAAAACAATAATTTTGAACACTCACACACACTAAAATCTCTCTTCTCTCTCTCTGCTACTTGTGTTAACTACTTGTCTAGCCGGCTGCAAGCCATGGCTAGACTATGGAACTCCTCTTGCTTTACTTTTTGCATTTTTGCTTCCTTAACTGGTATGTTCCTATTTAAATTCTGAAACCCAACTCTATGTGCTCCATGACTGTTAGTCCATGTCTCCTTCTGCATTGAGTTAATGGCTCATGTGTTTAATTGCCCTTCTTATTTACTGTTTTATTCAGCATGCTTGAGTTTTGCCCTCTCTTGTTCAAGTGTAATCAGCATGTCTACTTGAGTTCTTGTTTATCTCCCACAACTAGTATGTCATGTTAGTACAATGGGCCTTTAATGTACTTGATTAGTACTAAGAGGCATGATCAATTATGTGTATTAAACCCTCATCCTGTCTCTATGTCGGATTGCATGTTACTATCCTAATTTCGAGCATGATTCCCTTGTTAACCCTTTGAAGTAATAGTTTGTAGGCCAATCAGTTCCTACTTGTGCTTTGTGCTTGCTGGTCTATATGCTTCTCTTCTCATCCAAGTCTATGTATTTCTGATTTAAGCTCTCTATGTCCCCAACCCCTTACTTCCCTGCTTGTGAATGTTGAAATGATACTACACTTTGAGTTTGTTCTGTGTGTGCTGGCTTGTTCCAAGTTATTGTTGCTTCTATTCCTTTCTCCTTTTCAAAACTGTTCTATTGTTTTTGCAAATTTATTTCAAACATGCTGTTTCAAAACTATTTTTCAATTCAACCCTTTTTTTTTTCAAACCATGACAAGCACTCCCATATATACTCTTAGACCGCTAGGTTTTACCCCTTTTGTGTGAGCCTTGCCTTAGGACCCTTGAGCTCCCTCTAAACTTGGACACTTAAAAGCTGGCCTTTTCCACACTGCACTTACTCTACCTTGGCTATGAAATCTGGGTGTGAGCACTGCCGGGGATCCCTTGAGGTCCTTAGGGAACTCGGACACACCCAGATGTGAGAAAGACTATGGAACAATCTTGGCACCTGAGGTGGTTTATTACATAACTCAGGGAGGAAGTCCAAATCATGTGTTGAAAAGTATGGTCCTGTTTCAGACTCTCTATAGTATAATTTTTACTTTTCTCATGTAATTCATTCACGTGATCTGTAATAATTTGTAAACGAACATTGGAGTTTGGATAGTGAAATAGGGGTGTAGCTATGCATGTTATAGATATCAAAAGGGGTAGAAGTCATGCTTTAGGTCTATATTTCATGTATGTGCAGTAGAAATCATGCTCTTAGCTCTCATGTATACTGTTTCAGCATCTCACTTTTGACATTTTTATCACTCAGAAATCCTGCTTTAGGATAAAGGGTCATTAAAACAAAGATTGCAAGATTGCTACTCTTGCATATTTGACAGCATGCTCTATAATGTCGTAACCTTTTTCTGCATTTAGAAATCCTGCTTTAGAAAATTCTGCAATCTTGCCATGCATTTAAAAACCCTGCTTTAGGAATTCTGCATATAAACCATCATGATCTTTATACATGCATCTTAGATACCAAGTTTTAGGATCACATTCGTACTTACATTCATATTTAGTGTAAACTACTGATTATAAAAGAGGTAAAAACAGCTTCACATTTGATTATCCTGTTTAAAATAAACTGGTAACAATCCCTACATTTTATAACATCTAGAACAGCATGCTCTTAGGCAAAAATGGCTTCTGAACTTCTAATGGTTCTGGTAAATGCTTAGGCAAGCCTTAGGTATCCAATCTCTTATAAAACTGGAAACTGCCTGTCTGTGTGTACTGCTTAATGATTAACAGGCTTAAAATCAGTAGGCAAGCCTGATTCGGACTTCTTTTTTGAGTCATGTAATAGATCTGGTTCTGCTGTTATCACTTAGATACTATGCTTAAGATCTGAATTCAGACCTTAATTGTGTATATGTCATGTTGTCTATGCGCATTACTTGTGGAGGTTTATCTGAGTCTTCTATCTGTTTCTGTATTTTCCCCCTAAATGCAGTCTTATGTGTTCTTATTTGATACTTAGTATTTTGCCTTTAAACCTGTGGGTCTGCCTCGAACCTTCCCCTTTTTAGGATAGGAATCCTAAATTCCTCTAGGACTGATAGGAAGGGACGGGTAACAGCATGCAATAGGGGTCGAGACCAACCCTCGCTTTAATTACCTTCACGGGGCGGGAAAGGGTAGATATGGATATGATGACCGGTGTTAATACCACGTGTAGCCCCTCTTTGGTCATACCGGGTATTGTATTGATGTGATACATATTACAAACAAACCTAGGACACCCCTTTACATTCATAAGCATGCGTAGATTGTAACTCTTTTCAAAATCTTGCTTTTTCACTAGTTGTTTTTCAAACATTTGTGTATTTAAACTTAAATCCCCTACTATTTGACCTATACTTGTTTATTTTCTAATTGTACAATTCACAA